>NC_060120.1:361927987-362531112 GCF_021461395.2 Schistocerca americana | reverse complement strand
GAAAATTTTCCCTTGCACCGCATGGTGAAGTCAGCAAGAGCATGTGCCTATTCCATATGCCTTTCTCTTGCTATTCTGTGCTTCCAGTAGTAATTTTGTATCGTCGTGTACAACAGCAAAGTTTGGGCCGACCTGTGTTGCCGAGTGGCGGGCGCCTGCTGGTGGGGAGGAGCCGGCCCGGCTGCTATCTCGTTCCGCAGGAAGCGCAGTAACCAGACGCGGCAAGGCGCGGCGGTCGCAGCCTCCAGACGGCCAGATAAGCCACTGCCTGCAGCTGCACGCCTACCAGGAAATCCCACAGGTCCGCCGGCCCAGGGCGTTTCCTCTTGGGACAGCCACTGCTTCCTGCACTCGTTTAACACAGTTTCGCCCCTGTACGCGAGTACAGTTGTCGCGAGCGCTTCTTCAGCGCCACAGTTTCACCGAGCGAGGTTCAGCTGCGATAACACATTGCGCTCGCATTCGTCAGAACCTACACGAGTAGTCTCCCTATATCGCTTAAGACAAACGCCGGCACGGTATCCTTATAACGGACACGGCCGACTTCCTTCTACATACACTGAGATGACGAAAGCCATGGAATACCGATATGCACACATAAAAATGGCGGTAGTATCTAGCACACTAGGTATAAAGGAGCAATGCATTGACGGAACTGTCACTGTACTCGGGTGATCCATGTGAGAATGTGACCGAAGTGGTTCATCTGCATCTACATTTATACTGCGCAAGCCACCCAACGGTGTGTGGCGGAGAGCACTTTACGTGTCACTGTCATTACCTCCCTTTCCTGTTCCAGTCGCGTATGGTTCGCGGGAAGAACGACTGCCGGAAAGCGTCCGTGCGCCCTCCAATCTCTCTAATTTTACATTCGTGATCTCCTCGGGAGGTATAAGTAGGGGGAAGCAATACATTCGATACCTCATCCAGAAACGCACCCTCTCGAAAACTGGACAGCAAGCTACACCGCGATGCAGAGCGCCTCTCTTGCAGAGTCTGCCACTTGAGTTTGCTAAACATCTCCGTAACGCTATCACCCTTACCAAATAACCCTATGACGAAACGCGCCGCTCTTCTTTGGATCTTCTCTATCTCCTCCGTCAGACCGATCTGGTACGGATCCCACACTGATGAGCAATACTCAAGTATAGGTCGAACGAGTGTTTTGTAAGCCACCTCCTTTGTTGATGGACTACATTTTCTAAGAACTCTCCCAATGAATGTCAACCTATCACCGCCTTACCAACAATTAATTTTATATGATCATTCCACTTCAAATCGTTCCGTACGCATACTCCCAGATATTTTACAGAAGTAACTGCTACCAGTGTTTCTTCCGCTATCATATAATCATACAATAAAGGATGCTTCTTTCTATGTATTCGCAATACATTACATTTATCTATGTTAAAGGTCACTTGCCAGTCCCTGCACCAAGAGCCTATCGGCTGCAGATCTTCCTGCATTTCGCTGCAATTTCTAATGCTACAAGCTTATGGCGGCACGGCTAGAATTAACAGACCTTGGACGCGAAACAGTAGCAGGACCTAGACGCATGGGACATTCCATTCGAGAAATCTTTCTGAAATTCAGAATTTCCAAGATTCACAGTGTCAAGAGTGCGCCGAGAACACCAAATTTCAGGCATTCCTTTCACCACAGGCAACACAGTGGCCGACGGCCTTCACTTATCGATCGAGAGAAACAGCGTTTGCGTAGAGTTGTCAGTGTTAACAGACAAGTAGCACTGTGTGAAATAACCGCATAAATCAATGTGGGACGTACGACGAACGTATCCGTTAGGACAGTGGGTCGAAATATGATGTTAATGGGCTGTGGCCGCAGAAGACCGACGCGAGTGCCTTTGCTGACAGCACGACAACGCCTGCAGCGCCTCTCCTGGGCTCGTCACTATATAGGTTGGACAGTAGACGACTGGAAAACCGTCGGTTGGTCAGATGGGTTCCGATTTCAGTTATAAAGAGTTGATGAGTGTGACACAGACCTCACGAAGCCATGGACCCAAGCTGTCGACAAGGCATTGCAGAAGCTGGTGGCAGCTCCATAATGGTGTGGGGGTTGCGTTTACATGGATTGGGCTGGGCCCTCTGGTCCAACAAAATCGACCATTGACCAGAAACGATTGTGTTCGGCTACTTGGGGACCGTTTACAGCCATTGGGGGACTTAATGTCCCCAAACGAAGATGAAATTTTAATGGCTGACAATGCACCATGTCAGCGGCCACAGCTGTTCAACATTGGTTTGAAGAACGTCCAGGACAATTTGAACGAATGGTACGGCCAGCCAGATCACTCGACAAAAAGTGGTTCTGAGCACATAGGACTTAACATCTGAGGTCATCAGTCCCCTAGACTTAGAACTACTTAAACCTAACTAACCTAAGGACATCACGCACACTCATGCCCAAGGCAGGATTCGAAGCTGCGACCGTACTAGCAGCGCGGTTCCGGACTGAAGCACCTAGAACCGATCGGCCACAACGACCGGCTATCACTCGACACGAACCTCATCGCACGTTTCTGGAACATAATCGAAAGTTCAGTGCGTGCACCATATCCTACACCGCCTACACTTTCGCAATTATGGGCAGCTATCGAGGCAGCATGGCAGAATACTTCTGCTGGAGATTTCCAGCGACTTATCGAGTCCGTGCCACGTCGAGTTGCTGCACTCCACCGGGCAGAAGGAGATCCGACACGATATTACGAGGTATCCCATGACTTCTGTCTCCTCAGTGTATTTCCCCCATTCTGAGTTTGTGCTCAATTTGCTCTAAGATTTAGGAAAATACATAGTGCGGCAGAAACAATGACGTATTTTAAACATTTTTTTACCATGGAGACACATAACTAGACTCTATTAGTGTGAAGCCGATCATCCCTTTTTCTCAGCAACTGGTAGAGGTATCGAGTTGAAATTTACGTCAGACAGTAAGGTACAGCTCCCTTGGCGTTATGAAAATTTTAAGCTTCCAAGTTAATTCATTCAAAACATACGGCCATTTACACGTATGTCACATATATCGATGCTCGAAAATTCATTCATCAAAACCTACACGATACTTGCTGTTGACCTACAATCGAGAAATTTGACAAGAAGCGAGGTTTCACGGTATAAGTAAAGGAAAAATCAGAAAATTGTCGATATGTAATTATATGACAGACAAAAATATATTTTGACATTTGTTATACGTCTATCTGTCCGTCTGTTGACATACTGAGGTCTACGGACCCTAGGAGGCGTAAATAACGTAAGCTTCTAAGTCAATACAATAAAAAGGATAACGCCATATATCTCACATATTATGGTACTCGCAAAGCCACTCATCAAAACTTATAGATTAACCATGTACTCCTGGTGGTCTACAGTCTGGCTTTAGTACCCGAGCAGTGCAGGCGCCCCGTATTTCCGCCTGCGAAGGGCGCGTGCTATTTCATTTACCTTCTGCGGCCGTTACTTCCGCGCCGTCTAGTACTTCAGAGCAACGGCGAACAAGTTTCTTAAAACAATACTCAGTTTAACGTTCTGCAATAACTATGCAAAACCAAAGGCGCTCGAGATAGACCGCTTTCTTCATGATGTAGCTAAAATCCAGGCAAACAACGTAGTGGGCATCCACTTATCAATACTGAACAGTGTATGTTAAAGCACCGATAATGCGACTTGCAATATGATCCTTCGGAACACGCAGCAAGGGCTCCGTTTCCGCCACGACGACGACATCCACCGCCTCACATGCCCATCGACCCTTCACATCTGGGAAGCCGCAAGGCGGTCGCCTGCTTTCTCCGCATTCCTCCGACCACATTGAATGTAATACATACATCTTTCCTGAGTACATATACTTCCCAGCTGCCATAATACACTCCTGGAAATTGAAATAAGAACACCGTGAATTCATTGTCCCAGGAAGGGGAAACTTTATTGACACATTCCTGGGGTCAGATACATCACATGATCACACTGACAGAACCACAGGCACATAGACACAGGCAACAGAGCATGCACAATGTCGGCACTAGTACAGTGTATATCCACCTTTCGCAGCAATGCAGGCTGCTATTCTCCTATGGAGACGATCGTAGAGATGCTGGATGTAGTCCTGTGGAACGGCTTGCCCTGCCATTTCCACCTGGCGCCTCAGTTGGACCAGCGTTCGTGCTGGACGTGCAGACCGCGTGAGACGACGCTTCATCCAGTCCCAAACATGCTCAATGGAGGACAGATCCGGAGATCTTGCTGGACAGGGTAGTTGACTTACACCTTCTAGAGCACGTTGGGTGGCACGGGATACATGCGGACGTGCATTGTCCTGTTGGAACAGCAAGTTCCCTTGCCGGTCTAGGAATGGTAGAACGATGGGTTCGATGACGGTTTGGATGTACCGTGCACTATTCAGTGTCCCCTCGACGATCACCAGTGGTGTACGGCCAGTGTAGGAGATCGCTCCCCACACCATGATGCCGGGTGTTGGCCCTGTGTGCCTCGGTCGTATGCATTCCTGATTGTGGCGCTCACCTGCACGGCGTCAAACACGCATACGACCATCATTGGCACCAAGGCAGAAGCAACTCTCATCGCTGAAGACGACACGTCTCCATTCGTCCCTCCATTCACGCCTGTCGCGACACCACTGGAGGCGGGCTGCACGATGTTGGGGCGTGAGCGGAAGACGGCCTAACGGTGTGCGGGACCGTAGCCCAGCTTCATGGAGACGGTTGCGAATGGTCCTCGCCGATACCCCAGGAGCAACAGTGTCCATAATTTGCTGGGAAGTGGCGGTGCGGTCCCCTACGGCACTGCGTAGGATCCTACGGTCTTGGCGTGCATCCGTGCGTCGCTGCGGTCCGGTCCCAGGTCGACGGGCACGTGCACCTTCCGCCGACCACTGGCGACAACATCGATGTACTGTGGAGACCTCACGCCCCACGTGTTGAGCAATTCGGCGGTACGTCCACCCGGCCTCCCGCATGCCTACTATACGCCCTCGCTCAAAGTCCGTCAACTGCACATACGGTTCACGTCCACGCTGTCGCGGCATGCTACCAGTGTTAAAGACTGCGATGGAGCTCCGTATGCCACGGCAAACTGGCTGACACTGACGGCGGCGGTGAACAAATGCTGCGCAGCTAGCGCCATTCGACGGCCAACACCGCGGTTCCTGGTGTGTCCGCTGTGCCGTGCGTGTGATCATTGCTTGTACAGCCCTCTCGCAGTGTCCGGAGCAAGTATGGTGGGTCTGACACACCGGTGTCAATGTGTTCTTTTTTCCATTTCCAGGAGTGTATAATGTTGGACGCTCAGCTACCTCTACGGCGACGGCGACAAATCAGACCTCGGCTGTTGGAGCAGGTTATACGACGTTCACGGCGCCTTGGACCGACGATACAGTTACCAGACCCTGTTTCCCTACCACCTGTGTGATATATTCATGTCCCTACCCCCTCCCCCCACCGCCCAGTTGGTTCAAAAATGGCTCTGAGCACTATCGGCGTTAACTTCTGAGATCATCAGTCCCCTAGAACTTAGAACTACTTAAACCTAACTAACCTAAGAACATCACACACATCCATGCCCGAGGTACTTTTCCCGGGTTCGATTCCCGGTGGGGTCAGGGATTTTCTCTGCCTCGTGATGACTGGGTGTTGTATGATGTCCTTAGGTTAGTTACGTTTAAGTAGTTCTAAGGTCTAGGGGACTGATGACCATAGCTGTTAAGTCCCATAGTGCTCAGAGCCATTTGAACCATTTGAACCACCCCGTCTGGCTCCCAGTTGGTGCGCAATAGGCCCTATGACTTCTCCTCCCGCTCCCCGCTGTTCACACTGCTTCTGCGTATTTCGTCCCCGCCTTCTGAGGACGTCACAAAGGCGAGCGCATCTTCCTCCGCCCTTGGCTGCCCACATAAGCCAGCAACATGGCAATTTACTCTCTCCTCCCGCGTCATCTGAAGCGGATTGGGATTAAACAAATAAAGAAGGTTAGGGACACTGTGCTGAGGTCTCAATTACGACCCTGGCACGACCAAGAGTGGCTGAAGGACGTGTTGAACGAGTGAAAGTCTTTCACACTTAGCTCCGAGAAACCAATTCTTGCCAATACCAGTGACACCTGTGAGACTTTTAAGGAGACAGTTACAACAGTATCCTTATTGTTTGCACTTATTACAAGCTAGAGACGCGATTTTCTTGGCAACTTTGCAAACGAAACGCTGCTGCATGACGAAGATTTTCTGGCCTGTGTCGTCTTCAGTGATGAGACGACATTTCACTTGAGTACAAATGTGAACCCACATAATGTGCGCACCTTGGCGTCAGCAAATCCCCACGAAACGGTACAGTCGCAAGAAGACTCCCCTTAATTGAACATTTTCTTGTGTCATTTCCTAGCTCAAAGTTCATGAACCTTTCTCTTTCGGTGAAGCAGCTGTAACTGGTGTTCCTTATCTTGATGCGCTGGAACTATGGCTCTTTCGTCAACTGGAAGAAGATGAACCATGAACTTGGCAGCAAGATGGCGCTCCGTCTCACTGGCGTAGCTCAGTACGCGATTGATTAAATGACGTTGCACCCGATCGCTGGAATGGCCGCGAGAGGGCGGAGATTGTTGTGCATTACTTCTAGTTGCACACACGATCTCACTTTATACCATTTTACCTTTGGGGGCTCAAGGATCACATGTACACGCTGTCAGCAGACCCATCCGATTTTAGAAACAGCATTGTCGCAACAATCACTCCAGACACAATGATTAAAGTTTGAGAAGAACTTGGCTGTCGATACGATGTGTGACGAATTGTGCTGACATTGAACACTTGTAAGAAAATCTGTTCCAGTTGCTCTTTCATTTGATGTATTATTTATAATTGTAAGTTGAAAGCAATAAATACTACAACGCCCTAAAATCGGTGTATTCATTTTGAAACACCCTGTATGTTTGGTTTAAGATTTCTACCCCCAAGCACAGTTTATGTCACATACTAAGTCCGTTTGCCAGACCATCATCCTTTCTTCCCATACCGCACTATTTGTTGATACCTTCGGATTACATAGCGACTCTTTTAAGCTCGATTGTTTTGGTGAGGTCTGCGGAGGAGACGGTTTGGCGGTAGTTAATGCAAATCCAGGTCGGGGATCTATTGCGTATGTACTCAGGTTGGGAATCTATTGCGTGCGTACGTCACAATCTAAGAGACGCCGTGACAGACGCATCATGTAAATGGTATTGTTTAAATAATCTGGGCGCTGCAAACGGCCATTGTGTGTGTGTAAATTTTGAAATCTTAGAGGTCTGGTTAATTGCTTGTTAGAGGTCGCCACATTGTCCAACCAATTTTGCTATGGAATGCACAGACACCGTGTTGTACTATAACAGCGGCAAAGGTAACATATTTCTTGTCTGATGTTGCAAGACGTTTCAAGATACATTTTAAAACCAAACTCCAAAATGAAGTTTCACTGTATTTCTCCTCCAAAGACATGTTACCATTATTAAACCAATGCTCCGCAAAAGCCAACACGATTATCGATAACTTCTTTTCCAAATTTGCGGAACTATTAATTCATTTTGCAGTCCTTACTTACAAATTTGGTTGAAATTTAATATTTAAGTTATCATTTCAATTTCATTTCCGATTTTCATACGAAATACTAAGCCTGCTTTTAACCGCAGTCTCACCTAATTATGAGTGAACATGACGCCGAAGATGCCCTAGTCTTGTCAATACCTAATAACTCTCGCATTTAAGATACTAGTGTACAGTTATACGTTTCGGGAACTCTTTTTTTTTGCATTATTTATTAATTGAATAACTATTTATAGTTTCGGTGGGAATTTAAGTTCCTAAATTTCGAAATTCCTTGTGGTTTCAAGTGAATTACACACTTGAGTACCTATCAGTCAATTTCTGTCATAATTATATTACACTAATTATTATAATTTAAAAAGTTAAATTATGCCTGAGCGCATAAGATCCCAAAAAAATTACGCTCGCTGATCTTTAAACCTTGATTCAGCTAACTCAAATATTATTCAGTAACAAATTTTAAAATTTTTAAATAATTGATTTTGCTAATTAGCATACCATGTTAATAAGACGATAGAATCAAGAAAATAAATTAAAAATGTCAACAGCAAATGCGAAATTACACAACATTTTAACTTAACACATTCTCGAAAGTCTTGTTATTCTCGGGACCGATATCTTGTTAGTAGCGATACCGATAACAAACAAAAATCAGTGAGATTCTCGATTCTCGATTCCCGGGATGGATGAACTATCTCTTTATAGAATTAAGTTTTTACGGAACTCTCAAAGCGCGAGTGCTGGTCGCACGTGACAAATTCTTGTGTATTATAGCGATTTTAGTCGTGATGTTCGCCATGTGTAAACTGCTTAAATATTCTTATTCTCTATTTATAAAGAAAGATAGAACGATAACTACAAAATTGCTAATATTTATATACTACACCAGACACCAGAATAACAGAGTCGTTCATTGACCGCAAACAACGCTCTTAAAAAGTCATAATACACGAAAAACCCAAATGATAGTGAAATTACTTGCGGAATGCCTTTTTACAGAAAATAAAAAAAGGAAAATCGTGACTGGCGTAGAAAATCTTATTTTATAAAAACAGAACCATTATTTCTACAGTCGTAGGCTTTCAACAAACGTTGCTAATCGATAAAACATAGTCGCGTATTGAAATTTTCATGGGCGTTAATAAATGGTTCCTAATCACTTCTTTGTCCCCGTATTTAAAATGATACATTAAATGCAGCTATTTTGTCAGTAGGCTACAATATAAGGGTTTCGTGGTTGTATTATAAGGTATATTATAAAACAGATTTTATTTTTTCTTACCATTATCTGTTTCGGGCATTTTGTTCGTCACCCAAAGGCTACGTTGCAATTACAGGACGAACTGTTTATAAACTGTTGAATGCTTCGAATGCCATGGTGCGCAACAGTGAAAATATTTCAAACTGATTTTCGGAAAGGAAATGAAAATTGTGTATAAATTCAAGCTGGAATTGTATGATAAATTTATAGTACACGTACTTACTATGAATATGTTTTATTTGCTTTGAAGCCTTGCATTTACCCATGTACCAAGAAATATTGTATTAATAAATTACTTATATCGATTTTACAATTGTGATTTTCTGTGTGTAGTGTTTTTATTTAAGTACACTATCGAAACATCTGAAGAAATTCACTGATTCACTTTGAAGTTTTTGGTTTAAAATTTTATCTTCTTATTTTCTGTTATGTGACTGTATCTCCAGTTTTTCTAGCAAATCCATTTTATGTCCTTTATTTAGTTGGTGGAGTACTTTGAAATTTTGCTCTATTTTTCCAAATGGGTGTCCTGTATTATGTATGTGAGTTTTTATGGCTGATGCAGTGTGTCTGTTGTTTGTGTAGGGTTTAATGTGCTCTGTGTACCCGGCGTTGTTTGTCGTAGGTAGATCATGGAGCATTTGTGGCATGTTACCCTGTTTATTCCAGAGTATGTAAATTGTTCATGATTACACCTTATATTACGTATTAATTTTTGTTGTAGCTTATTAGATGCATAAAACCCAGTTTTTACTTTGTGGTTTTTGAAAATATTTGCAATTTTCTGTGGCACATTGCCAATGTATGGAATACTAGATATACATTTGTTTCTCTCTTTTTCTTCTATGGTGCAGTTTGCGCCTGGGTCTTTTTTCACTTTGTCTAGGATTATGTCAACCATGGAATCATTGTAACCATTGGCAACTGCAATCTTTTTCACTGTGTTTATTTCTTGTTGCGTGTTTTCTTGGTTCAGTGGCAGTTTAGTTGCCCTATGTAGCATTGACCTGTACGCTGCCTGTTTATGATTATTTGGATGACATGAGATTGCAGGGATTTTGGTGTCGGTCATTGTGTTTTTCTATAAATTTTGAATGTGCATGTGTGGTTGTGCCTTGTAATGTTTAGTTCCGATAAGTGGATACTTTTATTTTGCTCATGTTCCACTATAAATCTGATTTTCTCATGTAAATTATTGAAGTAATTTATAATGTCTGTGATGTCTTTAGTATTCCTTTCACTAACAGTAGTGTGTCATCTACGTATCTCCTATAAAATTCAGCTTTATTTAGGTAAAGTTCTTGGCTGTTAAATGATTTTTGTTCAGAGAGATTTATGTATATGTCAGCTATGGTACCAGATATACACGATCCCATTGCTATTCAGCTAGTGGTGTGCTGTGGTACTGTGGTGCGGTGGTTTCAGTGTGTGTCAGGACTACAGACTTGCAGCTGCAAACAAACAAATAAAAACCGGCCAGGTGCGGGTAGGACTCACGCTCAGTGAGTTACGTACAAAGTTAATTATGTATGGAGACAGTTCATCCATTCCGGGAAACTAGAATCTCGCCCATTTTTGCCAGTTATCGACAGTGATACTGGCAAGACATCGGTCCCTGGAATGTTTTAAGTTTGAGGTCGAATAACAAATGACTAAAGAAATTTTTGAGTGCGATGTAGTCAAAACTTAACAGTTTTCTGATTTTGTCCTTTATTTGCACTGTTACACCTTGTTTTTGCAGAAATTCGTGGTGTGTCAACTGGAAGTACCCCAAAGATCTTGATGAGTGAGTTTGCGAATGTCAAAATATGTGACATAAATGGCCGGAACTTTTGATTGTGTTGACTTAGAAGCTCACATTTATTACACCGCCAGCGGGCCACATACGGTAGTACGTGATATAAATTTCAACTTGATATGTCTAGTCGTTCCTGAGAAAATGGGGTCTTAATAAACGGACGGACAGTCAGATAACAAACGTCAAAAAGATTTCTTTTTTCTTGTGGTATAGTTACAAATTCACAATTTTACGAATTTGTCGTTTCGTTGTACTGTGAAACCCTGCTTCTTGCCAAATTTACTGATTCTAGGTCAGTGGCAAGTACCATGTAGATTTCCATGAGTGAATTTTAGAGTATCAAGATATGTGACATAAATACCCGTATCTTTTGGCTGCATTGACTTAAAAGCTTCAATTTTTTACACCGCCAAGGGATTGTAGACCTCAGTATGTGAAATATATTTCAACGTGATACACCTACCCATTCCTGAGAAAAGGGGTTTTAAACAGTCGGACAAATAGACAGATAGACGGACGGAAAACAATGGAATCCTGTAAGGGTTCCGTTTTTACCGATTAAGGCATGGAACCCTAAAAAATTAATTACGAAACTTTAATTTTTCGAGGTGATGATTAAAACGTTACGACTAGCTCTTGGACTGGACTTGACAGTTGTTTCCCGTGTAAATAGGAGTATCTGCGTTTACAACGTCTTTACGAACTTAAATCACCTTCCGCAATTATGTACGGGGGTATCAGTGCTTTGACTTTGTCATTTGCGAAAGTATTCATGATAGCCATCCTCTGCAGCAGATGTGAAACTGCTGCGTATACGAAGGCGGTTTGGTAACTCTCATGAATTCCTGCGAAATACCTTGAAACTAAGTTATGGAATTCGAGTGTTGGTAACAGTGATCCTTGTATTGGTTTTCCTAAGATTTTCAGAGAGATGAAACTCGTAGTTGTTTCTTGTCCGTTATATATTGCACGTGCATAGAGCAATGATAAAGTATTTTTAGTTATAAGATTGTAGGCTTTACAACTAAAAAGAGGAAGTTTACGGAGGTTCTGTATCAGTATTCAAGATAGTTTACTACTGGGCAGATGATTTTGATGGCGATCCTATGAGTACTGAAACTTTTTCTCGTTCAAGATGGCCATCTGAGGCATTATCTAAACGCTTTTTTATAGTATCGCGTGTAATTTTAGCAGATATTGTAAGCTTTTTCTGTACTTTTTCATTCTCTTCAGTGTCTAGAAGATTTTGTTATACGTTGCAATATCGAGTGCTTTTTACAAATCTACAATCATAGTGAATGTACCCTGTTTCTTTCCGAAATCTTCCTTCCACTGCGAAGTCTAAGATCAGGATGATACTTTTTGTATCACTCCCGTCTCCAGAAATCGAACTGTTCGTTCTCCACTACCTTTTAGTCTTGTCGACATACGCTTTTGGACATTAATCTAATTAGTATAATCATCAACTTAGAAGCATACGATACTTTTTTATGTTTCTCCGTTCGTGCTACATTTGTATGTGCAACACTAATGATTTTCGCCTCACATTAACTGTTTGTATTCTATGGGTTTGTCAATGTCAGAGACACAGCGCTCATTGGCTTTGGCTTCTCGACAGACCTCATTTTCAACATAGTGCATTCCGCTTGTCACCTTGGCCCAAATTTATCCTTCAGAATCACTTACGTGAAAATAACTGATTGTCTTCGCCTTCTTCCAGTGTGTCAGGCAACTTCCGTAATACTTACAGATGTTAGTCCTCCTCGTTACCGTTAGAAAAGAGATATATGGTAACGTTAACTGGGAGTTGCCTTGTGATGCATGTGAGAGACTGCTGAACTTCGTGGGCGATGATTGATGCGAGCGACTGCTCTGCGTGACACACGCACCTATTCTAGAGTGACATGCGTCAGAGGTATTATGTTAATGAACAATGAACACGGAAACTGGCGCAGTTGTCACACTTACCAGATCCAGTTTTTCGACGCTATAACTGCATATGAACACCTCACACCTTAGCAGGAATACCCCTTAGTACTAGGGCATCTGACCCACGCATTTTTCTTGCGTCACTGACGTTGTTCGTTCAGATGCCATTAACGGCAGATTAATTTGCACTCTCCGTTCCTTCCCTATGGTGGCGTATGGTTTCAATCATGATGGAGCCTCAGCTGAGGATGACACGGCGGTCGGATGGTCCCGATGGGCCACTTGTGGCCTGAAGACGGAGTGCTGTTTCTTCGCGCGACGGTGCCATTATTTTATGAGGTAGGCGAGAGTGTTGCATATTTGTTCACTTTTCAGAATTTTGCCTTTGTCCACCCTTGTAATAGAAGTTTAATAAATTTTCTTATTCCTTTTTTAAATGATGGCATCCACCTTTTATCTGCATCAGTCTCTTTCTCAAATTCCAAAAATAATTTACTCAAAATTAAGGCTTTTTCGATCCTGAAAACATATTCAAAGATACAACACGGTCATTTACCTAGGGACAAATTTCCACTGAAGTCTAAAAGCGTTGCACTCTACAACATCTACATCGATACTCCACAGTCCACCTTACAGTGCATGGTGGAGGATATCCCGTACCACTACTAGACGTTTTCTTTCTTGTTGCACTCACAAACAGAAAAACAATTGTCTGTATGCCTCCGTATAAGCCCTAATTTCTCGTACCTTATCTTCGTGGTTCCTACGTGCAATGTATGATGGAGACAACAGAATCTTTCTGCAATCAACTTCGCCGGCCGGGGTGACCGAGCGGTTCTAGGCGCTACAGTCTGGAACCGTACGACCGCTACGGTTACAGATTCGAATCCTGCCTAGGGCATGGATGTGTGTCATGTCCTTAGGTTGGTTAGGTTTAAGTAGTTCTAAGTTCTAGGGGACTGATGACCTCAGCTGTTAAGTCCCATAGTGCTCAGAGCCATTTGAACCATTTTTTGAAAGCATTTTTCTGGAGAGAAGTTTCAGCACGGGTTTCTCAGAACAGTCAAAGGAAAATCACTCGATATCAAGTTGATCGACTAATCGGTGCGGCTTGGAGTTAAGTCGCTTCTGTACGAACAGCGCTTAGTGGATTTGAAGCCGCGGCCATTCGTTTCCTTTAACGCAAACCAAGTACCTAAACACTTATTCTTAATCTCACGCAGAAATGAATCGTAATCATCATCATCATCACAATAAACTCCCAGTTCTGTGGACCCCTCACCTATTCCTGCTGATTCTTCTCAGAACTCTACACAACCTCCCACATCCAGTACTTTAGCTGATAAAATGACGCCAACGAAACCTGTACAGAAGGTAAGCCCGATACCGAAACTGCCCAAATCAACGTCAGTAAGACGAAAGCTCAACCCAAAGTTGACGGATGCTACAAACACTGAAAAGAAGCTTGGAAAACAAAGGCAAAACTAAATTAAGGAAGGAAAGCAGAAGGAAAAGGAGAAAACAATATCATCCGTCACTGCACGAGTCAGGACACGACTAGCTAAGACGACCATCTCAGAAACTAGAAATAACCCAATAAATTCAAAAGCAACCACTGCTGTGAATGGTGGGAAAATTATTTTCTAACCACGAAAAAGAGAACTTGATCCAGAGTGTGAGTTGCAACCTGTGGCTCCGTGAAACATGCTCTACGTACGTGGACAAGTGTGTAGATTATGGCAGGAAAGGTGCTATGGAACAAAGCAACAAGCAGCAATGTATGGAAATCTGTACCTCATACCTTGTACGCTATAAAACGTAATTAAAATATTACGTAAATTTAGGTTCTAAATTGTACTCAGTTGTACAGAAATAATTGTCTTGTTGTATGATATGATGTTCAGTTATTTTAAAGTTGAAGAAATCGTCTTAAATTTGATTTTGTTATTAATTATTTTACATACGCCATCTCCCCCGAGAGAAGTAGGTATCTGTACCGAGTTCCAGAGAGAGACCCAGTGCATGGTATAATTCCCTTGTTCCTACTTTCCTCTCTTTCATTTAAGCTTACCGATGTTGTACTCATAGATGATTTAATGCAAATATTTTAAACTTACGCTTTGTCAATTTTCAACAATATTTTAAGTGCACTACTGGCCATTAAAATTGCTACACAACGAAGATGACGTGCTACAGACGTGAAATTTAACGAACCGGAAGAAGATGCTGTGATATGCAAATGATTAGCTTTTCAGAGCATTCACACAAGGTTGGCGCCGGTGGCGTCACCTACAACGTGCTGACATGAGGAAAATTTCCAACCGATTTCTCATACACAAACAGCAGTTTACCGGCGTTGCCTGGTGAAACGTTGTTCTGATGCCTTGTGTAAGGAGGAGAAATGCGTACCATCACGTTTCCGACTTTGATAATGGTCGCCTATCGCGATTGCGGTTTATCGTATCGCGACATTGCTGCTCGCGTTGGTCGAGACCCAATGACTGTTAGCAGCATATGGAATCGGTGGGTTCAGGAGGGTAATACGGAACGCCGTGCCGGATCCCAACGGCCTCGTATGACTAGCAGTCGAGAAGACAGGCATCTTATCGGCATGGCTGTAACGGATCGTGCAGCCACGTCTCGATCCCTGAGTCAACAGATGCGGACGTTTGTAAGACAACAACCATCTGCACGAACAGTTCGACGACGTTTGCAGCAGCATGGACTATCAGCTCGGAGACCATGGCTGCAGTTACCCTTGACGATGCATCACAGACAGGAGCGCCTGCGATGGTGTACTCAACGACGAACCTGGGTGCACGAATGGCAAAACGTCATTTTTTCGGAAGAATCCAGGTTCTGTTTACAGCATCATGATGGTCGCATCCGTGTTTGGCGACATCGCGGTGAACGCACATTGGAAGCGTGCATTCGTCATCGCCATACTGGCGTATCACTCGGCGTGATGGTATGGGGTGCCACTGGTTACACGCCTCGGTCATCTTTAGTTCGCATTGACGGCACTTTGAGCAGTGGACGTTACATTTCAGATGTTTTACGACCCGTGGCTCTACCCTTCATTCGATCCCTGCGAAACCCTACATTTCAGCAGGATAATGCCCGGCCGCATGTTGCACGTCCTGTATGAACCTTTCTGGATACTGAAAATGTTCAACTGCTGCTCTGCCCAGCACATTCTCGAGATCTCCCACCAACTGAAAACGTCTGGTCAATGGTGGCCGAGCAACTGGCTCGTCACAATACGCCAGTCACTACTCTTGATGAACTGTGGTATCGTGTTGAAGTTGCATGGGGAGCTGTACCTGTACACGCCATCCAAGCTCTGACCTAATGCCCAGGCGTATCAAGGCCGTTTTACGGCCAGAGGTGGTTGTTCTGGGTACTGATTTCTCAGGATCTATGCATCTAAATTGCGTGAAAATGTAATCTCATGTCAGTTCTAGTATAATATATTTGTCCAATGAATACCCGTTTATCATCTGCATTCCTTCTTGGTGTAACAATTTTAGTGGCCAGTAGTGTAATTCTGTCGCATTGTCGCAATAAATGTAAAACGTGCAGCATCTGTACCGGATTTACCTTATATGGTCTCCCTGAACCAACCCAAAATTCCCCCAATAAACCGAAGTCAACCATTCACGTTCTCTACCATAGTCCTCATATGCTCGTTTCATTTCCTTTCCGACGTAACTCCCAGATATTTAAACGACGTGGCTGTGTCATGCAGGATGCCACTAATGATGTATCCGAACATTATGGGTTTCTTTTCCCTACTTACATTTCCCTATATTTAGACAGAATTGCCAATCATCACACCAACTACAAAAGTCGCCTAAGTCCTACTGTATCCAACTACCGCCACGCAACGACGACACCTTACCGCACGCCACTGCATCATCAGTATCACCGGAAAAGTCTTGTCAGTACGGTATTTAATAGTCTGTCTGTTACATTATTGCTGTACTACACACTAATAATCACTAAGTGAAATCCAGTGAAGCAGTAGTATTATCAAAAACCATTTACAAGTTAAATTCACCGAGAAAGGTGGCACTGTGGTTAGCACACTGGACTCGTATTCGGGAGTACGACGGTTCAAACCCGCGTCCTGCCATCCAGATTTTAAGTTTTCCGCGATTTTCCTAAATCGCTCCAGGTAAATGCCGGGATGATTCCTTTGAAATGGCACGGCCGATTTCCTTGCCCATACTTGACACAATCCGAGCTTGTGCTCCGTCTCTAATAATCTCGATGTTGACGGGACGTTAAACATAATCTCCCTTCCTTCCTTACAAGCAAGTTAAATTCATTTCAAAATAGAAATTATTAGAAAATAACACAAACTGCCATTTTCAAGAAAGGTCGAAAAGTTAGGACATTAAAAAAATTCATTTGCAAGTATCATACGTTCCATGGTAAAAGACTTTTTTCTGTTTCATGGTACAGGATGGTGTACGGCCGAAGAAGTGTGGCTTAAGTATCCACATGTTACATAAATAGTTCTAAAATATCTAGCATTTTACTCAGTGTAAAATTATGTACCAGAAGAATTAACAACATATCCCAGACAGTTTTAACACACAATGAAGCGCCAAAGAAACTGATATAGGCATGCGTATTGAAATACAGAGATATGAAAACAAGCAGAACACAGCGTTGCGGTATGCAACGTCTGTATAAGACAAGTGTCTGGCGCAGTTCTTATACCGGTTACTGCTGCTACAATGGCAGGTTACCAAGATTTCAGTGAGTTTGAACGTGGTGCTATAGTCGGCGCACGAGCGATGGGACACAGCATCTCCGAGGTAGCGAAGAAGTGGGGATTTTCCCGTACGACCATTTCACGAGTGTACCGTGAATATCAGCAATCCGGTTAAACATCAAATCTCCGACATCGCTGCTGCCGGAAAAAGATCCTGCAGGAACGCGACCAGCGACGACTGAAGAGAATCGTTCGACATGACGGAAGTGCATCCCTTCCGCAAATTACAGCGGATTTCAATGCTGGGCCATCAACAAGTGTCAGCGTGCGAACCATACAACGAACCATCATCGATATGGGCTTCCGGAGCCGAAGGCACACTCGTGTTCCCTTCAAAACAGCACAATATAAAGCTTTACTCCTCGCCTGGGCCCGTCAACACCTACATTGGACTGTTGATGACTGGAAACATCTTGCCTGGTCGGTCGAGCCTCGTTTCAAATTGTATCGAGCGGATGGAAGTTTACGGGTAAGGAGACAAACTCTTGAATCCATGACCCTGCATATCAGCAGGGGACTGTTGAAGCTGGTGGAGGCTCTATAATGGTTTAGGGCGTGTGCAGATGGAGTGATGTGCGACCCCTGATACGTCAAGACACGACTCTGAGACGTGACACGTACATAAGCACCCTGTCTAATCACCTACATCCATTCATGTGCATTGTGCATTCCGACGATCTTGGGCAATTTCAGCAGGACAATGCGGCACCCCACACGTCCAGAACTGCTACAGAGTGGCTCCAGGAACACTCTTCTGAGTTTAAACACTTTCGCCGGCCACCAGACTCCCCAGACATGAACGTTATTGAGCATATATGGGATGCCTTGCAACGTGCTGTTCTCTTACGGATTCATAGTGTCAGTTACCTCCAGCACTACGTCAGACATTAGTCGAGTCCATGCCACGTCGTGTTGCGTCACTTCTGCGTGCTCGCGGGTGCCCTACACGATATTAAGCAGGCGTACCAGTTTCTTTGGCTCTTAAGTGTATCACTTAAATTTGTGGAACGCGAATTATTTATAAATGCTGTACAAAACACAAGCTCATGTCGAACAACAACAAAAATTGTAAGAACTGGTGGAAACTGTTTTGGCGGTCTCTACTACCCATTCCTTCATGTAACTCTAAAATCAGTGAGTAGATGAAAGTATCGACCAAACCACTTACTGTATTTCTAAGCACATTGTTCTCTAGATACTACACTATCCCCATAACCTTTCTCGGAGTTTTTCGATTCTGATGGATGAAATGAAGGGCGAGACTTTAATAAACTTACTTGTTACAGTTGAATCTGACGCCATTGTTTTGATGGACTGCTTACTTGCGAACCTTCTGTTCTATGCTGACCCATTGCTCCAGAAGAATCAGTTCGCTCCTACGGAAACTCAGCAGACAATGACTTTCAATCCTACCAATAAAGATCAAAAGTCTGCTTGGTAATCCCGGTGTGTTCAGTAAAACCCTGCAGCGCAACGTATACCGCGCGAGAGTGTGGTATCATGTATGGGACAGGCCATACGAGCCCTCGGAAAGAGGTGCAAGGAACATTAGCGACATAGCCAACCCAAAAAAACCAAGCAATGCAGCTGTGGAACACGAAACTGCTTGAAATGTAATCATATAATGAGCTGGAACAAGATTAGTATCGTGGTCCAGGTTTCACGATTCGGGGCCGTTACAACCTCACACCTCCAATAGAGTAATCGGGTCTCCATCTGACACACATGTGATAACGAGTTACTTACCTGGCTCTTAATGCTGAAAGATTTCTATTTTCACTGTCAGTCACCACAGACCGCTACTCCGCGCCAACTCTCACAAAGGTCATAACAGCCGCGAAGCCTTTCTCCGTGACGGCCGCTTTCCTCCGCTCAGCTGCCATTAGCCAGAGGCTTCCAGGCGCAATTGTGTTTACTGGAATCTGCTTCCGCATCGGAGAAAAACGCCCTCAGAGAGTCTGGAAGTCTGCGCGTGTTCCGTTCATATCCCGTAAGATACTCCTGTGCATCAGTAACAACAGGTATTTGTTTCTTCTTAGAGGCGGGCATTAAAGTAACTGGATAGACAAAGTAAAAAGAAAATACGTGTTAGAATAAGCGAGGAAAGAAATTCTTGAGAAAATAACTTTATTACAAGGAAGAAGTGATCAGAGGATAATATTCAATATCAATCAAAATCTGATGAGACATATTTGATGGTTAATTGAAGTATAGCCGTTCTCGACAAAAACAAAGAATGAAATACAGCACAGATTATTGAGAATACAGATTGCAGGAAAGCGATCAGGGCAAAGGGAAATGGTTTGATTAATTGTGGGCCCCTTACATCTTTCCTAAAGCGATTTCGTTTCCTGTATTCTTTTCAGATACTAAACGAAAACAAATCAAATAGGTGATCGAGGATGTCACTCGTTATGAGAAATTAAAAGATAAGAAAAAAGGAAATCTTCCTATTCTTTCATGTTTTATGCGTTTTTAGTGAGAAGTATAGATTGCGTTTTGGGAGATGTAACTAATCGAATTTGACAGGCCAGCTATCTAGTGTAGATTCTGAAATATTGTATTACACATAGGGTTAGGAAAGATTCGTGAGACAAAGTTCCTAAGGCACTACATACAGATCAAAGTTATGTACCTGTTGGTATGAAATTAAATTCGGACATGTGCGTATTTTACGTTACATCTGTATTAATATTCCACCAGTCTACTTGAAGTGTACACTGAAGTGTATGTTAGAGGTACTGGTATACCACTATCGTCTCTCCCTCACACTTTGCTATCTCAGCTCTCATTCATAAATGATGAGCAGCAAGAACGACAATAATATCGAAAGTCTCCGTTTTTCCGTAATACCTGGTACTCTTTTAATCCTAAACAGAAAGAAATGGGTTGCTGGACTTTTCTACAAAAGAGCGCTCTCAGAATTTCTATGGTAAGACTCACCGCAATGCCCAAGACCTGAGTTCTAGAGTCTATGCTGGAGCTACATAAGCATCTCCATGACGCTTTCGCTCTGAATAAAAGAAATCGTGACAGAACGCTGTGCTCTTCTTAGGATGGTGTCTGCAAATTGTGTTGCGTTATAGAGTTTGTAGTAAAGAAGTAACAAAATATACGTCATGCCCGATACTACAGTTTTTCTGCATGAAAAGATGAGTGCTATTGGCAGGGGATGTCCAATGGTGGCCCTATTTTTACGCTTCCAGAACGCTTTTCAAACTGTTCCTTACAAGCGACATCTACTCAGACTGCTTGCCTGTTGACTATCGTCTCAGTTGTGCGACTAGATTCGCGATTTCCTTTCAGAAAGGTCACACTTCGTAGTAACTGACGGAAAGTACAACTGCAGCAATATCTGACGTTCCACGAGGAACTGCTGTCAGTGATCAGTCTGAGCAGCACACTTGCATCATTGCAAATGATGTTGTCATTCAGTCATGTAAAGTCATGAGATGGTCAAAGCGAACTGCAAAATGATTTAGACAATGTATCTTTATGGTGCGAAAAGTGGCAATTGGCGCTAAATAATTGAGGCTACACGATCAGCCACACAAAATCTAAAGGCTGTCAATTCAATTAAATACTTAGCGATTATAATTACGAATAACTTAAAGTAGAACCATCACACAGATAATGTTGTGGGGAAAGCGATCCAAAGACTGCGACTTATTGGCAGAACACTTAGAAAATGTAACAGGTTTACTAAAGAGACTGCTTGCACTACGCATGTCCGACCTCATCTGGAGTACTGCTGTGCAGTGTGGGATCCGCATGAGATAGGATTGACAGAGGACATCTAAGAGTTCAAAGAAGGCCAGCTCGTTTCGTACCATCGAGAAATTGGGGAAAAAAGTGCCACAGATATGATAACCGAGTTGGGGTAACAATCATTAAAACGAAGATGTATTTCGTTGCGGCAGGATCATCTCATGAAATTTCACACCTTTGTTGGCGCCCACTTACATAGGGAGGAATGGCCACAACAACAAAAGAGAAGAGAAGACAGATCTCACACAGAAAGATTTAAGTATTCGTTTTCCCCGTTCGATCTTCTAGAGTGGGACGGTAGAGAAATGGCTTTAGGGTGGTTCGATAAACCCTGTGCTAGCCACTTAATTATGAATTGCATGGTTATCATTTAGATGTGGATTAATCATGTAGATGTAGATGTAGAGAGCGATGAACTCTTTTCCTTTCATTATTTTCTGGGAGGTGGCAGTGAGAAAGTTTCACAAAGATTTGAAATTATTTGCAAAATTTGTTGGAAGTCTGCAAGGGCTCTCATTCCCAAGTACTAGGTGAATACAGTCTGGGTAATTTGCGTGCCATGACTTAGCATTGCCAACACATGCTGCATATACAGCTACTAACTATAATACTTTGTGTTCAGCCTTTAGCGTAAAATTATATCTCTTACCGAGAATCAAATTTTTGTTGGAATCCGTTAGATAGGCAACCTGCTACTAGGATTGTTCACCGTGCACTGAGTAACTGCTTAGTAATATAGAGGGTGACAGTTATAGACCTGTATGAAAAAAAAAGGAAATTAGTTAGAAACTACTACGTGCACACAGTTTATTCAACATGTAAACGTCACTACAGGTATTCGGATTTACGTTATGACATGTTTGACATGCCTGCTGCAATTGACGATGATGTGGCGCAGACGAGTACCGAAATTCTACATGACCTGCTGAAGTGTCGGAACATCGATGCTGTCGGTGACATCCTGAATGGCTGTTTTCAACTCAGCAATGGTTTTGGGATTATTGCTGTACACCATGTCTTTAATATAGCCCCACAAAAAGAAGTCTCATGCGTTCAGATCCGGAGAATAGGCCGGCCAATCGAGGCTCATACCAGTGGCCTCTTGGTACCCCAGAGACAGAATACGGTCCCCAAAGTGCTCCCCCGGGACATCAAACACTCTCCTGCTCCGTCTTACACGAAACACATCTTGTCGAAATCAGGTGACTTTGGATCATGGGGATGAAGCCTTCTTCCGAAACCTTCATGTACCGTTCGGTAGTCATCGTGTCATCAAGGAATATCGCACCGATTATTCCGTGAGTGGACATTGCACACCACACAGTCACCTGTTCAGGGTGAAGAAACTTCTCGGTCGTGAAATGCAGATTCTCGGTCCCTCAAATGCGCCAATTTTGCTTATTGACGAATCCATCCAAATGAAAGTTGGCTTCATCGCTAAACCAAACCATATATGCGCATACTAATTCCCATCATGCCCCGCGGCCAACCTGTAGTTTGAACATCCTAACCCAAGCCGTTCAGAAATAATGACAATTTTATTTCGTATAGTTCAACAATTGTCATCCTGTAGCTACATCAACGTAAACTTACTTTCAGTTAAATTCTCGGCAGGTGAATGAAAAGAAAGCTACATGTTTGCTAAGAGGATTTCACAATTAATAAAAACTAAAAAACTTTGAACAGAGCTATCGACCATAACGATTTGGTCTCTAGAATTATTGCTGGTAGCTTCAGAATATAACACGAAGGATTCTTAGTAACTGTAATTGCGGTATTATGCGAAAAGTAATGTTAATAATTTCCTTTTTCGTTTCAGGTAAGCGCCTCGTCAACTACGATCGCAACTGAACAAGGCCCTCGTCATGTAAGTAAGGCTACTTGATTATGTTCATACTTAGCGAATAACAGGTTGAAACCCTTATACTCGGAAGACATGAGAGCAATTACATTATTTCCAAAAACAGAAATCAGAGATGTCTCCAGTACGAATAGTTGCCTCTTAAAAGATCTTCAAAGGCTTTTTTGTTGCGTGTCTTACTATAATTGGAGGATGTACTTTAGCATTCCTTAAATCACAATTTATGTAAAATATAGCTTAAAGAATACTTCGTTCCGTTTTCGAGTCCATAATAAGTGCCAATGTGTTTTGTCCGATATCGACGTCATTATGTTGTGCGACTGTGGTTTAACTGAAGACAGGTCTTGAAAGATGCTGCAGCTGTCAATGTTTGCTTGTATTTCTGTTCATTTTATCATTAGCTACTAGATTTCAATGCTTTGGTGGCTAATCTTCAAATGCTGAATTTGTGGGAATTAGAGCATACGACATCGTTGGAAGCACGATGCTACTAGCCAAAAAGTGAATAGTTCATGTTATCAGGTGAGTTAAAATGGACACAAATAGGCTCTGGCTTCGGGGGACCTGAAGTAATTTTTTTTTTCCCTTGTTTCCGATTTTGATCGATCTAGCAGGATTAACTTTACAATTGTCTCTTAAGAAACAGTCAGATTTATCACCTTGACACTGATCGACAGGAAGGGCCGGCGAACACAGGAAATAGAACGTCAGGGTCCTATTTAGATACAATGAAGGACTGTATCACAGGTACCATATAGTAAGGGTCATGATGCAGCACGTACATTACCTAACAAACATCATTAAAATGACGACGGTAGGTACACAGAAAATGATGGAGATCACACAACACTCTAATAGAAGAAACAAGGTGTACGATTTGAATGTTGCTTTTACACGGATTAAAGTGCACGGAGGGACATAAGAAAATGAACTGACATACCAGCTGACATCCAGATCCTAAGAGGAAGCTAGCTGTGTCAAAGATCCCAAAATTTTCGTAAAACAAATTTAACGAAAAGCACTCCTGGTAGAATGGGAAGTAGAATGGTAACAGACAACAACAGAAATCATTACAGAAGAATATATTTCAGTTGTGAACCAAAGACAGTTAAATTGCCGCTCTGTCGTCAGTTCACAGCGATGTTAATAGGGTACGGAAAAATGAATTGATTGAGAATAACCGACGACGCCTTGTGTTCATACACTGAAGACAATCAAACAGCGGGCCACCAGTTACTGGAATGTAGCGACTCGGACAGGCAGAGAGACATGAATAAAGGCCGAAACAGGACAGTTAGGAAAAGTGAATTTCAGAATTTTATTATAAATTCCGTAATCAAACAGAATTTCAAAATGCACTCGTATTGGGAATGTACTCGTATTAATTTCAATTCCTAACGGTCAAACTCAGTTTCAAGACAGTACCGAATGCAAGACAAACTATGTAATATAA
This sequence comes from Schistocerca americana, assembly GCF_021461395.2. NCBI lineage: Eukaryota > Metazoa > Arthropoda > Insecta > Orthoptera > Acrididae > Schistocerca > Schistocerca americana. Next base: position 362,506,651 of record NC_060120.1, on the reverse strand, counting down.
TATGTAAAGCATAAGGTACAATCAACACGTTTCCGTTTGATGGCTTTACTTCAGCGTATCTGCAACGTAGCGTGACTCCGATGCACTTCTGTATAAGTACCGACATGTAGGAAAGAGATTAGTGTGCCGGCCGCTGTGGTCGAGCGATTCTAGGTGCTTCAGTCCGGCGCCGAGCGGTTGCTACGGTCGCAGGTTCGAATCCTGCCTCGGGCGTGGATGTGTGTGATATCCTTAGGTTAGTTAGGTTTAAGTAGTTCTATGTCTAGGAGACTGATGACCTCAGATGTTCAGTCCCACAGTGCTTACTGCCATTTGAACCATTTTTTGGATTAGTGTGACATTCGTGTCTTTCCGACGCGCGTGACGTAAATGTAGAAACGTAAACCATAGCGACGTTACTACCAAATACGTTCAAACAGGACCAACGTCTTGTTAGTCTCTTGCTGCCTGTCGAAGGACAAACACTGGTACACATCCACTGGTGACGGAAAAAATGTGTGTAGAGCAGCATGTCTGCCGAAAGCCACCGTTGTGGAATGCGACAATGATGCTGCAGCTGCTTCATGATAACACACGTCCCCATATCGCGAATTTTGTAACCCATAAGTTACGCCAACACGAGTGAGAGACACCCGAGCACCCGCCCTATAGTACTGATCTCTCCCCATGCGATTATCACGCCTCCGGTCCCTTAAAAGAGGCCTTGAAGGCCCAATGATTGCTGTCGGACGAGAATGTGCAGCAAGCAGTTACGGATTTGTTCACGCAGCAAGAGACAGTGTTTTATGAAACGGCTATCTTCGATTTGGTGCGTCGCTGGGACGATGGCTTCAACGTTAGCGGTGATTTTGCCTGATTGGTATATCGATTCTGGTCTGTACTGTTTCGAGCAGGAACCTTTCGATCGCCCCATAAATATCTTAAAATATCATTACCAAACAAACCAACATATTTGGTGTTGCGGTCACGTCCTTCCATATTAATGGCTCAAATGGCTCTGAGCACTATGCGACTTAACTTCTGAGGTCATCAGTCGCCTAGAACTTAGAACTAATTAAACCTAACTAACCTAAGGACATCACACACATCCATGCCCGAGGCAGGATTCGAACCTGCGACCGTAGCGGTCGCTCGGTTCCAGACTGTAGCGCCTAGAACCGCACGGCCACTCCGGCCGGCCCTTCCATAGTAAAGGAGGAAATGCAGATATGGGCTAAGCCATAGACAGTGCGTAAATTACAAGTATCAGCAGTGGAAAAGTGAGCAAGGTAACGTAACAACTCACCTTGTAGCGTCATTACGGCAGATATTTTTCTCTCGTATTTAATGAAATGTTTGGGTGTGACTCGCAAGTATTGGTTGCCACGAGATATAAAATGGCAGTTTACCTTGTCTTGGCCCCACAACTCGCTGCTACGGTCGCAGGTTCGAATCCTGCCTCGGACATGGATGTGTGTGATGTCCTTAGGTTAATTAGGTTTAAGTAATTCTAGGGGACTGATGACCTCAGATGTTAAGTCCCATAGTTCTTAGAGCCATTTGAACCCCACAACTTCATGTGGAAGCACTCAGAATAAAATTTTAACCAACATCGCATCAAACTGGAGATCTTTGGTGGGTGCTCGCCGACTATACCTGCTGAATGTTTACGTATTAACAAAACCAAGAGTAATGACGAGGGAGAAAAGGAGTGCTCTCGCTGCGTCCCAGAGATACCACTAGGCCCAACCAGAAAACAAGTGACGAACAAGTACATCCATCTGAAAACGGCGTTACTATATAGCCGAGTCGCTGCTAACGTGAGTTCGGAAGGATGACGTCTGACAAGTTGCCATTGTGTGATTTACTTTACCGCCAAGACATCTCACTGCAAAGTTATGCACGTACGCCATCGACACCTCCATCACACAAAGACGTGCCTTTAATGGTCGTCTGCCATATCAGAGGAATTTAATACGTCCTAAACGTGTAGTGATACCGAGTAACAAATTACCCGAAAGTACTACTCTCATTGAGTCTCTGCTCGGCTTGTACGCACTCATGCGCCAGATCACTATGACCACTGCCCACTGCGAGACTGAAGGACACCTAGTGGCGATACGGGAGTTTGATGCGGTAATGAAAGTATGTATGCGGTGATGAGACGAATGGAGAATCAGTGCAGCAACCAAGCAGGCCGCAAATGTGGAAGTCCACTGACACAAGAAAGTGTCATGAAATGTATTCGTAAACGTGAATACGATGCTACAACAGCTGTGCGGCTTACGGGAAAATTATGAAAATTTGTACCAGACTGGGAGTCGAACCCGGATTTCCCACTTGTCAAGAATGGTCGCTTTAACAACTTCGGCTATCCCAGCCCGCTTCTAGTAGGAACTCAAATCTCCATATGTCCCAGTGCCTGCTCCCCGTGGTGCTCGCATAGTTATGTGTTTCCTGCAAAGGGAGAGACTTCTTTTTCTCGTCAGGTTGCCTTGGTTTCGTCATGAAATACATTAGTACAGTACCTGCACCTGACGGTGTCTGTATTGTTCAGTGCGCTGTTCCTTCGGACATGCCGTATGAAATCGTGACATGTATTCGCAGTTCCGTACTCACAATTTGCGAATACATTTCATGATTTAATGCTGCTATCGATCGTCGGAAGAGTCTGTTCCTTCGGATATGCATGCATGTCGCGAGCAATAGGGTGCAGCGAACTATACAGACACTGTCAAATAAACATTCTACGATAATGTACAAGCGACTGTGTCAAAGATTGTTATGGCCCGGTTACTGGGAACGAGCACGTCGGAAACGGCAAAGTCTGTCGGTTGTTGGCGTGCTGCCGTCGTGAGCATTTAGATAAAGTGTTTTAGGGACGTCGAAACGACTAGTAGGCAGCAAGTTTTTGGACGTCAAAGCCTCATCACATAACATGGAGATCAGAGGTTAGTTCGTTCTGTGAAGTAGGGTAGATTGCTATATGTGATAGATCTGACACAGAGTACAATGTTGGAGCAGGCACAGGAGGTTCGGAAAAATTTAGCAATGCGTGAAATTCATAACGAAATTCAGTTAAAAATCAAATTTCGTTATGGGCATTGCTAAATTTCCACATTTTGATGGCAGGTCAGCAACGGTAATCCAGTATGACTGCTCTGAACGTTGACACAGACCGTTTCGCTGCGGAATGCCCATAATACTGTATTTTGCTAATTCGTAACGATCTGGGCTACTTTGTCTTACTAAAACAGTTATATTATCTCGATAAGCTGGTCATTTTTATTAGTACAGTTCGTACTAATTACCGTTTGTTCTTTCATTTATATCTTATACTTACGTGTTGTGCTGAAAGTCATGTTTATTTGTACAGTTCATACTAATTAGCGTTTCTTCTTTCATTTATATCTTATATTTGCGTGTTGTGTTTAACACACTAATAAGCATTAATATAGTCATACACACGATTGGAAACAGTCTGATTAAGTTCGGATAGTTTTTCAATTTCACTCCTGTGCACAGTATGATGGTAGTACTTCGTCGCCTTGCCTGTTATGCTGTGTAGCGGACCTTAAAGCTGTGCAGATCAGCATAAGGAAAAGGCGAGGGGTCTCGCTCGTTTTGTTCAAGACTGTACAATGTTCAACATGGGACACACAGCAGACGGCCCTTGCATGTTCCTATGACATCGTCAGTTACGACTGCAGTGGGCACGGAATCATCGAGATCGCTTCACGCTTGATGTTTTCCCCAACAGCGACAGCATCTTCCAGCAGGATGACTATGCGTGTCACAATACCAGAATCGTGAAACAGTACTTTGAGGAACACGATAATTAACTAACGTTGATGACTTGGTCACCAGTTCCACGTGATATGAAAACGCAATACAACGCTTGTGGGACGCTATCGGGCTCCAACTTCTCACAAACAAAGCACCTTTCCTTGACAAGTTTGTTTATGACATTCAAGCACACACTCAAACATAAAATCACCGACTTTCTCCATAGACGGGGCATAAACATAGTATACACAAAAGACAGTTATAAGCAAAAATACACCCCAAAACTGACAAAAGACATAGACACTTTCCAGAAAGCAGGTATATATCAATTACAATGCACGGGTTGTGATGGCAGATACGTAGGACAAACAAGCAGAACATTTGATGTCACATGAAAAGTAGACATGAGAGCCTGGAAGAATGGGACAGACCACTCCACATTAGTAGAACAACTAAAAGAACACAATCACAAGCCAACTTCTAGAGAGGAAGACATGTAAATAGTTAAAATAAACAATGAAAACGCCTTCAAACCCTACAAGAAAATTACTACATACAAAGAAAACCAAAACAGGCAAGGAAACCCTGTTGGAGTATGTATTACAAACAACTCGTTGTTTACATTAATAGATGAAATTGTAGAATAAATTCCAAGAGATGATTATTATTGTAATAAAATCACCTCTTCCATGAACCCCTTCACAAAACATTTAAATCAAAACTCAAATCGACTGAACATGAAAACTTTCAACTACTCTCTGACAGCTATTACATTCTTACATTCACATTCAGCTTTCTAGAACACACCTTGACTAACCACACACACACACACACACACACACACACACACACACACACACACACACACACACACACACAAACAAACAAACAAACACAAACACCCATACGGAGATCAGACATGAACAGACGCTAGTTTTCAGCATATACTTCGCTAGGTTGGCTACATGTACACAAACAAACCAAATAGGAAGAGACTTAACGTGAACACATAGTGGTTACGACTTTAAATCACACTTTTCAGTAAAATTTCTACAGCCAGTACGCCACAGCAATCAGCACAAAGAACACGAAAATTCTGAATAAAAAGTTCGTAACGTGAAAACGTGCTTATGTTTCGCATGCAAAGTTACAGTCGACCTCCATCATGTGACCAGATCAGAGGAAAGGCACATGCTAGCCAACAGTTCGAATAACAACAACTAATCACTTATTTACGCAAAAAATAAGACGTGAAATGATTTATAATCTACAAATATCGCGTAACAAAATAAAACTGTATCGTTCTAGATTCCAATGAAGATGCCCTAATGTGAAATGTGAACAGTGTGTGAAACAAATAAAATACATTGCAGCAAGAAAATTTAAAAAACGCACATCTTTCCTTAATATACGGGAATTGCATGACCTGTGCATAGACCTTTGTTGGCACATACTTCCGGAAGATTACCAAGGCATTGTCGAATCCACGCCACACAGAATTCCTTCTGTATTTTGTTCCAAAGGTGCAGCATGACTAAGGAGTTCCTATTGGCTGAGTAACATTTTAGTAGTTTTTCAGGTCGTTACTCGTTTCACCTGCAGCGGCTATGTACGTTACCTATGACGTTTGTTCAGTTCATCGTGAGCTACTAGAGAGACGGATTGTAATATGCAACAAACTCTTCAGTATAGGACACCTCATTCTCCTCTGTCGTGAGACACAGTCTAAGATGCAGCAAACGCTGTTACATCTGCTGGGAATGGAGGAATGGAGGGGAACTGTCACGGATGACAACACGCAGCTCCACCGTCGATAGACAGCGCTCTCGTCCATGTGACCGCCATGCACAACCAGACACTAGCCGTCTACGCACTGACGCAAATAAATGTCCGTAATTGACAATGCCACAGCTGAGAACCGTATACAGATTGTGCCACGGAAGGTAGAGCGCTAGAAAAGTACGTTTCACTGGCCATGCGTTGAAACAGCGTCCTTACACAATCGTTACGGCACTTGGGTTCAAAAATGGCTCTGAGCACTATGGGACTTAACATCTATGGTCATCAGTCCACTAGAACTTAGAACTACTTAAACCTAACTAACCTAAGGACATCACACACATCCATGCCCGAGACAGGATTCGAACCTGCGACCGTAGCGGTCGAGCAGTTCCAGACTGAAGCGCCTAGAACCGCTCAGCCACACCGGCCGGCACGGCACTTGGGATTCGTATCTTAAGGAAACAGCGGAACTAAACAGCAGTTGATATGTATCTTGTCACACAGTTAACAATAAAAAAAAGAGTAGCGTACAGATTTGCGTCTGCTCTTACTCCCTCCCGCTTTATATGTCAACGTTTACCACACTCGCAATGGCCATCGTGGAAGATCCTAGTTCTTCAGACTGCTTCGGCCCAACAAGTTCCAGAGTGAATCTGACTCGTTCAGTACGCTACCGGCTCTCAACACCTTACTAATTAATAAAGCTAGGACAACAATGCCCACTTCAGGAAAACAAAGCAGAACGTGGTGAAGCTGTAGCTATATGGAATTTATATGAACTTCTGATGATGCAAAATTTTTACTGAATCAATCACCAGCTCACTCTCAGGGAAGTACATTTGGACCAGTTCTGTTCTTAATATACATGAATAACTTTTCAGACAGTATAAGGCGCGAAGAAAAAATTCTCTTTCTTGATGACTGCAACATTATAGTCACAGATAAAAAAACCAGAACTCCTAGCTGAGAAAGGCAAGGGTGTGTACAAATGGCCGGCATGTAATAAATTAACACTGACCGTAAATAACGCAAATAGCATAAATTTCCGCTTAAAAAGGAAAATTATCTCAGGCTCTTTAAACAAAAATGACAAATCTAAAGACTGGATAGCAAAAGCGTTTAAAGATGAATATTGACTACCAAATGATGCAACGAACATACAAAGATAATGGATAAGAAAAGCCATCGACATGTCATTCCCTTAGCGTTCCCTCGTCAGTGTGTAATAGCCAGTGCCTTGTGGTGACATTCTGTTTCCATGTTCGCTCATTTCCTTGCTGAAGGATTCTGTTCTGGAGGTCAAATACACAATACATAATTATAATTTTCCATCTGCGAAAATCGCTGTAAGGATAATAACGAAAACTAGCAGTCGGATTCGCTGTACGTAAATATTGAAAAAAAAGTTTCGTTACTGCGTCAAGTGAATTCATCTACCAATCTGTTGTGCACGTCAGGAAAATCATTAGAAAGCGTGTCACAAATATCTCGACACACGATAGTGGGGCAAAACCCGTTCTGGACTTACACATGCCAAAGAAAAACAAGCAAAAAACCCTAAACGGCATTAGCTATTAGGAATTCTAATTATATAATAATTTAGCTCAAGTGCATGAAAGAAATAACTGCGATACACAAATTTAAAAATGCAGTCAAAGCGGTCTAATAAATATTGAATACTACACTGTTGAAGATTGCTTAAGGAATTCAGAGTTGGTCTTAATAATAAGAAAGTGATTAGTGGTGCATAATACCCTCCACCAAGTGGCGTGAGGAATATTGATGCAGATATAAATGTAGATCCTCACGAACAAGTCGGAGAGTCTGTGACGTCTGTTCTACTGTGGTGACTGGGTAGTATTTCGTGATGGAGGCACATCCTTTTGTTGGGCGTTAGGTACCGTCTGTGGCATTTCCAGTCCGATAATCACGATCTTATGGAGCAATAGGATGTTGGTTGTAGTACTAGTGGCTTCTCTGTCGTCCGGTTTCTTCCCATTCTTCTTTCCACGTATTATATGTAACCACGGGTAAGGTTCGCGATGAGATCGGATGCATTGTAGTCAGGGTTAAGCAAGAACCGGTTTTTGCCGCTCCCTCTTGCCTGTTGTTAACAGCATTGGCCCCCCAGGCGGCAAGTATGAAACCAGCACACCACAGTTTGCAGAGGTGGCAAAGATCAACAGGCCTCCACGATTCTAATAACTATTACCTATTCAGTCCCTGCCGTGTAAGGCATCGGAAACTACCCAGCCGAGGGCTGCCGACACCAACTTCAAGCATTGCTGAAGAATAGTATATAATTAGGAAGCTTAGCTAAAGTGCACAGAAGTTACACAACTCGATGCAAATGTACATACTCTATACACTGAGGTGAGAAAAGTCATGGAATACGTCAAAATATTGCGTCGGACTTCATTTTCCCCGGCGTAGTGCAGCAGCTCGACGTGGCATGGACTCAACAAGTTGTTGGAAGTTCCCTGCAGAAATACCGAACCATGCTGCCTCTATAGCCGCCCATAACTGAGAAAAAGTTGCCGGTGCAGGGTATTGTGCGCTAACTAATCTCTCGATAGTATCCTACAAATGTTTGAAGGGATTCATGTCGGGTGATCTGGGTGGCCAAGTAATTCGCTCGAATTGTCCAGAATGTTCTTCAGACCAAAAGCCTACATTTGTGCCCTGTGATAAGGCGCATAGTCATCCATAAAAGTTCCCTCATTCTTTGGAAACATGAAGTCCATTAATGTCTGCAAACGGTCACCAAGTAAAATATTTCCAGTCAGCGATCGGCTCAGTTGGAGCAGAGGACCTAGGCCATTCAATGTAAACACAGATCGCACCATTATGGAGCCATCACCAGTTTACACAGTGCCTTGTTACCAACTTCGGTCCATTACTTCGTGGGGTCTGCGCGACACTCGGACCCTATTATCATCTCTTACCAACTGAGATCGGGACTCATCTGACCAGCCCACGGTTTTCCAGTCATTTAGGGTCCAACCGGTATGGTCAAGAGCCCAGGAGAGGTCACGCAGGCGATGTCGTGCTGTTAGCAAAGGCACTCGCGTCAATCATCTGCTAACATAAACCATTAACGCCATATTTCGCCACACTGTCCTAACGGATACGTTCATCGCACGTCCTAAATTAATTTCTCTGGTTAATTTATACCGAATTGCTTGTCTGTTAGCACTGACAACTCTACACACACACGCCGCTGCTCTCGGTCGTTAAATGAAGGCTGTAACCACTGCTTTGTCCGTGGTGTGAGGTAATACCTGAAATTTGGTATTCTCGGTACACTGTTGACAGTGTAGATCTCGGTATACTGAATTCCCTAACGATTTCCGAAATGGAATGTGCCATGCGTATCGCTCCAGCTACCATTCCGCATTCAAAATCTGTTGATCCCCGTCGCGCGGCCACAATCACGTCGGAAACCTTTTCGCATGAACCACCTGAGTACAAGTGACAGCTCCGCCAACGCACTGCCCTTTTATACTCAGTGTACGCGATAATAGCGCCATCCGTATACATGCACATCGCTGTCCCTTCACTTTTGTTACCTGAGTGTACATTCGCCTCGACTGCTCGAAATGGAAAATGCTGGAAGGAGTTCGTTATAGCCAGAGAGAGAATATTGAACTAAACTGTGAGATACCAATTCAGGTGACAAGAGGAATGATCAAGGTAAATGTGAGGTCATCCACATGAGTGCTAAAAGGAACTCGTTAAACTTCGGTTACACGATAAATCATTCTAATCTAAAAGCTGTAAATTCAACTAAATACCTAGGTATTACAATTACAAACAACTTAAATTGGTAGGACCACATAGAAAATGTTGTGAGAAAGGCTAACCAAAGACTGCGTTTTATTGGCAGGACACTTAAAAAATCTAACACACCTACTGAGGAGACTGCCTACACTACGCTTGTCCGTCGTCTTTTAGAATACTGCTGCGCGGTGTGAGATCCTTTACCAGATGGGACTGATGCAGTACATCGAAAAAGTTCAAAGTAAGGCAGCACGTTCTGTATCATTGCGAAATATGGGAGAGAGTGTCACAGAAATGATACAGGATTTGGGCTGGAAATCGTTAAAAGAAAGGTGTTTTCCGTTGCCACGGAATCTTCTCACGAAATTCCAATCACCAACTTTCTCCTCCGAATGCGAAAATATTTTGTTGACACCGACCTACATAGTGAGGAACGATCACAACGATAAAATAAGGGAAATCAGAGCTTGTGCGGAAAGATATAGGTGCTCATTCTTTCCGCGCGCTATAAGAGATTGGTATGCAGTAAATGAAGCAGGCAAAAAGGAATACAAAAGTCTCAAAAATGAGATCGCCAGGAAGTGCAAAATGGCTAAGCAGGGATGGCTAGAGGACAAGTGTAAGGATGTAGAGGCCTATCTCACTAGGGGTAAGATAGATACTGCCTAAAGGAAAATTAAAGACACCTTTGGAGATAAGAGAATGACTTGTATGAATATCAAGAGCTCAGATGGAAACCCAGTTCTAAGCAAAGAAGGGAAAGCAGAAAGGTGGAAGGAGTATACAGAGGGTCTATACAAGGGCGATGTACTTGAAGACAATATTATGGAAATGGAAGAGGATGTAGATGAAGATGAAATGGGAGATATGATACTGCGTGAAGAGTTTGACAGAGCACTGAAAGACCTGAATCGAAACAAGGCCCCCGGAGTAGACAACATTCCATTGGAACTACTGACGGCCTTGGGAGAGCCAGTCCTGACAAAACTCTACCATCTGGTGAGCAAGATGTATGAAACAGGCGAAATACCCTCAGACTTCAAGAAGAATATAATAATTCCAATCCCAAAGAAAGCAGGTGTTGACAGATGTGAAAATTACCGAACTATCAGTTTAATAAGTCACAGCTGCAAAATACTAACACGAATTCTTTACAGACGAATGGAAAAACTAGTAGAAGCCAACCTCGGGGAAGATCAGTTTGGATTCCGTAGAAACACTGGAATAGGTGAGGCAATACTGACCTTACGACTTATCTTAGAAGAAAGATTAAGGAAAGGCAAATCTACGTTTCTAGCATTTGTAGACTTAGAGAAAGCTTTTGACAATGTTGACTGGAATACTCTCTTTCAAATTCTAAAGTTGGCAGGGGTAAAATACAGGGAGCGAAAGGCTATTTACAATTTATGCCGAAACCAGATGGCAGTTATAAGAGTCGAGGGACATGAAAGGGAAGCAGTGGTTGGGAAGGGAGTAAGACAGGTTTTTAGCCTCTCCCCGATGTTGTTCATTCTGTTTATTGAGCAAGCAACAAAGGAAACAAAAGAAAAATTCGGAGTAGGTATTAAAATTCATGGAGAAGAAATAAAAAATTTGAGGTTCGCCGATGACATTGTAATTCTGTCAGAGACAGCAAAGGACTTGGAAGAGCGGTTGAATGGAATGGACAGTGTCTTGAAAGGAGGGTATAAGATGAACATCAACAAAAGCAAAACAAGGATAACGGAATGTAGTCTAATTAAGTCGGGTGATGCTGAGGGAATTATATTAGGAAATGAGACACTTAAAGTAGTCAAGTAGTTTTGCTATTTGGGGAGCAAAATAACTGATGATGGTCGAAGTAGAGAGGATATAAAATGTAGACTGGCAATGGCAAGGAAAGCGTTTCTGAAGAAGAGAAATTTGTTAACATCGAGTATAGATTTAAGTGTCAGGAAGTCATTTCTGAAAGTATTTGTATGTAGTGTAGCCATGTATGGAAGTGAAACATGGGCGATAAATAGTTTGGACAAGAAGAGAATAGAATCTTTCGAAATGTGGTGCTACAGAAGAATACTGAAGATTAGATGGGTAGATCACATAACTAATGAGGAAGTATTGAATAGGATTGGGGAGAAGAGAAGTTTGTGGCACAACTTGACCAGAAGAAGGGATCGGTTGGTAGGACATGTTCTGAGGCATCAAGGGATCACCAATTTAGTATTGGAGAGCAGCGTGGAGGGTAAAAATCGTAGAGGGAGACCAAGAGATGAATACACTAAGCAGATTCAGAAGGATGTAGGTTGCAGTAGGTACTGTGAGATGAAAAAGCTTGCTTAGGATAGAGTAGCATGGAGAGCTGCATCAAACCAGTCTCAGGACTGAAGACCACAACAACAACAATAAGATATTGGAATAATAGAGAATTGTGAAGGTGGTTCGATGAACCCTCTGCCAGGCACTTGAATGTGATTTGCAGCGTATCCATGTAGATGTAGATGTAGATGTACCGACGTAAGTCTATGGCTTGCATACGCGAACGACAGTGCCTAGTTCATTTCAAACTGGTGAATAGCTAAACCGTTACTAAATTGAGAGTGGGAAATATCTCCAGCAAAACGTGTCTGGGACGGAGACGAAGCTCCGTCTGTTGGTTTGTATTGAAGCTAAAACTCAATGGGTATGAGGTGTCGGTTTGCAGGTGCCCCCTCTACTGAGCTTCCCACACCGAAAAATAAGGCCATTGCCAACTTACGTAGATTGGCTCTGAGTACTATGGGACTTAACAAAAAAATGGTTTAAATGGCTCTGAGCACTATGGGACTCAACTGCTGAGGTCATAAGTCCCCTACAACTTAGAACTACTTAAACCCAACTAACCTAAGGACAACACACACATCCATGCCCGAGGCAGGATTCGAACCTGCGATCGTAGCGGTCGCGCGGTTCCAGACTGTAGCGCCAGAACCGCTCGGCCACCAGCGGCTGGCTGGGACTTAACATCTCAGGTCATCGGTCCCCTAGAACTTAGAACTACTTAAACCTAACTAACCTAAGTACATCACACACATCGATGCCCGAGGCAGGACTCGAACCTGCGACCGTAGCAGTCACGCGGTTCCGGACTGAAGCGCCTAGAATCGCTCAGCCACCATGGCCGGACAATTTACGTAGATAAGTAGGGTTTAAAGCCTACCTGCTGTGGCGTTGGGAACAGAGCACGTCTTTTGCCATCAGAAGTTTCAGATTCTGCACCCAAATGTAAACAGACTATCTTGTCACGATGCAGAATTAATGGAAGTAAACAATGTAGCCGTTTCTGTCTGACGGAATTACAATGTCACCGGCAGATCTCAAAGTTTTCATTTATTCTCCCTGAACCTTCATTCCTGCTCCAAATTTTTGTTTGTTTCCCCTTGCTGCTGGCTCATTGTCAAGATCGACTAACACCGGGGATAGGCTACAACACTGTCTCACTCTCTTCTCAGCCACTGCTTCCGTTTCACGTCCACCGACTCTTATAACAACAATATCGCTTCTGTAGAAGTTGTAAATAGCCTTTCATTCCCTGTATTTTACCCCTGCTACTTTCAGAATTTCAGAGAGAGTATTCCAATCGACATTGTCAAAATCTTTCTCTAAGTCTTCAAGTGTTACAAACGTAGGTTTGCCTCTGTTTAACCTTTCTTGTAAGAGAAGTCGTAAGGTTAGTATTGCCTCGCGTGTCCCTACATTTCTCCAGAATCCAAATTTATCTTCCCCGAGGTCGGCCAGTTTTTCCGTTCTTCTGTATAGAACTGTTGTTAGTCTTTTGCAACTATATCTCATTAAACTGATAGTTTGGTAACACACCTGTGACGATCTCCTTTCTTTGGAACTGAAATGATTACATTCTTCTTGAATTCTCTGGGTATTTCACCTGTCTCATAAATCTTGCACAGCAGATGGAATAGTTTTGTCCTGGCAGGCTCTCCCAAGACTATCTGTAGATCTTAGGGAATGTCGCCTACTCCAGAGGCCTTGTTTCGGCGTAGGTCTTTAGTGCTCTATCAAATTGTTCAAAAATGGTTCAAATGGCTCTGAGCACTATGGGACTCAACTGCTGTGGTCATAAGTCCCCTAGAACTTAGAACTACTTAAACCTAATTAACCTAAGGACATCACACACGGCCATGCCCGAGGCAGGATTCGAACCTGCGACCGTAGCGGTCGTGCGGTTCCAGACTGTAGCGCCTTTAACCGCTCGGCCACTCCGGCCGGCTATCAAATTGTTCTCGAAGCATCATATCTCCCGTCACATCCTCATGTATGACCATTTCCCTTTCAGTAAATTGCCTTCAAGTTCATATTCCTTGTATAAACCGTGTATATACCCCGTCCACCTTTTAGCTTTCCCTTCGTTGCTTAGTACTGGTTTTCCCTCTGAGCTCTTGATATTCATACAGCTGCTTCTGTTTTTTGCAAATGCCTCTTTAATTTTCCTGCAGGTAATATCTTTCTTTCTTCTAGTGATATGTGCTTCTAAATCCTTAGATTTATCATCTAACCTTTCTTGCTTATCTATTTTGCACTTCCTATCTGTCTTATTTTTCAGACGTTTGTGTTCACTTTCACCAGCTTCATTTGTTGCATGTTTATATTTTCCCCCCTTCATCATTTAAATTCAATATGTCCTTTGATATACAGATTCCTACTAGGCCTTTTTCTTACCTATTTGATCCTCTGTGGCCTTCACTATTTCTTCTCTCAAGACCCATTCGTCTTCTAAACTATTCCTTATCCCTGTTCTAGTCGTCGTTGTCTAATGCTCCCTCTGAAAGTCCCAGCGACCTCTGGTTCTTTCAACAAATCCAGGTCCCATCTCTTTAATTTCCTACCATTTTGCAATTTCTCCAGTTCAGCCTACAGCTCATAAACAACTAATTCTGGTCAGAGTCCTCGTCTGCCCCTGGAAATCTCTTACAATTTAACATCTGGTTACGAATTCTTTGCCTTACCGTTACATAATCAGGCCTCTTTCAGGTACACCACTATCTTTCATGATTCTTAAACTAAGTCGCCCGGCATTCGCCCCGTCGACCAGAAATGACGGTCTGGGGAGCCATTTCCTTTCATAGGAGGTCCTCCTTGGTTGTCTTCCGCGGCAGCCTTTCAGCATAGCGGTACGACGACTGTATTCTACGTCCCGTTTTTTGCCGTTCATCGCCAAGACATCCTGGGCTTACATTTCGGCAAGATAATGCCCTCCGGCACACGGGAAGATTTTCTACTGTTTGTCTTCGTGCTTTCCAAAATTTATCTTGGCCAGCAAGGTCGTGGATCTCCCTAACTGAGAACGTTTGAAGCATTATGGGTAGGGCGCGCCAACCATCTTGGGGTTCTGATGGTCTGACTCGCCAACTGGACGGCACTTGACATGATGTCGCTCACCACGACATCGAACAATTCTGTACATTAGTGCCAATCCGAATAACTGTTTGGGTAAGGGCCAGAGGCTGATCAACGTGTTATTGACTTGCTAAATTTGTGAAGTTTTTTCTATTGAATATGAATCATCTGTGGTTCATGGTGTGGGTTCCTGTAGTCATGTCCTAGTTCATGAACCACGGGCAACGTATGAGTGGCCAAGTAAGTGGGCCCGACAGTCGGGATACCAGTTACTTTGGAATAAGGCTGGGCATCTCGGACATATTCTGAGTCGTGGTCACCTTTGTGCTCATACGGCAAAGACTACCAAATCCACCGGTTAGTCCCTCAGCCGTTAGGGGTAAAACCCAATGGGACTCGGGGCAAGTAAGGCTAGCAACCTACTTCCCTGGTACTTTAAATATGATGCTGGCAATGAAAATCAGTGTGGGTTTAGGCCTCTTAGAGGTTGTCAGGACCAGATCTTTAGCGTACGGCAAATAATGGAGAAGTGTTATGAGTGGAACAGGGAATTGTATCTATGCTTTATAGATCTAGAAAAGGCATATGACCGGGTTCCTAGGAGGAAGTTATTGTCTGTTCTACAAGATTATGGAATAGGAGGCAAACTTTTGCAAGCAATTAAAGGTCTTTACATGGATAGTCAGGCAGCAGTTAGAGTTGACGGTAAATTGAGTTCATGGTTCAGAGTAGTTTCAGGGGTAAGACAAGGCTGCAACCTGTCTCCCCTCTTGTTCATATTATTTATGGATCATATGTTGAAAACAATAGACTGGCTGGGTGAGATTAAGATATGTGAACACAAAATAAGCAGTCTTGCATATGCGGATGATTTAGTTGTGATGGCAGATTCGATTGAAAGTTTGCAAAGTAATATTTCAGAGCTAGATCAGAAATGTAAGGACTATGGTGTGAAGATTAGCATCTCCAAAACGAAAGTAATATCAGTGAGAAAGAAATATAAACGGATTGAGTGCCAAATAGGAGGAACAAAGTTAGAACAGGTGGACGGTTTCAAGTACTTAGGATGCATATTCTCACAGGATGGCAACATAGTGAAAGAACTGGAAGCGAGGTGTAGCAAAGCTAATGCAGTGAGCGCTCAGCTACGGTCTACTCTCTTCTGCAAGAAGGAAGTCAGTACCAAGACTAAGTTATCTGTGCACCGTTCAGTCTTTCGATCAACTTTGTTGTATGGGAGCGAAAGCTGGGTGGATTCAGGTTACCTTATCAACAAGGTTGAGGTTACGGATATGAAAGTAGCTAGGATGATTGCAGGTACTAGTAGATGGGAACAATGGCAGGAGGGTGTCCACAATGAGGAAATCAAAGAAAAACTGGGAATGAACTCTGCAGATGTAGCAGTCAGGGCGAACAGGCTTAGATGGTGGGGTCATGTTACACGCATGGGAGAAGCAAGGTTACCGAAGAGACTCATGGATTCAGCAGGAGAGGGTAGGAGGAGTCGGGGCAGACCGAGGAGAAGGTACCTGGATTCGGTTAAGAATGATTTTGAAGTAATAGGTTTAACATCAGAAGAGGCACCAATGTTAGCACTGAATAGGGGATCATGGAGGTACTGTATAAGGGGGGCTCTGCTCCAGACTGAACGCCGAAAGGCATAATCAGTCTTAAATGATGATGATGATGATGATGATGAATCATCTAGTTTTTCTGAAATTTAAATCATTTACTTGTCTACACATGTATATCACGTCTACCAATATTCTTCTCATTCGGATAATTCGAACGTGATGCGTCGTTTTTTTTTTCTTACAATGTAATTCTATATAAAACAAAATTACAGTACAATAAATAGTTAAGTACAAAATATCTATACAGCAACCTAATGTCATCGCTTTCACTGAACTACAGTAGCGATATAGCCAATATTAAGTTGTGTCTGCTACAGACAACACTGTACAGAACGTAAATATTCAGCTGTTGTGTTACAAGCTTATGGAAGTTTCCAATGAAGGTGCTATCGGAAGTAAATTGTGAGGATACGGATTGTTCCTGTATAGCTCAGTTGGGAAGAGCATTGCCCTTTGCCCGCGAAAGGCAATTTTTCTCGTTCGTGTGCAGATCCAGTACACAAATTTTAATCTGCCGGTTTCAAAATCCCGCACACTCCGCTGCAGAGTGACAAATTTTTTCTAGAAATTTCTGTCTTATATTGACAGTGCCACAGTTTATCTTCTACAGCTCCTGGTCTCTATCTCAATACAATTTTGCTGTCTTCCTTAAGATTTGAAAATACTTCTCGTAAAGGATGGAAAAACCGTATACAACATTTGAAAATAAAATTTTCCAACTAGAAGCCAGTATTCTACAACGGACCAAGCTATCTATCAATTTAAATGCAGTAATTACGTTTGTTCGAAAGGTATTGCAAGTAGACTGTTTAGGTTTTTATGCTGGCAACGCCACGTAGCGCTCTATATGAAAATCACTGGCTGTGCTGTGTGCAGTCTGTACCTGGTCAGTGTTGCCAACTCTAAAAAACCCGAGTCGCTAGATTCAATATCAAAAGTCGCTAGAAAGTCGCTAAAACTGATTTTACTAGGGGTGTACTGAAAATTTCGTGCTGTGAATGGTGCAATAAGCCAGTGGAGGAGGGGGGGGGGGGGGGGGGGAAATATTAATAAAAGCTCTCATACGTAATTGCTATATTGTCTTAATTAAATGACGCATCGCTTGCAACAACATATATATAAAATACGCTAACGTTTAATTAAACTTGTTATCATAATTGATGCAACACATAAATTGTTGTTTCAATCACAGTAGTCAAATATACTAGAAATATACAACTATATTTGTAACAAAAGAAAGCAAGAAAACAAATTAAGTTACAAAATATATACATACCGGTATGTGAGCTATTCATCATCGTCACTCAGAAGATCGAATAACTCTTCTGTTTCATGCTCTGACAGAACTGTAGTTGATGTAGAGCGTTGAACGTCGCTCAACAGATGATGCAGTTCGACTGGTTTTGTCGCAAAAGGGTAACTTTTATTCGTTCCAACAAGCTCCAATACGTCTGACGGTATGTCAAAAGATGCACAATCTTTATTTTGTTTCTTCAGCTGGTCTCTCAATATGATCAAAGCATTAATTGTCTTTAACGATAAACTGTTACGTTGTTTAGTTTTTATAATGTTCATAGAACTGAATATTCTTTCCATTTCTGCATTTTAAGGCGGTAGGCATAGAACAGTCATTGCTAGCTGTGACATCAAAGAAAAAGGATTCTTCCCTGCGGTATTTTCATACAGCAAAACCTCACTCCAAAATAAAACAGTGCTAGTAGTGTTATTCCACCTAATGAAGTTGATATTATGCCATTCTTGCAACATACAGTCTATGAAATCGCCACTAAAACCCAGTTCCTTGGCTACATCCGCTACAGCATTGTTTTTATTCACTTGTAGTGTTTCTTCAACATTCAGCATTGACTTTTTTTCAGGATCGTAACTTTACTTGGCAGTCTTTGTTGAATTTGTTTTATGAGTTTCAGGCTAAACTGAATGCATCTCTTCTTCAAATAAACTTTATTTTGTTCAGACAAACTTGACTCAGACAATTTCTATAGTCAAAATCTTAGTTTTGTTAATGAAAATACTGGCCGAAAATAGTTTTGAGTCGTCAGTACCCCAAAAGTCGCCAGATAAGTCGCTAAATAATTTTTGTCGCTAAAAAGTTTTTTTTGTCGCTAAGACGAAGGCAAAAGTCGCCATTTCTAGCGACGAAGTCGCTAAATTGGCAACGCTGTACCTGGCTTGCATTGTTGTTTGCTATTGTAGTGTTGGGCGGCTGGCTGTGAACAGTGCGTAGCGTTGCGCAGTTGGAGGCGAGCCGCCAGCGGTGGTGGATGTGGGGAGAGAGATGGCGGAGTTTTGAGAGCGGATGATCTGGACGTGTGAACATCACAGACAGTAAATTTGTAAGACTGGATGTCATGAATTTTTATATATATATATATATATATATATATATATATATATATATATATATATATATTATGACTTTTGAACACTATTAAGGTAAATACATTGTTTGGTCTCTATCAAAATCTTTCATTTGCTAAGAATGCCTATCGGTAGTTAAAGCCTTCAGAAGTTAGAATCTTTTATTTAGCTGGCAGTATTGGCGCTCGCTGTATTGCAGTAGTTCGAGTAACGAAGATTTTTGTGAGGTAGGTGATTCATGAAAGGTATAGGTTATTGTTAGTCAGGGCCATTCTTTTGTAGAGATTATTGAAAGTCACATTGTGTTGCGCTAAAAATATTGTGTTGATCAGAATAAGCAAAGAGCGAAATGTCTGAGTACGTTCAGTTCTGCTCAGCTGTTTGAAAATCAAATAATGTAAGAGGTTCATCAGCACAGTAATTCATAAATTTTTCGAAGGGGGCGTTCCAGTATCATTACGCTGATAAACGTCAACAGATCGCTAGATTTTGGATCTCGTTAACAGTTACTTTTTTGCATATGAAATGTTTATAATCGCGGCAGCAGCAAATGAAGCCTAATTGGCATCGAAATAATTAGAAATGGAGAAAAAAAAACATTACGACAACTGTGGGTAAATAATTCGTTTGTGACCTCGTCGAAGGTCAACCAACTGCGCGTATTCACCTGAAGTGATGTCATAAACTGTATCGGGCTAGCGTGTTTGAACCTGGCTCCTCGCACATACGAGCACAGTTTATAGCACAGAAAAATCCTCAAGAGCGCACTGGCTGGGCGTAACCGACTCGGAGCAGCTCTTTAACATCGGTACCGCCGCGCTGTAAACGAGTAGATTACCGGCAGCAACCCTTCCCGCGTTTGAATACGGTCATGTGACGTACAGTTTATGGAGGGCAGCCACCTTTCGTAATTCACTTTACGGCTGGCAGTGCTTATCTGGCGGCGCCTGGCACCGCCTCTGATGCTCCGATATGGGCGCGCGCAGTGTGCTCGCCAAGGACTGCTGCCTATGATGAGCTCCGAGCATCAAACAGCCAATAATAAACGGAAGTGCTCCGAGGCGACTGCACATACAGTCAATCAATGTAATCTAGGAGCTGCTCACCATCTCCCTCTCTGAGCTCTCTCTCTCTCTCTTTCCCCGCTAACTTTATGCATCTTCTCAGTCCTTTCCACTCTTCTCTCGCTCTTCCTCTCTCTTTGTTCCCTTACACAAGCTCTTTCTGTCACTCTCTCTGAGCCTCTCCCCCCCCCTCTCTCTCTCTCTCTCTCTCTGTCTCTCTCTCTCAAATTTGTCTCTCTCCATCCCTCTCCATCTGTCTCTCAATTTTCACTATGTCCTCTCTCCCTCCCCCCCTCCCACTCTGTCTCTCTCTCTACGTCTGTCAAATTTCTCTCTCTCCTTCCTCTCCGTTTCTCTCCCTCAATTTTCACTGTCCCCTCCTCCTTTCCTCTCTCTCTCTCTCTCTCTCTCTCTCTCTCTCTCTATCTTTCTTTCTTTCTTTCTTTCTGTGTGTGTGTGTCTCTCTCTCCCCCACTCTGTATCTCTCTTTTTTTCTTAATTTCACTATTTGTTGACTCTTATTCCTTATCCCTCCTTCTTGATATTTCTCTGCATTTTATCTCTACTTGTTTCTCCTCTCCCTCTCTCTCACTATCAACTCTTTTTCCGCTATCTTTACGTATCTTCTCACTCCTTTCCACTCTTCTCTCGCTCTCCCTCTCTCTTTGTTCGCTTACACACGCTCTTTCTGTCACTCTCTCTGAGCCTCTCCCTCTCTCTCTTTCTCCCTTCTCTCTCTCTCTCTCTCTCTCTCTCCCTCCCTCTCTCTCACACACATACACACACAAACTTTATGTGTGGGAAGGTGTTTGAAAAACAGAGGGACAGAGAACAAGGGAGAGAGATGTGGAGGGAGAGAGGGAGGAAAGATGGGTAGAGTGTGAAAACGGCTGTACGAATTACTCACATAGGTTTGCTAAAACTGGAATTTGTCACTTACTTCCTCATGTTATGGATGACTTCCTGAATTCCCTAATTCCGAATCATCGCTAGAATATGCGCTAGTAAATAGATTATATTCTAAGTAAGACAGGAAAAATTAATTACAGGCTCGAGGCAAATGCAGAACTCTTTTTGCAGCCTATAAACGATGACTCAGATATATCTTTCGATCAAAGGCGAAGTATCTTAACGTTAATTCGGAAAAGAAGCAGCTAACGTGTCAACTGAGTCTCTTTCTTCCCACCCTGAAAAGTTTGTCTGATAATGATTTATCAGGTTTTGTGTTGTATAATAGTTGTAAAATTATAATCCCTTTCCACACAATTCACCATTCCGCAAATTCGTAATACTTTCTCTATAATATAGCGTCGTAATCTTGTGAAGAGGTACGTAACCTTATGAAGTTGTGTTTGGCGCCGGCTTCCTTTATCTAAGGAGAACAGTAACACAAACACATTGTTGCTATCGTTAATCATTTTGTTATATCTTCAGGAAAATATGAAATCCTGGTACACATTTCGTTGATACTGTTAATTCCCTGCAGTCGGCAAAACATAATTTTTTCCTCCCATTTCACTAACCACTATACAATGAATTTCAATATTTATGCCTCTCTCTTCTGGTTTTCCTATTCAAACATAGCGTTCAGATTTCGGACGTTTCAAAAGAATCAAAAGAACACTAGTTTACCTTAAGGTTTTTGGTGTACTATGTGAACAGGAGACGACTATATTTTATGTGGATGTACTGTTGCATCTTTAATGAACTATTTCCATTACCTCGTTATTCCCCAAAAGGAAGGAAAATATGAAAATTATAGTTTAAAGTACAGTCGACGAAGAAGTAATGAGAATCAAAGAACATGACCGGATTGAAAGGACAAGAAATATCTGCCGAGTCTTTTTTTCAAAGCAACAGTCCCAGTATTTTTCTTAAGTGATTTAGTAAAATCAAAGAAACTCTAATTCTGGGTGGTCGAAAAGAGATATGAACCTCCCTCCCTCGTAGTGTGAGTCCAGTGTCGTAATGCTGCACCACCTTGTTCGTTTTGTAGCCCAGTCGTCGTCAAACTGTGGAGGGTAGGGGAGGGGGAGGGGAAAGAGGGCGCAGCGATTAATAGAGGGGGGGGGGGGCACCGGCTTTCATTGGAAGATTTATATTTCGTATTATGTACGAAAAAACTTCCGGTGAGTAAATGTTGATTGTGTCAGATTCTCATTTCCATGAACCAAGTTAGGAAACTCCCCAATCGTCAATTTACTGTCTTATTTCACAAGAACTGGCCGGTACAGCCTTTCAGTAGGAAAGCTGAGAACAGTCGCGAGTAACATTTCATCACGCAGCCCCTGTCAACCATCACCCGCAGTGTCAACTACAGCTGCTTACCAAACATTTAACAACCACTAATGACAATAAGCGAACATTTTGCGGGTTGGTATCAATCAAGACAAAATACCGACTTCAACTTCAGCTGGAAAGGGATCTACGAGTCGCTGTTTCAATGATCCAACCAAGACAGGATCTGATTCCTTCAGGAATTCAAACACACGCACTACATTAAGTGAGCAAATGTCACAAAATATCTTTTTTTTTTTTTTTTTGAGTGATCGGTTTGGATACAACAAATTTTCAATTCTTCACGGTAAATGATGGCAGCCAAAACAGTTGCAGGATAAAGATTTATTATGTTTTGGCTGCCATCATTTACCGTGAAGAATTTCAACAGTTGCTGTTTCAGCCATGTTTAAAATCTTGAAATTTTAAATTGGCTTTTTAGTGTTGACTGTTGTTGTATCGTCATTCGTCCTTCGTGAGCTTTCAAATATTAAAACATTCTGAATGCATTAAAAGCAATACAAATAGAAACAGTTAAGCCATAACTAACTTACTAATTTCCGAGCTAATTTATAAAAGAAATATGTAGTGAAGTACACTTACCTGTAAAGTTACATACGCAGTTCTGGTTATTTATAAAGTAGTTGTAATTATTAACATTCGCCACCTTCGAATAACACAAATGTATGATAATTTTAACAGAAATATTTAGCTCTGATGTGCTCGAAGGATACACTCGAATAATTGCTATTGCTGTAATTAATAGTTGCAATAATTAGACAGCAGTAAATAGACGTAGTGCGCCGTTTTTGTACCAAGTATGATAATTTATGAGGAGGTATAGAATAGGAGGAGGGGCAAAATGATTTATGTTTCAGTAGGGAGGCGCGACGGAAGAGGTTTGGGAACATATTGTGTAGACCCAAGTAGGTGACAGGGCGGAATTTTTCCTTCTTTACTGAATATTTGATTATTGTTTGTATTATGCTCTTCATCCCGAAGACTGGTTTGCTTCTTTCCACGCTAGCCTGCCCCGTGCAAGCGTCTTCATCTCTGCGTAACTACTGCAACCTACATCCATTTTTGACGGCCGCTATGGACGAGTGGTTCTAGGCGCTTCAGTCCGGAACCGAGCTGCTGCTACGGTCGCAGGTTCGAATCCTACCTCGGGCATGGATGTGTGTGATGTCCTTAGGTTGGATAGTTTTAAGTAGTTTTAAGTCTAGGGGCTTAGTGCTTAGCGCCATTTGAACCATTTTCTACATAGATTTGAATCTGCTTACTGTATTCATTCCCTAGTCTTCCTCTACAATTTTTACACCCCATTCTTCCTTTCAACACTACATTGCTGATTCGTTGGGGTCTCAGAATAACGTGTCCTAACAACCGATCCCTTCTTTTAGCCATTTCGTGCCATAAGCTTCTTTTCCTTCCCTTCGATTCAGTACCTCCTCATTAGTTACGCAGTCTATACGTATAATCTGGAGCAATCTTCCGCAACAGCCCTTTTGCAAAACTTCTGTTATCTTTACTGTCCACGTTTCACTGTGATAAAAGACTACACTCCGGACAAATTCTTTCAGCATTGACTTCCTAACATTTAAATTTATACACTGATAAGATAAAACATTATGACCACTGCCCACCGCGACGTTGGTGGCGCTGCGGGGACGTGACGCGGTAACAAAAGTATGTAAGCGGAGCAGACACGGACGGTTTATCACCCTAACGAAGATACGGGCTGCAAACGGGGAAATCCGTTGAGATAAGTGACTTTGACGAAGGGCAGATTATTATTACGTAGAGCCTGTGAACGAGTAT
Source organism: Schistocerca americana (assembly GCF_021461395.2). Classification (NCBI taxonomy): domain Eukaryota; kingdom Metazoa; phylum Arthropoda; class Insecta; order Orthoptera; family Acrididae; genus Schistocerca; species Schistocerca americana. Next base: position 362,482,782 of record NC_060120.1, on the reverse strand, counting down.
CTCTAAAATGGCGAAGCTGGTCGAATGTTTACGTGCTACTGTCATGAGCATCTACAGAAAGAGACAGTTACACAGCGTGAAGTTCGGTGGCTTGGCTGCTCTGTAAAGTAGGATAGATGGTGATCTGTGACATTTCTGCCGAAAGAGCACAACGCTGGTACACGCACAGGTGTTTCCGGAGTACGCCGTTCATCGTACGTTGTTGAACATGGAGCTCCGCAGCAGACCAGCCCTACGTGCTCACATGTTGACACAACGACATCGTCAATTACGATTGCAGTGAAACGGGACCATTGGGATTCGACCGTCGATCGATGGAAACGTGGCGGCTCTTCAGGTGAATCATATTTTTGCCATACTTTGTCGATGGTTGTCTCCACAAACGCCGTCATCGACGGTTCGAAAAATGCAGGACACCACGGACACAGGCTGGATGGAGTATAAAAATGGTTCAAATGGCTCTGAGCACTATGGGACTTAACTTCTGAGGTCATCAGTCCCCTAGAACTTAGAACTACTTAAACCTAACTAACCTAAGGACATCACACACATCCATGCCCGAGGCAGGATTCGAACCTGCGACCGTAGTGGTCGAGCGGGTTCAGACTGTAGCGCCTAGAACCGCTTGGCCACGCCGGCCGGCTGGATGGAGTAGTATTATGCTGTTGGAGACATTCTCCTGCCCTTGTAAGGGACCCGTGGTAGTAATCGAAGACACATTGACAGCTGCGAACTACATGCATCCCTTACGACTAATGTCTTCCCGGACGGCGATCTCGTCTTTCATCAGTATAATTGTCTGTCTCGGAGCCAGATCAGTACTACAGTGATTTGAAGAGCATCAGAGTGAACTCAGGTTGATCTCTCCGCGACCAAATTCGCCTAATGTAAATCCTATGGAACCAGTCTGTGTCACTAGCGACCACCATCACCGCGTAAGGAAATCAGCGGCTCGTTATTTACCCGAATTACATGACCTGTACGTAGACCTCTAATGCCACATTACTCGATAAACCCATCAACAAACTTTAGGACTCCTGATACGCAGAATCAGTGATTTATTTCGTTCCAGACAAACAAGCTATAAGTAGGTGGTCGTAATGTAATCAGTGTATTCAATATTAACAAATGTCTCTTATTCAGAATTGCTTTTCTTCCTATTCCCAGACTGTATTTTAAATCCTACCTACTTCATCCATCGTCGTTTATTTATTTGGCAAAATAGCAAAGCATGTCTATTATTTTTACTTTCTCGTGTCCTTATTCAATTCCATCGACTTCACGTGATCTAGTTCTACTTTCCATTACCTATGTTTTAATATTGTTGGCATTAATCTTAAGAAATGCATTATCCATTTCATTCAACTCATCTTCCAAGTTCTTTGTATCATTTTACAGCATTACAGCGCCATCGGCTAACATCGAAGTATTTAATACCCTTTCGAAATTTCTCCTTGTTTCCCTTTACTGCTTGCGCAGTGTACAGTTACAACCCTGTCTCAGTTCCTTCTCAACCACTGCTTCCCTTTATTGTCCTTCGGCTCCTATAACCGCAGTATCATTTCTGTGGAACCTTTCGATGTCTGTGTCTTCTCCTGCCGGCCGCGGTGGTCGTGCGGTTCTAGGCGCTCCAGTCCGGAGCCACGGTCGCAGGTTCGAATCCTGCCTCGGGCATGGATGTGTGTGATGTCCTTAGGTTAGTTAGGTTTAATTAGTTCTAAGTTCTAGGGGACTGATGACCACAGCAGTTGAGTCAACATGTTGCCTGGTCGAACGAGTTCTCGTTTCAAATTGTATCGAGCGAATGGACGTGTACGGGTATGGAGACAACCTCATGAATCCATGGACCCTATATATCATCTGGGGACTGTTCAAGCTGGTGGAGGCGTTATAATGGTGTGGGGCGTATGCAGTTGGAGTGATATGAGACCCCTAATACATCAAAATACAACTCCGATAGGTGCCACGTGCGTAAGAATCCTCTCTAGTCACCTGCATCCATTCATGTCCACTGTGCATTCCGACGAACTTTGGCAATTCCAGCAGGTGCGACACCCCACACGTCCAGAATTGCTACAGAGTGGCTCCGGGAACAACCTTCTGAGTTTAAACACTTCCGGTGGCCACCGAACTCCCCAGACATGAAAATTATTGAGCATATCTGGGATGCCTTGCAACTTGCTGTTCAGGAAAGATCTCCACCCCCACGTACTCTTACAGACATATGGACAGCCCTGCAGGATTCATGGTGTTAATTTCCTCCAGCACTGCTTTAGACATTAGTCAAGTCCATGTCACGTCGCGTCGCGGTACTTGTGCGTTCTCGCGGTGTGCCAGTTTCTTTGGCTCTTCAGTGTAGTTCAGGGATGTACAGACCGCGGCCGGCAGGCCCCAAGTGGCACGCTATTGACCTGATGGCCCTTACAGAACTTAGTTCTTTTGAGAATACGTTTTACTAATTATATTTGTTACATTAAGTCAATATCTATGAAACAAGTGATGTGAACTAATTACGTACTTGTTTGTTTTAACTTTACTTGCGACCTTTACGTAGCCACTATGAGGGGTTTGCGGCCCGCGGTACTAGCAAGCCTGTATACCCCTGTTTTCGTGTAGCTATGCTGACGTTGTGAGCTTTATAGACGGAATAATGCCCCAGTTACGTAAGGCAGAGGCTGTGGAGCAACTTCGCGTTCGCTTGAAGTGATTTAGAGAAACCATGAAGAACCTAAAATTGGATGGCTGTAAAATGCTTTGAACGTGGGTATTCATTCATACAAGTCAGTTGTCGTAGTTTCGCCTGGTCGGCACTTAGCCCTGGTTAATTTGTAGACCGTTCGGAAAACGGGTTGTTGGCACGCCATGGATCATCGACAAATAACAGTAGGTGGCTGGCGCGAGAAGCTGCGATGTTGTGTCGAACATCCAACAGTGTCAGCTTTACGGGCAGCATCCTGTAAATAGCCCGAAGTTGTCTACGAGGTGCTCTTGCATAGCTGTGACTGGTTCTGGAAGCAAAGCACACAGACGCACTCCGCCGTTCGTAACCTGTCCTCCCTTGCAACAAGAATGAAGAAGGGGAAAACCAGTTGCCAACAGATAGGCCTCCTCTCAGTACACACTGTTTAAGAACCGGTCCCTGTTTTTTCCAGCCGTGAGAAATCTATAGTTCTCTCGACCGCTTTCTTACTTTTAGATAGTACTCATTCGATCGATAGTCAAGGGTCTATTTTATATAACCTGTTATCGCCTTAAGATTAAAAAAGTTGTTGAATATAAAGGCAGGAGTGGAAACTGTACTTCTAAGAAATGTCGATATCGCCAGCTCAGGAGCTGAAAGTAAGAAGAGAAGAGGAAGAGTGTGTGAGATAAAGAGAGAATGCAGAACAGCGTAAAGCAAAATATAAATTATGAATATGATTCTTCCAGTCACCACTCACGGTAACGACCAAATTTGGCACAATCGTCGCTGTATGATATTAGTATAGCTCTGTTTACATTCAGTATTAACGAGCGATATTATTTAGTGTTTATGGCACAGGGCGCGTACTCCGAAAGAACTGAATTGAATTTACCGTTGTTCCATCGTAAAGCAGGATCAGTAAGTCTAATCAGTCGAGCGCCGGCATAGCGCCTTCAGAGAGCTCGTGGCCACCATCTCATTTCCAGTCCAAGATATTTCTCCCTCTTTAATGGCCTCGATGCTAGCGAGATGCTAAATTCGGCCTTTCCGTTTGCAGTCGGGTTGGGATGGTTCAGGAACGGGGGAGGTGGGGGGGCGGGGGTAACGGAGAACACTACACAAAAGATTTCCCTACCTTCATAGCATGAGGAACAAACGAGAGGAAAAGGAAAAAATAATTGTGTTCTCTACATTATACGTTGATTACATGACTGAGCTCTCTCTCTCTCTCTCTCTCTCTCTCTCACACACACACACACACACAAAGAGAGAGAGACAGAGACAGAAAAAGAGACAGAGAGAGAAAGAGAGAGAGAGAGAGAGAGAGAGAGGGAGATTCACGTATGTGGCACAGGACACAGCAGTGACACAAATTAGACACAAAATCAAAGACTCCAACGTTGGCGGCATAGATCCCAAATAGACAGCGACTAGTTTCGTCCCCGTCTTTCACGATCCGAGCACAGTTTTTGTCTCTAGTGTTCGTGACATCGACGAGCAGTCTTTCCTTCATACCCTTTTCAGCGCCCGAATCCTTTAATATACATCCCAGTAGCCTCCTCTTCTGCCGGTTATCCGTAGAGTTTTTCATTCCGTATTCTAGAGCGCCTCCTCAGTTTCAGGGTATTTCTAGGGAGTCACCAGTCGTCTCACTAGTTCGGTGCATCTTGTCACAAATCCCTTTCCTGTGCCAATTTTTGCTTCTAATAGTAGTGCGTACACTCAACGTCTTTAATTATTTGCTGGATACATTCCAATCACTCTCTTCCCCTGCATTTATATACCCTCTATAGCTTCCTCTAGTACCATGAATGTCTTAACAAATGCTGTATCATCCATTCCATTCTTTCTGTCAGTGTTTCTCCTGTGTCCTTCTCCTCACCGGTCTTCGGAGAACATCCACATTTCTTATTATTCCACCGAATCTTCAACATCCTTCTACAGCACCACATCTCAAACTCTTCGACGCTCTTCTTTATCAGTTTTCCCACAGTGCATGATTCACTTCCATACTGTGCTGTACTCCAAATCAAAAGGTGCTGTATCATCCATTCCATTCTTTCTGTCAGTGTTTCTCCTGTGTCCTTCTCCTCACCGGTCTTCGGAGAACATCCACATTTCTTATTATTCCACCGAATCTTCAACATCCTTCTACAGCACCACATCTCAAACTCTTCGACACTCTTCTTTATCAGTTTTCCCACAGTGCATGATTCACTTCCATACTGTGCTGTACTCCAAATCAAAAGGTGAATTATCCTAAATTTCTCCCTCTGATACTAGAATACTGCCATTACCCGCCACTGTAGCCGAGGCCGCTGACGCATGCCTAAGGGGCGGCACTCCCCTCAGGGTAAACTTGTTTCAGTCCTTGTGATGGGAACCTTTTGCTGCCAGTATTTGGCCGGCAAGTGGACGAGATGTGGTGACGTGAAGTTCCTGATCGCTAGTGTCTGCGCCAATGTCCTGCATTAAATTCCAAACCTGTTCGCCGCGTGTCATGGAGTGACGGCACGTGATGCTGTTGATGATGCGTACGTCGAATGCGGACGTTGACCTCTGCGACTCCCTTGGAGCTATTTCAAAGGGTTAGTCTATGTGCTGGCACCCTCTCCCTTCCCATCGTCCATCACGACACAACCTTACACTACACTGTGCAGCACTCTTCACACACATCCACACTACAGACACGCACTTGGCACTTCTTAACAAGTCGGAGTAAGGTAATGCAAATCACATCCACTAGGACGTTGCCAAGAGCGACGATACAGAATTCCTGCATTTTCATTCCCTGAGTATGGGACTATTTCGATTTTGAGAGATCGTCTGTCATGGAATGCCCTCTTTACCTGTGTTAGTGTGCGTTTTATGTGCTCATTTCGTCGTCCGTCACGTGCTATTTTGCTTCCCAGGTAGATGAATTCCTTCACTTGGTCTAGTTCGTGGACCCCAGTTCCGTTTGGTGTTAAGCTGTTTCATTTCTGCGATTCCTCATTATCTTCGTCTTTTTTTTCGGTTTACTCTCAGTCCATAGGGAGTGCTTTCACCCTGAATTTTAATCCCACTCCCGATCGTTCCATTTATTTCCGTCATTGCTTCTACGATGTACAGAATGAACAGTACGGGGGAAAGTCTACATCGCTGTCTTATTCCGTATCTAATCTAAGCATCTCGTTCTTCGTCTTCCATTCGCTATTTGTCATTATACAGATTGTGTATTACTCGTCTTTCTCCATGGCTTACAGCTACTTTCATTTCGAACATCTCGCAACATTTTACATAGTCTAAAGCTTTTCCTAAGTCGATAAAATCGATGACCGTATTTTGATTTTTCTTAAGTCTTACTTCCATTATCGAGCGGAACATCAAACTGCCTCATTTATGCATTTTCCTTTCCTAAAGACATATGGTTCGTCAAATAACAGATCCTCAATCTTCAATTTTACTGACAACTTAGTTTGGAAGAACAGAAGTTGGCTTCAGTTCTGACTTCGTCGCGAACGCTTGCAGGATATCCAAGGACGACAGATCAGTGTTCCAGGTCACTGAAGCAAAAATGATGGTAGCGACAGACGCTCCATTACGAATGGTTTTCGAGACAGAACGCAGTTCATGTATAATCTTTCTTTTTTCGTAGCGGCGCATGGTTTCTGTCCTATCCAGTTATTTTTTACATTCCCAACGACTATGTTCCGAATATCTTTATGCCATAACAGCGTATCGTTAAATTTGCAGTTGACTGTTGTTTGTCGAGACTATACGAGTGAAAACTATTGCAAGTGCATCCAAGTGAATCATCAGCAAACTGTTTCATTGCGCAAGCACTCGCTAAAAATGAGGCGCGTTTTCACTAACGCAAGAGATGCAAACAAGGTGCACATTTATGGCTGCTACTGTCGACACTTTCTAACGCATCGAATTCCGGCTCTTCACGTTTATTTCTCTTTTTTCTCACAGTTTTTAACACACTGCATCAAACGGGTACTCTGCATAGTAGGCACGTTTCATCAAAGCCCTCACTGAACAATTTTTTCAGGAACAGTAACGCAGTACTAGCACAGTTCAGAGTATTCCTGTAACTAGCACGTCTCCATTTTCCAAAAGTACATGTATGGTGAATATGCTGTGCAAGAAGACAATACCCGTTTCATGTAGAGCGTATGCAGTATCTTCAGATTGGAGACAGCGCTGCTTGACTCGACTTTGTTGGTTTTAGAATACCAATATTGACGTGCATCTGTTAATATCATTAACCGACAAAGCGACATTTAATTTGGAAGGAATCAGTAACACACTTAATGATCATCGATGGACACAGGAGAGTCCACACGGTGTAGTAAATACGAGTTTCATGATTCATTTTCCATAAGATTGTTCTCAAAAAAGAGAGATGTCAATAGAACAATTCAAAGCCCTTATTTGTCAAATATGTCAACTATTTCAACTATTGTAGACTCTATTGTCAGAAGAGCGACTGCTAATCCGAGTAAAGATATTACAATAATCGCTTCAATCCCAAGATTTTTATTTGCTTTACTCACTTCACGCTTCCACACATTTACGCCATTATCATCAGCTGCGAGGTATCCTTTACATTACGTAACTTAGTAAAAAACACAGGCGATTTCTTGCAGCATCATGCAAGATGTCGAGAAGGTTACGTTGCGTAACGAAAGAATCTCTAACACGTTCACCGCACAATCTTCAGAACATACTTCCTCACATTAGGCACTACCTTTGACGATGTTTGTATGATAATAAGATCGATATGAAAAAACAATTCTGATCCTTCAACTAGCTTGATCAGTAATATCGTCATAATATTCGATTACTGAAACAATAAACGTCGGAGAATCTAACCACCTACTTTCGTAGCCTTTGAAACTATCTTCTGCAGTAGAACACGAAACAATAACCAACAACAGAAACTTATTGCTGTATTAATAATTGTATTAAATTCGTAACTGGACAAAAAAGTAAATTCATCCTCAAACCAAAACCTGATTTCAAAATCGCAATGCTTTATTAAACATGGTTTATGGGAGGTTCTACACCATTAGGTCAGTAACATTGGGCTTTCAAGGCCTGCCCGGACGGAGAGGAGTATATCTCTGCCTTCCAACGACTTCCAGACTAATCAATCCTCCCAGTGAAACTTTAATGGTGATTAAAACTGTGTGCCGGACCGGGACTCGAGATTGAAATCTTTGCCTTTCTTGGGCAAGTGTTCTATAGACTATTATCTTTCTTCTTCGTTCTTTCTGTTTTTTTATTGGTATTTGTTGAGGAATTATGTGTGGATTTCGCATAATATCTCATAAATTACATCGATGAAAACATAACTTTTTTTCCTACAAAGGGTGGCCAGTCTGTTGCCCGAAGATATTGAGCTAGAGCGCCGGCGGGGAGTGAGCTATTACGCAAGCGCGAATCACGACCCAAACCCACATTTCCGGCAGTACCAACCTTCCAAACAAAGAAGTTGTCCTGCTTCTGATTTCCACACGCCCTGCTTTCTTCATCGGTTTGTTGACCACTGGTGTCCTGAAAGCCTCTCCTCAAATATCGTCATTCCAAAACTGCAGTATCAGATGGGATACGACTGGCATCTAGGCTGTTCCTTTAGATTGCACTACACCTTTCTCCATCTGTAACTTTTGCATTTCAGGCATACGACTCTGGAACAAACCTCTTACTAAACTGCGACTGATGTAAAACAACTCTGTATTCAAGAGGAGTTTAAGCTTTTTCTGCTGTCAGTGGCGTAGCTTCCCCCTCAGTATTACCAACTGTTCTCCTTCCATATGTCACGTTGTCAACACCATCCATGCTTGTCTCATCCCCGTCTGTTTATGTTACTTCCTCCCATCTGCCGGCCGCTGTGGCCGAACGGTTCTAGGCGCCTCAGTCCGGAACCGCGCTGCTGCTACGGTCGCAGGTTCGAATCCTGCCTCGGGCATGGTTGCGTGTCATGTTCTTAGGTTAGTTAGGTTTAATTAGTTCTAAGTCTAGGGGACTGATTACCTCAGATGTTAAGTCCCATTGTGCTTAGAGCTATTTGAACCTCCCATCTCATCCGCTAAACTTACCATATTATTCTCGTTCTCTCTCTTCATCTTCACGTTTGATACCTTCAGCATTGCTGCCATATGTCTCTGCTGGATGTCACAACTCACATTCGACAAGAATTTCATGAGGTAATCATCTAACACGATACCAATAAAATTGGCATTTCTAAAATTACATTTATACTTTACTGTCTGTAGTTTTATATTATATCACTCATTTTGGTCCCTAATGGGCCGTGAGACGCACATAAAAAGAGCATTTTCAGAGTGTTGTTGTAGCTTTCAGTTTGTTCCCGTTTACTTCCATTCTCTCAGAATAGTCTGTTTTTCACTCACCAGACCAAGTTATTTCGGTCTTCTTGGGTTTTCCTGCCTGCCCAACCGTCCAGTAGCGAATGTTTTGTTTAAAAGAATTTGTTTGGTATTTCATACTGTATTACTCCTGTTTTCTTTAAGCCTCCTTTTACAGCAACAATCCAATACATTGTCTCAGTTTTAACTTCACTATGATTTCCATACAATTACATAGACTTTCTAGCTAATCCAGTTGGTTCTATTTCCTTACATAGCCGCAGAATTTTATCCTGCGATTTTTCTTATCCGAATACACCATTTGATCAAAAGTACCTGGACACCTATAAGTGGACATATGGGGTGTATCCACTCTTCGCCTTTATGGCGGCTTTAACGCTGCCGGTGACGCTTCCAATAACGTATCTGAATTCCTGTGGAGGAATGGCAGCCCATTCTTCCTCCAGACTGGAGAAGATAGTGACAATGGATGATGGGATCTGGAGCGAAGTCGTCGTTCCGTCTCATCCTGAAGGTCTTCCATTGGGTTCACGTCGGGCCTCTGGGAAGCCAGCCCATTTCAGGATGTTATTGTGCACAAATCATTGACCCACAAATACTGCTTTGTGACTGAGTGCACTATTATGCTTAAGCAAAATATCACCGTCTCTGAACTGTTCCTCTGCTGTATGCAGACACAATGTTGTGAAACTATTCTTATGCTCCCACATTTCAGTTTTCTTAAACGCAACCACGAAAAATACTTCCGTTCCGTAACCACCACCTCCTTCGTATTTCACAATTTTCACTACGCATGATGGCAGGTTAGGTTCTCCAGGCACTCGCTAAGTACAAATCCTTCCATTGTATTGTCGAAGGGTACAGAGTGATGCGACACTCCAAATCATTCATTTACAGTCAACCACAGCCCCCTGACGTCACGCTTTACACTGTTTCAAGTGTCGTTCAGTACTGGTTACAGAAATGTGTGGCTTATGTGGAGCTGATCGACCATTCGTTTTAACTCCCTGCGCACATTCATTGTGCTAGATGGATAGCTGGTAGAATTCTGGAACTCACGAACGATTCCTTCCGCTCAGTTCATTCGATTTCTTAGAAGTACATTCCGCAATACTAGACGACACCTTTCAGTCGGTACATGAGGTCTGTTTGGTCTTCCTTTAGCTGTGGCTATTCCTTCGTGTTCCCACTTCACAGTCACTTCACTTAGAGTCGACTTTGGCACCTTAAAAAAGGATGAAATGTCTCTGATGGATTTGTTACTCCAGTGACACCCAATCACTACTCCACGTTTAAGTAGGGCTATTGATAAAATATCGATATATCGATATTTTAACATCGTTCACAGTTAACATGTGTCGGCGTATAATTTACACTGATGTATCGATATATCGATATCGAAATAGTAACTTTGAGAGCCAGTATGTTTTTTTTATTTCATATTTTTTTCGCAATTTTCGAGAAATATACTTGAAATTGTTCTTTTGAAACTGTAGTACAACATACTTTTGCTTTCACTGTGCGAAGGAGTCTTACTGCTGTCTTTCTCTTTGACTGTGTCAACCAAGTAAGAATGGCACAAAGGAGAAGTCCGATTGGATTGGGCGGTGGGGTTGTGAATGGAATAACAAGATGCCTGTCTTATAACTAAAACTCCCTTTTCTTGCTACAACTTAATTTATTTTTCCCAGGCGCGTTTTCGCCTTTTTCTTTGTCTAAGGCTTCTTCAGTGGGATCTATAACGATATAGTTTAATTATTTTTAGATTATCAAACAGTTCACGTCGGGTTCTTTTTATGTAAATAAGTAATTACTTACGGTTTTTTGGGATCGGTGTTTCATCTCATCTGGTCTGCCAGGTCGCATTACCACTTTATTTCTGAAACATAAGGACAATTTTGTATTCCGAAGTTTTTCACGATGTTCAGAATCTTTTTCCTTCTCGTTTGTGTTGTACTATTATTCTTTTGCCACTAGTTACAGATATTTTCCCGAACTCTGTGCTTTTAATCAAAAAGAAGGAGAAACATGATGAATAGTGTGAAAAAGTTCAGAATACAAAATTGTGCTTCTGTTACGGATATAAAGTGGTAGTGCGATCTCCAGACCAGATGAGAGGAAACGCATATCCCAGCAGACTGTAGGAAATTACTTATTTACATAATAAACGCGATGTGAACTGTTTGATAATCTAAAAATGACAAAACTGCTTATTGCGGAGGGTGGCCACGCAAACAAACTTGGCATAACAAGATATTCGACGTGAGGCAATGGCACACCATTTGCGGTACAAACAATTTTTAACTAGTGTTCTATTTCTTCACATCGGGATTCTTCAAAAACAGTTGCTGAAACTAATGAACAAAAATCTAAATGACTAGACTGATCTTTGCGGTTGGTGGAGGGGAAATGCTGACGTCATCAGGGGTCAGTGCTACCAACAGAAACTGCAACGTTTAACTTCGCCGCGCAATTTTGATACTACGACTGCCAGGTCGCTGGCGTTTGCAGAAATGAAAAAAACCGGTGAGGTCGATAGACAAATTCGATATGTGACGAAAGCGAACGACGGACCCATCGCACACTTACCTGCACTTACTATTGTTAGCAAAGTGGGTATCGCCAAGCGTGAAAGTGCATCGTTATCCTTTCGATCCTTACTCAGAGGGAGAGAAGCAGGCTGCTAGCTTGTTGATGTACAGAATATCCAATAATAAACCAGTACTTAAATATGCAGCTCTAAAATTGGAAGTATATATGCAATGTGCAGCCGATATATTTTTTTTTTGGCTGGTATGTCAATAATTTCTCCGTCGATATTTCGTTTTATAGATGATTTTTCCGGTCTACCGAGGACCGAGAATGATATTTTTTTAAACATCGATGTATCGGATTCCCGAAATTTTTTAAAATATCAACAGTCCTAGTTCGATTTCAGTAAGCACTCCTGACCAACTGTTTCTGCTGTTACTTCTGCTCTACTGACAGCTCAATACTCCCCGCCTCCTTTTATAATGGCGGGTCTGCCTCTCGTGACATCTACTCGTAACGTAACAATTACGTTACGTGGTATTATATAAATGTTTCCCTCTCTATCTTTCCTGGCAAGGTTTTTCACTAGATAGAGATGTCTTTCGTATGCTCTCGTCAAAAAGAATGTGTGCTAAACACAACTATAATTATCAAACTTTTACTAATGAGAGGTGCAGATTCAGAGAGGACAGTGCACCTAAATTAAAATTGACCCGTTCATTATAGTTTCGATTTCATTTTTGTATTTGTGGCCAATGTCCAATTTCCTAAGCCACCTTCTATTCTTAAGAATACTGTCCTCCAACTTCCCAAGCCATGTTCTATTCTTAAAGATACTTTTAAATAATTACAACGTGTAGTAACGACAGCAGAAGAACAGGATTATCAATGAGCGCAGTTACGACGAGACACTAATATGTCTGGGACTCAGGGACTTGTGGGGTCGTACAGACTGTAACATGGTCGTTGGCACACAGCCTGCTCAGACTAATTAACAGCGTGGCACCTGTGCACTTAAGTTACTGGACGCTGACATCTTAGCGACACTAATTATAATCCCTTCAGATTTAGATTTCATTAAAAGAAAAGCACTTTTCCAGTTACAGCGGTAGTAAGGTGGAATAAGTTAATATTTTCAACTTTCTGCCAAACCTACTACCTTCCATAATGATCATTTCCGCATTACATAGGAGTGACCAGCTACTTTAGATGAGATAGTTTAAATGTATTATACTTTTCAATTTCTTTATTATATTTCCTGATGGACCAACTAAGGACCACGTGGCAATTTCCGTTCCTTATTAGATGTTCTCTTCTTTTTTCCCAGTACTCTTTCATCTGTTTTATTACTCCTTGTTTTCTGCCGGTTCATACCATTTTTTTCACTTTTTTATCTAGAAATCCCTCCATATTCAGTACTTTTTCGGTAAACCCTTCTCTCACAGCTGTTTCTTCAGCTTCTTTATTATTTTGTCTTAAATCCTTTTTTACTTCACAGTTCCAAGTTGTTGTTGACGTCTTACTCCACGAACAGTTATAGACCTTTTTGGTAAATATTTTGTTTTTCATTCCATATAAACGTCCAAAAAATTATCAGTCTTCTTTTTCTCATTACTTCTGGTATGCTTTCTAGGTTTTCAAAAATTTCATCATTATTATGTAATTTCCTACCTTCGACAGTTTTTTGTGGTTCTAATATTTTCCTTATATTCGCCTTTCTGTTATTTCTAATTTAACTAAATTGTAGTTCAATGATAGACATTCGCTTGTATACAGACTTCCTTGCTTCACTACTGTATTTTAATGTCTTATTTTCGCAGTCTTAGACAGACCTTGTTGTAATTGTTATCTTTATTGTGGTTGTTATGTATTCTTGTCATTACGTATTGCTCACGCATTGTGCATGTTCTAATGTTGGCTCACTAAGGATATCGGGTTTGATTTAAGAGAGGGAGTGAAGGCCTTATCTGGCCACGTGAAATAACTGAATAAATAAATATTTGGCTGGAAATCATTGAGAGTTCTCGAGATCAAGCAACAAGGCTGGTGCCTCCTGAAATCACCTGTGTGGCGCCAGCGTAATTATGGATTAATGGAGTGGTTGTAGCTCTGCCTGCGCCGTAAAATCCGAGCAGAGTAGGGCCACGATTTGTGACGCGGTCCCCAGTGAGGGAGCAGTTAAAGAGGTGGGCCGGACTGCTCGGCGAACCTGTTGGGCGGGCTGCGTAGCGGCGCCGTCCCGGTAACAGGTCGCGCGGCGTCGCCTTGGGCCGGGCCGAGTCGAGCAGGAAGTGCCGCGGCAGCTTTTTTAAGCCGGGTGCATCCGCCTCGTAAATAGTTCTGGCGCCCGCCTGCTCTCGGACGGGAACGACTGCCGCCGCGGAACTGTAGCCGTTTCCTCGCCGGTTCCCTCCCCTTCCCCTACCTTCCTCCCCCCACTTCTTACGACTTCCGCGAGCCGTCTTCGGAATCCACTTCCCTGACGAGGCGCTATGTATTCATGCGTGACGCATACCTAACATGCAGCGCCGCTACCGAGTAGGGGATGCATCACCGGCGGAGCAAAATCCCTCCGCTGGGTTGCCGCGTCACCGGCTTACCCTACTACTTTGCATGCTCTTGTGTTATTGCTCCTAGGACCAAAACGAATAAAACCTGGTATCGTATGACTGACAATCTCATTGACTCCCAGCTGGAATCAGTCAGCTCGTACAAATATCTAGGTGTAGCAGTTCGCAGGGATATGAAATTACATGTAGCCAATGTAGACCCAGCAGCAGGTAAAGCTGATGGCGAGACAATGAAGCCTCTCTGCAAAAGAGACTGCTTAAAAAATACTCGTCTGATGCTTGTTAGAATGTTGCTTAGTTTGAGCAGTGACACTTCCCATACTCGTCTGACGCATGTTAGAATGTTGCTTAGTGTGAGCAGTCACACTTCCCGTGCTCCATGGAAGATTGGAATGGGAATCTATGTTAATAAACTACTACGATCACCAAATTTCAGTTGCAGGTTGCATGCCTAACAACTTCCAGGTGTAACTAAAATTTGATTATTAGTGTATCAAATAATAATAATAATAATAATTGTTCCACGTATGTTACCTCAGTACTTAGCCATATCTGTAACTTTTCCTTTAGGAGTGGTCGGTTTCCTGACCGATTAAAGTACTCGGTAGTGAAGCCACTTTATAAAAAGGGAGACAGGGATAATGTTGACAATTATAGACCTATTTCTATGCCATCGGTGTTTGCTAAAGTTATCGATAGGGTTGTACATACAAGGTTACTGCAGCATTTAAATTCACATAATTTGCTGTCAAATGTACAGTTTGGTTTTAGAAATGGCTTAACAAATGAAAATGCTATAGTCTCTTTTCTCTGTGAGGTTTTGGAAGGATTAAATAAAAGGTTGCGAACGTTAGGTGTTTTCTTTGATTTAACGAAGGCTTTTGACTTTGTTGACCACAAAATATTACTGCAGAAGTTGGAACATTATGGAGTAAGTGGAGTAGCTTACAACTGGTTCGCCTCCTACTTTAAGAACAGAAAGCAGAAGGTAATCCTCCGCAATATTGAGAGTGGTAATGATGTTCAGTCCCAATGGGGCACTGTTAAATGGGGCGTTCCCCAAGGGTCGGTGCTGGGGCCACTGCTGTTTCTTATTTATATAAATGATATGCCTTCTAGTATTACAGGTGATTCAAAAATATTTCTGTTTGCTGATGACACCACCTTGGTAGTGAAGGATCTTGTGTGTAATATTGAAACATTATCAAATAATGTAGTTCATGATATAAATTCGTGGCTTGTGGAAAATAATTTGATGCTAAATCACAGTAAGACTCAGTTTTTACAGTTTCTAACTCACAATTCAACAAGAACTGACATTTTAATCAGACAGAATGGGCATGTTATAAGCGAGACAGAACAGTTCAAGTTCCTAGGCGTACGGATAGATAGTAAGCTGTTGTGGAAAGCCCATGTTCAGGATCTTGTCAGAAACTAAATGCCGCTTTATTTACCATTAGAACAGTATCTGAAATAAGTGACATTTCAACACGAAAAGTAGTACACTTCGCATATTTTCATACGCTTATGTCATATGGTATTATTTTTTGGGGTAATTCTTCTGATTCAAAAAGGGTATTTTTGGCTCAAAAACGGGCTGTTCGAGCTATGTATGGTGTAAGTTCGAAAACCTCTTGTCGACCCCTATTCAATAGTCTGGGAATTTTGACATTGCCCTCACAGTATGTATTTTCTTTAATGTCGTTTGTTGTTAGCAATATTAGCTTATTCCCAAGAGTTAGCAGCTTTCACTCAGTTAATACTAGGCAGAAATCAAATCTGCATGTGGAATGCACTTCCTTGACTCTTGTGCAGAAAGGAGTACAGTATTCTGCTGCATTCATTTTCAATAAGCTACCACAAGAACTCAAAAATCTTAGCAGTAGCCCAAACTCTTTTAAGTCTAAACTGAAGAGTTTCCTCATGGCTCACTCCTTCTATTCTGTCGAGGAGCTCCTGGAAGAGCTAAAAAATTAAGCAAATTCCAGTGTTACATTCTTGATTTTCTTTATTTAAACTAACGACTTGTCGCCTGAATATGTTTCTTATATTTCATTTTATCTGTTTCTACAATCATGTTATAATTTCATGTATTGACTCGTTCCATGACCATGGAGACTTCTCCTAAATGTGGTCCCACGGAACAATAAATAAATAAATAAATAAATAATTTACCGCATTTAAAATTTTAAAATTCTCTGATAATGTACTCATTATGAGATGTAATTTTACTTTAAAGTGTTAAGCTATGAGTCACCTTTAAAGCTAGAAACTGTGAGTAGATAGGCTGTATCAGTTCTGGAACCACCTGGATTGTTGCCAGATTTCAGATGGCATCATTGATGATGTCATGTATTGCTCCAGATTTGCCCCATTGCCTCAGCCTCTATGGCACTGACCAGTTGTCCTTCTGGGAAATTTAAAAAAAAAATAGTGGGGAAAAAATAGCCCAGAAATGTTACAGGGTTCTCCCGCATTCCTATAATGTCACTGTGAAAGGAAGGCTGTTGTTCTATGTGAATATTGGTGGGTAATTCAAAAATACAAGGTGGAGCATTGTCCTGTTGGTGTAAAATTAAAAAAAATTCAAGATGATTGACCCGGGATACTGACACAGCTTTATGACATCAGAATCCACTATGGCGAACTCTGGATACTACTGCAAAGGATGCTGCCTTTGAGAAATGATTAGTCTGATCTAGCCTGCTATTCATTGCTTACATTCTTTCAGCGACATGAAAAATCACTTAACATGTTTTAAAAAAATGGCTCTGAGCACTATGAGACCTAACTGCTGAGATCATCAGTCCCCTAGAACTTAGAACTACTTAAACCTAACTAACCTAAGGACATCACACACATCCATGCCCGAGGCAGGATTCGAACCTGCGACCGTAGCGGTCGCGCGGTTCCAGATTGTAGCGCCTAGAACTGCTCGGCCACCCCGGCCGGATTAACATGTTTACTCGAAACAGGTGGAAAGGTTTTATTCACTCATACAAGTAGGGACATGAAGGGCTGTTTATTTATAGAAATCATGGTTGTCAGGTCACTTCTTCTAAGTATAGAATTCAAGAGACCACTGAATTTTGTCCTGTCATCACATATACCACTTGTCCTAAGTGAAAGTCTGTTAGTGCTACGTTCAAACAGTTCCCCTCTAATGACAGAGCCTAAACATTTGTCACCCTAGGTTTGGATCTGAACTGCCCTAGGTCCACTGGTGCTGCGCTTAAACAACTGCTGCCATTGCTAGGGTGGAATAAGAGTGTTTAAATCTCTAATTAAAAAAAGTAACCACGCCAGGGACAGGCCCTCTCCCTTCCACGCATCCCTAGACCTCACATTAGCCAAGTACAGCTGACTTGCTCACATCACTGCTGCTACTGGAGCTCCACCCAGCAGAATCGCCCTGCTGCTGTCACCGGCCACCTCGTTACACTGAAGAGAGTTGCCCAACACATTCTGCTGATCTGATAGCCCAAAGCAAAGTGTAGAATACCAGTTTCGATTTCTGCCACTAGTATGTTGTCTATGACAATGCTACAGTCATATCCCACATTATCCAAATTATAATGTCAGCGAAATTTGAAAAATGCAAGAAGCAGCCTTATGCTTTAATCCATATTCAAAAATTATCGTAAATTTAAAAATTCAGTTCTCTTTGCCTCTCAGAATACTTGTTCAAATACATCAGAAGCCAAAATGGAAGAACGCACTGTGTTTATTTCAAATTCATCACAAAAACCGATGTGTGATGGCCGGTGAACAATCGTTAAGTTGCCTTGTTCTTAGCAGATAACCAGTTGTGCTAAAAATATCGGAAGTTATATTGTCCAGTTATATATCAAATGTATAGAGAACAAAACAACTCCATACAAAGTGGAATGGTGAATAGTAGCTGTTACCAACAGAGCAAATGCATGTGACGAATCAGTGACAACTTACAAGATTCGTGGTCTGTGCCCTTCTTATCTATGACATTTCAACATGAAAAAATTGTCACCAGAGACGGACGGTAGACCATAGCACATCCTACTGGCATGATACGGAGACAGCAAGTGGATAAAGCCATTAACCAGCCATCTAGTGGGGGATCATGCTGTCAGCTTAGTATGTCTATGAATCACATGGTCCAGCCCAGAGTGATGGTGGCTGACGACTCTAGACAGGGCAGTTCTCTTTGAGCCCAACAGCCAGCAGTGGTCAGTCACCTTAAGTTCAGGCAGCATTCACTCTCGTACGTCAGAAGATAGGTGCGTTATATCGTCTTTGTGGCTAGTTTTGTACTGATGTATCAGTGATTTTTTTTCCAGTTCATAATAGTGAAATGGCGTGTTAAACGTTTTCAAGGTATTCAAACTCTACGAAAAAAAAGGAATTCCCGTTCAGCATTGAATAATGTGGCTTCTCCACTTCGTCTAAAGCGGAACGTTAAACTAATTTAACGCAGTTGGTTTCGTTAGCTAACTATGATAAGCAAACTGCCTTGCAGTAGCAGCGTCCGGATGCAGCCTTCCTCTTCCTCTTCCTGCTCCTTCTCACTCCACAGCTCCACTCGCCGCTGCGCTCCGAGTGGTCAGGGAGGAGCGTGACCGGAGCAATCGCGGGACGCTGCACGCACGGGCCTCTCATAGATTCACAACTAGCTCTACTGCAGCGGCTACACACTCTCTGCCAGATGAAAATATGGCTCTTTAACTAACACTGATTTTCGCTGTAGGGGCTCCTTGGTATGATGGAAATTTTATATAGATCAAACGTTAAACGCCAATCATCCATCCTACTGACAGAAGGTGACCTAACGTCGAGGCTAGCATGCCTTTTTAAACTGATGTTTAAATGACTTTTCACAAAAATTTGGTACATAAGACATGCAACATTTACATCGGATTTCTAAATGACGACACTTGAATCTGAAGATGAGAACAATGTTTTAACGTATCCGTATTTGATTTAGAGGGTAGTGGGACTTCTATTAGCAAGATTACTTCCTTCCGTAGGATTTCTAAATTATTTTCCAATGAAATCCTGCACGATTCCTCCAACAAAGTGGCCTGCGCAGGAAGTCTTTCCACTGGCCACGATAGTGGGTGTGAAGAGATTTGGTTTGAAGCGGCCATATGCATGATCTTCGAAAAATTCTACAAGCCTTCTAGGCTGCAGGACATTGAAATTTGTTCGACTGTAGTGAAATACAGGGCGTTCCGTAAGTAACTACGAAGTTCATAACTTGTCGTGTTAAAGTCATGAAAATTATAATAGATGATGGAAATGATCCCCTTGGACTTGAAGACACATTTGTACACGTTTCTGCATGTTCTTGAAGACGTTGTGCAGAACATTGGGATTGATGTTCCGAATGTGACGTGTCAGTGCATCTTGGAGTTCTTGCATGGTGTGCGGATAGCCGTCGTCGCCCTTTCCCTTCAACGTACCCCATAGAAAGTAATCCGGTGGAGCCAAGTCAGGTGAACGCCGAGGCCAGAGTCCTCGAGAGACGATGCTGTTACCGAAGATATCCTTTAAAGAGTTCATTGCCTTGTGGGCGGTATTTGCGGTCACCCCATCCTGTTGGAACCAGGCATTCTCAATTTCAGTTCACCTAGGAAGGGCTCCAGAATTAAGGTACCGTACCGTTCTGCATTTATGGTGTCCTGAAATAAGATCGGCCCAATGATGCGTTTACGAGTCACGGTGCAGCAGACGCCAACCTTTTGATCACGCAGTGGGATACCTGAAATTCACACGGATTCTCCGTAGTCCACACACGACTTATTCTGTCTATTCACGTAACCGGAGAGGTGAAACCATGCCTCATCCTTGAAAAACGTTGCGGCAACAATCCCCTCACCATTGTCCTGCAGGAAGGACAGAAAGCAACTGCAAAACTTGACACGCGTAGGGCGATCGGTGTCTCTCAAAACCGACACCGATACGTGGGCAGTGACTTCCGGAGAATATTGTGAGCGGAACCCACAGACACATGGGCCTGCTGAGCTAGTCGTCGAACCTATTTCTTTGGACTTTGGACCATCATGCCTTGCACCTCCACCACCTTCTCTTGGATGTGGGTGTGGATGTGGATGAGCCGGCCATTATGACCGAGCGGTTCTAAGCGCTTCAGTCTGGAACCGCGCGACCGCTACGGTCGCAGGTTCGAATCCTGCCTCGGGCATGGATGTGTGTGATGTCTTTAGGTTAGTTAGGTTTAAGTAGTTCTAAGTTCTAGGGGACTGATGACCTCAGATGTTAACTCCCATAGTGCTCAGAGCCATTTGAGCCATTTTTTTGGATGTGGACGGCCTGCCTGATTTTGGAGCATTATGAAAGCTTCCGGTCTTTAGAAACTTGGTTCCATACTGCATTTCGGTTAGGTATCTTCACTCCTGGGAACTCTGCTGCAAATGCAGCATCTTCTGCTGAGGTAAACTTGTCTCTGTTGCGAAACACATACTCCACAAGAAACACTGTTCAATCGTCAGCATGATGACCTGGATCACAATGATGTCACACAAGACGTTGGTCTTCAATCAAACCGGACCTGCGAACAAATACAAATACCTGGTCAAATATGGTTCAAATATATTAAACAATGGAAAATATTGTATTAATAGTTGGCAATCATATCAGTCATTACTTAGACACCACAACATGGCACTGTATGTTACTTTCTGAACACAACAATCGTCGAACTTAGAGATACTCGAGGTTATGATGAGTCTGATTGTATGAAGGCTACTCTGAAATATTTCGTACCAAGTTTGGACTCTGAGTGTTTCATATAAAGCAGAATATGTTGGTAACTGAACAATTAGTTACAAACTACGGGGCACACACACGTTATTCGACATGTAAACGGCACTACAGATATTCGGATTTAGGTTATTATATGTTCGATATGCCTGCCATCATCGGTGATGGTGTGACACAGACGAATAGCAACATTCTGCATGACCCGCTGAAATGTCGGAACATCCATGCTGTCGATGACCTCCTGAATGGCTTTTTCAGCTCAGCAACGGTTTTGGGTTTATTGCTGTACATCTTGTCTTTAATATAGACCCATAAAAAGGAGTCGCATACGGTCAGATCCGGAGAATATGGCGGCCAGTCGAGGTGGATGCCAGTGGCCTCTGGATACCGCAGAGCCAGAATGCGGGCCCCAAAGTGCTCCTCCAGGACATCAAACACTATCCTGCTTCCAAGACGTCGAGCTCATTCTTGGATGAACCACATCTTGTCGAAATCAGGACCACTTTGGATAATGGGGATGAAATATCTTCCAAAACCTTCACATACCGTTCGGTAGTTACCGTACCATGAAGAAATATCACACCGCTTATTCCTGACCCCCATGAACCATGGACCTTGCCGTTGGTGGGGAGGCTTGCGTGCCTCAGCGATACAGATGGCCGTACCGTAGGTGCAACCACAACGGAGGGGTATCTGTTGAGAGGCCAGACAAACATGTGGTTCCTGAAGAGGGGCAGCAGCCTTTTCAGTAGTTGCAGGGGCAACAGTCTGGATGATTGACTGATATGGCCTTGTAACATTAACCAAAACGGCCTTGCTGTGCTGGTACTGCGAACGGCTGAAAGCAAGGGGAAACTACAGCCGTAATTTTTCCCGAGAACATGCAGCTTTATTGTGTGATTAAATGATGATGGCGTCCTCTTGGGTAAAATATTCCGGAGGTAAAATAGTCCCCCATTCGGATCTCCGGGCGGGCACTACTCAAGAGGACGTCGTTATCAGGAGAAAGGAAACTGGCATTCTACGGATCGGAGCGTGGAATGTCAGATCCCTTAATCGGGCAGGTGGGTTAGAAAATTTAAAAAGGGAAATGGATAGGTTAAAGTTAGATATAGTGGGAAATAGTGAAGTTCGGTGGCAGGGGGAACAAGACTTTTGGTCAGGTGATTACAGGGCTATAAATACAAAATCAAATAGGGGTAATGCAGGAGTAGGTTTAATAATGAATAAAAAAATAGGAGTGCGGGTTAGCTACTACAAACAGCATAGTGAACGCATTATTGTGGCCAAGATAGACACAAAGCCCATGCCTACTACAGTAGTACAAGTTTATATGCCAACTAGCTCTGCAGATGATGAAGAAATTAATGAAATGTATGACGAGGTAAAAGAAATTATTCAGGTAGTGAAGGGAGGCGAAAATTTAATAGTCATGGGTGACTGGAATTCGTCAGTAGGAAAAGGGAAAGAAGGAAATGTAGTAGGTGAATATGGATTGGGGCTAAGAAATGAAAGAGGAAGCCGCCTGGTAGAATTTTGCACAGAGCACAACTTAATCATTGCTAACACTTGGTTTAAGAACCATGATAGAAGGTTGTATACATGGAAGAACCCTGGAGATACTACAAGGTATCAGATAGATTGTATAATGGTAAGACAGAGATTTAGGAACCAGGTTTTAAATTGTAAGACATTTCCAGGGGCAGATGTGGACTCTGACCACAATCTATTGATTATGACCTGTAGATTAAAACTGAAGAAACTGCAAAAAGGTGGGAATTTAAGGAGATGGGACCTGGATAAACTGAAAGAACCAGAGGTTGTAAAGAGTTTCAGGGAGAGCATAAGGGAACAATTGACAGGAATGGGGGAAAGAAATACAGTAGAAGAAGAATGGGTAGCTCTGAGGGATGAAGTAGTGAAGGCAGCACAGGATCAAGTAGGTAAAAAGACGAGGGCTAGTAGAAATCCTTGGGTAACAGAAGAAATATTGAATTTAATTGATGAAAGGAGAAAATATAAAAATGCAGTAAGTGAAGCAGGCAAAAAGGAATACAAACGTCTCAAAAACAAAATCGACAGGAAGTGCAAAATGGCTAAGCAGGGATGGCTAGAGGACAAATGTAAGGATGTAGAGGCTTATCTCACTAGGGGTAAGATCGATACTGCCTACAGGAAAATTAAAGAGACCTTTGGAGATAAGAGAACCACTTGTATGAACATCAAGAGCTCAGATGGCAACCCAGTTCTAAGCAAAGAAGGGAATGCAGAAAGGTGGAAGGAAACAAGGCCCCCGGAGTAGACAATATTCCATTGGAACTACTGACGGCCTTGGGAGAGCCAGTCCTGACAAAACTCTACCATCTGGTGAGCAAGATGTATGAAACAGGCGAAATACCCTCAGACTTCAAGAAGAATATAATAATTCCAATCCCAAAGAAAGCAGGCGTTGACAGATGTGAAAATTACCGAACAATCAGTTTAATAAGCCACAGCTGCAAAATACTAACACGAATTCTTTACAGACGAATGGAAAAACTAGTAGAAGCCGACCTCGGGGAAGATCAGTTTGGATTCCGTAGAAACACTGGAACACGTGAGACAATACTGACCTTAAGACTTATCTTAGAAGAAAGATTAAGAAAAGGCAAACCTACGTTTCTAGCATCTGTAGACTTAGAGAAAGCTTTTGACAATGTTGACTGGAATACTCTCTTTCAAATACTGAAGGTGACAGGGGTAAAATACGGGGAGCGAAAAACTATTTACAATTTGTACAGAAACCAGATGGCAGTTATAAGAGTCGAGGGACATGAAAGGGAAGCAGTGGTTCGGAAGGGAGTAAGACAGGGTTGTATCCTCTCCTCGATGTTATTCAATCTGTATATTGAGCAAGCAGTAAAGGAAACAAAAGAAAAATTCGGAGTAGGTATTAAAATCCATGGAGAAGAAATAAAAACTTTGAGGTTCGCCGATGATATTGTAATTCTGTCAGAGACAGCAAAGGACTTGGAAGAGCAGGTGAATGGAATGGATGGTGTCTTGAAGGGAGGATATAAGATGAACATTAACAAAAGCAAAACGAGGATAATGGAATGTAGCCGAATTAAGTCGGGTGATGTTGAGGGTATTAGATTAGGAAATGAGACACTTAAAGTAGTAAAGGAGTTTTGCTATTTGGGGAGCAAAATAACTGATGATGGTCGAAGTAGAGAGGATATAAAATGTAGACTGTCAATGGCAAGGAAAGCGCTTCTGAAGAACAGAAATTTGTTAACATCGAGTATAGATTTAAGTGTCAGGAAGTCATTCCTGAAAGTATTTGTATGGAGTGTAGCCATGCATGGAAGTGAAACATGGACGGTAAATAGTTTGGACAAGAAGAGAATAGAAGCTTTCGAAATGTGGTGCTACAGAAGAATGCTGAAGATTAGATGGGTAGATCACATAACTAATGAGGAAGTATTGAATAGGATTGGGGAGAAGAGAAGTTTGTGGCACAACTTGACCAGAGGAAGTGATCGGTTGGTAGGACATGTTCTGAGGCATCAAGGGATCACCAATTCAGTATTGGAGGGCAGCGTGGAGGGTAAAAATCGTAGGGGGAGACCAAGAGATGAATACACTAAGCAGATTCAGAAGGATGTAGGTTGCATTAGGTACTGGGAGATGAAGAAGCTTGCACAGGATAGAGTAGCATGCAGAGCTGCATCAAACCAGTCTCAGGACTGAAGACCACAACAACAACAACATCTAAATGAAAGTGGGCTTCGTAGCTAAAGCAAACCGTAGTAATTCCCGTCATGTATCGCGGCCAACCGCGCAATTTGAACCTCCTAACGCAAACCGTTCAGAAGTTATGACGATTTTCTTTCATACAGTTCAATAATTGTCATACTGCATGAACAAAATGTAAGTGTAGTTGAGCCGAATTATTATCTTAAGGAAAAATAATTATTGTTTCTATGCATGGCGCCAACACCTTATCAAACAAAGACAAATTACTTTGCCAAGCATTGCTCGCTGAGATGATAACCAGTTCTTTCTTCTTTTAATTTCAAAGAGATTCATATCAGTCTTTTTCTGATTGGATATATGAGCTAAAACTATGTTCAAATTACGAAAGTGGAAAAGCAAGAGAAGGTGCACAGATCTACTTCTTTAAGTATTTGTGTCATGACATATAATATTTTTTAAATAGTTGCATAACAAAAAAATGGTTCTAATGGCTCTGAGCACTATGGGACTTAACATTTGAGGTCATCAGTCCCCTAGAACTTAGAACTACTGAAACCTAAGGACATCACACACATCCATGCCCGAGGCAGGATTCGAACCGGCGACGTAGCAGTCGCGCGGTTCCAGACTGTAGCGCCTAGAACCGCTCGGCCACTCCGGCCGGCAGTTGCATAGCAAGTTATTGCAGTACTTCTTAATTCATTGCCCAGTTATGCCGCGTTTCTTCAACCCACCGATGCGAGAGTCATAACTGCCAGACAAGGGCTAAAGAAAAGTCTTAAGCAATAGCAACCACTTCTGAACTTAAATGCGTGAGAAATCGGACAAGTGAGAAACCACTATTGGTGAGGAAATAATGTCCCGGTTCCTTGAACGCTTACTTGCCGAGCTTTTACTGCAGGTGCAAAACAGCCAATGCGTATGATCGATAACATCATAAAACAGTTAGTTACATGAGTCACAAAATTTTTAATAATAACTACAGCGTAACGTGTTCCCAGGAACTAGATCGTATACTTTTAAAGGGGCTGAAGTCAACCGATACGCATCTGTGGGAAACTGAGAAAAACTGTTTCATTTGTGCAATAACTTTGTACGGGCATCTTTATTGGAACTGATGTGCTATGTAATCCAAATACAACTGTCGGACAAGTGAATGAATTTCTAGTGCTATATTTTCGTAATGTAGTTTGCTAATGAAACTTCCTGGCAGATTAAAACTGTGTGCCCGACCGAGACTCGAACTCGGGACCTTTGCCTTTCGCGGACAAGTGCTCTATCATCTGAGCTACCGAAGCACGACTCACGCCCGGTACTCACAGCTTTACTCCTGGCAGTATCTCGTCTCCTACCTTCCAAACTTTACAGAAGCTCTCCTGCGAACCTTGCAGAACTAGCACTCCTGAAAGAAAGGATATAGCGGAGACATGGCTTAGCCACAGCCTGGGGGATGTTTCCAGAATGAGATTTTCACTCTGCAGCGGAGTGTGCGCTGATATGAAACTTCCTGGCAGATTAAAACTGTGTGCCCGACCGAGACTCGAACTCGGGACCTTTGCCTTTCGCGGGCAAGTGCTCTACCAACAGAGCTACCGAAGCACGACTCACGCTCGGTACTCACAGCTTTACTTCTGCCAGTATCTCGTCTCCTACCTTCCAAACTTTACAGAAGCTCTCCTGCGAACCTTGCAGAACTAGCACTCCTTCTTTCAGGATTCCTGCGTGACTGCTAATGTTATATGTTTATTTTTGTTGGGTGCAGCCCGTCGTATGCTTTGCATTAGACTGTACGCTGGAAGTATTTATCAAATGCACATGCAACATTTAATTACATATAAAACCAAAATCAGTCCACAGATCGGTCAGGTACAGAAGAGGCAATGACTAAGAAGTCGACGACTATTACTAGTATCGCGAAACTAATGCAAGGCAAAGACAATACATTTAGCAAAATGAAATTTTGTGCAGACGATGGGTTGAACACAGTGTGAAATGCTCTGCTTAACCCGCTGGACAGGACAGATCGAATAAATTGTGGAAAGGGGCCAAAATAAGTGGCAGTCAGTTACACTCGAACATTTCACTTTATTATTTAATCAAACGTTACAAGAGCCCAAAAAGTTTTAAACACACAGCTTTAATGTTTGTGACTCAATTACCGGCTAAAAGCCACTTTAATTTAAAAACGGCTGAAGGCCAATACCATAAAACACAAGCATAATCAGAAATTTAAAAGGCAAGCCTTATCTTAGAACAGTTCTTTAGTTTGGCTGAAGTAAACAAGTTAAATTCAAATCGGCTGAAGGCCGAACACTTAAAACTCCAAAACTTTAATTTTTTTCTTTTTTAAATACCAAAGTCCTTACGTGAAACAATATTTTAAACTAGGCTTAAGGCCTTAAGAGTAAAACAACTCTAATTTAAAACACAAAACGTGCTAGAAGCCATACAAGTACCAACAACAAGAACAAATTTAAAAAAAAGGCAGTCCACACAAGGACGCCCAGATGTTCGAGGGTCGGCCTGTAATACAAACACTAACGCTCGCATAGGTGAGACAGGCAGTCGGGCCAACCATTCAAGATCCGACGACAACCCAACCGACCAACAGTCATCAGATCCACCGACAAGATAACTTCCACTTCACCCGACCAGGGCACAACAGGGAGTTCAACGGAACAACGTAGAAGATATTGGTGCCCACAACAAATCATACACGGAGCTTTCAAACTACACACCATGCTAGACTGCAACAACACGATGAGGAAACCACACTGCCCGAAATTTATGTCAACGCCCAGGGCAGGTAACCGGAATAACGGCCACAAGGCAGAAGATTCCGCTGGTACACTTCAATTCAGTTCACCAAATACAGTGAAACTCCACCGGAGGGTGGCTAGAATTTTCCAACTTGGAAACCATGTTGCTCGCGGGAATATCCCAACAGCCGACAACGAACTCCAAACGACACAATGTGTACAGTCTTGACTTGCTGGTAGGTTAAATCAAAACTAAACTGTCGTGTCCAGGCTCGGTGAGCCACGGACCTCGTAGTAATGGGAACAGCACCACACTCTCTGACACCGTGTAGAGACCGCCAGCGGACCGAGCCCACTGTGCCGCACGGAAGTTTCCTGGCTGATCCACACCAGCCGACCGACTCCTCAGAGCCGGTACGCTGACAACATTTAAAATAACTTGTCACTCAAAATCACACAAACTACACACAGTTTAACGAGCACTTGCACAAAGAACTAGACAGTGCTAACGGCAGTGCCTGTACAATAACAGGGACGAATCACGAGTCGGCACACACAGCCAGCACATAAGCGATCGCCGGCCAAATACTCGTCGTCCGGCAATACGACCGGCCGACGACCAACCAAATCCAATCATGTGTGTCGGCCACCGTCGGGCGAGTCATGGCGGTCCGGACCTCACTGATGCCGCGCCCCAACTGAACTTGTGCCAGGTCCGAACTGCACTGCTAGCGCCTCCCTCACTGGCAGATCACAACTAATTCCGAACACATGACAACCAGGAAGTAATAGCAGTCAGCAAAGATATTACGCCAGGGCTTATATCGATAAGCGCCGCTGCTGCCGCTCACGGGCAGGCAAGGAGGCAACTCAGTGACACCAGTAATTGAAATTAACATAAAGAGGTGGTCGTCCAGTATAAACAGGATGTCAAATGAGATACGGCACGAACACGAGCCACGCACGGCTCACAGCGGAAATACTCAAATGTATATACACTATAGAGTCACATTAATGTGGCCAACTCTCAAAAGTCTGAATAACTAACTTTTGCAGTGTGGACCGGTGCAAGGCGTGCAGGAAGAGAGCCAATGAGGTTCTGGCAGGCACCGACAGGGATGCGGCGCCATGCCGACTCCAGCGCCGTGGGTAGCTGCGCTAGGCTTCTCTCTTGAGGATCCATGGTGCAAACATCCCGATCGAGGTGGACCCACAGATTCTCGAATCGGTTTTATTCTGGAGAGTTTTGTGACCGGCGGAGTACGCTGACTCATCCCGGTGCTCTTCAGACCACGCACGTACACTGTGAGCCGTGTGACACGTTGCATTGTCCTGTTGGTAGATGCCTTCATGATGAGGAAAAACGAACTGAATGCAGGGGTGTACATGGTCCCCAAAGAAAAATGTATACCTATGTTGAACAATTGTTTTTTCCAGAATGACATCACCAGGGAACGCCACGAAAACATTCGGCAGATTATAACGCTCCCTCTTCCGATCTGCGCCTTTCCGACGATTGTAGCAGGGTGTTTGCTTTCTGTCTGATGGAGCATGAAACGTGATTCATCTGAAAAGGCCACCTGTCGCTACTCAGTGGACGTCCAGCTGCAGTATTGGCGTGCAAGCCCCAGTCTACGTCACCGCTGAACAGCAGAGAGTATGGGTGCTTGAACCTGGCTCCTGCTGCAGAGGCCCAACGCAGCAACGTTCGCTGAACAGTCGTTGTGGAGACACTGTCGTAGCCCCTAGCTTCATCTCGGCGGCCAGTTGCTGAACAGTTGCACTTCTCTTCGCCTGTACATCTCTCCTCAGCAGTCGTTGGCCCATGTCATGGTCCGTGGTGCACCGTAATTGCCTCGGCGCCAGTTTTGGATGCAGACTTTTTGTCATGCACGATATACTTTATCCATGACGGCACACGAACAGTTTATAAATTTATCTGTTTCGGAAATGCTTCCACCCTTGGTCTGAAAGACAACGATGATGCCATTTTGGATGTCAGATAAATCGCTCCGTTTCTTCGTTACGACAATGACTGCACTGTTTTCTGCCACCCCTTCTCCATTCCCGAAACACACATGCTGTATATATCCTCTGCTGCCAGTGCTGCCACCTACAGTCTGTGAGTGGTTGCTGCACATTGGCGTCGAACATAGATGATCGTCACATTAATGTGACTAGACAGTGTACCTAGCCTTGTAAAAGTTGTCTGTAACCTCTGGAAACACTCTAAACGCTTAGCAGAGAATATTTTTGAACTCTCTGAGGCTATTTGCAGGCTCACAACTGTACACAAGGCAATCACGTCAGTGGGAAATTGTTGAGAAGTGCAGGGAGATTAGAGGATGACCTGTTCTTGATGGATAAATGTAACCCAGTGCACGTAAATAGCCAAGAAGACTTGGTATCGTTTGACTTCAGTCCATAGCCAGCAAATGGCATCAGTCATGCCCGTCAAGTATCTAGGCGTATCTACTGAGCGTAGAAGTGCAGTGGTCAGCACACAGGACTTGCTTTCGGGGGAAAAGGGAGTCCACAGCCCTGTCCAGTCTAAAACAATTAAGGCGAACTGTTAAGACGATTCCTTTGAAAAGAACACGACCAGTTTCGTTTCACATCGTTGCCGTATTCGAGTTAGTGCTCCCTCTCTAACGACCTTGTCATCGATGACACAGTCTTGTTAACTTCCTCTTCTAGCAGTATGTATCCTCAACAATACAAGTTGGAACAACTATATAAATGTAGCTGGAATGAGATTTGTCGGACGTATCTCAAGGAATTACAGATTTCACATACGAGTGAGGTTGTTTTTAAAACATTCGTTCGACCAATTCTTAAGTGTTGGTGGTCGTCCAGGGACCCTTACAAAAAACTATTAACGTAAAAGACAGAAAAGATTTAAAGGAAGCTGCGCGCTTTGTCCAGCTATGTTTACTCGCAGTGATGTCACAGAGACGCTTAACGAAATCCAGTGACGTACGCTACAAGAACTTGAAACTTGACCTTGAAGTAGATACAAGGAAGTGACAGAGGATTGCGGAGGCACTTAGCTGTTATAATTCAGAGGGCCTATGTTCTGGTCGAAGTCAGAAACACAGCTTCCTATCATAACAGCCAGGTGTGTAAAATCATAGAAATACGAACATGTACAGATGAATACTGACTATTCTCCTCCTCGTGCACCATTGGCGAATGGAATGGAAATTTGGAAAATTATTGTTACACTATTCACCTTGGCCAGCGCAGAACAGATTTATTTTATTTGTTTTATTTTAAATTATTTGATTGGCACAGAACCTCTTGTAACTTTAGTTTTAAGTATTTATTTAATGTCCAATTTCGAGCACGGTGTAGACAGTTATCCAAACAGTTAAAATTATGTTTCACATATTTTACGTATCAGTCAGAGCTGCAGGTCAGCGCATTTTCCTACATAAAACTGAAAAATGAGGTGCGATTTTTAATCTGCAGATGCCCTCCATTAATTTAATTTCATGCAATTCGAATTTATTAACACGAATTCAGGCATGTAACTACGTACCTTTTCGTCGAGTTTTAATAATGCGAATTGTTTATAATTAAATTACGCAACTACAGGCATTCTAAAGACCACATGAGCTCCAAATTGCACGTACCCAGTCAATCCAAAAGTTTTCATACTGGATTAATAAAAAACATAGAAAAATTAAGATGATGGTTTTAATGATTCCAGTGTTCCATATAGTAGCCCTTCAATTGACTACAACGAACACAACGTTCGTATAACTATGTGAACCTGTTTCATTTTGCGCTTTTTCGTTTTCTGGTACGTTCGTGTTGATAGTACCAACTCAGGTCACCTGTGATGATTTTTCCCAAAAAAGAATTGTCCGCGTTCTGCATTTCAGCCAGGTCGCGGCAAAATGGTCCTAACTTGTTTGTTCTACACCTCATTTTTTGTACTTACCTATCACTACTGTATTATTTAAAACTATTTCATAAATTTTTAACTAAATTTAAAAAATGCTTGAGTAAACTACACTACTGGCCGTTAAAATTGTTACACCACGAAGATGACGTGCTACAGACGCGAAATTTAACCGACAGGAAGAATATGCTGTGATATGCAAATGACTAGCTTCTCGGAGCATTCACACACGGTCGGAGCCGGTGGTGACACCTACAACGTGCTGACATGGGGAAAGTTTCCAACCGATTTCTCATACACAAACAGCAGTTGACCGGCGTTGCCTGGTGAAACGTTGTTGTGATGCCTCGTGTAAGGAGGAGCAATGCGTACCATCACGTTTCCGATTTTGATGCAGGGCGGATTGTAGCCTATCGCGTTCGTCGAGATCCAATGACTGTTAGCAGAATATGGAATCGGTGGGTTCAGGAGGGTAATACGGAACGCCGTGCTGGATCCCAACGGCCTCGTATCACTAGCAATCGAGATGACGGTCATCTTATCCGCATGGCTGTAACGGATCGTGCAGCCACGTCTCGATCCCTGAGTCAACAGATGGTGATGTTTGCAAGACAACAACCATCTGCACGAACAGTTCGACGACGTTTGCAGCAGCATGGACTATCAGCCCGAAGACCATAGCTGCGTTTACCCTTGACGCTGCATCACAGACACCTGCGATGGTGTACTCCACGACGAACGTGGGTGCACGAATGGCAAAACGTCATTTTTTCGGATGAATTCAGGTTCTGTTTACAGCATCATGATGGTCGCATCCGTGTTCGGCAACATCGCGGTGAACGCACCTTAGAAGCGTGTATTCGTCATCGCCATTCTGGCGTATCACCCTGCGTGATGGTATGGGGTGCCATTGGTTACACGTCTCGGTTGCAGGTCCTGTACCGGCCTTTCTGGATACAGAAAATGTTCGACTGCTGCCTTGACCAGCACATTCTCCACATCTCTCACCAATTGAAAATGTCTGGTCAATGGTGGCCGAGCAACTGGCTCGTCACAATATGCCAGTCACTACTTTTGATGAACTGTGGTATCGTGTTGAAGCTGCATGGGCAACTGTACCTGTACACGCCATCCAAGCTCTGTTTGACTCAATACCCAGACGTATCAAAGCCGCTATTACGGCCAGAGGTGGTTGTTCTGGGTACTGATATCTCTGGATCTATGCACCCAAATTGCGTGCAGATGTAATCACATGTCAGTTCTAGTACAATATCTTTGTCCAATGAATACCCGTTTATCATCTACATTTCTTCTTGGTGTAGCAATTTTAATGGTCAGTAGTGTATAACAACTCCCACTGTAACATAGGTATATTCGAATCCAGAGCTCTCACTGCATACTTCGTTCTGGTTGGTCAAGAGTTCAACGTATTGTAACGACAGGACAGTTACTGAGAATCAATGGCGCTCATACCCGGTGACAAGGGGGCTGCCGTCGGCGTTATCATGGACGGGTGTGACATTCACATATGCGCGAACAAAGCGACAAAGGGTCCCCTAGGACCCCTCAACCCGGCAACACCCTTGGTGCCAGCTTCCCGTTTGTTGAGCATTTTAAAAAAATGTATCTGTACAGAGACAACATCTGATGGGAAAAAAAGGTTCAGATGGCTCTGAGCACTATGGGACTTAACTCCTGAGGTCATCGGTCCCCTAGAACGTAGAACTACTTAAACCTAACTAACCTAAGGACATCACACACGTCCAAGCCCGAGGCAGGATTCGAACCTGCGACCGTAGCGGTCGCGCGGTTCCAGACTGTAGTGCCTAGAACCGCTCTGCCACCGCGGCCGGCCCTCTGATGGGAGTCCCAGACCCTTGCAGACAGGCAACACCTTGATACCCCTCCGATTCGCCATGCAGCAGCGTAGCCTGCCTGCATGTGCCTGGAGCTCCGTCACGGATTGTCTTTGAGGAGCAACATTTTTAAAGCGCTCAGCAAAGGACGGCAAGTGGCATCGAGGGTGTTGCCGATCTCGGTGGTCTTAGAGGGACCGTCTGCCATTTTATTGATGCATCAGTGTCAAATGATGTCAGTGTCGCAACCCACCGCGATCAAGCCACAGGAGCACGTGAAACAGGAGGGCTGAACAAGGATAAGCACCCTTTGGTGTTTCAGATCACTTTCAAATTCCGCCGAATGGCTTTGGACGGTCCCTTGTGGTTCCACCCTGTACACCAGAGCAAAAATTACAGTCGAGGCATACTCCAAAGCGGCGAAATCACGTTCAGTAGTGTTGCAGCTCCACGATGTCCGAAGAGAAAGGTCGACTGGAAATCAGTGCGCCAAGGAAAGGAGAAGTTTCATTGTCACCCTTCGTGCCACCCACCTGAGGCCATTTGGTGTCTATTACGAGCGACGGTGTGTTTGAAATGTTTTCCTCAGCCACTCAGAAGTAAACCGCGTGATTTCAACTCTGAGCGTTGAGGTTCTGACTTCCATCGCAGACGCGTCAGAAGAAGAGGTGAAATGTGGCTAAGAGAGGGTGTGACGACTTTCCCATAGTGTGACACATCTGCGGTCGTTTTGGGCACAATTGTAATGAAATTGTTAACACACGTTTACCTCGCATGAATTCGTGAGCTCTGGCCTCTTTTCGCGTGTGTCGACATCTCGCTGTTTGAAACGTCATCGACCAAGAGAGTGATGTCGCAGGGCGCCAAGCTTTTGCATCTTTGAACCAAATTTGATAGTTCTACGTTGCGGTCGGGACAGTTACGGCGTTTCGAAAGGGTGCTCCTTTAAATGCGTTGCGCGGTGTATGTGTATAACAGCAGAGGTAAGTAATAGAAACCAGTACGCTGTCCTCGATGGTGAGTGTTCATCGGAAGTGAGGGTATCATCTGGAGTGCCACAGGGAAGTGTGGTAGGTCCGCTGTTGTTTACTATCTGCATAAATGATCTTTTGGACAGGGTGGATAGCAATGTGCGGCTGTTTGCTAATGATGCTGTGGTGTACGGGAAGGTGTCGTCGTTGAGTGACTGTAGGAGGATACAAGATGACTTGGACAGGATTTGTGATTGGTGTACAGAATGGCAGCTAACTCTAAATATAGATAAATGTAAATTAATGCAGATGAATAGGAAAAAGAATCCTGTAATATTTGAATACTCAATTAGTAGTGTAGTGCTTGACACAGTCACGTCGATTAAATATTTGGGTGTAACATTGCAGAGCGATATGAAGTGGGACAAGCGTGTAATGGCAGTTGTGGGGAAGGTGGATAGTCGTCTTCGGTTCATTGGTAGAATTTTGGGAAGATGTGGTTCATCTGTAAAGGAGACCGCTTATAAAACACTAATACGACCTATTCTTGAGTACTGCTCGATCGTTTGGGATCCCTATTAGGTCGGATTGAGGAAGGACATAGTAGCAATTCAGAGGCGGGATGCTAGATTTGTTACTGGTAAGTTTCGTCATCACGCGAGTGTTACGGAAATGCTTTAGGACTCGGGTGGGAGTCTCTGGAGGAAAGGTGCGCTCTTTTCGTGAATCGCTACTGAGGAAATTTAGAGAACCAGCATTTGAGGCTGGCTGCAGTACAATTTTGCTGCCGCCAACTTATATTTCGCGGAAAGACCACAAAGATAAGGTAAGAGAGATTAGGGCTCGTACAGAGGAATATAGGTAGTCATTTTTCCCTCGTTCTGTTTGGAGGTGGAACAGGGAGAGAAGATGCTAGTTGTGGTACGAGGTACGCTCCGCCACGCACCGTGTGGTGGATTGCGGAGTATGTATGTAGATGTAGATGTAGCTTTAGGGTGGTGAGAAAACTATCCCTGTCTTATTGATCGGAGCGAGGCTGATGATCCATATTTGGACCGATTTTCAGTAGTGCAGCAGAGCAGAGAATTAATGCAGGTCCTACGATAGAACCGTACGGGTATGTCTGCGGAGCAGAGCTTCGCGCAGTTTGTCTCGCGTGCACCGCACACGACCAGCAGCGCAACCTTCAGCCACGCTTGCCAAGTGCGACTTCACGCGATTCTACGGAAGTGTCGAGGACCGAGGAAAGCCATGTTTTACTGTCTGAAGCTCTTTGCTCTCTGCTAGTTCGTCTTCTGTTGTTGTCAAGCGTTCTCGCAATGAACTTACATAGATTACTGTGACCGACTGTTCTATCAGAAGCGTTGGCAGTGTGGGAGATACACGCTCGATTTCTGTGGCAGTAAGGTCAACACAAGTACCTTTCTTGTAGCAAAAGCATTCCTCCTCCTCTTCATATTGCAATCTTTGTAACTATTTAATGTTAATTTATTTTTCGTAACGTCCTCAATTTCGCCTTTGAGACTTGACAGCAGTTCTCTACACCAAGTTTTTCTACCTCTGTACTTTAGTGTCATGTTTTTCCGGAATGTTATTACTAGTTACAGCCCTAATCTGTAACGAAACAGATAAAAAAAAGTTACACACCTTTCAACCCTTCGAATTTGTTTAAATTATAACCGTCCTCAAATCGACAGGTATTAAGAAAGAGGCGCTAATAGTTACACCTTCCCACTGAAAATAATTATCACTTCTCCTACAAACTACAAACGTTTGCATTGTTCCTAGCAAACCATTATAACGAACTTTACTTTAGGGACAATTGCAGTAGATCTTGAAATTATTGAAAAAGTGTCATCAAAAACAAAACCTACAAAATTATACACTCATAAAACAGCTGCACATTATTCTACTTTTATTAGGTTAATGAAAAGAGTTCAGAGTTATTGTGTTTCCCTAACGCAAAATACTAGGAAGTTTAGTATTAATGCTTCTCCATTCGTGTTTGTCATTATCTAGCTACGTGGCGTAGACCTGAGCGATCGTGTACAAAATGAAGGAAGCCCTTCTGCTCCCAGGCATGCCTTCCTCAATATTTTCATCATTTGCTTATTGCATTTCTTCCTGCACTCCACTTTCTATTTCCACTACACCTTCCATCTTTTCTCAGATGAACACAGACTGTTTCGCACAAATTTAGTGCTTCAACGAGGCAGTGCTACCCACGTGTCTTCTGCTATTCTAGCTAATTGTGCCATAAAAATTATCAAATTACAAAAACAGAGAAGTCGTAACTTTGCGTTTTATTGCTGATTATAAAGGGCAATGTTGAAAAGCTGTATGCTCTTCGTGTGCTACATTCCTCATATCTTTTCGTAAGCTATTTCTGCTATGAAGAACAGTTCATCAGCGTTAAGTAAAAATGTCTCTCGCACTAACTGAACAACTATGAACAACAGTTAATAACGAACGCTAAACTGTTTGAAATGATGTCACGCACCAGATGCAAACATATATGATTTTTCGGTACTGATATGAAAAATCTCTCCATCTATAATTCCGAGTCAACGAACACGTTATACTGTTGAAATGAAATAAGTTTAGGAGTCTAGATTAATGTGAAACTCTCAACTTGAAACGAAGCAGTTGGATAAAGTTCTTTCTCGTCCATCAATTGATCTTTCCTGGACGGCCAAGCTGCAGTTCATCTTAGGTTATCCATGTCTCACGCCTGAAATACTGTAAACATATAATCGCCTCTGAGTCAAAGGTCAGCAGCTGCACAGATTTGCTGTATCGTATTTTGCTACCGCTCAGGCGATGAATCAGCTTTTCCGCTTATTGCTTTCATCCTTTTCGCGAATTGATTGCAACTAATCTGCGACATGTTCTTCCTGCAGAACACATTTGCATCATACAACAAGCGTCGTACATCGAAAACTTTCATTTAAAATTTTAGGTCCCACCGAGATTTGAACTCGGATCGCTGGATTCAAAGTCCAGAGTGCTAACCATTACACCATGGGACCCTGTCTTTACGACGGACTGGGAATGAGTACTTGTAACTGTTTAACCGGTAAGAGGTGCTGGGTTGAGTCACGCTCGCTGGTCGCGTGTCTTGTTACCACCGCTACCGCTCCATTCATCCGCCAGTGCGGTGGCACATGTAGTTTATTTTTGGATGAGATGTGAGCTTAGTCAAGCTAGAGATACATATACCACTTTGTTCTAGACTTAAATTTCTGTTCTAAACAGTATAAGACGGCGGTTTTTGATATATTAATTTCTTTTGGTTGTAACTACGCAATCGCCCTATGAATCATTAAGGCATAACAAAAACGTTGCAATAAAACGTAACACTATTTTTCAAGTATTTTATACGGCAATCAGGATCTGTTGCGTGGTACAGAAAACGGTGGGAGTGGAAAGTGGCTAGAGGTTGTTATGTGGGCGTAAATTCTTAACATTTGTTGTGTTGGTGCATAAGTTCGTAGGGTTTTTTTGTTTTTTTGCGTGTTGCTGTGGGGTTTATTTGTCATTGTCATTTTTTATTCGTAGATCACTCTTGCTATTTCAGTTCACATATTGTCATTTTGACATTTAAAGAGGCTTGAACCCTAGAAAATGGAGTGCCAAGTGGAGGAATCGGAACATTTCCGACATACTCTTCTCTTTGAGATCAATAGAGGGGTGGCAGCAGCGGAGGCCTCCAGAACCATTTCCTCAGTGTATGAGGATAATGCGATTGGACAGAGCTCGGCAAGAAAATAGTTTCTTCGTTTTAAGAAAGATCGCTTTGACATTGGTGACTCTACACGTTCAGGAAGACCTTCGGGGTTTTGATGAAGATTGTTTAAACGCATTAATTCACAACGATCCATGTCAGTGTAATTGAGAACTGTCAGATGTGATGAATTGTGATCATTCCACAACCGCGTGACATTTGCGTGCATTGAGGAAGGTTCAAAATTGGGTGCCGTGTGCTCTAAGTCGAAAGCACAAAACTTGAAGGGTGGCCACATATGCATCTCTTCTTGATCGCTATCAACTGGCTCGTGAACGATATTGACCATGCCTGTCCTGAATATTTACTGGTGACGAGAATTGGTGTCTTCATGATAACGTAAGGAAAAGAAAGGAATGGTTGAGCCCAAACAAAGCAGCAAATCCCCATACAAAGACCCACGCGCATTCACAAAAGATAATTTTATGCATCTGGTGGAACAGCGACAATGTGATGTACTACGAATTGCTTCCCCGATGTAGGTCGATCACTGCTGACATCTGTTGTAAAGAACTGAGGCATCTGTGCAGACGCAGTCTAAGAGCAACGACCAGGCAGACTCCGTGCAGTGGTGCTGTTCAACGATGAAGCCCGCCCACATTCTGCTAGACTGACGAAGAACACTATACAGA
The DNA here is from genome assembly GCF_021461395.2 of Schistocerca americana. NCBI lineage: Eukaryota > Metazoa > Arthropoda > Insecta > Orthoptera > Acrididae > Schistocerca > Schistocerca americana. The sequence continues at coordinate 362,444,214 of NC_060120.1, read as the reverse complement.
AGTTGCGCCCTCAGATTTTCACTTTTTCGGCTCTATCGAACAACGTTGAAAGAACATTCAGTGATAATCAAAAGGCGATCTGAATATGGCTCGATGCGATCTTCACCATGAAACCATGTTGTTTCTACAGTCGTGGACTCGTAAAGTTACCTCAGTGTTGGCAGACTATTGTAACAGTGAAGGAGTATGTATTATTGTTGACTAAAGTATCTGTTACGTGTATGTGTTGTGTTTATTAAACTTTTGTAAAAACGCTACGATATTATGCATCAACCTAATAATACAGGGCTATTCAAAAGAATCGAGACACTTTCAATTGGTTGTAAAAAACTCTTTGTATTGAGTTACGTTATTATTTAATTATAATTACGTATAGAAACAGCAATTCAAGAATTTTATCATTTTGTGTTCGCAAATGTTCAATGCGTGAACCCTTAGTCACACGGCACACGTCCAGTCTATAGTCCAGTTCGGCTCACATTCGCCCTTATACTTCCCCCTAAGTCAGCGATGTTTTGGGGATGTGAGGGTGTGTTTTTCGAACAGATTCTTTCATGTAAGCTCACATGTAAAAATCACACGATGGTCATGTTCGGTGAACCTGGCGATCATGCCAGAAACTGCAGATTTCTAGCTGATGCACATCAGATTGATCGATGTGGTCGCACAGTATCCGAGAACTCATGAACATCATTGTGGAAGTGTGGTGGAGAACCGTCGTGACGTCAAATAAAATTATCACTACCGTCTTGCAATTCCTGCATGAGCTACACTTGAAACATGTCCAGGCAATAGTGTCCATCGATCGTCGCCCCTGCAAAGGAGAAGGGACCAAACACTTTATGCCTTAACCAAGCACGAAACACGTTAACCTTTGGGGATCCACCGTGACATTCGACAGCAGTGTGGGGATTCTCTGCTCAATATACTCATACCTTGTGCCGGTTTACTGCGCCGTTCAGCTGAAAGATAGTAGCCTCATAGCTGAAAATCAGCATGCGGGTGAAATCGTCGTCTTCCATTAAGTGCCGCATATCAGTGCAAAACTGTTTCCGCAAATAGGGTTTCAGTTGGCTCTACTGAATGCATATCCCCTTGTATTCTTGTGTTAGCAGCACCGACTTTCTGGCACACTACACAAGATGCTAGACGCTTGGCAACACGGTGGTACATGTTGTCTAACACAACCTTCTCTTTTAATTTTGCAATGCACTTCTTTGCACCATAGTGCCCATACCTCAGGTGTACATAGTCGATTAGTAAATCTACATGTTGTGAGGGAAAGCACAGCTTCCATTCAGAAACACCTACCTTTTTCCTCCTAAACAGAATACCTTTATGCAGACAATAGTATTGCGAAACCTTAGGATAGTTCGCATTTCCTAAATAGTTCTTCACTAATTTCAGCTGGTCATCTGCATTCTGCTCACGTCTCCAGTTCTTAATCACTCTCTTTAATGCACTTTCTTCCTTTACTTCGCGCAACGCAAACATTCGTACTTCACTTAGTCTGTTGCTATAATTCCCGCGTCATCACAGAGCTCCGCACTTCTAGATAACCCATCAGCTACCAGATTGTCTTTCCCTTGAATATATCTAACCTCAAGGTCAAACTGCTGGACATACAATGACCATCTTACCAAACGAGCATTCCTCAACTTATAGGTCTTTAAAAAGGCCAAACCCTTATGGGCACTGTAAACAATTATCTTGTGACCTAATAGATACTGCTCAAACTTCTGTACCCCACATACAATTGCCAATGCTTCCAGTTCTGAGATGCCATAATTTCTCTCTGCTGCCTGTAACGATCGACTTGCGAAAGCTATAGTCTTGTGCACTTCTTGTTCGTTCTCTATTTCTACTTGGAATACCTCCACAGCTATACCATAGCCACTAGCATCAACAGACATACAGAATGGTTTTTCAAAATCAGGATGATGTAAAATAGGACTAGTAATTAAAGATTGTTTAAGCACCTCGAACGCCTGTTGACATTCTGCTGTCCAAACCCAAGGGGTAGTCTTTTTCAGCAGGAGGTGAAGACAGGGCGCATTAAAAGCCTGATCACTAACAAAACGCCTATAGAAGCCGAAAAGACCGAACATCGATCTCAACTGCTTCTTGTTTCTGGGAGCCTCAAATTTTTCAGTGACTGCTAGCTTGCCTGGGTCAGGCAGAATACCTTTTCCATTTATCATATATCCCAAGAAACCTATTTCCTCTTTAACGCACTCTGTCTTTTCAATCTTTGGTTTCATGCCACCTCTCTCAATAGCCTCTAACACTTCCTCTAATAAAGCTATGTGTTCTTCCCAGGTAGGAGTTGCTATTAACAGATCATCTACGTAGACTGTTATTTTATTACTTAAGGCTGGTCCTAAAACATGGCACATCACACGTACGAAGGCACAAACAGAGATATTAAGTCCGAAAGGTACCACACGATATTGGTAACAAACTCCTTCGTACAAGAAAGCTGTGTACTTCCTTGAACTTTCCGCCAGTGGCAAATTCCAATGTCCACACGTGATGTCCATAGAAGTTAAGAATTTTACTCCCCGAAACTTTTGCAGTAACTCGTCCATGTTCTGCGGTCTATCACTTTCCCTAACCACTATTTCATTCAACCAACGAGCGTCCAAGACCAATCTGACACTCCCGTCTCTTTTTGGTACAACAACAAGAGGATTATTGTACTCACTGACCGCTTTTTCAATCACACCCCACTCTAGCATTCTCTGTATCTCCTTTCGAACCGCCTCCTTCCTAGCTACATGTATTTGGTATGGCTTCCTGAAAAACACTTGGCCAGGTTTCACCTTTAATTGACATTCATAACCTTTGACCACGCCAGGTCGATTTCAAGATACCTTATGATGCCTTTTTAAAACCTGTCTCAGTTCTTCCATCTGATTAGCTGAAATTTTATCGATTTCCTGCAATTTAGCTTCTATTTTGTCCAAAATAATTGCTTCTTCTTCTGTGTTTAGCTTACTTTTACTAAGATTGACACCTTCGTCCCAATATCTCCTATTTTTCAGAACTCGTATAGGCAGCTCCCAAGTTTCATCATTAGTTACTACATGTTTATCAATAAAAGGCACCGTAATTACTCCGGTTATCGGCAAGACCGTTTTTAACTGGCTTCTTTCAAAGTCAACAACACTCTGATATTTCGACAAGAAATCTATGCCAATTAAAACCTCAATACAGAGATTATTTACAATTAAGCATGGATGATCAATTAAATTACCATTAATGTTAAAGGGCAGCAAAGCTTCTTGCTTTATCGTTTTTGACACCTTACCAGTAGCACCAATTATTCTTAGTCCTGATACCCTCATTACTGTAAGCTTGTCTTTACCAGGTAACGCATCAAAGAAGGATTGAGATATCGCACTCACCTCACTTCCACTGTCTAAGAGACAACGTACATTGATACCCAACATATTCACTATTATTATAGGGTGGCTTATTCTAGGTTGTACAGGTGGTTCCTCAAATTCATTCAATAGTTCCTTTTGGATTTGTCTCCAACTAAAGTGATCGACATCTGTCTTCATTACATTTAGGTCAAAGTGTGTAGGGGTTTCCTGAATTACATTTTCAGCTGCCTTTTCCAGTCGGTCTATTAATTTCAAATCGAAACACCGCACGACTTCATTACATTTAGTTTGCTGAATATGACCCAAATTATTGTAGTCTGAGCGATTCTGCACCTCCAGACCGGGCATAACACTAGTTACAGCTAAACAACTTTCACTATTATCGTCGGGTTCCTTCTCAAGTGACAACTGGTTACAGTAACTGGGTTCATCGACCCCCAACAGGCTACCCTCCACATTCTCACTTAACTCCTGTCCTAAATCTATTAGTACAGTATCAACATCCTGCACACGCACTTTAGATAAAAGCACATCATCCTCATCGTAAATATAAGCACGAATTTCTTCTGCTTCTTCACCTGACAATTCAGTATGTTGTAGCTCTTCCCTACCGTTACACTGCTGCGCCTTCTCTTTCTCTTCCCACTTAGAAAGCGTCTCTAACACGGTATCTATCAAATACTGTGAGTGATCTAATATTTCTGCTGTATCCTTAGATGCTACAGACCCTTCATCCAGATGTTCAGTCTGAGTATTCTGATCTGTCTTACCAATTGCTGTAACTACTGGCTTAGGAAAAATAACCGCCTGGTGAGCGCCAGTGTCCTCATAGACGCGAACTAGTTTTCCTGCCTCGGCCTACTACTGCTTCCTTTACTTCCATTATAGTTAACTGGCACAGCATTGCTTTCCACACCTGCATAATTTTGTTCTGAACAAAATTACTATCATTTGGATGCCATTGTTGGTTCTGATAATTATTTCTACAATGCCTACCTCTCTTAGGATGGCGAACACCTACTGTTCTGATGTTTACATTGCCATTCTGCTCGTTCTTAAAATTACTACTAGTGTTATTAGCATTCCTGTTATTACGTGCTTGCTCCTCATTGGCAGCAACACGTTCTACACGTTCCAAATACTCAATGAAACGATCCAGATTGTCTCTATGGGCAGATATAATTCTAGTTTGCCAATATCATGGCAGTTTGGCTTCAAGACCTAGTATTATCATTTCAGGTTTTAGCTTTTCGGCCAAATGTGACAAACGTGAGATCCATGACCTAGCAAATTCTTTGATAGATTCCTTGCCTACATGAAAGCGTTTTCCACTCCAAAATTCTCTCAACACTTCATTTTGCTTATTACTAGACCAATACTCATTAATGAAAGCTGTTTTAAATTCCGCTAATGTTTTACACTTCAACATAACATCAGCTGACCAACGCATGGCGTCACCTGCTAAATGGCTTCTAATAAATGAGATTTTCTCTCGTTCAGACCAAGTTGGTGGAATCACATCTTCAAAATCGTTCCAGAAATCTAGCGGGTGGGTATTTTTATCTGGATCGAACCGCAAGAACTGCCGACACCCGATAAAAGCGGCGTTTGCAGCTACAACTTGTTGCATACTACCATTACCAGAAGTTACTGAAGCTACTTTACTCTCAATGTTAGCAATGTTAGTACTAATATTTTCTACTCTTATTTCAACATTATCTACTCTTTGCACAATATGAGTAGTATCCGTTTTGATTGCATCTAATTCTGCTTGACATATGTTTACCTTTATATTAACATCTTTAAACCTATCTGAGCACAGTTTAGATTCCGCCTCGATCTTTTCTGTTAACTTGTGCTCCAGCTTCGCATCTTCCATTTGGAAGTCTTTGCGAGCCTCAGCAACTTCGGATTTTACTGTTTTATACATTTCAGAAAATTGTTGAGCAACCTTTTTCTTAATATCCTCATGGTTGTAATCAATTTTATAATTCAAACTGTCCAAATCCTCTTTCAACTTATTGCAACCAGCCTTGAAGGTATCGTCCATTACCTCCAATCGTTTATTAAAATTAGTTTGGCTGGCCACAATCTGATAGTTTAATTCAGCATTATTGGATTCTAATTTATTGTCCATTGCCTCAAACCGTTTATTAAAATTGGTTTGACTGGCCACAATCCTGTTATTTACCTCAATTATATCAGATTTTAATTCAGCATTCATTCTAGCATTACTGGCTGACATTTTTGCATTACTGGCTGACAATTTTTCATTACTGGCAGCTATTGCTTGTAATATAACATTTAAATCAATAGCCCCAGTATCTGGGTTGCTCACTATCTGGCTTTTTATCACACTCAGGTGACGAAAAACTAGCTCCAACACCAGAATCATCAAAACTAAATGAAACTTCTGATTGATTAGTCGTATCTAACTTCTCCGTCTTAAACTCTACCATCTCCTGATGACTATTTCGTTTTTAATTCATCAGATAAACTATCATCCAATAAATTAACAATTTCTGCTTTCTGCTTTACTACAGGGGTCTCTATTATTGAATCATTGCCCCTTCTCACACTACTGTCAGGAGACAATACTTCATATTTCATTTTAACATTACTATTTTCATGCATATTTACACTTGAATCGCTGTCTGAATTTACAGTTCCCTCAACAGACATAGGTTCTGATTTAAGTTTAACCTCGGTTTCTTCAGGGTGTTCCATCGCCGACAGTCTTTTAGTGCAGGTTAGTAAAATTTTTAACAGCTTTGCACTTAACTTAGTTCTTTCTGCATGACGTATGGCGTTGCCGGCGCGGAGTACCAGGATTACTGATGCGACGCGGCGCGTTGAACTGCAGACGGCACTTCGACGGCTGCTGTGTGTTTGCGAGGCCCGCAACTGCAGGCGCGGCTCCCGTTGCTCCGGCAGACGACTGCGGTGAAGCGAAACTGGCTTCTCGCGATGCCAGCAGTGCAGCTAGACTCAGCGCCAGCTCCGTCAATCCAGATGCGTTGTTAATCCAATTGCGTCGTCCACATGCACACGTAACACTATCACTGTTCTGTCACTCAGTTGCGTGTCGCATTTCACTCCCGAATTCGAATATTTAAAAATCACTTTTACTTTTATTCAGTTTAGTTCCCGGCCGATGCACCATATGTGGGGCGGCTGGTTGAAATTAATACTTGTTAATAATATATGGTTTGTAACGTAGAAAAGATGCAATTCCCTGCCGTTTAACCATATGTGGGGTGCAGATGGAATTAATTGTTATATAAATGTTCCTATTATTTATGCTGTCTTTTGCCGTTCTCAGCACTGGCTCTCTAACTACAATATTGGCAACCAGAAAGCGATTAGCAAAACGTGAAGCCTGTAATTAGAATTCCTAGTGCCCACTTCATCTGAGAAATACACTTATAGCTACAGCTTATAGCTCTGAGGAATTAGGAGATTGTCTGGGATTCATCATCAAAAACGATCCTGTAAAAACGTTCGCTATATTCTAGAAGTCACAGATCAAAAAAAGGAATCCACACAATCCAACTACCAGAGCAGTTCAGAGTCTAATGCGCTGATGCAACTATAACTGTCCAAATTAAATGTTTAAGTGAATGCTCGCCATAATTTGATGATAATGTTCATCAAACACCACGCTAAATAATGGTAGAATGTTTGTCCCCCGGCGGCACGTGAAAATACGACATACGCAAACTGAAGATAGATAATTAAAGTCATCCCAGAATTAACACTTCACTCGAAAATGATTTCATGGTTACGCGTATCCCGAGTAACTTATTACGGCATCCGAGGCTGTTCGTAGCAATGATACCGACGCGACGCGACTCCCGACACAGGTGGTATGCTATTCAGCGTCTGGAGAGAACTGGGGCCTTTCTCTCTCGCGCAGCGTTCTTATATATAAAGCCGCGGTGCGGACGGCTAAGGGAACGCCCGATCAAATCGGCTCTCCCAACTAGCCGCTGGGCTAGTAAAGCACCACTTTAAGTTATTGAATAAATCATCACTTCCTTTGCTGATGGCCGATGAAGCTCTCAATTTAAATGTGCATTCGGCACACAGGTAAGTAATCATAATAAAAGTCTGACGTGGCTAAGTCAATTATTTTGGGTGAGAGAATTAATTTAATCTCATTACACACAGTAGACGAGCTCTGAACTTGCCCTTTGGAGATACGCTATCGCTATAGTTATATAGTTATTGAGTTGAAACTTCTCACATCTTTATGATTATAGCGGATCTCCATTCTACTTAAACATCCTAGCCTTATTTATTAGCCTACTTAATCTATCTTGCTTCCTTAATTTTTAAGACAAAAACCAGAAAATCATGAATTTCAACTAAAATCTTAATTTGTGAGATCCAGAAGAATGTTTCTACTAAATTATTATGAAAAAAGAATCTAAATATAAATTTTTAAGTCTCTAGCTCTTTTCTGTTGCGCCAATGATTTTTACAGAAAAACGTCCAAATTTCGAAAATGGTTAAAGTTATTGAACTGATATTCAACACATATTGATTTAGTATTATTCCTGACATGCTAGAAACGTTTCAGGTTATTTACTTGATTTTTAAAGTATTGCGCAAATATTTATGGCGTCAGAGCTAGTTACAGCGGACTAGGCTGGCACACAATGGAAAGACTGATGAGAATTTTATACGGCGTGAGTAGGCTGCTTCCCTACAAATTGTTTCATCTTAACGTGCAAACGAACAGTGTCAATGAAGTAGGCGACAGAGCTGGTAGACCACAGTCCTTCAATAAGCACACGCTGAATTTCTGCAGTTATTGAGTTGTGACCTGACGAAACTAGTATCGTCTGACCACAACTGTGGGTTCTTGTAGGGCTATAGGAGATTGTTCATTTTTAATTACAACGAATTATTAATTCACTTTATTACATAAATGAATAATAGATTTATTTACCTTTGACACACTTCTTGGCCACAGGAGTACTGGATAATTTGCAACTGTGCTGGACTAGCAAAGCATTACTTGATGCACTAATCAACAACTGTTCTCTTGAGGTACAATGTTCAGTATTACGAAGTACATTTCGTAATTGTAACATGTAAACTTTCTCGGGCGGAAATGTCACAATTAATAAAATATTCCGGGCTACTACGCCCCAGTCGAATGGATTTCAACTTAAAACCCAACGTTTCGTCCCCATCTTCTGAGGAAATTTTCAACGGGGATCGTAGCTTATTTGAATATGCGATTCACACCCTGGCTAGTTAATGACTACATCAAAATTCCGCTTCCGCGTGCTTCTGTTCAGTGACGTGACGTCACATGTTTTGAACGCGCGAGAATAGAAAAATTAGAGGACATGCTTTAGAAACTTCGAAGAAGAAACCGAATCTTTGTTTCCGGTACATGGATGATACGTTTGTTTTGTGGCGGCTTGGCAGGGAGAAACTGGGTCATCTTGACAAGCATCTCAACGGGATCAGTCCGAAGATTCAGTTTACCATGGAGGAGCGGGCAGGCGGAAGATTGAATTTTCTTGCTGTGCTGGTTTTCAAGAAAGAAGATGGTAGCTTTGGCCAAATGATTTACCGAAAACACACACACACAGATCGTTACCTACACCGGGATTTGAACCACCTCCCGCATCAAAAGCGAGGTATCATAGAAAAGTGGGCGGATAGAGTAAAGGAAAAGCTTCAAACCAGAGCTGCATGACGCGGAATTAAAACATCTCACCGGCGCATTCCTCAAAAATGGTAATTCTTTCGTTGAGGTGAAAAGACGTTTAGACCATCGCGTAGGTACCACTGCGATGCCCAAGCACCTATGATATCAAAATTTTTCCTGTCTTTCATTAAGGACGTTACTGACCGCATAGGAAAAATCTTCAAAAAAGCGGAACCGTGCGGTAATCTCCAAACCCTCTCGGAAGATAGAACATCATCTATAATAGGCCAAGGATGTTGGTCAACCGCTGGAAAAATCAATAAATTATAGGATCCCGTATAGTTGTGTGGAGGTGTACGTGGGTACTATAAAAAGAATGGCCAAAAAAGGACTAGAAAAGGACAAGGACGACTGAGAAGAGAAAAGACTGACAGATCAGCTGTTGCGGAACATGTTTTGCAGCCAGGCGACCACCACATTTATTTTGGTGGGACATACCATGAAAGGTGTTACAGAGAGGTCATAGATATTGTAAAATACCACAGCGTAATAGCCTGGAACATTTTTTTAATTGCGAAGTACTTTTCTTCAGAAACTTTAACTGGCTCTCTCCTACTCGAAAATGTTGACTGCTGTAGCTGACATCTCGAACTTTGGCAGAGCTGTTGCTAGCTCAACACTATATTGACTTCACTGTGAGGGCGAAGGCGTAGTCTTCAGGAGCACATCCCACATGTTGGTGTGGATTGCAGCAAGCCCTCGCTAGAGTCTAAGATGTCTGTTCGCGTTGCCGCCTGTGGTGTGGTAGCGTGATACCATCTATTATTATTCCGCATACAAGAATTTGGTGGACATTATGCATTCACTGCCTCTACCCCTGTCATTTACAGTGGACTCACACCTTGGCACAAGAGATGAAACCAGACGAATGGAATTTTCTAGTTGGCTTATTGTAAATCGCTGAGAAACCTCATTAACACCCCTTGCCAGTGAAACCAGTTCCACTGATTGCAGTATTAGTACCACTCATAACTCACATCGATGAGCTGATGAAAACCTTTGTGCCTTTGTGGAGTCAGGTTTTCGAGAACGCTTCTCTATGTTTATCTGGTGTGGTGTGTTAAATAATGAGTTGAGTGCAGACTGTTGTCTTACCATAACTCCTTACAGGAATCCGTTATCTAGAATTTCTTGAAAACGAGATTTCAGCATTGTGTATTGGAAGAAGTTCTGTCGGCTACAAGGATGGGTATGTTTTTGCATTATTCTAGCTGTCAGATGAGACATACCCCCGAAGATGGATAGGCAAAAATGCTCAGTTTTATTGACCACCAACGTCCCCGTTTGGTTTATATTCTAACAGCTGTATCTCTGTAACCAATAAAAACTGCACACACCTTGTACAGAATGTTTTATTGGAATGAGTCTATACTACCACCTCGTAAAATACTTACTTTCACTCCTGTAATAACCTGCATAGCAGATGAAAATTTAAAAAATCAAACGTTGTTATTCCTGCAAGTTGTTGAAATGTATCACTTTCCTCAAAGTTTCCCTGCTCTCTTTCAGTTCAAACACCGAATGTTACTCTAAGGAACACGGACGTATTCCAGTATTCGTGCTGAGCAATTCAGTTGAAAAGTATAAGTTTGTTGTTGAATGTGGTATTCAGTTTGAAGACTGATCTGATGGTGCTCTCCATGTTAGTCTATCCTGTAAATGGCCCTTCATCTTTGCATAACTGCTGCAACCAACATCCGTTGGCACTTGCTTATTGTACTCAGGCTATGGTCTGACTCAACAGTTGTTATACACTTCCTTCCATAACGAAACTGACGAGTCCCTAATGATTCAGGACGTGCCCTATCAACTGATCCCTTCTTTTAGTCAAGTTGTTCCGTAACTTTCTTTATTCGATGATTCGGTTCAGTACTTCTTCACTAGTTATTCGATCGACCCATCTATTCTTGGGTAACACTTTTCAGAAACTTCTACACTCTTCTTGTCTGAACTGTTTATCGTCCACATTTAACTTCCGTACATTCCAGAACAATACTTTCAGAAAAACTTACTAACATTGCAATTTATATTCCATGTTGAAAGAGTTCTGTTTTTCAGAAACTCTTTTCTTGCTCTTGTCAATTTGCATTTTATTTCCTCTCTGCCTCAGCCATCTTCATCTACTTTGCTACCTAAATATCGAAACTCGTCTAGTACTTTAAGTATCTCATTTCCTAACCCGATTTCCTCAGCATCGCCACATATAATTCCGCAACATTGCTCTATCCTTGAGTTACTTTTGTTGATATTTGCCTTACAAACTCTTTTAAAAACGTAATCCATTCCGATCACTTGCTCTTCCGAGTCGTATGTTGTTTCTGAAACAATTGCAATGTCAGTTGTCGGACTGCAGAATATTTATTTCTTCTCACTGAACTTTAGTTACCATTGCAAATATCTCCCCCTTTTTTTCTTTTTCTTCAACTTACAGATTGAATAAGTTAACAGATAAGTTACAACACTATCTCACTCGGCCCTCAACTAATGCTTCCCTTTCATGTCTTCGATTCTTATACCTAAACAAAGCTAATGCAGTTCGAGTGGACTTCGTGGCGTATAATTTGCGAGTTCTTTGAGTGCCTCTGCAAGACACACTAGAAAGAAATAGTGTTGTACTTTTTTCCCTTTTATTCATGATTGATAATATCTGCTATAGTTGTAATAGTCTTTTATAACTGCAGCATGGTTCATGTTCAAGTTGTGGATAACTTTTCACTTCCTGTGTTTTATCCCCACGACCTTCAGAATTTCAAGGAATGTATTCCATTCAACAGTGTCGGCAGTTTTTTCTAAATCTACAAATGATAAAAGCCTAGGTTTTCCATTCGTCATGCTATCTCATAATAAATCTGAGTACAAGTTAAATGAATAATACATAATATTACGCCGGCCGCGGTGGCGAGCGGTTCTAGGTGCTCAGTCCGGAACCGCGCGACTGCTACGGTCGCAGGTTCGAATCCTGCCTCGGGCATGGATGTGTGTGATGTCCTTAGGTTAGTTAGGTTTGAGTAGTTCTAAGTTCTAGGGGACTGATGACCACAGATGATAAGTGCCATAGTGCTCAGAGCCATTTTTGAACATAATATTTCGTCCGCAGTAGAATCATTATCACCGCTAAACCCGTTTAGAACGCACACACTTACAAGCTGTGTCTACCTAGTGATACAAACAACAAAAGAGACAATACAGAAAAATTCATTCTGTCAGTCATTCACATATATGTAAGTTTGTACTGCCTCCATGAAACCGTAAAGTAAGAAACATTCAACGATTCCAAAGCTAATGCAGTTCGAGTGGACTTCGTGGCGTATAATCTGCGAGTTCTTTGAGTGCCTCTGCAAGACACACTAGAAAGAAATAGTGTTGTACTTTTTTCCTTTTATTCATGATTGATAATATCTGCTATAGTTGTAATAGTCTTTTATTTCCAATAAAGGCAAGCATAGCCAGGTTTCAGGACAACAGTCCCATCTTCTGGTGCATCTGGAAGATTATAAGTAAAACGTGACACCTATACAACTTGTCAAACTCTAATAAACCCATCAAAACTTGTATAAATATTCTAAAGAGGATACCACTTATATGTTTAGAATGTCCACACGAGTGAACAGGGGTTGAAATAGTGATTCTCTGGTAACTGGCACGTAAGCATATTTTGTACTCGTTAGTAGTATTCTCTTTAGAATATTACCACGAGTTTTGTTGCGTTTTTTAGTGTTTTACAATAGATATAGTCGTCACACTTTAGTCGTAATTTTTTCAGATGCGCCTGTAGATTGAAATTTCGTCCTGAAACCTGCTGGCCGTTTCCTTTTATTAAAAATAAAAATTTGTTACAATTGTGGTGGATGTTGATAATCATGGATAATACACATAGGAGTTATGGATGTCCTCTCAAGAGAAACATGTCTTTTCCTTGGTCATGGTAACCTAAATTTACTGAAATTATCAAGGTGCATAGAGCCACAGGTTTGTATATTTTTAAGTTTAATTGGAAGTTCAGCTGCTGTGAAGCTCTAACTTACCTTACTGAATTTTAGCTCATGTTACTAAAAGGGTATTCATAATTCCCTCACATTTTCGAGTGATTTTATTCATTCAGTTGTAACTAATTCGCGAATGACAAGTTTTCGATAGCAATATTCTATACTTAAAATGTTAGGTCCCACCGAGATTTGAACTCGGATCGCTGGATTCAAAGTCCAGAGTGCTAACCATTACACCATGGGACCCTGACAGAATCTACTGAAAAGTATCAAGTATCTCAAGCACCGTTATGACGCTGGAGCCACAGACATTGCATGAGTCACGCACGCTACTCGCTTACGGTCCTCACAGCGCCGTGCATCAGAAGCGATCTCCCTGAAGGCGACCAAATATCTCACTCAGATATTACGAGATTCTTATTAATTAGGAGAGATCTTACGCTTTCTTTCGAACTACTAGTTATCTAAATTTAATAAATTCTGCGATACATTCCGAGGTAATGGTGGATTACCTTCTGAGTGTCTGAGCGTTCATACGGGTTATACCTTAACACCGAAATAATAGGAATGAGCTGTGCTCAGAAAACGTAGTCTTTATATCACTTCCTCAGTACGTACCTCTCTGACGCCACCCTAGACCAGTGTGCTGTCGTTACAACCCAATACCTGCAGAAGTGGGGAGTCAGATTTTAAAACGATCTTGCCATACATCAGTGCCTGAGGGCAGTTACTCTACGTCGTGACAAAATAGGAGAAATGTAGATATATCGTAATAAACAGTAATTAAATGTTCGACCTGTTCCTCACACTATGTGTTTCTAAAGGTACCTTCCTTCTTCAGGTGTTCAAATGGCTCTGAGCACTATGGGACTCAACATCTTAGGTCATAAGTCCCCTAGAACTTAGAACTACTTAAACCTAACTAACCTAAGGACATCACACACACCCATGCCCGAGGCAGGATTCGAACCTGCGACCGTAGCAGTCCCGCGGTTCCGGACTGCGGCGCCAGAACCGCTAGACCACCGCGGTCTTCAGGTGTGTTTAGGTGTAATATTTAGAACATTCCCATGAATATCATGATTATGTTGGCGATACTCAAGGCAATCATCTATACACTTCACTTACACCTACGCACATATGGATATGGATCATACCATCGAAAATAAAGGCAAGAGAAGGTTGTAGAACCTTACTTTTCACAATATGTATAATCGACCTAGTGAATAACGCTGAAAGTTTCACGTGGCTTTTCGTGGATTATGTGTTGCATAAGGAGGAGTTTCAACGCTAGAAAATTCTAGCGAAATGCAGGTACACCTGCAGAGAATCGAATCTCGGTGCAGGGGTTAGTAGTTGTCTCTCTACGTAAACGAATATAATGTACTGCAAATACGTATGCAGAAAGACACATTATTCGATGACTAAGCGATTGTAGGATAATCACTAGGAGTATGTGTAAGGAACGGTATAAGGTAGAATGACGACAAAAAAACTAATCACAGGCAAGACTGATGTCAGACTGAAAGTCATTGTAAGAGTTCCTCCGGAAATTTAGTCCACCCACGAAGGAGGTATCTTACAAAACCTTCGTTGAACAAATACTTGAATACTGTTCGCCAGTCTGGGATCCGTATCAGGTAGGATTGATAGAGGAAATAGAGAGTATACAAAGAAGAGCTGCGCTTTTCCTTACAGGTACCTTCAGTAAGTGTAATAGCGTCACGGAGATGCTCAGCCAACTCCAGTGGCAGATGCTGCTAGAGATGCGTTCTGCATCACGTTATAATCTACTGTTAAAGTTGTCTGTGACATACCGTAAGGTAGCTTGCGGAGTATAGATGTATAAATCGATGTAAGTGTGTTTGTAGAGTGAGAACGGAGTCCGGGCCAAAGTTCGAACGTCTTACTGCTTACACGGGTTGCCACCTCATTACCATTCGATCTACAGAGATCGACAGCTGTATGGCATAAGTTAGCTTAAAGTCAAATGGAGGACGTTAAAGACAAATTAAAAGCTTAGCTGGACAAGAATATGAGAGGGAATCGGTCCTGAAAGTATCATCACAGCATTTGTCTAATGTTATGTAATGGAAAGCACGGAAACGTAAATTTGAATGTTCAGGTGGGTATTCAATTTCTTTCTGCTCAAATATCAGGCCAGACTCTTAAGCACTGTGTCACTTAGTTCGTCCATGAAATAACGTCCCCATATTCAAATGTTGCAGTGAGAACAATTATCTCTAAATCCAAAGCTTCTGGAATCCCACATTAAATACAGGCTAACGAGAGAACACCAAAAGAACACTCAAGTAAAAACACTGCTTTAGAAAAATTTCAGAGAGAAAAAATTGTCTGGATGAAAATCGAACTCTCAGAACAACAAAACAAAAAGACAAGTAGGGAGATCCAAGAGATCCAGACTTGCAAAAGGCAATGAATATTATCTGCTATAAAACAGAGTAATTTTATTTAAAAATGTTCACCAGCAAACAAAATTGAAGTGTCTGTATCGAAGAAGGTTTGCCGAAAACTATGAAGTGTCTGAATACGTATCTTTACAGACATGATATTTAGGAAAGTTTACTACTGGTTTAAAAGATGGAATAGATCGTTTTCAGTGGCCCGTTGCTATGTAACTGCATTTCGTATGACATGAACTGAACGTGTTTAAAACATTCCTTCAACATACACTCCAACAACTTTCGAGCTATATGTTGAAGATAGTTCGTTTACTGAAATTATCAAGGTGCATAGAGTCACAGGTTTGTATATTTTTAAGTTTAATTGGAAGTTCAGCTGCTGTGAAGCTCGAACTTACCTTACTGAATTTTAGCTCATGTTACTAAAATGGTATTCATAATTCCCTCGCATTTTCAAGTGATTTTATTCATTCAGTTGTAACTAATTCGCGAATGACAAGTTTTCGATAGCAATATTCTATACTTAAAATGTTAGGTCCCACCGAAATTTGAACTCGGATCGCTGGATTTAAAGTCCAGAGTGCTAAACATAACACCATTTTTTTTACCTTTTTTTCCTTTATTAAAACAACCATATATGTAAATAAGCACAAAAACAAAATATTGAAGTGCTGGAACTGATTCAACACGAATTGTATCCTACAATAGACTGAAGAATACATTTCAATATAGTGCAATTTGTAAGCTTACAAAATAGAACATAAATAGTAAACTGACAATAGCCTCTTCAGTCTAGACAGAGACATAGAACCGAAACGCAAACATATATATAATTGATTGTCTTAACTGGAATGACAGTTCTGTCATTTGATTCATAACCGTCCAAACTCAAAGTCATTTGGAGCACACAAACGAATAACAAGAAATGCAAAGGAACATTAATTAATGAAAACGTCATAATGAAGTTAATCACACCATTGAGAAGTCTGGAGTAGTCCTAGGAACTGGTATAACCCCTTATTCGTTGTGTATTTTGTTCGCTACATAGTCTTGCATGTGATTTGTGTCCTTGCCGGCATCGAGAATTACCCTACGCCTTGTTTTTTCAAAAATTATGTCTAACATGTTAGCAAACATCTTCCTGAAATTTGGGTAACGTTTCATCTTCCAGCGTGCCGTTCTCATGTAAGCGTCGAAACTAATGAGATTATCTTCACTATTGTGGATGATGATATTTGTCACAAACTGTCCTAACATCCACATCACGGTGTTGTTCTTGGTGGCGGGAAAATGTTTCGCGTCCGGCCAGAGCAGGATGTCGGTGCAGTGGGTGGCTGGGCTGCTGCGGGTAATCAGGCCCAGCCTCTGCTACACCCATTTCCAGTTAATGAGATGGCGGCCACAAGTAAGCGATGGCGTAAGGTGTCGACCAGACCACAGCGGACGCATTTATCACTGTCACTTAATCCGATTCTATGCAACCTTTCATTAGTGGGTATAACATCGTTTACCACTTTATACCATGTGGACGCCACTTCAGCAGTGTGGACAGTTAAACTTATGGTGTCCCAAACTGCCTTCCAATGATCACTCGGGTATTTAAGTTCAATGGGATTCCGGACTATTGGAGATGTCCATCTTTTCAATAACAGGTGCGTCGTCGGTAAATCCTGCGTGAAATAATGTCCATCAATATAGCTTACTTCAAGAAAAAACTGCTTGACATGTCGTAGTTTGTAATGTATTTTACCTACATCAATGGGTGGATGGATATCGGTGGGTTGTAAGGTTCGGAAGAGTCAACTGGTTACGCTGAGAGGTTCCTTGTCCAACAAATGGGTGATTCGTTTAACATATAACGCAGTACACTTTCGGTTAATGTCAGGCATGTTTAGTCCGCCGGCCTGTCTGGAAGACGTCAGCGTGGTGTATTTCACTTTAAACAGATGCCCTTGCCAGATAAATCTATTAGAGAGTTTCATCACGTGTTTGGCCTGCATCTTGGGGACTGGTAATAGTTGGACCATATAGTACGCTTTACTGAATATATAACTGCTGAGGAGTCGTATGCGTTGGAGAATGTTAACGGACCGCCAATTGTTTTCATAGATGGCACCTTGCATTTTATTGGTGACCTGCTTCCAATTTTTTGCATTCATTTTTAGCGGGCATTTGTCGATAATCTCCCCAGAGTGGTGTGGGTTTCGACACGCTTCGCCCAAGGTATAATAACTGCGTCGAATCCTCGAATGTTGACAAAGGTGCATTTACCGGCGTTGATTTTAGCACCGGAAGCATGACAGTACTCGTCTACCGCGGTCTTGAGGGTTGATACGTCTCCGTCGTTGCGCAATAACACTCCGACGTCGTCGGCGTAAGCACGAACCACAAAGGACGTCCCGGCGATCGAAAGCCCTGCAAGTTTGTCATGAATAGAGCGTAAGAGCGGCTCGAGCGATAAAACAAATAACATCATGGAGAGAGTGCTCCCCTGCGGCACTCCTCTTTGGACCTCGATGGGTTGAGTAAGCTGTCCATTTACGCTGACTCTGGTTGTAATGCCCGTGACGAAATGTTGCACGACATTTATAACCCGTTGCTCAAAACCACAACGCTGCAGTAGCTGTAGGAGGTACTCGTGGCGGACGCGATCAAAAGCCTTGCAAAAGTCGATAAACAGCAATGCGAGATTCACGTTAGTGACTGACGCTGTGGCTATTACATCTCTATATTCCGAAAGGGGCGTCATAATAGTGCGACCAGGGATGCATGATTGATGGTTGTGAATCACTTGCTTCATTAACGGAGACAATCTGCTGTTGAGTGCTCTGGCGAAGGTTTTGTAATCAAAATTGAGTAAAGTAATAGGTCGGAAATTATCTAAGGTTTTTCGGTGTTTGCTTTTTGGTATCAATACAATTCGGCCTTCCTTCATTTCGGCCGGCACCACACTCCCTCGCATCACTTCATTGAGAACATCTGTAAATGCGTGTCCGATTATGGGCCAGAAGCGCACATAAAATTCCCGTGGCAAACCATCAGGGCCAGGGGATTTATTCGATGGCGAGCCAGAAATCAGTTCAAGGACTTCGTCTGGAGCAAAATCGTGTACGACCGCCGAGTTGTCCGCGGGCGTGACTACGGTGGGCAAAGCACTCACGATATAGCCGCCGTCATCACCATATCTATCGCATTGCGAGTATAGATCCGTGAAGTACCGGTAAACTGCAGTAAGAATATCACTCTGTCGGGTCAAACTGAGTCCATCATCTGTGTCCAGCTCCCCGATAAAAGCTCGCTTGCGATGGGCACGAAGTTTTATGAGGTGATACAGCGATGCAAGTTCGTCCTCTTGAAGCGATTTTGCTTTAGATCTGATCTTCAGTCCTTCAAGCTGCGTTCGCTTTATGCCTATAAGCTTCGCCTTCATTTGTTTGATGGTCGTGAGCTGTGTGTTGGTTGGTGTCGTAGTCGCATACAACTCTCGCAGAACAGTTTCGTAAAAATCAATCGTGCGTTTGACATCTTGCGCCCGTTGCCAACTGTAGTTTCTTAAGGATAATCGCATTTTCCGTTTGACCACAGCATTCCACCAGGCTATCTTGCTCGGATATCTGCAGCACTGCTTGAGACAATCCGCCCATGTCGTGGAGATGACATCTTGTAACAAGGCATCGGCGAGAATAGAAACATTTAGGCTCCACGGAATCCTATGCCATTCAGTACGCTGTTTGGCCAGATTTTTCGTGACACAGAGGGCGCAGTGGTCGGAGAAGCTAGCCGGAATGACATCGGCGTCCAGAACATGTTGGCAAATGTTCTCAGAGATGTATAAACGGTCTAGACGGCTACATGCGGTGGAGGTCAGTTACGTGTACTTTACCAGGGTAGGAAATTTTAGTTCCCACGCATCCTTCAGCTGCATGTGACGCACCAGATCATGTAGTTCCCTACAGTAATTAAAGTTTGGCGATTGGTCTTTCCTGTGGATCACACAGTTGAAATCACCACTAATTATCAGCTGGGTTGGGTTGCGGCGTAGCAAGTATATGATGTCTTGTTTAAAGAAGTTAGCTCTTTCTGATTTTAAGGTCGTTCCAGATGGAGCATAGATATTGACGAGGGTGACGTCAAAAATTTGGCAAGCTATGCCTCTACCGGAGTCCAACATTTCGATATTGCTCACTGGGATTCCGTCTCGTGATAGAATGGCCGTACCTGTACCCCCGTCCGCCACGGTGTTTACGATTGTTGCAAATCCTGATACATGAAAACTTAAGATAGACACTTCCTGTAACAGAACTATATCAGCTTCGGACTCATAGATAAACTGCCGTAGCATTGCTAATTTTAAATCTGTCCTAACTCTATTAATGTTCAGGGACAAAAACTTGTAAGCTTGACTCATGATCGTCTGAGACTTGTGGATGATGGGAAGCGTAGGAAACCCAGTCCATCTCACCGTCGGACTTGGAACCTACATCCGCAGGTTTTGTACCAGTTTTTGCGCTGACTTTACTTTTTGAATTACTGCCAGCCACGGAGTCCTTTGGTTTAACTTTATTTTGCCGTCGCAAAGTCGTCCGAAGTGTTATTGAAGACGGCGGAGTCAGCGAGTCATGGCTGTAAGCAGTATGTGAAAGTCCTTGCTTCGGAACGGGTGACGGCAAGTCCGAAGACGCGGCTTCAGTAGGCTCACTGTGTTTGTTTGGAGCCGCACTGGCTGTTGGTATACAGCTGTCCGGGTCCTCGTGTTGTTTGGAAGCAGTTTCGAGGTGGCGGCTGTTTATGTTATGCTCTACACCGCGTGCTTCATCCGCCGTGTTTACGAGTTGCAGATGACTGACTGCCGCCCCTTGTGTGTTGGCCACCTGCGGCGAGTCTGCAAGCGGCATCGGAACGGATTGCTGTAAACACTCGGCTGCACCCGTATTGGCAGTTTCTGCGTCGGGCGGTTGAATGGGAATTTGGCAGGTCGTAACTGAGCCATCTGACACATGCGTGTCCTGTGTGGAGGCCTGTGGATCCGCGTCATCGGTCTGATTTTTTATGACCTGGTCGCCGGAACCACTACCGTCACTTATAGTACGTCGTCGTTTGTTACCAGCAGATAATGCAACGCCGGTGGCTAAGGGGTGACTGGCCACGGGTTTTTGAGGCAAGGGTGGGAAGGTGCTGTTACCGAGATCGTTGTCCTCTGACACAGATGCACTCGGTTGGGAGTCAGTCACAGAGGGCGTTTGATTTTTGAGTTAGGACATCAGCCAATGTTAGTCTCTGTCGTTGTTGCAGATTGTTTCGAAGTACGACAACTCGCCGTAGGCAATCCTCTCTTAAATGGCCACTCGTGTTACAGATAAAACAAGTGCCTATTTGCCCCTCGTAAATGACATTATATAGGATGGGATATTGGCTTTAACGGCTATGTCAACTGAGCGAACCCCACTATAACATTGGAGTTTGTGACGGCTCGACCATTTTTCGTTTCTAATCTGTCGGATGTCATCGTATTTGGCGAGGACATCTCTAACAAAACAATTTTCAACCTCAGGTGGCAAATTGAACACTCGCTGTTGTTTATACTCAATGTCAGCGTTAGATATTGAAACTGCACTCACCGACTGATCACGATGTCGGAACTCTGCCTTCCCACCAGTATTCACCAAAATTTTCTCCAGTTGTATCTGGTCTAAAAACTTCACAAAGAAACAGTATTCCGCCATGTCATAATATGCTGTGTGGACCTGATCGGATGTGATGCCAATAATATCTACTATCCAGTCATGGATTTCTAGAGAACTCGGTTGCACATTCCTGGAAGATTTCTCGAATGCAAAACACAGGGTATTCTTACGAGTTACACTGGGAGCCATAACTGCACTTTATGAGCGGTCGGGACCGCTGTGAGTAAATTAAGAAGCTTGTGTACGACGGTAGTGAAGAAGCACTGAGAATATCACAGGTCACAATCCAAGAATTATTATAAACACGGCTTGCGGCGCTACGACTACGCGGAAGTACCGACACGTCCGATCGCTGTCGCGTCCCAAGCGGAACTGGCCATGGGACCTCCCGGACGGCTGTGGTAGATCTGAAACATTTCTACGTGTTCTTAGATGTTGAAACAGAAACTTCATTGAGTCACGCAAGCTGGTGGGCACGCGGTGGCGTTCTGTGACGCTCTGAAGACGGATGCGCCTCTGTCTATATTTTCCAAGAAATTGTCAGCCTGAACAACTTACAGTTTTATTTTATACTTTTTATCATACCACAAGTTTTAGAACTTTGTATGAAGGCTGTATTTTATCATGCTGCAACTGACATTGCACGTAATGAACAGTGGCTCTAGCACAAAACGTATGTCATAAAACTTGACTCAGAAAACCCTGTTCTGATTTTTCTTCTTCTTGTAGGCTGCAACTATTACATTCTGTGACAGGTAACTCTCATGGTTCACTAAATGATGAGTCGTACGCATCAGGCGCAATTCTCAAGTCACTTACGACTTCAGCGTGATATTTAATCTTTTCCAGGAGCTTCAATTACGAGTGACGGCGTGAACTATTCACTTCGAAACGTACAAGAGAGAGGCACCATCGGAAACGATATTACGCGTAACACTGTTTACCTCTCCTAATCTAGCGCTCTACAGAAACATAACCTCACTGCGAGAAATTATCGTTCTTACCTAGTGTATAATTTTTTAAAAAGCAAAACATCTTGCTGTGTAGAACTCATTACATGGAAGTGGGAATAACACTGCTGAGTCGGAAGGCTCTGAGTTGCCAGCTGATCGCCCAAAGGAGCACAAACTCAGGATGTCCAGGACATAAAAAGAGAGTCTTCATTGCTCACAGATTGCCCATAAATTTTGGCATGGCCATGCACATTTCAGTATACTGAACACCGTCTTGGAACATTTCGTGCACCATGTTAATGTGTGATTCATGTACAAAAGATGGATGTGACTTCAAATAACTGGTGAACCAAATGTCAGTTAGAAGAAAATGGTCTTTCTTTTAACTCTTATGAGTTTTCTCTCAATTTTGTCTACGTTCGTATACCCTAGTAAGGCCTCGCCCATAATTTTAAGACTCCTGATTGACATAATTTTTAAACTTTCTAGTTACAGAAGTCTTTGGATTAACTTTGTTGTGAATTTTACTTTACTTATGTCTTCAGTATTTTCATCCATTAATTATTCTCTTACAGATCAAAGGAACAAACAGAACATTCCATTCAGCAGTATACAAAAGATTCACTAAAATTGTTCCAATTACGTAGAATACAAATAAATAAAAATAAAAAAGTCCTTCGTCTTTAATCAAACGAAGATACAAGATACCTTAAGAAGTATATGCAGTAAAATGAACCATTTGTAAGTCGTGCGGTTCCAGACTGTAGCGCCTAGAACCGCACGGCCACTTCGGCCGGCTCACTATTTCATTCGATGATCGCTGACCTCAGTTGTTTTCTCTCCATCTGCAGAGTATGTTGTCTAGTCAGGATGACAGCAGGTTGGCTTGTGCTTGAATACCTCGTGTAGTCTTCCTTTGCCTTCCTGGTTACTGCGGCTGTAGTATCATCCAAGATGCACCAGGTCGACTCGCTCCTTAACGTGACTTTGGGATCCAACGTCCTTAAAGCCTGATGGCCATAACCAGCCACATCTTCGTAGAGTGCGGAGTCTCACAACGACTCTTCTGGTGAGCCCACACTGCCGTAAGCGCAGAGATACGTAGCATATGGGTCATGGCCAGTCAGGTTTTATATGAAACCTTTCGATGGGTTCAGAAGTCTCATTTTTGGTCCCTCCCTGATGTCAGGGAGAAATTCGTATGTTCTCCTGCCTGTGCCTGAAGTGTCCCACTCGTTTTGCCACAGTTGTAATATGCGATCTTTTATTAACTTTCTCGAATTGGCCTCAGCTCCAAGCATCCCTCGTACTTCCCTTTGATCATCTTTCTTTAACCAGTGAAAGGATCCCCCTTTCCTAATTTCCAAGTCCATTTGGCATATTCCTAGAATTACTTACATATTCGGAGAAGTGCAGTAGGCGCCTATTAATCTTAATAACGCTCCTCGTTGAACTCTTCTCAGTAATGAGGCTGGCTTCACTAGCTGCGGTCTATGAGGCTTGTGTAACAAAATAGTTCGTAAAAATCGGGCAGGTAGAAATCCTCATTACCGCTTCAGATGTCAAGACGTGCCAGCACACCTCACCCCACTCAGGTCATCCATCACACGCTCGCCTCTTGAAAGATAAATGGGACTATGAAGTTGTCGAGTGACCTTGGCATTTAAGTGACGAAAGATAAATCCGGCAATGAATTATACTGCAACAAAATGGTTCAAATGGCTCTGAGCACTATGGGACTTAACATCTGTGGTCATCAGTCCCCTAGAACTTAGAACTACTTAAACCTAACTAACCCAAGGACATCACACACGTCCATGCCCGAGGCATGATTCGAACCTGCGACCGTAGCAGTCGCGCGGTTCCGGACTGAGCGCCTAGAACCGCTAGACCACCGCGGCCGGCTATCCTGCAACATTTGCTTCGGTAGAGTCATTGGAAAAAATCGGCTACCTCACTGCGATGGTGAAAATGTGTTGCTATTCTCCTCCTGTGATTCTTCACCTGGACGACTTGTTCTACAGTTTATTCTTCTTCCACGAATAAATTTGGAAAATGGTGCTATAGAAGGAAGTGAGTGTGCGATTAAATTACAAAAGGAACAACTTCTGCGAAGAGAAGATGTGGAATCGAACATCCTCTCCCCCCACAGTAGAGGAAGAGAGAGGATAGTGGGCCGCCTAACACGGGATCCAGAAACAATTAACCTCCAACTGTAAGGAGCAGTATGCGGTAAAGCTGTGAGTACAGACAAAGAAGGTATATGTGAGACACTCTACAAAGTGTTTAGCAGGTATATAGAAAAGAAGAACGCGGAAAAACGTTAGAAAGAGTAGGACATCAAACCGACCGGAAGTGTGATGGAATGCAAAACAAGCAACTTGTAATTCAATTTCTTCTGCAGTTCAGGAGTTTTGCACTTTCGTCACCTTACTTCCCGTCATTTCATATCCATTTATGTGGATTTGCCAAGTTTTTCGGCCTCATTGCCCCTATTCTGTTTGCGACTTTTACCAATTTTAATAAAATAGGAATAGTTTTCAGAACCAGTTTCCACGGTTGTATAAATTTTGTTGGTTCCACTTCATTCCTTCAACTTTTATAAAAGTTTTATTTTTTCCCTCTCATCTTATCGCGTTTGCTTTTCTTTTTCCTGCGCTGTCTAAATAATCCAGTATCCTGCCCCTGTACAAGTTACATATACTTCTCACTTTTCTCATTCTCCTTTTTTTTCTCTCTAATCTCTCCTCTTCCTATTCTTATTCGATGTAGTCTGATTCTCTTCCGTTCTCTCTTCTTACACTATGTTCCAGTTCTAGCTGTTGCTGATGTTATTTCACCATGTCTTTGTCGGAGCTCATAGACATTCTAAACGTTTCACATTTCAAACTTCCTCCTTTTTGCTGCTATTTTCAGCTTTTGTAAATTTTAGAAATGTGACCACCACGGACACATTTGGAAATTACAACTTTATGTCGTTCTTTTTAGACCAGCGCATATATATTTATGAAACATTATTAGATTATCTGATACCTCTTGTACTTTCCAAAAAAAAAAAAAAAAAAGACTTAAGTATTTTAACATTAAAATAGGAAGCATTTTCCTGGTGTTCCGCAAATATTATTTATTTGATCACTAACCGTCTTTCGGATTCTTAGACTATCGTCAGGTGAGAACTGAACGTAGCAATCACAGATAAAAATGACGTGAAGCTAATATAGAAGATACATAAAATGATGAGATACCATGTGTTTGCGAATGAAAGAATTACTTTTTTATATTCAAAGAAACAAACAAATGGTTGTCTCAACCATACTACGTATTGTTTGTATCTGAAGATATTCACCTACGTAATTTACAACATAATTTACTACAGGATCAATTAAGTTATCAGCTCACTGAAAATTTGTTAGGAGATACTTCCGAATGCTGAGAACCACTAGAAACGTTTCAAGATATGGCTGCTTTTTGGTAATTGTAAGGATCCTCCACAATAACAGCAACGCTTAAAACCAAAGGAGTTAGAATTAGGCGCTTACCTTAAGTGAGAGACTATGGAAGTTACAGCTATCGATAGCAGTTATGTACACAAAAAAAAAATTATTTATTTTGCTTCCACAGGCCAAAATTTTTGCATCAATTCTGGGAAAACGTTGCTCTGTTTAGGCGCCTTAACGTAAGTATTTATGCAGCACTTCTATTGGAACGAAATAGTTTGATGCTGCATTTTCCTCTGGTATAAGTCGGAATATCTGAAGCAGTCGCACAATGGTTCAGCTGCTTCACCGCTAGAGCTCCCTTACGAGTATATCAGCTTCTCGTTGAAAGGTCATCTGCTATGCACACTGGCCTTATCGCACTACAGCACACTCCAGTAATCGGCTGTTCATTGCTGTCACTACTGACCCTCTGTTGCATATATCAACAGTTTTCATTTCCATGCAAATGGTGCGTGACTTTTTCCTTTTCTTGGAAAATCTGCATTTGACACGTTTTCCATAGCAATATCCTATAATTAAAATGTTAGGTCCCACCGAGATTTGAACTCGGATCGCTGGATTCAAAGTCCAGAGTGCTAACCATTACACCATGGGACCTGTCACAAGAGTAAGACACATCTGAAACACTTCTATGTGTTCTAAGATGTTGCAACAGGAACTTCGTTGAGTCACGCAAGCAGGTGGGCACGCGGTGGCGTTCTGTGACGCTCTGAAGACGGATGCGTCACTGTCTCTGTTTTCTAAGAAGTGGTCAGCCTGAACAACTTACAGTTTTATTGTTTTCATCACACCACAAGTTTTAGAACCATGTTCTGCTGTTTCTTCTTCTTGTAGGCAGCAACTATTACAGTGTTTGACAGGTAACTCGGCTGGTCCCGATGGAGATTACAGTCCTCCCTCGGGCATGGGTGTGTGTGTTTGTCGTTAGGATAATTTAGGTTCAGTAGTGTGTAAGCTTAGGGACTGATGACCTTAGCAGTTTAGTCCCATAAGATTTCACACACAGGACAGGTGACTGTCATGGTTCATGAAATGATGAGTCGTACTTATCTGGCGCAATTCTCAAGTCACTTACGACCTCAGCGAGATATTTAATCTTTTCCAGGAGCTTCAATTACGAATGACGACGTAAACTATTCACCTCGAAATGTACCATCGGAAAAGATACTATGCGTAACACTGTTTTCTTCTTCTAATGTAACGCTCTACGGAAACATAACCTCACTTCGAGAACTCATCGTTCTTACCTTGTGCATAATTTTTTCAAAAAGCAAAACAGCTTGCTGTGTAGAACTCATTACTTGGAAGTGGAAATAACACTGCTGAGTCGGAAGGCTCTGAGTTGCCAGCTGATCGCCCAAAGTAGCCCAAACTCAAGATGTCCAGAACATAAAGAAAAGAGTCTTCATCGCTCATAGATTCCCCCTAAATTTTGGGATGGCCGTGCATCTTGCAGTATAATGTACACCGTCTTGGAACATTTTGTGCACCATGTTAGTGTGTGATTAATATGCAAAAGATGGATGCGACTTCAAATACTTGGTGAACTGCTGTAGTCAATCAAATATCAGTTAGAAGAAAATGGTCTTTCTTTTAACTCTTATGACGTTTTCTCTCAGTTTTAAACGTACGACTAACTCAATTTATTCACCAAAATAAATCATGAATCTTTCTGCGCAGGGTCACATTTGGGAACACCAACTTAGTGGCGCATCCAGCAAATGATCCTTATCACACTTCAGATTGATGAACATGTAATTATAAATGCATCTGATGATGGCAGCAAGCTGCCGAAACATGTTCTGTTAAGTATCAGTAGAAAGTAACTGAAACAGTACAAATTATTTGATTAGAGATTCCACTGCGTCAGAAATCAAAAGTTTACGTCCTGTGCGCATTAGCAGTTTTTACTTATGTTTCTGAGAAGTAGGTTATCAGCAGAAAACCTCCTAAAAACTGGAGGTTTCTCAGCGAGCCATGGAAGGTACATGGTGGGACCTACAAGTAGGAACAAAAAAAAAAACTAAACTGATTAGGGAACAGACGCGTGGAGGACGTAAGAATGAATATTTTAAAAAAATGAAGTAGAAGAGGCGGTATTTTTAACCAAGCGAGTGGATCATACACCGACCAACGAAGTAATCTGATGGGTTCCAGGAACTGAACGACTGAGACGACAACGTAATGGAAGGTGGGTGGATGCCCTTAGAAGACAGGCCAGAGAAACATGGATGCATACAGCTGATGACAATAATGCATGGAAAAGCCGACAGGAAGTGATTATATAGCAGTGAATGTCGAATCGATAAAGATGATGGCATTCAAAGAGGCTATAAATCAGTTTAGTTACTTCTCTTTTATAAGAAATCATTCACAGCCTGGCCTTACATGTTTAGGAACTTAAACAATAGTTTTGTTCTAGACTTTGAAGACTAAGTGTAGTTTTATGTACTATACTTTGATTCCTGTATTGCTCCTGCCTACATATGAATCTCATTTCGTCGCCTCAGGTGACTTGTTAGCAAGTGAGCGATATATTGTTTTAAACTTTTTTCCTTTCGTGTCGAACTGAAAGTTTTCTATAGCAATGTTAACTTTTATTTATTTTTGACGAGTGTCTGAATTTTAAGACGATTTTTTTCGTAGCGCTTTGTCGGCGTTCTTGGTAGAGCCTCGTCGTTACAGCGTAGAGCCCTCCAAACAACGGTCTGTAACGCTCTCACCTTGGGAACCACTTGACGCCTGATTAGCATGTATGCAGCCGCACGTGTCACCTCACGCTTCAGTTGGCAGCCACTTCCGAGATGTGTTAATATCGGTAATTTCGTTTCGATATGTATCGTGTTGGTATCGATACTAACAAGGGAAACTACCCATCGCACCCCTCTCAGATTTAGTTGTGTGATGGCCTATTAGACAGCCCGTCAAAAGCTGAACACAGATCAAGCATGAAAACAGGAAGAAGGTGTACTGAACTCTGAGAAAAGAAACTAAATAGGAACAGTAAACGGTCCAAGATCAACATATGCAACAACGAGCGGCTCTGAATAGCTGTGGCGTCGTAGGCATGTGGTCACGATGTTGACCTACAAACAAAGATTTCGGGGTTCAAATCTTCCTCCTGCCCGACTTCATTTTTTTTTCCTCCACAAGATTATGAACTGTCCGTCCGATCGTTGACGTGTCTGTTCGCTGTAATCAAGTTTGTGTCTGCATCGTGGTGTAACGTGCATTTGCAACAGCGACGTGTAACAAAGGGGCCTCCAGATGTGCGGACCTCCTATTTGTTCTCCACAGGTGCCACATTTTATGCCTCTTGCGTTCCGTCTTGGAAGAATTGGCTCTTGAATTCTTTCGCTGTAACATAATTCACACTCGTTTATTTGTTGTTTTCATTTCTGTGAGAGGTCTGTGAGGACTCTCGCTTGCTCTCACTATTCATCACGTTTACTTTCGACGGTAATATATTTTTGCCATATGATTCATATTCTATAACCAATGTATAGAATGACAGTTCCAGAGAATGCAGAAGGAGAACAGACACGTCAATGACCGGACGGACAGTTCAAAAATTTGTGAAAAACAATGGAGCGCTATGG
The DNA here is from genome assembly GCF_021461395.2 of Schistocerca americana. Lineage (NCBI taxonomy): Eukaryota > Metazoa > Arthropoda > Insecta > Orthoptera > Acrididae > Schistocerca > Schistocerca americana. Next base: position 362,414,952 of record NC_060120.1, on the reverse strand, counting down.
AGACTTGAATAAGGATCGCCTACTTCGCAATCCAACACCGCTACCGCACAACCACGAAGCCATGGCCTTTGCGAGCCGCACGATGTGGCATATCTTCAGCTTGGACCGTTCTCTGTGCATATTTTGCTTCTTTCTTCACAGTTCAGTACACTTTCTTCCTGTTCCAGTTTTTTACGGGCTATCCACTGGGGAATCTTACCACAAAATCTGAAGGACTGCGATAGGAAGTTTCCTTTGTAAGTGTTCATTAGTTCCATAGCATCAAGCTATAGATATGGGAAGTTTCGATGATGATGAAGATGATGATGATTAGTGTTTTAGGGCGCACAACAGCGAGGTTATCAGCGCCCGTTCCCAAAAGTTCAATTCAGAGCCGAATCGTGAGAGAATTGGTATTGTTCAAATTGCAAGATTGGACACAGCACATCAAAACAGGGAGATAAAACTAAAAATAAAATAGCAGTACATATAGGGAAAAATAAGTAACGGTGGCTTAGTGACCACTTACAAATAATGGATGACCAAACCACTGGACAGCACATTAAGACTCCAATCCCAATATTTTGGGAAGAAGGCCAGACATCACACAAAAACGTAAAACTCTAGCGACACTCGCCTCATTATTAGTTAAAAGAGAGGGTAGGTCTGGTGGGAAACTGAAATCTTCCCTCAAACCCGCATATAAAACACACTCAGTTAAAATATGCCGTATAGACAACTGTGTCCCACATGTCTGACACGTTGGTGGCTTTTCACGACGTAACAGAAAACCATGTGTCAAAGGACAATGTCCTATGCTAAGCCGTGTAAGGGCTACTTCCTCAGCGCGTCGTTGTCGGAAGGAGGTGAGCCACGGTCGGACAGAATGGAGTTGTAAAAGTAATAATCTTTCATCATGAATGATAAAACACGCTACCTGATTAATATTGTGCAATATTTATTATTTTAGAAATCAGTTACCAGCTTTTACGCCGTCGTCAGGTACAAAGATGAATGTGTGTGGGTTTGACATTTTTGTGGGATCAAATAGAGTTTGAAACGCTGCAACTAAAGAGTATCTCAGTTGACTTCCGTAGATGACAGTCTTTCATCTTGCAAAACTTTCACGGCTACACATATTTATCTTTGTACTTCACAATGGCAAACAGGTGGAAATCGGTTTGTAAAAGAATAAATATTGTAGAATATTACATCAGCATCGTGTGTCTTCCCATTCATAACATGTAAAATTACCAAGAGCCGACAGAACAGCTAATTAATGCAAGATTTATCTTTCGATACGCTGCTGAACGAACGTCGACGTTACCGAAAAACCTGAAGTATATCTCGTACAAGTCGCTGCCCCGACTGGTAGTATGGTACACCACGGTAGTATGCAGGAACGTAACAGACTCTCACATCCAGCTAATAAAGCGTGCACTGCGACTTGCATACCTCTGTCTAAGGGACTTCCCGACAGCGCACCTACAGCAGCCACTCATAGGAGTTCCCCACCTCAAGGATCGTTTCCAACTGCACGGTTGTCTTAGAAGGACGCGTAACAGTCTGCGCACCGCGACCCCAGGCACTAGCACACCGAAATCATCATTGTGTCAGTACAACCTAAACTGAACTCCTCCCGAACAGGCCTTGGAAGACCCAACGGTACCGACCGGCCGCCGTGTCATCCTCAGCCCACAGGCGTCACTGGATGCGAATATGGAGGGGCATGTGGTCAGCACACCGCTCTCCCGGCCGTATCTCAGTTTACGAGACCGGAGCCGATACGTCTCAGCCAAGTAGATCCTCAGTTTGCCTCACAAGGGCTGAGTGCACCGCGCTTGTCAACAGCGCTCGGCAGACCGGATGATCACCCATCCACGTGCTAGCCCAGCCCGACAGCGCTCAACTTCGGTGATCTGACGGGAACCTGTGTTACCACTGCGACAAGGCCGTTGGCAAATTGCGTCAGTACAAGGTAGCCATAAATACCGCAATCAGCACGTAATGAATAAATAGATAAGATAATGTCATGCGCAAATCACGGACTAATCACAATGCAGGGGAAATAACCGCGAGGTTGCGGAATGCAGCATAATTGTAGGCTAGGGAAGAGACTTCCCAAGGACGTAGCACAGATTTTAAGGTTGTTAAATACATGTTCCTGCTTCTTCGCATTGTGGTGTTGCTAATTCATTCGTGACACTCGTTTTTCCACGTGGTTTAGGAGGAGCTGTTCAACTATTGCCCCTCATTCTTTTTAACTGCCTACGCAAAATCATTGTGCTAGCTGGACTGGAAGGGTTGACCAGAAAGTAATGCATCGCATTTTTTCTTGAACAATTCTTTATTGAACATAATAAGAATTACACAGGCGAAAGAATGGTGTTTTATCTACACACACTATTTTTCCAAGTAATCTCCATCCCGTTCTATGGCCTTCCTCCAGCGCGAAACAAGGGCGCGTATGTCCTGTCGCTACCAGTCCTTGTCCTTGTTGTGGAACCTGTGCTTCACTGTGTGAGTCACCTCCTCATCTCCTCAAGAAGCCTTCCACGAATGGCCTACCTTAATGGCGCAAACAAGTGGAAGTCAAATGGGACTAGGTCAGGGCTGTAGGGTGGATGGAGTAACACTAACCAAACTAAAAAAAAATGGCTCTGAGCACTATGGGACTTAACTTCTGAGGTCATCAGTCCCCTAGAACTTAGAACTACGTAAACCGAACTAACCTAAGGACATCACACACATCCATGCCCGAGGTAGGATTCGAACCTGCGACCGTAGCGGTCCCGCGGTTCCAGACTGTAGCGCCTGGCCGGCTAACCAACCCAGTTTTGCAATGTGTTCAGCAGTCCTCAGAGTTGTGTCGGGCCCAGCGTTATCGTGTTGCAGCAAAACAGCTCCTGGGCAGATGTGGCGCCGAAGTCGCCGGAAGCGCGTCTTGAGTTTTGTGTTGACATGTGCTTCTGAATTAATGCCTCTGCCTCTTCGCATCACATCAATGAGAATCACACCTTCACAGTCCCAGAACACGGTGATCGTGACCTTACAGGCGGAAACAGTTGCTTTGAATTTCTTCTTCTGTGGTGAGTTGGAATAGTGCCTTTCCATCGATCGTCGTTTTGATTCGGGCTCAAAATAGTGAACCCAGGTTTCATCACCTGTCACAATCCAGGAGAAGAAGGCCTCCCCCTCAGCTTCAGAGCGTTGCAACAGATCAAGACAAATGCTTTTTCTGTGCGGTTTGTGATCCACCGTTAGACACCACGGAACCCATCTTGCACACACTTCTGAATATCCAAGAGTACGGATAATTGCATCCACACTTCCTTTGCTGATTGACAGATGCAGCGCCTACTGCCGAGTCGTGCTAACTATACTTCTGACGACAGCAGATGTTCCATAGACTTTGCACAAGCGTTTGTGAATATTCCTCACAGTTTCTTCCTCTGCAGTGAGAAATTCAATGACGATACGTTGCTTGTAACGTATATCACTTGCAGACGACATTTTGATACTTCAAATGGTTCAAATGGCTCTGAGCACTATGGGACTCAACTGCTGAGAACCTAGAACTAGTTAAACCTAACTAACCTAAGGACATCACAAACATCCATGCCCGAGGCAGGATTCGAACCTGCGACCGTAGCGGTCTTGCGGTTCCAGATTGCAGCGCCTTTAACCGCACGGCCACTTCGGCCGGCCCATTTTGGTACTGTTCTGCAGCTACGCTATCTGTTCGAAGTGACAGAAACTTGACGTGCTCACACAGGGGGCTTCAAATAACACATACGTAACGTTTCTCATTCGCAACATTGTTTTGGGCTGAGAAAAAAAAATGCGGTGTATTACTTTCTGGGCAACCTTCGCACTAGAGCAACTTTGGAACTCACGAATGATTCCCTCAGCTGGTTTTATGCAGTTTTTTACAACTGCCCTCCGCAATGTTGGACGGTTTGCCCAGTGGTGGTTTAGCTGTAGCTCTTTCTTCGCGTTTCCACTTCACAATGACATCACTCATCACTGTCTTGGCAGCTTGAGTAGGGTTAAAATGTCCATGATAGACTGGTTACCCAGATGACATCCAATGACTAGTCCACGTTCGAACTCATTTGGCTCCCGTGACCGTCATGGCGGGTCCGCCTCTCATCGTAACTGATGATCAACTACGCATTACGTTAGGGTTTCCGGATACTTTTCATCAGATAGTGTAGTGCTCACCACTGTGCGTTGTAGAACTGAAGTTACTTCGAAAGAAAAGAAAAATATCTAACTACGTGATGGTATCTAGAGCTTCTCACACCCTCTAAATATCTAAGTGTTCCATTAAAATCGAAATTAAGTTGGATGAACAAGAGAAGTCAGTAGCGGAGAGGTGAAAGTATCACATAAAGAGGTCTTATGAGTGTAGTACGGTGAATATGTAAAGGAAACCACAAGCAAGACTCTTGTTTAACCTTTCTAAACTATTGCTCCAGCATTGCACGTTTTATTAAGCGCCAATGACAGTAGAGCTCCGACGTATTCATAGGTACACTGCTGAGAACTAACAGGTCAGAAGAGCCGATACGATAGTGTGACAGAGATGTTCAAGGGACTTTAACGAGAATCATTCTATGAAAGAAGATTCGCGCGATTCCCTCTTGTATAAATTTAGGGAACAGGTAACGGGGAAAACTCGTGCAACGATTTCACAGCTGCCACAGTGTGTCAGGAGAAGAAGAAAGGAGAGATGAGGGCGCTTACCGATGTAGGTCGTAATCCATAGCTGCTCGAAAGCGAAATAAATAAACAGAAAGGAGGTTAAAATTTCAGCTTTTACGGGCATATTTGCTGTCTGAAAAGCTCACAAGACTTCATTCGGTTGGCAACGTTGAAGGTCGTCGATATTTTAACGGGTGAATCCCCTGCCATTCACGCGATGGACAAGACTGGACAGGTGAACCCCCCTTCCATTCGCGAGGCTGACATGACTGGTTATTCCAGTAGGGCCTACAAGAAAAGAAACAGGCCATCTGCTGAGCAGTATAGAAAACGATCGAAGTGTACCCGTACATGCCGTAAAACGCATAAAATACACTTTAGTAAAATACTTTTCGGTAGTAGGACGCAATACTATTAAACAATTTCGATCGTCTTTGCAGCACTCTCCCTTAGGGCGACGAAACAATTTCGTTACCCCGAAGAGAACAACCGCAGAAAAGACGGTCGAAACGTCGGTTTAACATAAGTTTTAGTGTTTCATGCTAACGCGGCCTAATACTCAAAGTTATTTCTTTCAGTTTGACACATTATAGAAGGCCGTCACTTATAAAACAGACGTAACGGAGGAAATATATGTCTTACAATAAATGTTACACGGAATCTGTTTCTTATTTGTAAATTCTTAGGTATTCTAAACGTTATTGTTGCGCCGCTCAAGGTCTGCTGGATTCTCAGAAAACGTGAGCCAAAAATGTTGTCTTGCCCACTTAGTAAGACAGCTGATTGCCTGGCTAAATACAGATCTGCATTTTCTTCCATTTCGCCTTTTATCTCTGAAAATAACGTAACTTATCGATAAAAATTTCTAGAAAGGGGTAGGAAGCAAGCTACTTATACTTACAAGGGAACCTCCCCATCGCACCCCCCTCAGATTTAGTTATAAGTTGGCACAGGGATAGGCCTTGAAAAACTGAACACAGATCAATCGAGAAAACAGGAAGAAGTTGTGTGGAACTATGAAAAAAATAAGCAAAATATACAAACTGAGTAGTCCATGCGCAAGGTAGGCAACATCAAGGAGAGAGTTAGCTTACGAGCGCCGTGGTCCCGTGGTTAGCGTGAGCAGCTGTGGGACGACAGGTCCTTGGTTCAAATCTTCTCTCGGGTGAAAATTTTAATTTTTTATTTTCAGATAATTATCAAAGTTCAGGCACTCACACATAATCGACTTCGCTCTCCAAAATTCCAGGACATGTTCAGATTTGCTTGGACATATACAGAATTTGACGGTCTACGCACGGAAACATTTGAAAACGTAAAAAACATATGTTTTGACAGAGCACGGGGAAAACTGTGCGACTGTGAAACTGTTGCATTCATTTGTTGCAGTTTATGTGACAAACTCTTATGTTTTCATCACTTTTTTTGGAGTGATTATCACATCCACAAGAAAACCTAAATCGGGCAAGGTAGAATAATCTTTTTACCCATTCGCCAAGTGTGCAAGTTAGGTGGGTCGACAACATATTCCTGTCATGTGACGCACATGCCGTCACCAGTATCGTAAAGAATATATCAGACGTGTTTTCCTGTGGAGGAATCGGTTGACCTATGACCTTGCGATCAAATGTTTTCGGTTCCTATTGGAGAGGCACGTCCTTTCGTCTACTAATCGCACGGTTTTGCGGTGCGGTCGCAAAACACAGACACTAAACTTATTACAGTGAACAGAGACGTCAATGAATGAACGGACAGATCGTAACTTTGCGAAAATAAAGAAAGTAAAATTTTCACTCGAGGCAGGACTCGAACCAAGGACCTTACGTTCCGCAGTTGCTCACTGTAACCACGAGACCACGGCACTCATCAGCTATCATTGTCCCTTATGTTGCTTATATTACACATGGACTACTCAGTTTGTATATTTTGCTTATTTTTTCATAGTTCCACGCAACTTCTTCCTGTTTTCTCGATTGATCTGTGTTCAGTTTTACAAGGCCTATCCACTGTGTCAATTTATAACTAAATCTGAGGGGGGTGCGATGGGGAGGTTCCCTTGTTAGAGCAGTCCGCTATCAAGGTAGCTAAAGACAATGACCAAGAGAGTTTCAAAATTTATTTTCAGCTGTTTTAGAAGGTATGTACATGAATTTATTGTAACTGTAAAGAGCAATATTTTTAACACGCCATAATCTATTCTATTTTTGTTTCAGGTAAGAGCTTCGCTTCTACGATCGCAACATAACTGGGTCCATAAACCGTAAGTAAAGGAATTTGGATGTCGCTGAAAGCATTTTTTTTTTTTAGTTAAAAGACTTTTAAACACTGGTTACAATCTTTCCACTCGTTGTTGTTATTGTTTTCTCTTCTTCAGCGTGTGTTCATGCAACTCTCCTTCCTGAACAAGTGTCTTCATATCTATGTAACGACCGCAAACTTATCGTTTGAAGCTGCTTACTGTACTCAAGCCTTGGCCTCCCTGCATAGTCCTCCTTTCTGCCCCCCTCCCCCCTCCCTTCCCCCCTGTGTGGTGCCAACTGAAAAGATCTGCAATTCGGCGGTCGAATTTACCCAGGTGGGGACTCACAGCCCCTAATACCGTACGACCATTTCCTTTATTTCAAAATCTTCTATTCTCTTCTTGTCTAAACTGTTTATCGAACTCGTTTCACGTCTCTACAAGGCTACACTTCCAGACAAATACCTTCAAAGAGGACTTCCTAACGCTTAAATTTATATCCGCTGTTATAATATTTCTCTTCTCCAGAAACGCTTGCTGCTGCCAGTCTGTATTTTATATCCTCCATATTTCGGCCTTCATTGGTTATTTTTCCGCAAAAGTAGTGAAACTCACCAACTATTTTTAATGTCTCATTTCCTAATCTGCTTAATTCGGCATCGCCTGCTTGAAATCCATCAACCTTGTTTTGCTTTTTTCTTTATTAATCTTATAATCTCTTTTCAAGACAAGAGCTATTTCGTTCAGCTGATGTTCTAACTCCTTTGCCATCTCTGACTCAATTTTTACGTGTTTTGTAAACTGAAGGTTGAAAGGGGGAGAAGGGAAAGGGAAAAGGCTATTTATAACAACTGCATCAGGACTTGAGGCGAAATCAGCGCCGACGAGTGGATATGTTTGCCAGGCCGGGATTAGAACACGGTATCTCCTGCTTTCTAGGCCGTTGCGTTAACCACTGCACCACCCGGATACAGTGTTTATCGCAATTTGTGTAGACTATGTTGGCACGCCTCCCGGCCGACCCAAATCCCCACTTAGTGCCACGTATCTGCATTCCCCGTCCGTGTTCTCCATGCTCACTAATTTGAGATTCCTAAAGGAGGTCGAACGTAATTGTGCATCCAGACTGGAGGAGGTGGATTCATTGCCTATCGGGGTGAATTAATTTTATTACATGTCCGAAAGACGACGCAATGGTAGAAAAAAATTAAAACTTCACTGGCAGACCTTTAAAGCTCATATTTCTCCTCCTTGAACTCTAATTTTTGCTTTCTTTTACTGCTTGCTCATTGAACACAATGAATAATTCTTAATCCTGTCTCACTCTTTTCTCAACTAAAGCGTTCCTTCATGTCCTTCAGCTCTCGTAACAGTTCTAGTTTCACCACAAATTGATAACCTTTGGCTCCCTGTATTCATAATTTCAAAGAATGCGTCCCATTTAACGTCATGGAAGGCTTTCACTAAATCTACAAATTCTGTAAACGGAGTTTTTGCCTTTCTTCAGTTTATCTTCGAAAATAGTATAGTCTCGCGTGTACCTAAATTTCTACAATATCCAAAGTAATATACTCCAAGGCCGGCTTCTATTAGCCTTTATATTCTTCTGCGCAAAATTTCTATAAGTATTTTGCAACTGTGGCTTATTAAAGTAATGGTTCGGTCATTTTCAAACATCTCAACATATGCTTTCTTTGGAATTGGAATTGTTACATTCTTTTTGAAATCTGCCGGTCTTTTTCTTGTCTGGTATATCTTGTTTATCAAGTGACTCATTTCTATCGTGTTAGGTCTTCCTAAGGATCTCAGTAATTCTGAGGGAATGTCGTCCACTCCAGGTGCCTTGTTTTGATTAAGATCTTCTGTTCTCTGTTTCACTCTTCTCACAGTATCGTATCTCATTTGGCCTTAATCTACTTCCTCTTCCTTTTCATAATCTTGCCTTTAAGTTCGTTTCATTTCTGTAGCCCCTCTATAAATTTAGCCACCTGGTGCCTTCCCTTCAATTCACATTTTGATATTCATGCAGCTGCTGCTCATTTCTTCAAAGTTTTCTTTAATTTTGTTATTCCAACATGTATCTTCTCCATACTCATGCATGTTTCCAAAATTTTGCATTTGTCCTCTATCAGTTGCTGTTTCAATATTTTGCACTTTCTCTGAATCTCATCAAACGTCTGTATTCACTTTCGGTTGCATCATTCGTTCAATTTTCTATTTTTTACATCTATCTCAATTAAATTTAGTATCTTGCGTGTTACCGAAGGACTTCTATTGGACCTTGTCTCTTAGCCCAGTTGTTCCCCTGATCCCTTAATTATACCATATCTCAGAGTAACCATTCATTTCCTACTGTGTTCCTTTCCTCTGCTTCACTTTCCTAATGCTGCACTTGAACATCTCAACAACATGGAGCTCTTTCAACTTATCTGAGTCCCATCTCCTTAATTTCATACCTTTCTGGAATTTCTTCTCTTTTAATCTGCAGTTCATAATCAATATGTTATAGCCAGAGTCCACATCTGCGCCAGAAAGATTTTATGTATTTTCGAAATCATTTTCTTGTATTGTATTGTATGGAAGGGGAGACCTAGAAACGACGGAGAGGTTTCGTCCCCGCCGTAGCCCTCAGTGATTCAGAACCCCACAACAGGCTACAGCAGTCCACTCACCTCACCGCCGTCCCACACTGAACCCAGGGTTATTGTACGGTTCGGCCCCCAGTGGACCCTTCGCCCCTGAACGTCTCACAGCAGACGAGTGTAACTCCAATGTTTGCGTGGTAGAGTAATTATGGTGTACGCGTACGTGGAGAAAGTGTTTGCGCAGCAATCGCCAACATAGTGTAACTATGGCGGAATAGGGGAAACCAGCCCGCATTCGCCGACGCAGATGGTAAACCGCATTAAAAACCATCCACAGGCTGGCCGGCACACCGGACCTCGACACTAATCCGCCGGGCGGATTCGTGCCGGGGACCGGCACGCCTTCCCGCCCGATGTCTCCAGCTTTCTTCCATGCAAACAAATTTTTTTTCGTAATCCTTAAAGCAAGTATTCGCAATAACTAAATTATGCTTCGCAAAGTTCTACTAGGCATCTTTCCTTTCCACCAGTCCATGTTCTCCTGCTATTTTTCTTCTTTTTCTTCTCCTGCTACCAAATTCCAGTCCACAGTCATAATTATATTTTAATCTTCCTTAACAATCTGTATAATTTATTTTATCCCATTGTATCTGCTCCCAATTATTTGTGGAACTTGTAGGCATATAAACTTGTATTACTGTAGTGGGTGCTGGCTTTTTGTCTATCTTGGGTGTGGTAATGCGTTCACTGTGCTAATCATAGCAGCTCACCTGCATTTCTAATTTTATTGGTTATTATTAGACCCCTCCTATTTTAACCGTATTTGATATTGTGTTAATAGCCCTATACTCACGTGATCGGGAGTTCTCTCTTCCTATTAACTCACTTTACTCAATTTCACTTTGTCTATTTTCAGCTTGTCTATTTCTCTTTTTATAGCCCCTAACCTATCAACCCAATTAAAGTTTTCACATTCCATTCTCCAACCCGGAGAACATCAGATGTGTTTTTACCATTGTTAACGTATGCCTACCTGGTCCCTACTCTGAGCCCGAATGGGGATTTTTTTACCCCCGCTATATTTTACCAATCGAATACCATCATTTTTAATCCATATATTAAAGTGTATGTCCTCAGTAAACGTAATGGCTGTAGTTTATCCTTGCTTTCAAACGTTCGCGCTGCCAGCACAGCAACGCCTTGTTGGACAATCAATGTTACAAGAACTGATCAAGGCAATCATCCTGACTGTATCCCCTGCAACTACTGAACAGACCGCTGCCCTATAACTATAGATTGGTCTGGCCTCTCCAGAGGTACGCTTCAGTTGTCGCTGCACTTACTGCACGGCCTTTCTGTATCGTTGAGACACACAAACCACCCAACCGCCGCAAGGTTCGTGGTTCATGATCTGAGTAATACCAAGTTTGAATTGAGCCTACGAAATCCTGAATATTTTCTTCTCCTCTGTGAATGTGGCATATCCTATAGAAGCTAAACCACTGGGGTAATTGACTTCCGGCATGCAAAACGTCAAAGGCACTCGATGGTAACGCAGTCCTCCAAAACAGCTGTAGACATGAGTACTTTGAAGAACAACGTCAGATGAGGTACGATGAGACGCGACTCAAACCCGTCAGTTAGAGCTTACATGTCACTTACATGACTGCTCTGCCATTCACACTTAAGTGCCTGGCGCTATGTGAGACCACCAGGTCATCAGATGATCGCTGGTAGGAATATAAGCCAAGCAAGGCTGTGGCTACGAAGGTACTGCCTCCAGTGTGGATCCGAACTCTACCGACAATGTTTCAAAGGTTGTTCACGAATATTTTCTGAATATGTTGGTGCAAGCGACTCCTGGTCTCCGGTGGCCACTCGGTTTGTTGCCCTAAGTACCTTTGTTTCTGTGAAAATGCCTTCGCCGGCCGCTGTGGCCGAACGGTTCTAGGCGCTTCAATCCGGAACCACGTGGCTGCTATGGCCGCAGGTTCGAATCCTGCCTCGGGCGTGGATGTGTGTGATGTCCTTAGGTTAGTTAGGTTTAAGTAATTCTAAGTCTAGGGGACTGATGACCTCAGATGTTAAGTCCCCCAGTGTTTAGAGTCATTTGAGCCATTCTTGAAAATGCCTTCACGACATCAGAACGTACAATACAAAACACACAATAGGCGCCAGTGCACAGGCGCAAAAGTGCTGTATGTGACTGCCGTCGCTGCTGCAAGAATTCGGTATAGCACCGTGTGCCGCTCTTCCATTTCAGTTCGTGAAAGCGTATAGTAGGTGCATACTGGACAACTCTTCATCGCTAAACCTATCCATATTAATGTCTGGCGTTGGTAACGTGCAGTTAACAGTGCCGGAAAACGAACTCGAGACAGAACCGAGAAGCGCTGAATATAAGGTTGAGAGCGAAGAGTAAAGAACATTACTGTCGTCAACAGCAATTGCCATATGTGAATGGAACAAATTTGTTTCGAAATGAGACACACAGCACATGACCACTTATATCTAATTAGCAAGAAAAAATCGCTGGACAAGAATAATTTCCTCGATGGAGTTCAGGTTGTATGTTGGCCAACCCATGGTTTACTCTAGAAAAGAAATTTCGCTCTCATTTCGAACTACTAGAGGCAGATAAGCAGAATTTTCTACCGTGTCCGATGTTATAACTAACTTTTTATACCAACCCTTACCAGTCACAGTTTGTTAGTATCTAGCTTGGATCATTACTAATGCAAAGTATTGACAGGTAAGAAACTTCATCAACAGGCAAATGCAGCAATACAGAAAAATATATTTCTTGAGTATAAAGTGATTTTTGTTTGCCTGTTTTATTTTTAACTTGGAGTAAAGCAGCACATCTGGTGCGAAAGAATAGAGCAACACTCCCTCAGACTTGGGACTCTCTCAGAGACATTTCCCCTTATGCAAGTTACGCTGTTCCGTAATTTTTGCTTTACCAAACATGTTTCATTGCTTTCTTTGCTAACTTCGGTGGACTTTGTTTATCATTCTCTCTCTCATAACGCTGTCGGTTATTTTGCGCTGGTAACTTTGTATCTACCATATGTCATACAGCTCGTCAAGTTTTTGATGGTGTAGTCATCTTCCCTGTTACTTTTAGACTTGTTGAAACTGTTATTTTCTTCTTGTTTTTAACCATAACACGTCCATTTTATCGATGGTAGGCAATGAAAACTTCTTAATTCCATCTGTCTGTGAAAACCTCGTAATCCCAGCAACCAGTAACTCCATTATGAAAGAGAGACTTGAAAGTGCATGGATTTCTTTAATCTGTCAATAATTAGGCTTCCACTATATAGTTACACACATATAGCAACTTCACCTGTATCACTTAAAGAAACTGTTTCTGTTTCTCGTGCAAAATTTAACAAAATGGAGTTACAGAGTTTTCATTGCCTACTATCGTTGTGTTTTTTATCACAGAACCCAAATCTGTAGCAACAATAACAAGCGAGCTGCCGACAGATTAGCGCATTTTGTGATAAAGTAAATAAAATGCGTGTGCTGTGGTTAAAAAAACAAGATTGCAGCATCTGGGACCACCGTTGGCTATCGTAAGTAAGGGTAGACTACGGTCGTTTTCCTAGTAGCTTTGTTCTATTATGTTTGTACGCGCATTACGTATATGTCGGATGTGTTGGATACCTATGGGGTATTACCTCATAACTATCGCTTTCTTTGTGTATGCGATCAGTGTCTCACCAAATTCCCCTAAAAAGGGGAACTGAGTGACGATGTTTTGAGGATCGGGTAACCTATGGAACATAGTTATTCTAGTCTGTTACTTAAAAGTAAACAGTATTTCTAGGTGAATTGCAGTTGTCGATGTTTAATTCAGGTTTTTTTCGAAAATCGTTGATTTGCAATGTGAAACAGATTGATGTTGTAGTAAAAATGGAAAACAATACAGAGTTATCGTATAGTGCTAGAAAACGCAATTTCCTGAAAATAACGTAAAACAAATCACATCAAACGTTGCTTCAATACTTCATGGAGCTTATTAAACCATGTTTCTATTATTCATAAAGAACTTCAAACTTATCAATAACAACAACAAACTCTTGCGTTTGTTCATGATGAAACGTTCTATTGAGCACAAAATAACAACAATAATTATATATTTTTTATGTTTGTGCATGTAAACTACATTAGAGTGAAAAGTAATTGCTTTGGTCACATAAAAAGATAGAACTTCCTCGATCATCTTCTTTTTATTACTTATATAATGTAATTTATATTATGTAAAATACACAATGGACTAACGTTCAACGATGTGCCTTTCTAATTATGTGCAAAACATTAACAAACAAAACCAAAGAGAAGTCGTCGGCTCCAGTTTCTCTCTCACACATACATTTATGTTCCTTTCCCTAGCTTTGCTACCAATACAACCGATAATCCTATCACTTAGTACATCATTTATGTAGTGTACCAGAACTACCGAATCACAGTTCTGATAGAGCGCAATTCTAACGAAATATACGCTAATGAGCCAAATCATTATCACCATCTGATTGGTAACGAGATAGTCTTCCTTTCAGATGTGCCGGCCGGGATGGCCGAGCGGTTCTAGGCGCTACAGTCTGGAACCGCGCGACCGTTACGGTCGCAGGTTCGAATCCTGCCTCGGGCATGGATGTGTGTGATGTCCTTAGGTTACTTAGGTTTAAGTAGTTCTAAGTTCTAGAGAACTGATGATCTCAGAAGTTAAGTCCCATAGTACTCAGAGCCATTTGAACCATTTGAACCTTTCAGATGTAACACAACATCGATATTGCGTGACATGGGTTCGAGAAGTCCTCGATAGGCTTCTGGAGCTATGTGACACCACATCTCCACGCGCAGGGCACACAATACAAGTGGATTACAGGTCAGGGGTTTTTGGATGCAGAGCTGGCGTCCGACAGCTTCCCAGATGTGCTCCACCGGATCAGATCAGGCAAAGTATGTGTCCAAATAAATCAACGTCCAGTTATCATGCCGGAGGATGTCATCGCCGTCGGGGAAGTTATCAAGCATGGAGTGACGCAAGTGGTCCGCAACAGAGTCCACGAAGTCCGCAGCTGTTGTGGTGCCTTAGATTACTACTACAGGTCCCATAGAAGCCTAAGTGACTGCCCTTCATGGCATAATACTATCCCCCATCGGCCTGCGTCCTTCCATGTTTCGAGCAGCTGTTCGTCCAAATGCCACCAAATCCGGAAACGACCATCTACCTAGTATAATACGGAATGCGATTCACCCGACCGAACGACACGTTTTTCCATTGATCTGAGGTCCAGTCTCGATGATCCCACGCCCACTGCAATCGAAATTGACGAGTAGTTTGGTCAATATGGGACCACGTTGGGGTCGTCTGCTGTGGAGCGCAATGTTCAGCAACGTGTGCTGGATGGTGTGGTCCAAAACTCTTATACCTGCAGCAGCACTGCGCTCTATCTTCCATTCTATCACAGACCACCGTCTATCCTTTCTTGTTTTTCAGTAAGTAAAGGGCTCTGACCGCCACGTTCTGTAATGGGGCGTGGTCGTCCAACACCTCGTCGCCTATTCGTGGTTTCACCGCCTTCAACCACTTTCCACAGATGTTCGTGACAGTAGCACACAAACAGCCGACCAGCTTCTCCGTTTTCTAATTGGTTATGCCCAAGTGCTGTGGTCATAACAATCTGTGCGCTTTGTCAAAGTTGCGCATGTCATTAGATTTTTCCCCATTTTTGGCCCGTATCTTCGCTGAAAAGATTACCGTTCGTCGATGTTCCGCTTGTATAGGGTCTAAGTAAATTCCCTTTACAGACTCTGAGGAAGGGTTCTTAACGCCAAAACAAGAAAAAAGCCTAGTAAACAGGAGCTTTAAATTGCATATCTTTAGAGCTGTGAGCAACTTGTTCATCTTCAATAGCTGAAACACATCACTTTTACTGCAGCCACTTTGCTTTCCGTTGTTCGGGAGGAGATAGAATGGACGAAAACAAGTAAAAAAAAAAGTCCACCAAACATTGTCTCTAAAAAGCAAACCTTAATGGCTGTGACCACTTATTCATCGTCGCTACAGAGGAACACGTTTTCTATTGAACAAGTCCTAATAGCTCTTAAGGTATGTATTTTAAAGCCAATGTTTGCTGGATATTTTTTTATTCGTTTGATCCACACTGCCTCCTCCCAAAATATGGAAAGCAGAGCGCTTGCAGTAGAAGATATCTATTTCATAGTATCGAAGATGAACAAGTGCTCATACTTCTTAAGGTATGCATTTCAGAGCACATGTTTACTAAACATTTTTTTTCTTGTTTTCGTGTAAGAAACCTATCCTGAAAGTCTTCAGAGGGAATTTACTTACACCTTCATACTTTCCTTACCACGTCACGTGCCCACATGAGCACCAAGCGGCACTCAATCTCTCGGTGGGCGTTACTCATAATCTATTGGCTCATCAATGTATGAAAACTACCAGCACAGGGTAACTGACAGCTTTTTTAATAATAAACAAAGGCCGATTAAAGGTACCACAAAAGCTGCTGAAACATTTTTGGGCAAAGTGAATATGAAGAAACCGTATCTTTCTCACATAAATTGGAATTTCTCTACCTTTTTGCGAGCGAGGTAATTAAGAAGTATTGCAACATCCAAAGATGATGATTGTCGTTATCTTTCACTTCAGGCGTTCTCAGCACACAACAAGGCAATGACACCGCAGAAAAATCGCAATGTACGTCAACCAACGCGTTTTTATATTTCCGCAATCACCCGATGATGATGATGATGATGATGTTTTTCACCTCGGAACACGTTCATTAATAAAAAAAATCTAAGCAAGATACCAACAAACAGTGATATTAGCCCTGACTGTGAAACACTTTCGTTAATAAAGAAAAATGTTGCCTTCGGATCTATCTGATTTCAGATGCTAGTAGGTGGTACTTGAGCTTCCTAGGTGACTTCGCTATCCCAGTTGCTCTTTCCTATGGTGTCCGCAGCCTATCCCAGTCATGCTTAGAGAAGTTGCAACCCTAGCCAACTGCAGTTCGAAGAACACGAGTTGGTAACTTCATCGACTTGTCGGGAGAATGGCGACGACAACGGTGTATATTCGGTCCTCAGATGTCAACTGAAAAGTCGCTTCATTTGAAAACCGGCAGCATCATGTTTCTCCGCATTCTGCTTCTAATGATTGAAAAGAAAGTGAGGGCAGTATTTCCTTATTCACGTCATTTGTGTATAGCCTTGAAGCCCCGTTTAGAGTATCATAATGCATGTTTCTTTGAGTGACTGAAATGGCCTATAAATTAGATAGTACCACAGTCGTTTTCTGTGACCTAACACGAGTAAATTCGGCTTCACACGATTTTTGAACATTCAATCGCTGTTTGGGTCCGTACTAAATGCTTTCGGTCGGTAGCACGTACGTCCATCCAGGTGTGCAGACACTCCATCCCTCATAAAGAAAGTAAAATACGAGTCTAAGTTGAAATTATAGCTGCCGATATGAAGGCGTTATTGTGTGGTTTTGTTGTAGCCGAACAATCACTGCAAGCAGTCACAGTCCATTAAACGTCTCGTAATACGGGCCCATTTAAAGAGGAACGGCCATAGAAAATTAATCGTTGTTAAGATAGACGCCAGAATTAGATTCATTGGAAGATTGATGGAGCGGAGCCTACCCGCAAAACAGGCACTCTACAAAACCCTCGTTCTGCCGAATATTTCAATGTTACTCGCCAGTCTGGGACCCGGACCAGATAGGATTGATACACGAAACATAGAGTTCGCGCAGAAAGAGGGAAAACGTCCAGAGATGAGCATTCAGCTCAAGTGGAAGACCTTACATGACAGGCGTTGTGCATTTTTCTGTTAAATATCTGTGAGCGTACTTTCCTAGCAGTGTCAACCAATGTATTGCATCCTCCTACATATATCTCGTGAAAACACCATGCATTTAAAATTAGAGAGATTCGATCTCTCGCGGAGGCTTGACAGTAGTGGCTTTTCCCGTGCGCAATTCGCGACAGGATCAGGGAAGAGTCGCAGTGGTTCGCGAAGTACCCTCCGTCACACACCATAAAGTGAGTTGTGGGGTACAGACAGACAGACAGGTTGTACGGAAGTACAAACGGCTTTCTAATTTCATTCCGTTGGTCCAATTTCAGGTCTTTCCTGTGTTTTAGGCTGCTAACGATATTCCGAATGCTGGCCATGTCGCTTCCGGTCGAATGACTGCATTGCAGTCCAGGCTGACCCGCTTCTGTGTTCGAGGTCGCCGAATTGCGGTGCTGCGGTGGCGTGACTTGACCTGGCGAAACTGTTTCTGTAGTGGTGGAGGAACTTTTTCTCAGCAGAATTCAGTTGCGCGGCAGCAGTTTGAATACCTACCATTTCTCTCCGTTCTGTCCCCAGTGCTGAAACGCGTAACGCGTGGGGAAATTAATCTCCGCTTCTCAAACAACGATGCTGATAGAACCTAGAAGCGTAATTCCACTCTGTTCTTCTCTTTCATACTGTACTCGTCGACGACAACACAAAAACAACGCTAACTTTGGAAGAGAAGAAGAGACAGTAGGAAAACTGGATCTCTAGGGTGAGTCATTTGGTGTTCTCGGCTATGCCCGCTGCTAGAGCGTTGCCCTCAAAAGGCTAACGTCCGGATTCGGGTACCGGTCCCATTGACAGTGTTAATCTGTCAGCAACTTTCTTTACAACATAACCTCTGCCGCTTAGAGAAAGTTTCATTCCATAAACAGTCACAACGTAGCGGCGCAAAGCTCTTCCCAGCCGCAACGTTTTCTCTTAGATCTGCTAGTCCATAACGCACAGAAGAAAATGTCTGTTGAGCACTGAAGACAGAAAAGAAGTACTGGTTCGTAAAATTGCTTGACTGTGGGGACTAGTTGTCGTCTATACATCAATACTCTAAAAATCAAATCAAATTATATGATACAGGGTAAGTTTTATTGGACCACGTGTTTCAGTACCCTTTCCATACACGTAAGACCAAAGTGTGACATTTCCGTGAGTGAGATGTTGGTTTTACAATGAAGAGCCAGAGAAACTGGTACACCTGCCTAATATCTTGTTGGTCCCCCGCGAGCACGCAGAAGTGAAGCAACATGACGTGGCATGGACTTCACTTATGTCTGAAGTAATGCTGGAGGGAATTGACACCATGAATCCTGCAGGGTTGTCCATAAATCCCAACGAATACGAGATGGTGGAGATCTCTTCTGAACAGCACATTGCAAGGCATCCGAGGTATGCTCAACAATGTTCATGACTGGGATGTTTGGTGGTCAGCGGAAGTGTTAAAGCTCAAAAGAGTGCTTCTGGAGCCACTCTGTAGCAGTTTTGGACGTGTAGGGTCTCGCATTGTTCTGCTGGAACTGCCCAAGTGCATCTGAATGCGCAATGGACATGAATGGATTCAGGTGATTAGACAGGATGCTTACGTACGTGTCACCTGTCAGAGTCGTATCTAAACACATCAGGTGTCCTATATCACTCCAACTGCACAGGCCCCACACCATTACAGCGCCTCCACCAGCTAGAACAGTCCCCTGCTGATATGCAGAATCCATGGATCCATGAGCTTGTCTTCATACCCGCACACGTCCATTCGCTCCATATAATTTGAAACGAGGCTCTTCCGACCAGGCAACATGTTCCCAGTCATCAACAGTCCAGTGTCGGTGTTGACAGGCCCAGGCAGTGCAGTCATCAAGGGTACACGCGTTGGTCTTCGACTCCGAAAGCCCATATCGATTATGTTTCATTGGATGGTTCCCACGCTGACACTTGTTGATGTCTCAGCACTGAAATCTGCAGCAATTTGCGGAAGTGCTTCACTTCTTTCACGTTAAACGTTTCTCTTCAGTCGTCGTTGGTCCCGTTCTTGCAGGACCTTTTTCCGGCCGCAGCGATGTCGGAGATTTGATGTTTTGTCGGATTCCTGATATTAAAAGCTACACTCTTGAAATGGTCTTATGGGAAAATCCCCTTTTCATCGCCACCTCAATGATGCTGCGTCCCATCGCTCGTGCGCCGACTGTAACACCACGTTCAAACTCACTCACGTCTTGATAGCCTGCCATTGTAGCAGCAGTAACCGATCTAACAACTGCGCCAGACACTTGTCATACATAGGCGTTGCCGACCGCGGCGCCGTATTCTGCCTGTTTACGTGTCTCTGTATTTTAAAACGCATGCATATACCAGTTTCCTAGGCGTTTCAGTGTATTTTGTCTTTGCATTGCCACAAAAACGATATTTAAAGGGCTTAAAAAGATTTCGCCGCAGAATCTCCTCTGCAGATCCTCATATTTACTATCAGAATTGGGAAGGGTTTAACATCCGTAGACGACCAAGTACTCACGACGGTCGGACAAGCTCGAGTAGGGAAAGGCAATCGGCTGTGACCCTTCAATCATTAATCACTTTAAGCGATGTACGGGATCTGAGATGGACCGGCCCATTATTTGTGATAGTACCGTCTTCCACTGGTAGCGTATTCTCTGCTTAGTATAATGTGAATAATTAATGGCCTCTTTATCTTCAATAATTCACAGAGTAAAGCTGCTGTGTTCAAAATGGTTCAAATGGCTCTGAGCACTATGGGACTTAACTGCTGAGGTCATCAGTCCCCTAGAACTTAGAACTACTTAAACCTAACTAACCTAAGGACGTCACACACATCCACGCCCGAGGCAGGATTCGAACCTGCGACCGTAGCGGTCGCGCGGTTCCTGACTGTATCGCCTAGAACCGCTCGGCCACCCCGGCCGGCTGCTGTGTTCAAATTATGATAAAACGTTGTACTCTTTCTTCAGAAGTATTAGCAGATAATTAAATTTCATCAAAGATTGTTTCCAGTAATGTTCATTTCAACGGTTTTAGGCTGTTACTCCATCATTTTCCCCATGCTGATAGCATTACAGCCGAAAACGATTTGTAGAATAAATAATAAACATTGTAAAATGGTACACGAGTGACGTGTGCGTTTTCATTCACAGTGTATAAAATGTTCTACCAAGATCCGAAGGAATAGTAAATCACTGCGCAAATTAAAAATGTTTGTGAGTAGCGACGCGGCCCCATGGTTTCGTATACCATGATCGAGAAGATCGACCCAGATCCGTAACACCCGATGTTGGAGAAAAGATGTGACGCATTGTACACGAACGTCAGAGTACTTCAACAAGGAGGATTGCTACCCAAGAGCATGTCCTGAGACATAGCAGTGTGTGGCGGATTTTGCATCGGCACGTAACCTAGCCATATGATCTCCAGCGATTGCAAGCCGTCAACAATGCAGACTTCCCTCCTGGAGAGAACTGCTGCCGATGGGCGCAACAACAGTTTACCCTGAATTCCCTGTTTGTAAGCGAGATTCTGTTTGCGGATGAGGCTGGATTTACCCGTGACGGTAATTTTAGCTACCATAACTGTCACATTTGGGACGATGTCAATGTTAATGCAAAGCACGTATCACGACATCAACAACGTTATTCGTTCAACGTCTGGGCAGGACCGCTCGGAGACCGCATAACTGGACCCCACTTCCTGCGACAGAGACTAACCGTAAAGTAGTATATGCGGTTTCTACGGACTGTATTTCCAGTCGTACATGATGGTTTCCCACTGAACCAACGCCTAGACATATGGTTCGTCCATGACGGGGCCCCAGCATATTTTCATTTACGTGTGCGCCGGTTAATGACTCGGACGTATGGATAGCTAGAGGAAAAAAACCTGTGCCATGGCCCCCAAGGTCTCCGGATTTCAATGCCATGGATTTCTGTGTGTGGGGTCACGTCAAAAGCCTAGTCTGCGTTACCAAGGTCAACTCTCTCTAGGAATTAGGCTTTCGGATTGAAGCAGCCTTCCAGCGTTTACAGTATTCCACTAGACTGCCTGAGAGGATTCGCAACTCATTTCAGAGACGAGTTCAATGTTGCATTCAGACGCATGGAACACCTACTTTAACGTTTATAGATGCCATTTGTTCCTAGACACTGCTGAATAGCAACAGTAGATGTGTTGTATCTCGACAACGATTGATTTGTGGGAGGATGTTTACTAGAGCATTTAGCTACTTTTGACATGTATTTTCCATTTGTGAATTATTGACCGTCAATTCTGTAACACCCTCTATTCATAATCAAGTTTGTACGGAAGCGTACGTGCGGTTGTCCTACTCGCACTTATCCGAATTTCTTTCTAAACATTTGGCCTGGAGCTCCAATTTAATTTCTGGCCAAGCCGTTATATGCAACAAACTTGGACGAAATCAATGATTACGAGTATGTACGACCTCCACGAAAGTTCAGAGATATGTCCGGATACAATCAAATCAGGGCATAAAAAGTGGCTGATTCCATCTTCTTTTTTGTCCATCACTGGCAAGGAGTGCGTCTCGCAGTTGCTGGAGTGCAGGTATACAGGGCGGTCCATTGATCGTGACCGGGCCAAATATCTCACGAAATAAGCGTAAAACGAAAAAACTACAAAGAACGATACTTGTCTACCTTGAAGGGGGAAACCAGACGGCGCTATGGTTGGCCCGCTAGATGGCGCTGCCATAGGTCAAACGTACATCAACAGCGTTTTTTGAAATAGGAATCCCCATCTTTTATTACATATTCTTGTAGAACGTGAAGAAATATGAATGTTTTAGTTGGACCACTTTTTTCGCTTAGTGATAGATGGCGCTGTAATAGGCACAAACACACGGCTCACAGCTTTAGACGAACAGTTGATAACAGGTCGGTTTTTTAAAATTAAAATACAGAACGTAGGTACGTTTGAACATTTTATTTCGGTTGTTTCAATGTGATACATGTACCTTTTTGAACTTATCATTTCTGAGAACGCATGCTGTTACAGCGTGCGTAGGAAATCAGCGTACATTGCACCATTTAGATTGCCATCGATAAAATGGGGCCCAATTATCCTTCCTCCCATAATGCCGCACCATACATTAACCCGCCAAGGTCGCTGATGTTCCACTTGTCGCAGCCATCGTGGATTTTCCGTCGCCCAATAGTGCATATTATGCTGGTTAACGTTACCGCTGTTCGTGACTGACGCTTCGTCGCTAAATAAAAATCTGTCATCGTCCCGTAATTTCTTTTGTGCCCAGTGGCAGAACTGTACACGACGTTCAAAGTCGTCGCCATGCAATTCCTGGTGCACAGAAATATGGTACGGGTGCAATCGATGTTGATGTAGCATTCTCAACACCGAAGTTTTTGAGATTCCCGATTCTTGCGCAGTTTGTCTGCTACTGATGTGCAGATTAGCCGTGACAGCAGCTAAAACACCAACTTGGGTTTCATCATTTGTTGCAGGTCGTGGTTGACGTTTCACATGTGGCTGAACACTTCCTGTTTCCTTAAATAACGAAACTATCCGGTGAACGGTCCGGACACTTGGATGATGTCGTCCACGATACCGAGCAGCATACATAGCACTCGCCCGGTGGGCATTTTGATCTCAATAGCCATTCATCAACACGATATCGACCTATTCTGCAATTGGCAAACGGTCCATTTTAACACGGGTAACGTATCACTAAGCAAATACCGTCCGCACTGGCGGAATGTTACGTGATACCACGTACTCATACGTTTGTGACTATTATAGTGCCATCTATCACAAAGCGAGAAAAGTGGTCCAACTAAAACATTCATATTTCTTTACGTACTACACGAGTATGTAATAAAAATGGGATTCCTATTTTAAGAAACGCAGTTGATATCCGTTTGACCTGTGGCAGCGCCATCAAGCGGGCCATTCATAGCGCCATCTGGTTTCCTCCTTCAAGTTAGACGAGTTTCGTTCTTTGTAGTTTTTTCGTTTGATGCTTATTTCGTGAGATACTTGGCCCGGTCACGATCAATGGACCACCCTGTATGTGTGTGGCGAGCGCAGAGACGGCCAACAGTTGGCCAGCTGATCCGCTGCTGACCGGCGAATGGCGAAGTGTTTGCTGAAGAACTGCGCTGAGCTGCTTCGAGCCGGCGGCGCGGGTTGCGCAAGCACGGCGTTCGTCTGCCAAGGACAGGCAGCCGGGAGCACGCCAGCTCCCAGTCAGTGGGTCAGCGAAGCGGGCACTGCCTGCGTACGCGGGTACAAGGACGCCGCGCCCGCACAGCTGATGCGGCGGAACCGACAGCTAAGCCCCGGCGCATCTCGGCGCCACTGGACCTGCTGCGTGATTGACGTCAATGCAATTACCACACAGCTTCCACGAGAGCAAGCAGAACAACACTGTTGTGGAATAAACCGAACGGAAACTCCCGACATCTGCAAATGGGCCAGTTCCCACCAAACAAGTTAGGTCAGCTCGCCCCCGGTAGCTGAGTGGTCACCGCGATGGCCTGTCAATCCTCAGGGCCCGGGTTCGATTACCGGCTGGGTCGGAGGTTTTCTCCGCTCAGGGACTGGGTGTTGTGTTGTCCTAATCAACATTTCATCCCCATCGACGCGCAAGTCGCCGAAGTGGCCTCAAATCGAAAGACTTGCACCAGGCGAGCGGTCTACCCGACGGGAGGCTCTTGTCACACGACAAAATGTTAGGGTAGCCAACTTCTGTCCGCAACTTCTGTCAAAACTGCGATGAAACGAATTCAGGCTGCGGGATATCAGTGATCTGGTTCACGCTAGCAATTGTTCGTTGTGAGAAAGCCTCACTTCCTGGACTTGTATCTTTCGCCGATCGAGATGTCATCGCCTACAAGACGTGGGATTGTGGTATTGATCCGAAGACCCAAAGTGGACCTATCTATGTTTATAGTAACATGCCATTTACTTTATATACTCGCTCTTGTAGAAATGTTAGTAATGATGAAAAAATTCATGTATGGATGACAGGACTTGGTGTACTTGCTGAAATTGTAACTGTAACTGGAGATATTACTTTATATTATAATTATTAATAAAGTGTGATCCCAGACTTTAGCAACCGGGGAGCGTACTAAACTTACCCGTAGCATGAGGCCAGTCGTACCTTAGACCAGGGTCGGCCAAAAAATTCCGCTCACGAGCTGTGGCGTGGCTGCACATTCCCACTAAGACCGCGGCACGCTGTTCGAGCGCGAGGAAGGGGAAGACGGGGAAACTGCGAATGCGCAGCATTTGAAAGGGAATGCAGCCGCACTGCATACGACATGGTTTTATATTTCACAAGTCTCAACAACATACATCACAAACAATACATATTTTCAGTATTATTTAATTACGAGGGCAGTCCAATAAGTAATGCAACACATTTTTTTTTCTGAAACAGGGGTTGTTTTATTCAGCATTGAAATACACCAGGTTATTGCCCAATCTTTTAGCTACGCAACACTATTTTTCAACGTAATCTGCATTCAATGCTACGGCCTTACGCCACCTTGAAATGGGGGCCTGTATGCCTGCACGGTACCATTCCACTGGTCGATGTCGGAGCCAACGTCGTACTGCATCAATAACTTCTTCATCATCCGCGTAGTGCCTCCCACGGATTGCGTCCTTCATTGGGCCAAACACATGGAAATCCGACGGTGCGAGATCGGGGCTGTAGGGTGCATGAGGAAGAGCAGTCCACTGAAGTTTTGTGAGCTCCTCTCGGGTGCGAAGACTTGTGTGAGGTCTTGCGTTGTCATGAAGAAGGAGAAGTTCGTTCAGATTTTTGTGCCTACGAACACGCTGAAGTCGTTTCTTCAATTTCTGAAGAGTAGCACAATACACTTCAGAGTTGATCGTTTGACGATGGGGAAGGACATCGAACAGAATAACCCCTTCAGCGTCCCAGAAGACTGTAACCATGACTTTACCGGCTGAGGGTATGGCTTTAAACTTTTTCTTGGTAGGGGAGTGGGTGTGGCGCCACTCCATTGATTGCCGTTTTGTTTCAGGTTCGAAGTGATGAACCCATGTTTCATCGCCTGTAACAATCTTTGACAAGAAATTGTCACCCTCAGCCACATGACGAGCAAGCAATTCCGCACAGATGGTTCTCCTTTGCTCTTTATGGTGTTCGGTTAGACAACGAGGGACCCAGCGGGAACAAATCTTTGAATATCCCAACTGGTGAACAATTGTGACAGCACTACCAACAGAGATGTCAAGTTGAGCACGTTTGATGGTGATTCGTTGATCATCTCGAACGAGTGTATTCGCACACTCCGCCATTGCAGGAGTCACAGCTGTGCACGGCCGGCCCGCACGCGGGAGATCAGACAGTCTTGCTTGACCTTGCGGCGATGATGACACACGCTTTGCCCAACGACTCACCGTGCTTTTGTCCACTGCCAGATCACCATAGACATTCTGCAAGCGCCTATGAATATCTGAGATGCCCTGGTTTTCCGCCAAAAGAAACTCGATCACTGCCCGTTGTTTGCAACGCACATCCGTTACAGACGCCATTTTAACAGCTCCGTACAGCGCTGCCACCTGTCGGAAGTCAATGAAACTATACGAGACGAAGCGGGAATGTTTGAAAATATTCCACAAGAAATTTCCGGTTTTTTCAACCAAAATAGGCCGAGAAAAAAAAATGTGTTGCATTACTTATTGAACTGCCCTCGTATTTTTGGTGCTCTGAAAGACATAATTTTTATCTGGGGCAAACTGTCGGCATACAGTCAGACGCAGACAGTTTCACAGATTTTCACGCTCAGATTGCGACGTAATCGTCACTAATTTAATTTCATAATCTAAAAAGGTGTTTCACTCAGGTATGTTCATCGAAAAATTGTAGCTGTTTTACAATCTTATTATGGAGACATGGAACACTCCCTCAGAATAACGATGGAGACGTCCTGGACAGCTTTGACATTAAAGGATTTGCCTTTAAAAAGGTAATTATATTGCAGATCAGTCAGTTACATATGCAGAGGCAAAGGGATGCTTTCAAATGAAACGGAAAATGGTCTCGAAAACAATGTAAGGTTGACAGTGTCCTCAAACCTTTAGAAAATTCCTCCCACGCAGGCCCAAAGGTACCGACCGGCCTCCGTGTCATCCTCAGACCACAGGCGTCACTGGATGCGGATATGGAGACCGGAGCCGCTACTTCTCAATCAAGTAGCTCCTCAGTTTGCCTCACAAGGGCTGAGAGCACCCCGCTTGCCAACAGCGCTCGGCAGACGGAATGGTCACCTATCCAAGTGCTAGCCCAGCCCGACAGCGCTTAACTGCGGTGATCTGACGGGAACCAGTGTTACCACTGCGGCAAGGCCGTTGGCAAACCTTTATAAAACTTCCCTTGAAATTCTTTCAAGTGCAAAATGATTTATTCAATCCTTGCGTTTCCTTTAATGCCAGTGAATATAAGGAACTGGGCTGTGCTTGTGAGGATTTGCCACTTCTACAATGCGATTTTCTTTTCAAATTCCCATAAAATTAGAAACGAGCGTTTCTCACGTTGAAATGTCTAGCTGTGGGCATCTCGCAGTCAAGTCCGCTTGAAATGTGAGGTTTGCAGTCCATTCCGGATGTTCTAATTTTCTTTCTTGCAGTCCGCTCCCCTTCACAAATTCGATAATAGAGGTTTTTAAATCGAAAAATCTACTAGGCAGGCCCCTTTAATTTTGCTACTCGTATCACATGCTACTTGCCTGCAAATTTACCATAAAGTCCTTCTTCGTATACAAAGCAACGAACCCCGTCTGCCGCTCATTGTAATTTTTTTGCTCTGTCATTCTCAACTATATCTTCAAATCCTTCTTGCACAGCATTGTAATGTCGTTTCATAGCAAATTTGTGGTACCCGTAGATTATGCAATTGCGTAACAGATACTGAGAAATTTCATCTGTCTCTTCGATCATTCCCATCTACTTTTAAAGGCGTATGACGATATATAGCTAGACTGCCTCTTTTTGTGCAAACTACCACTGGACCTTTGATCATCCTTCATACAACGGACAAGTAGAGAAGGGAAAACAGTGGAATCATCACGATTTTGGTGAACTAAAGAGGGTTATGCTGACCGAAGAATGCCTCATCGCAATACTAAATGAAATTATATGAATGCTTGGCGTCTGTACTTTCATGGCGCATTCATATAACTCATTCGTTTTGATGGGCTATGAACCCACAACCAACAGTGCGGAGGCAAATTTCGTTCCACCTCCAGCGGGAATCTGAAATTAGGAAGTATGGATGACACGGATGGGGACTGCTGATGGTGGATACAGACTGCACACGGCCCTAATTGTCTGTGTTGCGTTAAGGTTTGAAACGAACATCTGAGGCACTTCACGACGGGTAAAAATCCGAGTTTCTATCACTACGCTCTGTGACAAGTGTAGCCGACATTTGCAATTTTTCCCGTTTACAGCTGAAATCAAGCAACGTTTATAACAACTGAGCGACATGTTTTGTTAGTTAATTATCATGTAACAGTCTGTTAACCTATCCGGAATTCCTCATATTAATGCGATAGTTATAGTTTTTACATGTGCCCAGGCGAACGGCTAACAAACAGTTCTGAACATCGTACTGACAGCTTTTGTTTTTCTTTTTACAAATGACGGAATCGCAGTTCTTCAGTGAATGCCCGTTCATGTTGCAGTGTGAGTCATTTAGTTCACCACTTCCACAGAAGTAGAAGTCGAAATATTTGTCTGGACGGCAGCATTAGGTTTCCTAGTAGTTCCTCAACAATAAATGCGAAATATAAGGGGCGATCAAACAATTTCCATCCGAAGGCCTTACAGTACAGAATCATTATCCCAATCAGGCAAAGTCGCTGTTAGCATTGAGTCAGCCATCCCACCGATGCACCAGGTTAAAAATACCCGTTTGGTACAACACCTTGTCCTGTTACTTCAACCGTATCCTGCTACGTGAAGAAGACTGTAACTGCTTGCTGCGCATCTTAGTCCTACAGGAATCGTCGAACATTCAACGCATTTTTTAGCGGAACAAAGCGTGATAATCGTCTAGGAAGAGATCAGGACTACCTCGAGAGTGATCGATTGTCTCCCACTTGAGTTGCGTAACTTCTGCGTCACGAATTTTGCGATATGGATGCATCTTGTGTACGGAACTTGTCGCACCATTCCACATCGTTTGGTTTTCGACAAACGTGCTACCCCATACACATTCTACGCTCTCCGATGGATGTCTGCCGCTTTGTCCTTCGGCAGCCAAGGAACGAATACCGTAACAGCACATTGGCCCCGTGTTGACGCATTTGGTAATAATGTCGCCATAGTTCACGTATCCGCATTTACCGCGTGCTCCTCGAAAGGATACGTGCGCCACACTAATTCTTTGGTTACATGTTGGTGCTTGTGTACCTGCATCGAAGCCGCGCTACGTTGCGTATACGCTGCAGCAAAGGAAACATTTTGATCGCCCCTTATAGTTTATCGTGCTTTTACAAGAAATAATATTCATTTGTATTCATAATAGCCGGATTTTGGGCAGTATAAACGTTTATGTTTTAAGATTTTTGCTTAACCAGTACAGATAACGAAAGGACATCAAGTAAAGAAATCCTCTGTCATAGCCATTTGTAGTGAGCTATATGTTAACGTTCTGTCGTCTGAAAATGTTCGTCATTCATCGAGTTTTAGATCTGACAGCTTAACTTCCATTTCGTGAAAATACCTCTGCAAGGATTCTGAAAGATGTTTGCTGCATTGCGTTATGTAGACCTTTCGCTTAAAATTTTCGCTTCTCAGAGCAAAGATCGAAATATTACTCCGTTCTTGATCGATGGGAAAACGGTAACCATATCTGAGATTGGATAAAAACAAGTTACGAAGCTGAACAGAAAAAAAAAAAAATCGTAAACTTCCGCACGTAGTGACAAGATAACAGGTTTAAGGTTTCATCCAATTGACAATAATTACACACAAATAAAAACTCCCAAATACAAGGCCATTCGTATTCAGTTGTTAAGATGTCGCTCCTTAGTTTCAGCCCTGTAAACTCGCTGACTTGATCTCGAAAAATGTGTTCGCAGTTTTTTTGTGTTTTGTTTTAATAAAACTTCGCCCTTTGAATCTCATGTCTTTCGGTGCAGTCAAACAAACACAAGATTTCACCATTGTAGTAATAAAAAAAAAAAGAATGAGATGCTCATTTCAACATAATAACGTAATGCGCTGTCTGTATCATCTGTGGCCTACGATTTTTACCAGAACAAGGTGTTTCGTCGAGAACTCTCTCTTTGTGTACCTACTGTATCTATGCGATCCTCTCGCACGCCAGTAAGTGGGAACATCACTTTGAATTCAAGGTCTAAAGTTGCTCGCTACGCTACAGGCAGCTCGTTACAGTATCGCCAGAGCTCATTTCAGACTTCAGTTCGTATCTTTGGAACGTATTTCTTTCAGTGCAGAGTGGTATTGTTATCCAGTGCTCCCTTGAAGCAGTAGAAAGGAACCGGTTACAGCAGTAACTCAAGGCTAACAACCGTGCGAGGCGACGCAGGTGTCAAGGCACTGGATTCCTATTCGGGAGAGCGGAACCGACATCCCCGATTGCCCATACAATTTCAAATTGCATGTCGCTTCGCCAACGAGAAAAAATGAGCTTCATCCGATTTACTTGTCCATCTTTGTCCTCTCCTAGCTTGTGTGCCGTCTCTAATACCCTCGTTGTCGTTAATATTCGTCACATTTCACATTCAATGATAACACAGTAGAACATTTACCATTATAAAGTTGTTTTTATTACTTTTGACTCAGTCACTCCTTTACGACACAATCATAAAAGGTTTCGGCCTACAATGTAGGCGGAAACCGGTTATATCGTGTGCCATAAAAAACTGATTGCGTCAAAAAGAGTTAAAAACTTGATAATACGTCAATCACTGTCCCCTTGCACAGAATGTCGTTTTTTACAGAGTCCTGTTTGCTGAAGTTTTATATAGTGCATTACACATTTCAGGAACTGAAGTCTCCGAAATTTCATATTCCGCCAATGATTACATACGTTTCCAGACGCAAGCTATAGACGCCGATGCTTTCTTCTCTGGATGGTTGAATTAAAACGTTATTAGGAGTCTTAGACATCAAATCTAAATGACTCGATCTCTTTCGGCATAACCGTAGTGACAAGATAATTTTCTGTATTTACACTTGATTGTTCACAAAGAGGCTACTCAGTTAAATTTTCACCTCCTGTATCACAAGCTGTTTTTCAAGTATCTTGATCAACATTTAGTCCAGAAACGGTAACAGGTTTAGTATTTTCGGCATGAAACTGCATGGAGTAATACAATACTCTCGTAAGGAGGAGGGTTGCAGGAACGGTACTGCGTGACCATCGGAGCTATAAAAAAGAACCTGTGTTTTTCCGGCTCACCGAACACTGAGGACGGGCGCAAACGTGCAACAGAGCACCAACGCCTCCTTACGCGGTTCTACGTTCTGATTTGTTTTCGTCTGGGAGCGCACAGGTTATTTTCATAGTTATTTCCATTCACTTTTTCTTCTTGTTTACTTATTTTCAATCGACATTTTATGGTTTTGATGGCTTCGTCTTCAGGCACTTACACATTGCTGTCGAAATGAAATACACCCGCAAGTATATCGCTTTGCGGTACCACGTAATCTAAGAGGTTCCTTCTCTTCCCTCGTCGGAGCTTCCGTGTCGAAGTGCGAGAGCATCCTCCCGGCCGATGTCAGAATTCACACACTCATAGCACAATGCGGCACGCGAGATGAATTATGCCACGCATTGCTCCAGAAACTTTCTCGAAAACGCTTATTCGTGAATCCAGATCAATTCTGTGTACTGCTACACATATACACTATGTGATCAAAAGTATCTGGAAAACCCCCAAAACATAGTTTTTCATA
The DNA here is from genome assembly GCF_021461395.2 of Schistocerca americana. NCBI lineage: Eukaryota > Metazoa > Arthropoda > Insecta > Orthoptera > Acrididae > Schistocerca > Schistocerca americana. Next base: position 362,383,617 of record NC_060120.1, on the reverse strand, counting down.
TTAAATGCATTGTACTGCCACCTACCGCCAGGCACTCCACATCAGCGACCTCAAGAGTCATTAGACATCGTGAGGGAGTAGAATGGGGCGCTCCGCGGAACTCGTGGACTTGGCGTCAGGTGATTTGGTTCACTTGAGTCATACATCTGTACGCGATATTTCCACACTCCTAAGCATCCCTAGGTCCGCTGTTTCCGATATGATAGTGAAGTGGAAATGTGAAGGGCACTTACAGCATAAAAGACCACAGGCCGATCTCGTCTGCAGACATCTGTCCAGACCATCACACTGGAACTCAAAACTACCTTAGGATACACTGCAAGTACTATGACACTTAGGCGGGAGATGAGAAAACTTGGATTTCATGGTAGAGCGGCTGCTCATAAGACACACATCACGCCGCTAAATTCCAAACGACGCCTCGCTTGGTGTAAGGAATGTAAACATTGAACGATTGAACAGTGGAAGAACGTTGTATGGAGTGACGAACCACGGTACACAATGTGGCGGTCCGATGGCAGTGTGTGAGTATGGCGAATGTCCGGTGAACGACATCTCCCTGCATGTGTAGTGCCTTCAGTAAAACTCGGAGGCGGTGGTATTATGGCGTGGTCGTGTTTTTCATGGAGGGGATTTGCACCCCTTGTTGTTTTGCGTGGCACTATCGCAGCACAGGCCTACATTTGTGTTTTAAGCACCTTCTTGCTTCCCACTGTTGAAAAGCAATTCGGGGATGGCGACAGCATCTTTCAGCATGATCGAGCACCTGTTCATAATGCACGGCCTGTGGCAGAGTGGCTACACGACAATAACATCCCTGTAATGGACTGACTTCCACAGAGTCCTAACCTGAATCCTATAGAACACTTCTGGGATGTTTTGGAACGTCGACTTCGTGCCAGGCCTCGCCGACCCACATCGGTACCTCTCCTCAGTGCAGCACTCCGTGAGGAATGGGCTGCTACTCCCCAAGAAACCTTCCAGTACCTGACTGAACGTACGCCTGTGAGAGTGGAAGCTGTCATGACGGCTAATGGTGGGCCAACACCGTACTGAATTCCTGCATTACCGATGGAGGGCGCCACGAACTTCTAAGTCATTTTCAGCCTCGTGTCCGGATGCTTTTGATCACATAGTGTACTAACGGCCTAAATAAGGGTTGCCACTGTCGCTTTGACTGGCGGGAAAGTGTTAAAATTTTCTCTAATCGTGCACTACTAATCTATGTCCTGTAGCAATCCAACTCTTTTGAACCGGTAATAAACAATAAGCACTACGAATGGTAAAAAGGTCGGATAACAACCCATACAAATTATAAATATGGCTCCACATATGTATGTATGTTCCACATCTCCTCCTAAACTTTTCATCGATTTCTACCAAACTTTGTGCACATATCACTTAAGGTCTGGAAATAATAGCTGTGGAGGTAAGAACTACTTACCTATCACAGGAGTGGGGGTAGGAGTGAAAGCGTAATGTATGTATGTATTGAACTGGGGACATAGAGACGACGGAAAGGCTTCATCCCCACCGTAGCCCTCAGTGGTATACAACCCCACAACAAGCTACAGCAGTCCACTCACCCCACCGCCGCCCACACCGAACCCAGGGTTATTGTGCCGTTCGGCCCCCAGTGGACTCCCCCTCCCCCACGGGAACGTCTCACACCAGACGAGTGTAACCCCAAATATTTGCGTGGTAGAGTTACGGTGTACGCGTACGTGGAGAAAGTGTTTGCGCAGCAATCTCCGACATAGTGTAACTGAGGCTGAATAAAGGGAACCAACCCACAATTGCCGAGGCAGATGGAAAACCGCCTTAAAAACCATCCACAGGCTGGCTGGCACACCGGACCTCGACACAAATACGTCGGGCGGATTCGTGCCGGGGACCGGCACGCCTTCCCGTTCAGTAAGCAGTGTGTTAGACCGCACGACTAGCCGGGTGAACTAAACGTAATGTAGTCCAAGACGAGCGAATGCCAAAGCTTTGTGCATCCCATATTTGAGAATGAGTGCACTTACTGATTTACAACGAACTTAACACATAATTGCAAACCATCTCCCAGGAAACCATACAAAAGAGTTGAAAGGAAGAAATTTATCATTTACTGCATTTTCGTTGTTCATGTAGTAAAACTGAGGCATCATGCATGACGTTTAAATTTAATACGTCTATGTTACTAAATCTATTCGCAGCACTTTTTGCGGACGGTATCCCCATATCTTCTTAAGACCTATACTTTTTTTCTGGAGGACAGAAAATTTTTCTTTATTTGGCAATGCTCTCAGGTAATTTTTTAACGACTTTAGACACAAGATTTATACAAAAATATGCACCCGTTTTCAAAACATACTTTGTACACTTGGCTTCATTTTCTGGACAGTCATAACTAATTAAGAAATATTCTCTATCGTAACAAATAGTTAAATGATCATTCAGAAATTATCATGAAAAATAACAATAATGATATTCAGTTATACAGTGGAACATAGTGAACCAACTACATCCGTGTATTCTGGTTGTCTGGAGCTGTTGCGCAATGCTGCATTGACTTTCTGATATTTTCATATCGATGACAAACAGTTGGCAGCACTTGCGCTTGATGAAAAGGTTGAACATTTACAAATGTATACCTCAGGTTTCCTTTGGGAAAAAATACTACTGTTGCAGCTAAGGTACAATAAAAGTTAAAACACACAATTGCAGCCAGAATGTCTGAAACGGATATGCCGCTGAATATACTTAAAAATTATATCATTGCATTACACATAGTTCAAAAGATACGACGTTATAAACATTGAGCTGTTTGGAAACGAAACCGCGAGGCGAAATTCGCTAGAGATACAGGTGAATATGTGTACAAGTGTGTGTGAAATATATTAAATGTATGTGACGTCCACATGCGAGCAAAGTCACGAGTATAAAAAACTCCTCCTACACCAATGAATTGTTTTCAGGCAAACTTGGTACACATGTATTACTACCGAGTGAGGTGGCGTAGTGGTTAGCACACTGGACTCGCATTCGGGAGGACGACGGTTCAAACCCAAGTCCGGCAAGCCTCATTTAGGTTTTTCGTGATTTCCCAAAATTGCTACAGGCAAATGCCGGGATGTTTCCTTTGAAAAGGCACTACCGACTTTCTTCCCCACCCTTCCCTAATCCGATGGGACTGAGAACTCGCTGTTTAGTTCCCTCCCCCAAACCCACCAACCAACCAAATATTGTTGGGGCTAAGAACCAGCAACCTCCTATTGTGGTGAGGGTGATAACATGGATAGAGAAGGGGATAGGAAGATATGGACAACCAGAGAGGGGGGAAGGAGGACATGAACACAGATGTGAGAGAGGGAAGATAGACAGAGAAAGGGGGAGGGAAAAACGGACAGAGGAAGAGAAGAGGAGGAAATCGACGGAGAGAGTGGAAGAGGAGATGGATTGAAAGGATGGAAGAGGAGAAAGACACAGGGGCATGGAGGAGAAAATGGAAAGAGAAAGGGAAGAGGAGGTGAACAGATACAGAGAGGAAGAAGAGATAGGCAAAGAGAGGGGGGAGGAGGAGATAGTATGAGTTAAGAGGAGAGAGATGGGGCAGGAGGAGATGGACTCAGAGAGGAGACGAGTAGATGAACACAGAGGGGGAAGTAGCAGACGAACATAGGAGGGTGTAGCAGATGGACAGAGACTGTGGAGAGGAATAGATGGACAGAGAGAGGGAATGAGTAGAAGACAGACAGAGAGAGGACCAAGAAGAGACAGAAACTGGAGGGTGACTGAGATTGACAGAGAGAGGCTAGAGAAGAAGGTGAGTATAAATGAGGTATAGGGGTAAGGAGGAGATGGACTGACAAAATTGGAATACATACATACCCGGGCAAACGCCGGGTACTCGGCCTGTAAAGATAAAAACGAAAGGGACATACACACAAAACAAGACGTATTTATATGGGAACAAATGGATTTTATTGTGTTTTATAACACATCGCCAAGTACGTCTCGTTGTCAATAAACACTACCCCCAGCGATCAGATGTCTCCACGTTCTGATTTAAGACTTCTGTCCGCATAGCAAGTGCCCACTCGTGAAGTCGCACCGTTTCTCGGAAAACCGGGAAACAGCTGGGCCCTTGACACTCATGCTCGGAAAACACACTTACCAACTCTTTGCCGGCCATGGTGGCCGAGTGGTTCTAGGCGCTTCGGTCTGGAACCGCGCGACCGCTACGGTTGCAGGTTCGAATCTTGCCTCGGGCATGGATGTGTGTGATGTCCTTGGGTTAGTTAGGTTTAAGTAGTTCTAAGTTCTAGGGGACTGATGACCTCACAAGTTAAGTCCCATAGTGCTCAGAGCCATTTGAACCATTTTGAACCAACTCTTTCAGTTTATCGTTGTGGAAGTATGAATGTAGTGATCAGCGAGGGGCACACTATCGACTTCACATGCGAGACACTTTTAAAAGCTCAGCTACAGACCCCCCAACTGTTGTCCTACCCTCGCGACGATTGCCGGCTGACTCTTGATTTCGAGAGCTCCAAAACTGCTCCAAGAAATTATTTCAACATCCAGGCCTTTCGGCCAAGTAGCTTCGGGTTCATAATTTGGACATTTCAATTGGCTATTTCCTGCTAACGCTCAGAGTCCTTGCTGTGAGGTGCTGGTTCTTGCCAACACTTTCAGAAGTTTGTTTCCCAACGGGTGTGAGGAACCACCAGCCATCCTGTCCAAACACTCGCTTCTAGAAACAGAGCTGCCGGCCCAGACCACCACCATTTAGCGGCACTAGGGCAAGACCAGCTCTTTGTCTCCAGGCTTTAGAATAGTCCCCGCCCCACGGAAACCGGGAAACCGCCGCTGTTGTTCACAATAGCGACAACACCAGCCGGCGGGCGTGGCCAGGAAATGATGTGTTACTGAAGTTGCGCTCCACCAAAGCTACGGTTCGGCAGTTCTGGTACAGTATATAAGTGACATAGTAAATGGTAGTATAACAGGTAGCATTGGGCGATAGTATTGGTAGCATTGGTAGGGGAAGAAAAATAATTGAATGTGTGAGAGAGAAACTGGGAGACGACGACTTCTCTCTATTTTTTGTATTGTTTGTTTTGAACTTAATTAGAGACGCAGATGGTTCAGTGACAGTCCATTGTGAATTTTATATCCTTAAAAAATATAGCCTGCATTTTATAACTAGCAAAAATTAGTTGATCGCGTAACTTCTGGCATTTATGTAACCAAACCAATTACTTTTGATGCAAGTTTACACGCACAAATATAATTAATCTACACAATTATTGTTGTTATTTTGTACGCAATAGAACGTTCGCCATCATGATCAAAGATAAGAGTTTCCTGTTAATGTTGATAGTTCAGAACGTTGTTTATGAATAAAAGAAACATATTTTATATAAGCTCGATGAGGTATTGAAGCAATGTTCGACATGTTTTTGTTTTGCGTTTTTTTAACTTTACATTATTTTCACGAAACTGGTTTTTCCAGCTCTGTATGGTAAATCTGCATTGTTTTTTATTTTTACTACAACATCCGGCTGTTTCGCCTACAAATCAGCACATTTCGAATACAGTCTGAATTAAACATTGACGAGTTCAATTTTGCTATAAACATCACTTATTTTTAAGTAACAGACGAGAGGATAGCTACGCAGAACAAAAGTGTTCCATAGGCTACACGGCCCTTCACACATCCTCTCTCGGTTTCTAAACGGTTCACCGCTTCCAGTTTCTAGGGGAATCTAGTAATACACTGATCGCACACGGGCCGGCCGGCGTGGCCGAGCGGTTCTAGGCGCTTCAGTCTGGAACCGCGCGACCGCTACGGTCGCAGGTTCGAATCCTGCCTCGGGCATGGATGTGTGTGATGTCCTTAAGTTAGGTAGGTTTAAGTAGTTCTAAGTTCCAGGGGACTGATGACCTCCGATGTTAAGTCCCGTAGTGTTCAGAGCCATTTTTTTGATCGCATACGCAAACAAAGCGATCGAAATGAGGTAACATTTGACAGATATACAACACACTTAAAGTTCAGGCAACGCAGTTACAATCTTAAGTGACCAGTGCTACTATGAAAACTACGGTAGTCTACGGTAGTTTTACAACTGAGCCAGGAACCTGTACAATCTTGCCTTGTGCCTCTTCTCTTTGAAAAAAAAAAATTCATACTATTAACTAAGAAATCGTTCGACAGTCTTACTGGAGCAAAAATTAAAGTGTGTTTTGGTATTTGCACACAAAATCATTACAGGAATTTTTCTGGAAATTTTACAACCAGACTTTGGCGAAAGAATGAAGTAAGCAAGGACAAGTTTGTTTCATTACTTTTCCCACTAACATTACTGAACTTATTCAAAAAGAAATGATGTCAGCTCTTAACCTTGATGGTTTTCGTAAATTTTGTAAGATCCTAAAAGTCAGATTAACCACAAACCATGGCGAACAGACCATTCCAACAGTTGACCAACATATTTGTTTAAGAAGTGAAATGTCACTTTTTCTGTGAACAGAAGGCATTTAATTCGCAATTATGTTACGTCACATTAGCATTACTGCACAAATAATTATACGGCGCGTAATTATTTTTTGATTAACAATGTGAGTTTAGAAAATGACATCGGAGAAGGATTATTACAAATCATGTCACAAAATTGCTGAAAAACAAATAACAAAAACTTCCCGTAAATAATTGATTCTCCTGTTACATTCCTAAAACTAAAATAAAAAAGGTACTGGCTTTTTAACTGGGGTGCAGACGTGTGAGCAGTTAATATTTTAGAGTATCTTCGTGTCTCATATTAAGCATGTAGATGCTTCTCCCCATATCACATTCCTAGTGCACATTGCCTGCTTGGACTTAGAGCGCTAGCTATTATAACATAGATTTAGCCTCGAGATAGCTTGCATCCGAGGCCATTACTCGATTGACGCGACTTTCAAATGTAAATGCACCAAACCCACGCTTCCATTGCACAAAATTAACTTCTTGTGGTGCACATTAGCCGTCAACTTCACGGCACCATTGTCTAATTACAACTGACTACCACTGACGGCCGTTCTCTTCCCGCATTGCACGGGAAGTCAAGAAAAAGGCGCCAAATAAAAAGACGTAGTACACCCCCTACTTCTATGGTTGAAGATCACACTCAAGAAATTTTGAGGAAATTGTTCCACCAGAAACAGGACAGATATTTAAAATATTAATAATGAAACAGTTTCGCGTCGAACTACACAGATTCATTAAAACAAATTATTAAGCACATATTGAATAAGCAGTAGCAGTTAATCCTTTGTTTCATAGTCAAAGTACACAAAATGTACTCAGAATTAAATTATAATGACAAAAAACGAGATAACGAGCAAATTATAGGACGGCTACGTTAAGTCTTCCGCAGCTGAAGTTTTACAAGTAATATGGGAGCTATACCGCCTTTTGCGACTGTAATAAAACTCTTATTTGTGTAATAAATTAATATGTTGTGACAAATTAAAGCTCCAATTATATCCTGTATCTCAGTCACTTTCTAAAATCGTTGCAGTAATTTCCTTATTCAACTTAAAAAACAATTGGCACTTATAGCCTTCTCCCTATAGCCTTTCTTCTTCCTTCCGACTTCATGGAAGGACGCATTTCTTTGTTACTTATAATTTTACAAATGATAATGGTAATATTTAATATAATGGTAACATTTAAGTTCGTAGTAAGCTAGTAAGAAGGCTTTCGCTAATGATGTGTTCAGAATTTGTCTGTTTCTCTTTTTTAATACAGCTGGGATACGACTAGTTTTGCAATGTGTCGATTGCGCGCCATCCGCACGCCGTTACGTGCAAATTTGTGTTTTTCATAAGTTCAACCTTGCAATCTAAATTTCTCTTCACGAAGTCCGAATATTATTTTTCTTTCTACACTCATGCTCATAAATTAAGGCAAATTGCAGAATGTGGTGCCACACAACGTGACACTACACAAAACTGGCGCTAATAGCATAGGCACGTAGGAAACACACTCGGCACAGATCTGTAAGTCCACGGTAATGGTGATAAGTTGAGAAAACCGTCCCGAAACACATGTGCTACAAAACGCCACTGTTTCCTGCGCATGTACCGCGACATCAATACGGGATATGATGACCATGCACACGTACACAGGCCACACAACAGGTTGGCATACTCTGGATCAGGTGGTCGAGCATCTGCTGGGGTATAGCCTCCCATTCTTGCACCAGTGCCTGTCGGAGCTCCTGAAGTGTCGTAGGGGTTTGATGACGTGCAGCGATACGTCGACCGAGAGCATCCCAGACGTGCTCGACGGGGCTTAGGTCTGGAGAACAGGCAGGCCACTCCATTCGCCTGATATCTTCTGTTTTCAAGGTACCCCTCCACGATGGCAGCTCGGTGGGGCCGCGCGTTATCATCCATCAGGAGGAAGGTGGGACCTACTTCACCCCTGAAAAGGCGGACACACTGGTGAAAAATGACGTCCCGATACACCTGACCTGTTACAGTTCGTCTGTCAAAGACATGCAGGGGTGTATGTGCACCTCACACCATCAAATCACGATCTCCATACAGGTCCCTTTCAGGGACACTATGGCGTTGGCATCTGGTTCCAGGTTCATGCCAGATGAAAACCCGGCGAGAATCACCGTTCACACTATACCTGGACTCGTCCGTGAACATAACCTGGGACCACTGTTCGAATGACCATGTACTGTGTTCTTGACACCAGGCTTCACGGGCTCTTCTGTGACCAGGGTTCAGTGAAATGCACCTTGCAGGTCTCCAGGCGAACAAAGCATGTCTGTGCAGTCGTCTGTAGACCGTGTGTCTGGAGACAACTGTTCCAGTGGCTGCGGTAAGGTCCGAGCAAGGCTACCTGCTGTACTCCGTGGCCGTCTGCGGGCACTGATGGTGAGATATCGGTCTTCTTGCGGTGTTGTACACTGTGGACGTCCCGTACTGTTGCGCCTGGACACGTTTCCTGTTTGCTGGAATCGTTGCCATAATCTTGAGATCACTCACTGTGGCACACGGAGGGCCCGTGCTACGACCTGCTGTGTTTGACCAGCCTCCGGTCGCCCTAGTATTCTACCCCTCATAACGTCATTAGTATGTGATCTTTGAGCCATTTTCAAGACACAGTCACCATTAGCACGTTTGAAAACGTCTGCACACTTACTCGCTGCACCGTACTGTGACCTGCACCAACACACCTCTGCGCGTGTAGACTGCTGCCAGCGCCACCGTGTGACAACCGCGGGTCAAATGCACCTCATCGTGTTACCCCGAGGTGATTTAAAACCGAAAACCGCCCACCAGAGCGTTGTTTCACCATGCATCAGCATTATCCTTAATTTATGAGCATGGGTGTATAATGCACGTTATTCCGCTGTATTATACGTGATATTATCACAGTTCGCCGTCAGCAACCTCTTCTGTTCTCCAGCAACGAATCCGCACCTGAATACAGGAAAAACAGGTAATACAGGAGTTTTGTTTTGACCAAGCGAAAGGTTTGAGTTCGACCAAAATTGAACTTCTGATGATATACTCTTTTTTACTATGCTCCTACTGTGGTCGCTGTGACGTGTCCCGCTTCCGAACAGTTTGCTTTCGGAAGGACTAAGTGCAATCAATAGCAATTCATTTCCTTCCTCTCTTAATTTTTGTAAAGGATACATTACATTTCGACCAGACGGCTTTCGCTTTATTTAATCTTCTGTGACCACTGTAACAATTGTGGTTTTTGTTTATCAATCCGTGTAACAGGGTCGCAGAAAGTTCTCATGATTAGAATAACTTTCTTAACATTCACGTTTCTTGGTTCCCATCTTATTTCTAGGCATACTTCCATACACAGGTAGTCGATTTTTAGCACACTGCACTGCACTGATACACAATATTTCTCTTTCTGCGTGTTTTTATACATCTACATTCCTGTCGTATAGTTTTTGTGCATAGTTTTGATCACGCGGAATACGTTTACCAATATTTATTCAAGATTTTTCAAACCTGTCTTTGCAGGTACTAAAATGCGTATTCTGTTTACCACACGGGTTTCATTTTATCATTTAAAGCACGGATGCACAGATTGCAACCAGCGGGTCGGCATGGCCTGCCATTGGTCAGATGGCGGCCCGCCTCTCACCGTCCATGGTTGTAATTCTTTTTTTTTACTCGTCTTCCTTTTCCCTCCCGGAAAGCAGACGGCGTGCCGTAAGATTTAGTTCTTTTGACCCATGTCAGTCTAGCTGGAAATAGATCAGGGCATCCCAGTCCAGAATAACAATTTCTCACTGTACATTATTCTTCAGCTTAAGCACTTTCGCAACATTGCATTCGCGGCAACGAGAGCTTCACCTGGGCCAGCAGGGAACAGCATAGATTAATCGCCAGTGGTTCGTGTATTCTAGAGTACTCCACCTTGCATTTGTTAACCTCATCAGCGTACTCTCTTGTGTGTTGAACATTTTGCGACTAATGTAAGCAACAAATTTATGTATTCCTGTCAACCTTAAGCATTTAATTCACGATCATCAGTCAATAATAATATAAGAAAAATACAAATTAATTGGAATCGTTTGTCGAAGGAGTCCGCCTTGAGTAGAACACAATCTTATCTTTTCTTTTATTTCCAAACATGTTTGTGTGAATTTTCAGTATCATCAGTGGGCTTTTATTTTCTTTCTATTAAACAGGAAAAATGCTCTTGCTCCCTCTACACATACAAATTTGAGTTTTTAACACAATTTGAAGAACAGATAAAGTTTTTCATATATAGACCTTTTCAGTATATTTTTATTGCATTTATTTTCGTTCACAGGTTGTCCTGCAGCTACATAGGACTTAATGTTCAAATGTTATTTATTTCGAAATTTTACGACTGGGAATGTTATGGTTAGGCCTAACATTAACTAATTCTATGTAAAATTTTTATCTTTCCTTTCATTTACCAGACATTTGCCTGTGTGTGTGCATTGTGTGTGTGTGTGTGTGTGTGTGTGTGTGTGTGTGTGTGCGTGAAATGAAAGATAAAAATTGTGTTCTGCTCAAGGCGGAAACCTTCCAAATCAAATATATTTGCGAGCAAAAATCGACAGAAGAGCTTCAACCTCGGGATAATTATAAATTAAATGAATATTTGTAAAATAAACGATATGGATTTTTTTCTGTGGCCCTCCCGCGGTCACAGTGAGGGGTTTGCGGCCCGAAGCAAGTCTATACACCCCCGATTTAAAGCATCGTCAATGGTTGCATTTTTCTATTATTTCCGAGGTATGCTCAAGTACAACCTCTATTAAGTTTTAAATGGACAAAACGAAATGGGGGTGATAAAACTAATACATTTTAGTACTTGCAAAACGGGTTTGAAAAACCCTTTACAATTACAGGGCAATTACGTAGACATTGGCCATACAGATGAAGACAATTAGTATGGTTTTCTACGCACACTAATCTCTCCCAGCATTTTCTCGTCGTCCTCACGCGAGACACACGGCTGAGGCAATAGAAATGTCACACTGCCATCTGATCGAGAAGTGACTGTCTAAGTTTACCCAGTAGGATTTCACGAAAAAATCTCCTAAACATTCCCATTTAAGTTAGCTGTCCATCTCCGTTATGTGTTCTTATGTACCACATCGACCTGTTACGATCTTAATACCATAACTCTGAAAATTCATTCCATGTCCAGTGTCACGCCTGCTTTAATGGACTCCATTACTAGAACAACGAAGATGTCAGCTGGAAAGCAGTAGCATAGATGAGACGTCTGTAGCGAGCTAAGGAGCGACTGGTTGACCCCAAGAGTGAGTCCCCTGGCTACAACGGTGCTATGTTGCGCAGTGTAGCACTGGACTTGCATTCGGGATTAATGGGAATCAGTCCCTGTCTAGTCACCCGGTTTTAGGTTCTTCCCGTTGACAAGTTTTTGGCATTCTGCCGAACTGCCATTTGGCCTTTGTGTGAAAGGTACTCTAGGGCTCCGAAAATATGGAGTATACCACATACTGTGCGAATCTGGCATGTCGTTTATTGAACACTCTATAAAAACCGTTAATCAAAGATGTAAAGATCACAAGCGTTAGATTCAACTCAAGTGGTCAACTGAAACACCTGTTGCGGAATGCTGCCTCACCTGAGAGCATGAAAGGAAATACGAAGATGCCAACATCTTGGCATAGGGGCAATGTATCAAAGGAGATTACAGTGGTGAGTAATTGAATTATCCAGAGCATAGGCTTCGGTTTGACTAAAGTATGGATACGGCTTTCGGTTAGCTTAAATCTGGTCGGAGAACATATTAATAATGCGTTCTCTCCTACTCACACACACACACACACACACACACACACACACACACACGAACTCTTTCTCTCTCTCTCTTGTCATGGTGAAAGTCATACACATATCTTCTCGGCATTCCACGTGCAGCTTTTTAACGATTTTGTGCCTTAAAGGCTTGAACTATGTAGTGGCCTGTCTTAAATCACGTACAGAAGGCGCGTCACTCTCATCAAATACGATTAAGTTTATAGTTGATAGGTGGAAGTCACTAGAAGCATATTAAATAGTTACAGAAGTGAATGTCAAGTAATCTACATACACATTTATTACATAATTTGCAAGTTGAATATTGGTTCCACATGGTTAAACAAAAATCACAAAAGGTCAAGAAAAATTCAAGTTAAGAAAGCTTCATCTCGGAACATTTGGACACGTATGTAAAAATAATAAATCCTACAAACAAATGAAAAACTTGGACACATCTCAGCCCGAAAACCTGAAGTCCAGACTATGTGCTCTATCTGTCTGAAGAAATAAGTACCAACAAGCGAAAACAAAGTCTGTACAAAGTAGTGTACAGCACCTGCAAAGGTTCAGTATAACTCGTGGCACAACAATAAGACGGTCCTTATGCCCAGAACCCATCGATACAAATCGATTTCTTTCTCTCTACAGTGTGTGGCCCTGATTATTCCCAAGTCAATATACACTATGTGACCAAAAGTATGCGGACACCCCCAAAAATATACGTTTTTCATGTTAAGTGCATTGTGCTGCCACCTACTGCCAGGTACTCCATATCAGCGATCACAGTAATCATTAGACACCGTGAGAGAGCAAAATGGGGCACTCCGCGGAACTCACGGGCTTCGAACGTGGTCAGGTGATTGGGTGTCACTTGTGTCATACGTCTGTAAGCGACATTTCCACACTCCTGGTTAACTAACAGAGACGGCCGACAGTTGCGGAGGGTCTTAATGTGTAACTGGCAGACACATATCCAGACCGTCACACAGGAATTCCAAACTGCATCAGGATCCACTGCAAGTACTGCGACAGTTAGGCGGGAAGTGAGAAAACTTGGATTTCATGGTCGAGCGGCTGCTCATAAGCCACACATTGCGCCGGTAAATGCCAAACGACCCCTCGCTTAGTTTAAGGAGAGTAAACATCGGACGATTGAACAGTGGATAAATGTTCAGTGGAGTGACGAATCACGGCACACAATGTGGCGATCGGATGGCAGGGTGTGGGTATGGCGAATGCCCGGTCGACGTTATCTTCTGGCGTGTGTAGTGCCAACAGTAAAATTCGGAGGTGGTGGTGTTATGGCGTGGTCGTGTTTTTCATGGAGGGGGCTTGCATCCCTTGTTGGTTTGCTTGGCACTATCGCAGCACAGGACTACATTGATGTTTTAAGCATCTTCTTGCTTCCCACTGTTGAAGAGCGATGGCGATTGCATCTTTCAACACGATCGAGCACCTGTTTATAATGCAGGGCCTGTGGCGGAGTGGTTACACGACAATAACATTCCTGTAATGTACTGGCCTGCACAGAGTCCTGACCTGAATCTTACAGAACACCTTTGGGATGTTTTGGAACGCCGACTTCGTGTCAGGTCTCACCGACCGTCATCGATACCTCTCCCCAGTACAGCATTTCGTGAAGAATGGGCTGCCATTCCCCAAGAAACCTTCCAGCATCTGCATGAATGTATGCCTGCGGGAGTGGAAGCTGTCATCAAGGCTAAGGGTGGGCCAACACCATATTGAATTCCAGTATTACCGATGGAGGACGCCACGAACTTGCAAGTCATTTTCAGCCAGATTTCCGGATACTTTTGATCACATAGTGTACGTGTAACGTCTGGTTGACCGTTTTCACAATTTCTAGGTATTTCCACTGAAATTGGAAACAATAAAATGCACGAAATGAATCATCTCTCTGCACGATGCATGCCACTCTATAGCACTTTGTGACTCTTACGGCTAACTAATCGGGCCCCCATTAAACTCCAGAAGCGAATACCATCACGCCACCTTCACCCCCATCCTCCTTTCTCCACATTTTTACTGCTGGAAGCAACAGGCTAAGATCACTTTACAACTGTAAAACATTCTCGTATCAAAGAACTCATGGCGTCAACGACCTAGCTGCCACGAGCTTGGGGAGACAGAAATTTATGGAGCTTCAGTGCTTGATGGAAGGATGTTTACACCAATTTATTTATTTGTTCATTTGGGGAATAATAATAATGATATAGGATTTGTAACAAAATACAATGAAAACACATAGTTCAAAAATAAGAATGTTTTGACTAGCATAGGACATGCAGTCGCACATGACCTAGCTAAAGCACTGAAGTGGTTTACGAATACCATGGATTACCTGAATCAGGATCACCGAGCAGACCCAACTGCATCCTCTAAGTCGACAGTCACGTCTATATCTGCACGCTGCAAGCCACCTTATTATGTATAATGGAGGGTACATCGTGTACCACTGTCAATCTTCCCCTCCCCCTCCTCTCCTTTTCCTGTCCAAGTCATTAATTGTTCGAAGGAAGAATGATTGTTTGTAAGCGTCCGTGAGAGGTCGAATCTACGTCAGAGAGAGCAATATACTGGTTGACTCTTCTAGGAGCATAGACTTTTGGAATTTTAACAGTAAACCACATCGCGATGTATAGCAGCTTCCTCGAAACATCTGCCACTGGAATTGTCTGAGCGTCACCGTGTTGCTCTCCCGCTTATTGTATGAACCTGTAACGAAAGGTGCTGCTCTTCTTTGGACCTTCTCTACCTCTTCTATCAATTCCAATGGATTTGCAATCTTTCGGGCTGTAGAGGTTTGCTGCTAGTCTGATAGATAAAGAATAGTGGGTTGTGGAATACCCGCATATGCTGCTCTAGTAGTTCTGCTACAATAGACATCTCAAGATATACAGATGGACTGCTGACAGCTCTTCATGCAGGACAGCATATCACAACACACGTGGAAATTAAAAATTTCTCTGCTAGACTTGCAGGCCATTGGCTCAGATGAACTTGCATGCAATTGGTTGAGGAGGGCCGTGGACGCACTCGAGGTGGAGGGTTTTTTATGCAGGATATGGGAGAGGGGGCTGGAGTGTTTCCTTGCTGACAAGAAAGTGCTAATGCTGATGTCAGCAAAATACAAGGAACACAACTGCCTGGGAACTGGATGTGATGACCTAGTAGATAAGAAAGTGCTGATAAATGCTGCGTCAGTGAATTCCGCAAGAATGCCCACTGACCCACTTCTTGAGATCAGTGCCATTACAACTATGGTGTCCCATTAGGTTGGTCGTTATTGTAGAACGCTCTTTCGTTAATGCACAATTTGCACAAAACACGTTGTAATATGGAACACAATTTTGGCCATTTCTTCACATATCTCTGCACTATGACTGTAATGAAAGCAGAGAAGATAAAAGACACACCTTTTAATAAATAAGTGCCTGTTATGTTATTCCAACCTGACAATGGTCCCAGACTTATGAGTAACGCTGATGAGTTTTATAGGCCACTTCTTTCACGAGTGGTTTACATTTCCTTAAGATTATTTCAATGAATCTCAGCGTGTCTTTTTCACTGTTACGGAGTGCTCGACACCTGAGGAATACAGCTAGGGAAGCTTTCGAAATATAGTTTAAAGCGAACTACAACTCGGTTAAAAAGCTATATACCGTTAGTTTCACCGAGATATCCTTTAAGATCAGTGATGGGATATTGTGGGAAAAGACACAGACTTTAAACTACAATGTCCCCCCGATCTGTTTACTAATCGACTTCCACATCTCTCTGCCCCTTACGAGGTACTGTTGCGAGTGTGCCATGTTCACGACGAGAAAGTCGCAAGGGAAGTGAAGAATCTGCTCACGCAACACTTGGCAAGAGGCAGCCAGCGTTATCCTGAGCGCACGTGGCACGACACAGGAGTCTGCAGTGGCGGGCGGCCGTTTAGATGCGACCCGCAGATCCTGTTAAGCACAGGTGTGCGACACGACCTGATTTTGTCGTGCCCATCTTTTTGTGGCTGTGGCAAACTAGTGTGCTGCAATCGCTCAGATACTCGTTTTGATCTATGATAGTTCCAGCTGCGAGGACACTCTTTCTGTCTCCCCGTGAATTCGGCGAGTGTCTGTCAGATCTTTGGAACTGCACGCGAATTGTGTTATTGTACTGGATACGCTAAGTAGTTCATGTTGAACGATGCGATTGTTTTGTGAGTGATTCATAGCGCATCGTTTCATGTGGCAGACAGAGCTATCTCGCAAAAAATTAAGACATGAGCTTCACCGATAACGTAATGTAGTGTACAGTTGCTCAGACATGTTTCAACCGTTGCTTTGAAAACTGCTATAAAATGTCAAATTTTAACCTGAGTGCAGAACTATTATGAGGTCGTTAATAATGTCCAGCAAATATTCTCTTTCTTGTACAAAACTTGGACCTATGAATAATATATTAGGAAGTGAGCACACTTTCACGGCGCCACAGGATATGTGAAAGAGATTACAAACAAGACGTTCGACGATTCTAACACAACCTCTAAGTGTATCTGCGTCTTCTCGTGCAGAAAACATGTATGCGGTGCATATGTAAACTGCGACTTGTATTGCCTGTCACTTGATAGCATGAAGCGAGAATTTAAAAAATTTCTCGATATATTTAGGAACACAGCACGCGTCTCGAAGTTCTCTTTGGCGCTTAGAACCATCTTACATTCGCCAAAACTTGCATGCAATGGAAAACAGAAATGCAGGAAGATCTGCAGCGGATAGGCACTTGGTGCAGGGAGTGGCAACTGACCCTTAACATAGACAAATGTAATGTATTGCGAATACATAGAAAGAAGGATCCTTTATTGTATGATTATATGATAGCGGAACAAACACTGGTAGCAGTTACTTCTGTAAAATATCTGGGAGTATGCGTGCGGAACGATTTGAAGTGGAATGATCATATAAAATTAATTGTTGGTAAGGCGGGTGCCAGGTTGAGATTCATTGGGAGAGTCCTTAGAAAATGTAGTCCATCAACAAAGGAGGTGGCTTACAAAACACTCGTTCGACCTATACTTGAGTATTGCTCATCAGTGTGGGATCCGTACCAGATCGGTCTGACGGAGGAGATAGAGAAGATCCAAAGAAGAGCGGCGCGTTTCGTCACAGGGTTATTTGGTAACCGTGAAAGCGTTACGGAGATGTTTAATAAACTCAAGTGGCAGACTCTGCAAGAGAGGCGCTCTGCATCGCGGTGTAGATTGCTCGCCAGGTTTCGAGAGGGTGCGTTTCTGGATGAGGTATCGAATATATTGCTTCCCCCTACTTATACCTCCCGAGGAGATCACGAATGTAAAATTAGAGAGATTAGAGCGCGCACGGAGGCTTTCAGACAGTCGTTCTTCCCGCGAACCATACGCGACTGGAACAGGAAAGGGAGGTAATGACAGTGGCACGTAAAGTGCCCTCCGCCACACACCGTTGGGTGGCTTGCGGAGTATCAATGTAGAATGTAGATGTAGATGTAGACTACGTCTACCGAAAGAAATTTGTCATTCTATTAATTTTGTAGAAGGCGGATTATGTTCAGTGCGTTGTGTCCACATCAATTACGAACATGAATAAAGGATGAACAAACGCTTGTGGATTGACCACATAATCGTGAAGTTTAGAAATTATTGGGGAAGGAAAAATAATAAACGATAGACTGATATTCATTATTATTCAATAAATAAACATGAAAGTTCACAAGCAGGAGATACGTATGTCCTCTAAGAGACAACGTGGAAATATTAGGGTTGATGAAAAAGTTTGCGTTCGAAGCCTCTACAGTCGTGAGTCGCTATACCAATAAGCTGAAATCCCCGTAAGCATGAGGCAAGCATCCCTCCGACGCACCAGGCGAAGATATCCGTTTGGTAGAAGAAGTCTGTAAATCCAGAATGAGATTTTCACTTTGCATCGGAGTGTGCGCTGATATGAAACTTCCTGGCGGATTAAAACTGTGTGCCGAACCGAGACTCGAACTCGGGACCTTTGCCTTTCGCGGGCAAGTGCTCTAACCAACTGAGCTACCCAAGCACGACTCACGCCCCGTCATCATAGCCTTACTTCTGCCAGTACCTCGTCTCCTACCTTCCAAACTTTACAGAAGCTCTCCTGCGAACCTTGCAGAACTAGCACTCCTGAAAGAAAGGATATTGCGGAGACATGGCTTAGCCACAGCCTGGGGGGATGTTTCCAGAATGATATTTTCACTCTGCAGCGGAGTGTGCGCTGATATGAAACTTCCTGGCAGATTAAAACTGTGTGCCTGACCGAGAAAGGCAAAGGAAAAGGTCCCGAGTTCGAGTCTCGGTCCTGCACACAGTTTTAATCTGCCAGGAAGTTTCAAGTCTATAAAGATCTGTTCCGTATCCTCACCCGACAGGAATCTTCAAAGCCTTTTTTAAGCGACCGAAGGCATGATAACCGCATGTGTACAGATTAGAACTACAGGTATTCGAGTGTTATCCATTTCTGTTGACGTAACTTCTGCGTCATGACATTTCCGATAGGGGGACGTGCGTCATCATGAAACAGCAGAGAACTTAGCGCACCATTCACAAAATGGTCGTTTTCGACAGACTTGCTGCCCCACATACATGCTTCCTTCTCCGATGGGTGTCTGCCGGTGTTTGTCGTTAGGCAACCAACAAAAAAATAAAGCGCCTCTCACCTTTTTGGATGCATTTCGTAATAACGTCGTCCTACTTAGGTTTCCGCAATTACCGCATGCACTTCGGAAAGACACGAATGCCACATTAATCCCTTGCCTACATGTCGGTGTTTACATACCCGTATCAGAGTCGCGCTACGTTGTACATACGCTGCAGCAACGCGCTCAAACAGGAACTTTTTAATCGCCTTTATACAGTACCACATATTCCTAAAAACAGATAGAAACTCCTTGTATTATCAAATCCTCGATATACTATTAAAAGAGTAGGAAAGTAACGTGAAACGCTACTTATATCCCCGTATGGCTTAATGAAAGACTGATATGAATCGTCGTATACTGGCTAAAACCGTCGGAATAAAGACATCTAATCTCTCAGCAAATGAAAACACGTATGCAAAGCTCAAAAACCATCTAATATGGAATTACGCCAACGCCATGCCAGCAAGCAACGCTCCCACCAGAAATTGTGAATAGTACAGTTTAGAAATGCGATCAGTAATACACAAGGTACTGACATCTGATTTTAATGCATAGAACCAGCTAGCTGCTGAAGTTGTCGACCACGCGAAGGACAGTGGCAATGGCAAGCGGAGTCAGGCGTCAGAGACAGAGTAAAATTGCTATGTTCCACATCCTCATGAGCCATGCGAACTCAAAACCTAACCGCCTGCACAGCTGCCTCGTCGGCAGGGCTCTGCCTCTAATGTACAGCGCGCAAATGCGCTTCACTATACAACCAAAGAGGTGAGTTCCCTAGCAGACGAAAATAGGAAATAGTCTTCGAGCCACGTTAGCTACTTGTAACTTACATAGTATGTAAATTGAAGTTGGAGGGGCGAGAAAGGAAAGGGAAGGAAAGGGACTGTTGGTGTCAGCTGGATCGGTACTTAATGTGGAATCCGTGGCGACGAGTAAAAATACGCGCAGGACCAGGATTCAAACCCAGGATCTGCTGCTCACTAGGCAGTTGCGTTAACCACTGCGCTACCTGTCCTACACCTACATATCTACATATATACTCAGCTAGCCCCCAAGCGGTGTATGGCGGAGGGCACAATTCGGGCCAAAGTCATGTTTCCCCCCCTCTGTTCCACTCGCGGATCGCGCGAAAACGACTGTCTGAACGCCTCAGTACGAGTTCTTATTTCCCTTATCTTTGAATGGTGATCATTGCGCGATTTGAAAGTTGGTGGTAATAATATATGCTCTACATCCTTGGTGAAGATCGGATTTCGGAATTTAGCGCGCCGTCTATCTGCAAGTGTGTCCCACTTCAAACTTTCTATGAGATTTGTAACACTCTCGCGATGGCTAAATGTACCAGTCACGTATCTTGCCGCCCTTCTTTGGATCTTCTCAGTCTCTTGAATCAGACCCAACTGGTAAGAGTCCCATACAGACGAACAGTACTCCAAGACTGGAAGAACTAACGTATCGTAAGCTATTTCCTTCGTTGAAAGTCTGTATCGCTTCAGGATTCTACCAATAAACCGCAATCCAGAGTTCGCCTTACCCGTTACTTGTGTAATCTGATCATTCCATTTGAGATCATTTCGAATAGACACACCCAGATACGATACTTGACGTGATCATTGAAATTGTGCGGACTGTCTCGACACGCCTCCCAGTGGGTCACATTCCCACTTAGCACCCACTATCACCAGTCCCTGTCCATATCCTCCGTGATGGCTACTTTGAGATTCCCGCATGAGGTCGAACATAATTGTGCATCCGCACAGAAGATGGATTCACTGCCCATCGAGACGAATAAATTACACGAATGTGTGGTGTCACCGCCAGTCACCACACTTGCTAGGTGGTAGCTTAAATCGGCCGCGGTCCATTTAGTACATGTCGGACCCGCGTGTCGCCACTGTGTGATCGCAGACCGAGCGCCACCACAAGGCAGGTCTCGAGATACGGACGAGCACTCGCCCCAGTTGTACGGACGACATTGCTAGCGACAATACGGACGAAGCCTTCCTCTCATTTGCCGAGAAACAGTTAGAATAGCCTTCTGCTAACTCCATGGGTACGACCTAGCAAGGCGCCAATTGTAACAGTGCATGTATCTTACGAGTCTCATTTGTATAGTCAAGAGAGATGTATCACAAGGAGTGATTAAAAGTTAAGTATATTCCAAAGCTACGTATTTTCTTTATAGCAGTCATAACGTATCCTGTTCCAGACTTGACGCCAGTCGGCGTGTGTGTACGCGTGCCTTTCGGCTCCCTTCTCAGTGTGGCGTAACTAGCTTGTTACGCCACAACAGAATGCGTGGTGTCTGTTCTTTCGAACATGTCCGAAAGAACAGACACCACGCACTCATATACTACTGACACATAGCCAGCAACGACCTAGAGCATATTGTTCTCGTCTACCCAAAATAGCTCTTTATTCACACGAAGTACTCAGTGCTATCAAAGGCGGATTTCTAACTGATGTAATATTTCTATATTTCCATAAGGCTTTGGACACCATTCGTCACAAGCGGCATCTAATCAAATTCCACGCCTATGGAGTATCGTCGCTGTCGTGAAACTTGATTCATGATTCTCCGTCAGTAAGGTTCATAGCAACTGATCGAAAGCCATCGAGTAAACCAGAAGTGATATCTCGTGCTCCACAAAAAAGTGCTACAGGCTTATGATGTTCTTAATCTATATAAACGATTTTATTACACAATCTGAACAGCTGTCTTATATTGTTTGCAGATAAGACTGTAGTTTACCGGGCAAAATCATTAGAAGACAAAAGCCAATTGCAAAATGATTTAGGCAAGTATCTGTAAGACGCAAAGTGTAGCAATTGACTCTAAACAATAAAAAATGTAAGGTCATCCACATGAGTACTAAAAGGAATCCGCTGAATTTCAGTTGCACGATAAATCATAAAAATTTAAAGACTGTCAATTCAATTAAATACAAAGGTATTACAAATAGGAACAACTTAAACAGGAACAGTCACACAAAAAATGCTATGAGGAAGTCGAACAACTGCGTTTTACTGGTACAATACTTAAAAGTGGTTCAAATGGCTCTAAGCACTATAGGACTTAACATCTGAGTTCATCACTCCCCTAGACTTAGAACTACTTAAACCTCACTAACCTAAGGACATCATACACATCCATGCCCGAGGCAGAATTCGAACCTGCGACCTAACAGCAGCGCGGTTCCGGCCTGAAGCGCCTAGAACCGCTCAGCCACATCGGCCGGCTAAAATACTTAGAAGATGCAACAAATCTACCAAAGAGACTCCCTACATTATGCTTGTCCGTCTTCTTCTAGAGTATTGCTGCACGGCGTGGAATGTTTACCAGATGTATTGACGGAGGACATCAAAAAAGTTCATGGAATGGCAGCTCGTTTTGTATTATAGCAAAAAAGGGAAGAATGTCCCGGATACGATACGCAAGTAGGGATGGCTTTCATAAAAACAAAGGCGCTTCTCGTTGCGACGTAAACTTTTCGCAGAAATGTCAGTCACCAACTTTCTCCTCCGAATGATAAAATGTAAGGGCGACCAAAAAGCTTCCATCTGACGGCGTTGCTGCGGCTTGTATGCAACGTAGCGCAACTCCGATGCGGCTGTATAAGCACAGACATATAAACAAGGGATAAGTTCAAATGGCTCTGGCACTTAACATCTATGGTCATAAGTCCCCTAGAACTTAGAACTACTTAAACCTAACTAACCTAAGGACATCACACAACACCGAGTCATCACGAGGCAGAGAAAATCCCTGACCCCGCCGGGAATCGAACCCGGGAACCCGGGCACGGGAAGCGAGAACGCTACCGCGTGACCACGAGCTGTGGACAAGGGATAAGTGTGGTATTCACATCTTTGGGACGCGCGTGCAATAAATGCGGAAACGCGAACTATGCGAAAGTATTACCAAACGTATCCAACCAGGACCAACGTGCTGTTATTCTTTTTTTGGCTGCCGAAGGTCAAACAGCAGTAGGCTTCCACCGTTGTGGAATGGTGCGCCAAGGGATGCTGTGTTTCATGACAACAAACGTCCCCATATCGCAAATGTTGTAACACAAAAGCGACGCCAACCCAAGCGAGAAACAGTCGAGTACCAGCCTTGAAGTTCTGATCTCTCCCAGTGCGATTATTACGCTTTCGGTCACTTACAAAGGCCTTGAGGGGTCGACGAGTCCAATCGAACGAGGATGTGCAGTAGGTATTTACGAACTTATTTACGCAGCAAAACAAGGGGTTTTACCAAATGGTTCATTCGGTGCGTCGACGGAATGATTGCCTCAGCGCTCGTGGTAACTTTGCTTGATTGGCGTAACGGTTATGAAATGTACGGCCTTCGAACGCAATGTTATTGATCGCCCCTTATATTTTGTTGACTCCCACATAGGGATAAATGACCATTGTAATAAAATAAAAGCCGGCCGCTATGGCCGAGCGGTTCTAGGCGCTTCAGTCCGTAGCCGCGCTGCTGCTACGGTCGCAGGTTCGAATCCTGCCCCGGGCATGGATGTGTGTGATGTCCTTAGGTGAGGTTTAAGTAGATATAAGTCTAGGGGACTGATAACCTCAGATGTTGAGTCCCATAACGCGTAGAGCCATTTGGCAGAGCCAAGGCACTGTCTAATTTTTGGTGGAGTGTATTCCGTTTGACCCAGCCTGTCCTACGCCTTTCGCGTGTGTGGCGAAAGAAAAGAGACTTATGGTTTGCTTCCGTGAACTATCCAATCTCCCTTATCTTATTCAAGCGGTCCCCATGAGCGAAATACACTCAGGCAGTGTAACTGCTGCGCACTTAGAATACTTCTCCAAATTTCCGCAGCAGGGTTTCGCGGAAACAACATCGACTTGGTACCAACAATTCAGATTTAATTTCCCTTGGCAATTCTCTGGGGTTCTTTGGGGGAAGAGACCAAACTGCTAGGTCATCGATCTCATCGGATTAGGGAAGGAAGTCGGCCGTGCCGTTTCAAAGGAACCATCCCATTATTTGCCTAGAGTGATTTAGGGAGATCATGGAAAAACTAAATCAGGATGGCCGGACGTGGGATTGAACCGTGGTCCTCCTGAATGCGAGTTCAGTGTGCTAACCACTGTGCCACCTCGCTCGGTTTAGCATTTCTGTGACATTTGGATAAGGTCTATACCGGCCCTAGCAGTGCCCACCCTTCAGCCCCTTCCGTCAGGCAGACCTAATAAGATGTCCAAACGGTAAAGTAACACCCTTATAACTGATCGCACTAGTATCGTATATGTTAGTTGCTTTAGGAATCCACTGCACATTAACCAGAAACCTCCCACCAAATATGTCTTTATTTGTCTTCCCTATTATTACAAGCCGACTGGAGTGGCCGAGTGGTTCTAGGCGCTACAGTCTGGAACGCGCGACCGCTACGGTCGCAGGTTCGAATCCTTCCTCGGGCATGGATGTTTGTGATGTCCTTAGGTTGGTTAGGTTTAACTAGTTCTAAGTTCTATGGAACCGATGACCTCAGCAGTTGAGTCCCATAGTGCTCAGAGCCATTTTTTTGTTTTTACGAAGAGCGTTCAATAAATAATGCAACATATTTTTTTCTCGACGAGTTTCGGTTGAAAAAATGGGGAATTTCCTGTGAGACATCGTGGAATATTTCCTCTTCAGCCCCTACAGTTTCATGAAGTTCAGATAGGTGGAGGCGCTATACGTAACCTTAAAATGGCGCCTGTAACGGAAGTGCGTTCCAAGCAAAGAGATGTCATTGAGCGACGGAAAACCAAAGCATCGCAGATATTCATAGGTATTTGCAGAATGTCTACGGAAATCTAGCAATTAACAAAAACACGGTGAGTCTTTGGGCTAGGCGTCTATAAGCATCGCAGCAAAATCGCGCAAACCTCTTCGATCTCCAACGTGCTGGCTGGCCGCACACATCTGCAATATTGGAACGTGCCGACACTCTCATTCGAGGTGATCAATGGATCAAAATCAAACACCTCACTGCTCAACTGGACGTCTCTGTCGGTCATGCTGACACATTCGCCCACCAGCAGGGGTACTCAAAAGTGTGTGCCTGCAGGGTTCCTACCCGCCTAACAGAAGACCATAAACAGCTACGAAGGACGATCTGTGCCGAACTACTTGCGCGTTACGAAGCTGATTGTGGCATTTTCTTTTCGTCGAAAATCGTCACAGGCGATGGAACATGGATTCGTCACTTCGAAGCGATAACAAAGCGGCAATCCATGCAGTGGCTCCACACCGCCTCTCCTTCAAAGAAAAAACTTAAAGCCCCACACTAGCCAGTAAAGTCATGGTGACAGTCATCTGGGACTGTGAAGGGATTATTCTGTTTGTTGTCCTCACGGGGCAACGATTAACTATGATGTGTATTGTGCTTCCCTCAGGAAGCTAAAGAACTGACTTCAGCGTGTTCGTCGCCACAAAAATGTGAACGAGCTTCTCCTTCTCCAAGATAACGCAATGTCGCACGAAAGTCTGCGTCAGGAGATAACAATACGTCATTGGGCTGTTCTTCCTCATGCACCGAGCACATTCAGACTTCGATCTGTTTGGTCCAACGAAGGAAGCACTCTGCGGGAATCAGTAAGTGGGTGGTGAGGAGGTTATTGATGCAGCAAGACGCTGGCTCCGACGTCGACCAATTGAGTGGTTCCGTGATGGCATGCAGGCCCTCCCAGGAAGGTGGCGGAATGCCGTCGCATTGAACTTAGATTATGTTGCAAAATAAAGTTTTGTAGCCAAAAGAGTGGGGAATAATATGGTGTGTTAGAATCCTGGATAATACCAACCTGTTTTCAGAAAAAAATGTGTTGCACTACTTATTTATTTAATCGTATGGCTAGGGCCGCCCGTCGGGCAGGCCGTTCGCCGGGTGCCGGTCTTTCAATCTGACGCCACTTCGGCGACCTGCAGTCGATGAGGATCATAGGATGATGATGGGGACAGCGCAACACCCATTCCCTCGCGCGGGGAAAAATCGGCCGGCCGGTGTGGCCGAGCGGGTCTAGGCGCTTCAGTCTGGAACCGCGCGACCGCTACGGTCGAAGGTTCGAATTCTGCCTCGGGCATGTATGTGTGTGATGTCCTTAGGTTAGTTAGGTTTAAGTAATTCTAAGTTCTAGGGGACTGATGACCTCAGAAGTTAAGTCCCATAGTGCTCAGAGCCATTTGAACCATTTTCTAGGGGACTGATGACCTCAGATGTTAAGTCCCATAGTGCTCGGAGCCATTTGAACCATTTTCTAGGGGACTGATGACCTCAGATGTTAAGTCCCATAGTGCTCGGAGCCATTTGAACCATTTTTTGGAGAAAATTCCCCGACCCAGCTGGGAATCGAACCCGGGCCCAGAGGATTGACAACCTGTAACGGTGACCATTCAGCTACCGGGGGCGGACTGCAATACTTGTTGAAAGCCCCTTGTAATTTGTAGTTCGTTCTATTTTCTGTTGCTTCTTAATGTTACTCCATAGTGCTTAAACGATGTGACGCGTTCCTTACGTGTTGTCACTATCAACTTCTTCTCTCTTGTTTACGCAAAATATGTTCTGTTGGCTGCCATCAGTACACCCACTTCAAAATATTACGTTAATATGAATTTCCTTGCAATCTCCTCTGTTAATTCATCACATTAATCAACCAATAGTGGTACAAGAAGGAAAGTAAAAGACGAGTAGGTATTGAGCAAAACAGATAAAGAGGGAAGTTTAAGAGGAACTTTTTCTGAAAGCAAGGACAGATATGTCTATGTCACATCACGCTCAAGACTATCTAGTCTGGGAATGGCGAGACAAGACAAGTAGAAAAAAATTTTTGGCTGTTCGATAGTGTACCGTAGATTAAACAAGATAAAACATAATGCATCTTGCGAAAAATCTTCAAGTAAATGCCCTCTTACTGAAAGAAAGAACGACGCATAATATATTAATAATAATTTAATGCTAAGTGACTGATCGTCTTTGTAAGACTGAATTCGAGACATGTTAACAGAAAATCCAGTAAAGGCAGGCATAGAGAGCGTTTTACGTACTCGTTAAGCAGGCAGCGTGTTACGAAATCAGGGCAAGTGATTTACTGTTACCTTGGTATCAGATGAGTCACTGTTCCGCTTAAATGTGAATGAGTCTTTATGTGCGAGCGTAATTGGGCACAGCAAAGGCTTTACAGTCCAAACAAAGGCGTTAATGAATTCCTTTGATGCGAAACATCGTCCTACATACTCTCTTTTAATTTCAATGATGAGGGTGGCTGTCGGCGAGAACTCATTCTGCTTTTACGCTTACCGGCAGATTTCCTTCACCTTGGAGTCGCTAAGCAGATAACATTGAGTTTAATACACTCTTCGGAACGAAGTTTTGCTCGACGAATATCGAAGACCGTTTCTCAGAAGCGTTACAAAGTTCAAAATCATGTCGATTACTTTGCGACAGTTCCACGTAAGTAGGTTGCCAAAAATGTAGAGGAGAGCCGGGCAAACTGGCCATGCTAAGAGGTTCCTATCTTTTACGCTGAGTAGCAACAGACGGAAATGCATAGCTATGTCCAATCATAATGAATTATAACATACGACTGTTGAAGTATAATAAGAGTAGTTTAAGCACCTTAGGAGCAAATTAAGTGCTTTAAACAATTCAGTTTTTCATAAAGTGGCAAATGAACGCTTTGCCTGACATGAGTGGGCCAAGTGACCACTTAGCTTTAAACTCAAAAATAATGGGTAAAAACTATATTAAGAAAGAACTAAATGTATTTTATTGTGAAACATTATTTGAATTACACTTTTCCCAAATGAACGTGGAAATGTGTTTCTATGTCCTGTACGAAGTTCGTAGGTGCAGAGGGAGCACAATTGGTATTTAATCCACTGCTCTCTTGGCCCTGAATTTGATTTTTTTTTTTTATTTTTTTTTTTTTTTTTTTTGCGGCATATGCATACTGTTCCTTCATTGCGATCGCCAAAAAAAGTTCTTTTAGGGTTGGGTTTGCCACTCTTCGCAGTCTTCTTTTTACTGCCTTTCTTCTCTACGGTTGTTTTCCTTTTTTCCTTCTTTCCTCTTTATTTCTCTTCCGTTTCTTTATTTGCCGCTTCTAGGTCCCTTTTATAAGCACGTGCTGTATGCATCACCGCGGAGCCTATCTTTCGGCCGCTGCTTTTACGTTTTTTCCTACACAAAGTGGACAGAAGCCACTGTCGGGATGGCCACTTTGCCCGCAGTTAATCCTTTACATAAAGGCTGTATCTCCTCTAATAGCACGGCCGAAATTTCAGTAACTAAAGTAGGATTACGGAGTCAAGACGCACTTCCAATACAATTTCATTAGAAAGACTTAAGTAACATTCCCTCTCCACAATAAATACACAAACTGAGCACTTACCTTAAACCAGGATAACTAAAATCCACAAAAATTATTATAACTTCGAGAGGCGCCAGAGAAAACAGATTAGACTTCAAAGGGCGACTGGGCCATCCAGGGAGACTACGTTAAAGGCACTTCCTGCTCTATGCAAGCACCTTATAGCCCCCAGGACCCTAACAGTTACTTTGCCCGTCATGGCCAGAGTGCCCGGCTCGCTCTTACTAACGCGGAGAGAGAGGGTCAAATCTGATAAATTAAAGTTCTTTTAATCATAGGCATCAGTCTTTTGATTACTTTGATGCCAACTTACTCTCATTCTGTTTTTTGATTTTTGCACATTGTGTACGTATAATACCTAATAATCTCACATACGTATTTCAAGCTATGATGCGGCCTCATTCTTCTCCACCATTATCCCCGCCAGCGTCATATTAACGGTGCCAGCATTCCTGAGCACATCACTCACTATCTTTTCCCTTCTGCTAATAACAGTTTAACATATAATTCTTCTCCCAACCAATATTTTCTAGTCCATCAGTTGATTTTACTTCGTCCATAAAAAAATTTAACATCCTTGTGTATTGCCGTTTTTTATGGTATCAATAAAATACAATACCACGTCCCGAGCTTACAATTTTAGAAACTGTCACTAATAGATAGCTGTGAAGCAAAACGTTCTTATTCTTCTGCATCTTTCTGCTCCTAATCCTTTTCCCGCCACCTGCCACCTGCCACTTTTGTTTCCAGATAACATAGTTACTTCTCTTTCTCCACAGTGCCTTCCCATTCCTTTCTTTCAGTACAATAGTCTTTTCCATAGTGCTATTTATTATCACTTTCGTCTGAATTTTGTTTAATATTGGCTTCTATTTTATTCGGCTCACAATGTCCATCATTATATTTCCCCATGCCTTCTGTACCTTCACCCAGGAGAATCGTGGCATTTACGAACGTTAACATCGTGCTGTAGCCCTTTCTTTTCATTTCTTCATTTTTTCAGTCTCTCTTCCAAATACGAGATTACCGCATTCTTTTCTTCGTTTTCTGTCACCTCTGTTACTCCCACTTGCTTTTCGAGTACACTATAAATTAATAATGCTTTCGTGTACTTCAGTCCCGGTCATTTTTGGGTTTATGTTGTGATTTGCCTGTACTGCGTAAAGCAAAGAGTACTAACTTGCGAGAATAGGAGTGACCCAACCCTGAGACGTGCCAGGTTTGACCTTGAACACTTGCCTGGACTTAGTCTTTAAGTGGTTTCTCGCTCCTGTTTGAAGTAATGAGCAACTGTCCTGTACTCCCCTGGATCTCCCGTGTTATAGCTGTTAATTATTTTTTATGTTTTATTTCTTTTTTTGTGTGTTCCTCCCTATTCCCATTGTCCGCCTGATTCAGCCGTGTATTTCGTCAGTGATCACTGTTATAATAAATATAAATCCCGCGAAGTTCTATTGATAGTTCAATTTCCCTGACCGACATATTTCGAAAACTTTTCGTATAATGATCGATACTATTATCGGCATGGTTCTTTCCTTGTACGTGCTTCTACGGAAAGAATATGGTTTGGCCAAGAGAATGCGATCATTGGAGAAAGATTTCAATTATCGGTCGAGATCCAATGACTGTTAGCAGAATATGGAATAAGTGGGTTCAGGAGGGTAATACGGAACGCCGTGCTAGATCCCAACGGCCTCGTATCACTAGCAGTCGAGATGACAGGCATCTTATCCGCATGGCTGTAACGGATCGTGCAGCCACGTCTCGATCCCTGAGTCAACAGATGGGGACGTTTGCAAGACAACAACCATCTGCACGAACAGTTCGATGACGTTTGCAGCAGCATGGACTATCAGCTCGGAGACCATGGCTGCGGTTACCCTTGACGCTGCAACACAGACAGGAGCGCCTGCGATGGTGTACTCAACGACGAACCTGGGTGCACGAATGGCA
The DNA here is from genome assembly GCF_021461395.2 of Schistocerca americana. Classification (NCBI taxonomy): domain Eukaryota; kingdom Metazoa; phylum Arthropoda; class Insecta; order Orthoptera; family Acrididae; genus Schistocerca; species Schistocerca americana. The sequence continues at coordinate 362,353,272 of NC_060120.1, read as the reverse complement.
AAACGTCATTTTTTTCGGATTAATGCAGGTTATGTTTACTGCATCATGATGGTCGCATCCGTGTTTGGCGACATCGCGGTGAACGAACATTGGAAGCGTGTATTCGCCATCGCCATACCGGCGTATCACCCGGCGTGATGGTATGGGGTGCCATTGGTTACACGTCTCGGTCACCTCTTGTTCGCATTGACGGCACTTTGAACAGTGGACGTTGCATTTCAGATGTGTTACGACCCGTGGCTCTACCCTTCATTCGATCCCTGCGAAACCCTACATTTCAGCAGGATAATGCACGACCACACGTTGCAGGTCGTGCACGGGCCTTTCTGGATACAGAAAATGTTCGATTGCTGCCCTGGCCAGCACTTTCTCCAGATCTCGCACCAATTAGAAACGTCTGGTCAATGGTGGCCGAGCAACTGGCTCGTCACAATACGCCATTCACTACTCTTGATGAACTGTGGTATCGTGTTGAAGCTGCATGGGCAGCTGTACCTGTAGACGCCATCCAAGCTCTGTTTGACTCAATGCCCAGGCGTAACAAGGCCGTTATTACGGACAGAGGTGGTTGTTCTGGATACTGATTTCTCAGGCTCTATGCACCCAAATTGCGTGAAAATGTAATCACATGTCAGTTCTAGTATAATATATTTGTCCAATGAATACCCGTTTATCATCTGCATTTCTTCTTGGTGTAGTAATTTTAATGACCAGCAGTGTATGTAACCAAAGAATGCCAGTTTTTTTTCATCCAACAAAATGCGATGTAGTCGTGCAGTTAAAATTTATTGCGCCTGATTCTCCCTTAAGCCTCCCTTAAAAGCACAATCAGATGTTGGTCATCTCCCTAAAAACCATGATCAGGTGTTGTCGCTCTAGTTTGAAGTGAACAGAGGGCTAGCTCCCATAATCACATCAAATGGTCTACCCCTTAAAGCCTCAACTACACAGCAGATATAAAAGAGTTTACATCTTTCGCTCTAAGAAGTACCATAAATGAGCAGTCCCCAATTCAGTATCTTGGTTTAAGTAACGCGTACAGCTGGATCCTTACGATTTTTGTTTGATTAATAGTGCAAGATTAATGGAGTAAGCGGTTAGACCATTGTATTCAGAGACGACGTGAAAATCACTGACGTTCTGCCATTTTAAGGAGGGAAAGTTGTGCCACAACTTCGAATGTGTGAAGTGCACCATGGATGTAAGGATGTAGAGGCTTGTCTCACTAGGGGTAAGATAGATGCTGCCTACAGGAAAATTAAAGAGACCTTTGGAGAGAAGAGAACCACTTTTATGAATATCAAGAGCTCAGATGGCAACCCAGTTCTAAGCAAAGAAGGGAAGGCAGAAAGGTGGAAGGAGTATATAGAGGGTTTATACAAGGGCGATGTATTTGAGGACAATATTATGGAAATGGAAGATGATGTAGATGAAGATGAAATGGGAGATAAGATACTGCGTGAAGAGTTTGACATAGCACTGAAAGACCTGAGTCGAAACAAGGCCCCGGGAGTAGACAACATTCCATTAGAACTACTGATGGCCTTGGGAGAGCCAGTCATGACAAAACTCTACCATCTGGTGAGCAAGATGTATGAGACAGGCGAAATACCCACAGACTTCAAGAAGAATATAATACTTCCAATCCCAAAGAAAGCAGGTGTTGACAGATGTGAAAATTACCGAACTATCGGTTTAATAAGTCACAGCTGCAAAATACTAACGCGAATTCTTTACAGACGAATGGAAAAACTGGTAGAAGCGGACCTCGGGGAAGATCAGTTTGGATTCCGTAGAAATGTTGGAACACGTGAGGCAATACTAACCTTACGACTTATCTTAGAAGAAAGATTAAGAAAAGGCAAACCTACGTTTCCAGCATTTGTAGACTTAGAGAAAGCTTTTGACAACGTTAACTGGAATACTCTCTTTCAAATTCTGAAGGTGGCAGGGGTAAAATACAGGGATCGAAAGGCTATTTACAATTTGTACAGAAACCAGATGGCAGTTATAAGAGTAGAGGGGCATGAAAGGGAAGCAGTGGTTGGGAAAGGAGTGAGACAGGGTTGTAGCCTCTCCCCGATGTTATTCAATCTGTATATTGAGCAAGCAGTAAAGGAAACAAAAGAAAAATTCGGAGTAGGTATTAAAATTCATGGAGAAGAAGTAAAAACTTTGAGGTCCGCCGATGACATTGTAATTCTGTCAGAGACAGCAAAGGACTTGGAAGAGCAGTTGAACGGAATGGACAGTGTCTTGAAAGGAGGATATAAGATGAACATCAACAAAAGCAAAACGAGGATAATGGAATGTAGTCAAATTAAGTCGGGTGATGCTGAGGGAATTAGATTAGGAAATGAGACACTTAAAGTAGTAAAGGAGTTTTGCTATTTGGGGAGCAAAATAACTGATGATGGTCGAAGTAGAGAGGATATAAAATGTAGACTGGCAACGGCAAGGAAAGCGTTTCTCAAGAAGAGAAATTTGTTAACATCGAGTATAGATTTAAGTATCAGGAAGTCGTTTCTGAAAGTATTTGTATGGAGTGTAGCCATGTATGGAAGTGAAACATGGACGATAACTAGTTTGGACAAGAAGAGAATAGAAGCTTTTGAAATGTGGTGCTACAGAAGAATGCTGAAGATAAGGTGGGTAGATCATGTAACTAATGAGGAGGTATTGAATAGGATTGGGGAGAAGAGAAGTTTGTGGCACAACTTGACTAGAAGAAGGGATCGGTTGGTAGGACATGTTTTGAGGCATCAAGGGATCACCAATTTAGTATTGGAGGGCACCGTGGAGGGTAAAAATCGTAGAGGGAGACCAATAGATGAATACACTAAGCAGATTCAGAAGGATGTAGGTTGCAGTAGGTACTTTGAGATGAAGAAGCTTGCACAGGATAGAGTAGCATGGAGAGCTGCATCAGACCAGTCTCAGGACTGAAGACCACAACAACAACACCATGGATTCCTCAGCAGTTTGCAGGTACCTCTACATCAGCGAGATAAATGCTAATGGTAGAACATGCTCATCAGTTCCATCCCAGGTGGAAGTGCGATAACGACTGCGCAGTGTTACCAACTATCAACGCTGAACGGTATGTTTGCTAACATACAGCTGCCGACCAAGGTAACACTGACACCAGTTACGTGAGGAAAAACTCTGCCCTGCAAACTGTCACTTGGCCTCCAGCACGAATTACAGCCTCTTTTCAGCAAATACGGATGTTCAGAGGAATACGCAGTTATTTTCCAGGCAGAGATATCTTTCTTACAGCGTTTAGCGGTGGGTACACGGAATTTGTACTCTGTCGTCCCAGTGAAACACATTCGCAGTCGTATAGGCTCAATAATGTAACTATCTGCAGGCTCAGTGTGATGTTACATTTCATAAAGTCTGCAGCCTGAATTGCTGATGCGATGTCGTAATTTACAGGCTATTGTTAGATTACGTGGTCTGAAGTAGAGCTGTCTTCCTAATTGACATTTTCTTGTTCGTGACTGTTCGATACGATATGCACCATGTCAGCTACTTTACAAAACAATGTTCTCAGTAAAAAAGGAGGATATCACGAGTTGTTTCAGTAGCATCAACTAGGCAAGACTTAGCAAACTGGCTGACCTCCGATGCGTAAAGAAAGGTATGAAGCTTAAAATTTTACGCGTTTGCACCTAAATATCCAGTGCAACCAAGACGCTCTAACTAGAGCACCGATTATTTACATACGAATAAGACTAATACTTTCAGTACTGATGCGCCAGGAAAGTCTTATTATAATAAATATGACATATTATCATATTTACACAAGAGTCTCAATTGTCTTTCTGTCTGCAAAATATATGCAGGGTGATTCTTATTAATGTTTAAAAACCCACAAAGCGACATAGATAATGCTGAGAAAAGTAATTTGATATAAACATGGAGCCGCAAATGTAGGAAAATACTCCAAAAGTGGACGAAAGATGTTGGACATTTTACGTCACCCTCGTACCACGCGGCACGGTGCAGCAGTTATGTCTGTTGATCTGTCGAGGCTGATCGTCAAATCCAAGTCAAATATTCGCGTCGGTGTGACTCCGGGCCTATGTGCGCGACTTCACCGCGTGCGACTCACGGTTCGAGTCTTACGTCCGGCAGGTAGTATTTTTTTTTTTTTTTTTTTCCATTTAGCTACTGTTATGTGTTTACATTGAATTAGGATTCATCATTTTATTGGTCGGTCTTACGGTCTCTGCTGGTTTGTTGCAAATTACAGTACTAGAAAGACCTACCTACTGCGTCACAAATAAATGAGTATGAGTTTCCGAATTGCGTCACAGTCAATAAATGACCTACGTTTTCGTTACTAAAATCTGTAAACAAAGAAAGAAGGAACTAGAGGGAAGAAACTCGATATAACAACATGATAGGTGCCATGTATAATTTTGGTATCTGAAACGACTGTGAGCGAGCAGCGATGTTGTAAGCTGTACCACAGAAATTAAGCCAACATCTTTGACCTGCGCGAGGGCGGAGTGGGAGCTGATAGTGTTTAGCGTGGGTAGGGACAGAGTCGAACTTCAACTGTGTTAGAGTTCGGCTGATAATGTAAAACAGTGGTAGAGTGAGGAAGCTATGGCAATATTATGATTCAAATTTAATATCTCAGAGTATCATTTTGTTCAATCAACATGATTGTGAAATTGATTTGTGAAGGAAGAAATGTAATGGAATGTCAGGTAAATACAAAAATGATGTTACTCTTTTTTCAATGTTGCTGCGCCATCGAACTAACTTTGTTATTGTACTGAAAGTTGTTATATTTGAGGGATTGGCTGTAGAGAAGTTCATTAAATTTAAAATCTGCTTTGAGCACTTTTTCTCAATACAAAAAAAAATAAACATAGTGTTGTCATTTTTGCTCATATTTCATTTTCTTACCAACCTTTCTCTTTCAATTCCTTTAACGGATCATCCAACCAAGTTTGTTCGATAAACTGTTCGATTTGCAATTAACAGAGAACTCATTGCACCTCTCGAGTGTCTCGGTGTAGATACGTTAATTTGCAGCTTTAGCACAGCGGCGCGCAAGACAGAACAGTACTGCAACGCGTTATCCAGATTTGGGAAGAATAGAGGTAAGGAGAAAAGATTATGATTTTTTTTTAAATTTATTCAATCAGGGCCAACTTTTGTTATTCAGAGACAGTTTTTGTGATCAATTTTTTCAAATCCAATTACTCTAGGTTTCATGTCCAAGTTAATTATTCAGGCAGTTTATACTGTTCAAAATTCTTGCACTCAGATTGCTAACTTTTACAGTGTGAAACACTTCCCTTTTCTGTACAATTAAATACTTCTACAGTGTAGCTTGGGTTTCACACTACAACAGTACAAGATTCATTACTACAGTTCAATTATTATTACAGCTCAGAGCTAACAGTCAGAAACTTAGTACTTCAGACATATTTTTATATATTTAGATAACTTTCAGTTTATATTTTTATTTATTTAGATAACTTTCAAACAGATTTTGCTTACTTACATGGAGGACAACAATTTTGTAACTTCCATGTTCACAACAGATGAATTCGCAAAAGTGTTCGAAATTTGCACCGTTTCCTTGAATGCAAGTGTTGCATCGCTCAAGCATAACTTCACACATGTCCCTGATAATACCTTCTATGATTTTGATCTCTGCAGAGAAGAGGAGTCGGCTATGCGGGCTATGAGGTTCATTTGGGACCCTAATGGGGTGTTGTAAACTAGCTCCTTCATGCGACCCCAAAGAAAGAAACCTATTGCGTTTAAATCCAGGGAGCTTGCTGGGCAGCAAATTGGCCCACGTTGCCTAATCGGCCGCACGAGCAGCGAGGTATATCATTTGGTGACGTCACAAAAAATGTTCGAATGTGTGTGGAATGTTATGGGACTTAACTGCTAAGGTCATCAGTCCCTAAGCTTACACACTACTTAACCTAAATTATCCTAAGGACAAACTCACACACCCATGCCCGAGGGAGGACTCGAACCTCTGCCGAGACCAGCCGCACAGTCCATGACTGCAGCGCCTAGACTGCTCTGCTAATCCCGCGCGGCTGGTGACGTCACATATATTAAATTACTTGTCTCATCGTCATCTAATGGGTGTTTTAAACATTGATGATATATATATATATATATATATGTATATATATATATATATTGTTTCGCACAGTTATGATCGTGCATTCCAATGTGTTTACCTTGTAATATCACTCCTGTCATCATGAATTCTTAACAAATTGGCAAACTATATTTCATCGTCTTCTTCAGCATACTGTTCATGATGCGTTACTATGTAGCTGCTGTTAAGACGTTGTAGGAACATTGTGGAACGTTGGACTAATATAATTTAAGGTATTTCAGCAATTGATGTTTGCTTGAGAGCCCTGGTGAATTTAACATCGGACTTATAAAGGGGTTTTTTTCTAACACCTTATCTTCGTTACTGTGTATAATATTGTCCTCCTATTGCAGATAAATTTCGTTGCAGTGGTAAGAGATAATTTTCCTGGTAGATAAATCAGTGGCCCGCCGATGTGGCCGAGCGGTTCTAGGCGCTTCAGTCTGAAACCGCGCGACTGCTACGGTCGCAGATTCGAATCCTGCCTCAGGCATGGATGTGTGTGATGTCCTTAGGTTAGTTAGGTTTAAGTAGTTCTAAGTTCTAGGAGACTGATGAGCTTAGATGTTAAGTCCCATAGTGCTCAGAGCCATTTGAACCATAAATCAGTGGCGGAATCGAAGTATGTGGGATCAGAAACAGTCGAATATTCAACCACCAGTTGTTCAATAATGTTAATTAACAGTTAAATATGAGTTTTGCTCTAACACTAATTCAAGGTCCCACTGCAATTTTGTACATTTCTAACACTGCATAAAATAACTTACAAAAAATAATACTAAATCTTATAAATCACGTTTAATGAACAATACCAGTACCATGTGTGTTACTTTACTAATTAGTGAAAGTGTTAAATACTCATATTTCACGTTAAGCTTGTAAGCGAGAAAAATTGTAGAAAAGGTCTGAAATTATTTTTAAAGTTGGTTGCAAGTCGCTAAGTGCTCCCATAATGAAACCGTGCATGAGTATAGTCTGGGTAACTTTAAGCTTAGTTTCAAGCAAAAACTAGTTTCTCACACATCTCAATGTTTATGGCGCAACATCTCCAGAATTATGAGGTTGGTTTGAAAAGTTCTCGGAATCACCACGAGAGGGCAGCGCTAGCGCAACGAGCTGTTCACGTGATATTCATTGGACTGTTGCCCGTAAACACGTGCCACGTCAGTGCTCTTGGAAGAGAGCTGTGGCGGTGACGTGGCGCTGTTGTTGTTCCCGCGTAGTGATTTGCGAAGATGGGAAAAATGGAGATTCGAGCAGTGAGTACGTACTTCGTAAAGAAAGGTATAAAAGCAAAGGACATTCATACTGATTTCCAGAATACACTGGGGGACTCTGCTCCTTCATATTCAACTGTTGCCAAGTGGACAAATGAAGTTAAATCTGGTCGGCGGAACTTATATGATGATCCGCGCAGTGGTCGGCCAAGATGTGTCAGTACTCCAGAAATCATTGCAAAAGTGCACAAAATGGTCATGGAGGATCGCCGATTGAGAGTGTGTGAAATTGCTCACACTTGCCAGATGTAATCTGAAAGGGCATATCACATTTTAACTGAAGAATTAGAAATAAAAAATTATCTGCAAGATGGGTGCTACGACTCTTGATGCTGGTTCAAAAATGCATGAGAATGGACATATCTGAACAATGTTTGGCCCGCTTTAGAAGAAACGAACAAGATTTTTTGTGACCACAGATGAAACTTGGGTGCACTACTACACCCCAGAGACAAAACAAGAGTCAGGGCAGTGGAAACATGCTGATTCTCCACCACCAAAAAAAGCAAAGACAATTCCTTCGGCGGGAGAAGTCATGGTATCAGTGTTCTGGTATGTAAAGGGGATTGTGTTTGTAGATCATATCCCCACCGGGGAAAAATTACCGGAGAATACTATGCTAACCTCCTGGACGAACTGCAACGAAAGATACGCGAAAAAAGGCCAGGTTTAGCAAAGAAGAAAGTCATCTTCCATCAAGACAATGCGCGTCCGCACACATGTTCCGCCGCCATGGCAAAATTACACGAACTAAGGTATGAATTGTTGCCACACCCGCCTTATTCACCTGATATGGTTCCGTCAGACTATCATCTCGTCTCAAAACTTAAAATTTTTCATGGTGGACGAAGATTAACTTCAAACGAAGAATTGATAGCCGTAGTTGACAACTATTTTGCAGGCCTGGAAGAAACTCATTTTCGAGATGGGTCAGATCACTAGAACATCGTTGGACCAAGTGCATTAGTCTACAAGGCGACTGCATTGAAAAATAAAAAAAGATTCAGTGATGTAAGTACTTTTTACCTACTCCATTCCGATAACTTTTCAAACCACCCTCATATGTGCTGTACAGTGATGTAATTTTGCAGGTGCATTCAGTGGTATAGATGGATACTGTTAGCGAAGTGTGTTGCGAACAGAATTAGTAAATCCACATCCATACACCCACAAAAACTCTCCGTCAGAACAGGCCCAGGAAGGCCCAATGGTACCGACCGCACGCCGTGTCATCCTCAGCCCACAGGCGTCACTGATGTGGATATGGCGGGGCATGCGGTAAGCACACCGCTTTCCTGGCCGTATGTCAGTTTACGAGACCAGAGCCGCTACTTCTCAATCAAGTAGCTTCTCAGTTTGCCTCACAAGGGCTGAGTGCACCCCGCTTGCCTACAGCGCTCAGCAGACCGGATGGTCACCCATCCAAGTTCTATTCCGGCCCGACAGCGCTTAACTTCGGTGACATGACGGGAACCGGTGTTTCCACTGCGGCAGGGCCGTTGGCTTCATACACCCACAGAAATTATAAAAATGGATGTACGTATACAAACCACCGGACCGACTCCAACCAAACTTGGTACACATATCACTCACTGTCCGGAAATCATCGCTGTGGGGAAAGAACCACCTGCTTACCAAAGGGGCGGGGCTGAAGGTGAGAATGCAGTGCTGCCCACGACGCGCGAACAGCCATACTTCAGTCTTCCAGTATTTGAGAATTAGAGTACTTAGTGACTTGGAACAACTTTGCGCATTACTTCAAACCTTTCTGAAACTTTTTCTCGCCGAAGATCGCCACGAAATGATGAGAGGAAAATCGTTTACCGCCTACTGTATTTTCGCTGTTCGTGCAGTAAAACTGTTCGTGAAGCATGCCGTTTTAATTTATCACTTCTTTACTACGAGGGTCGTTCCGAAAGAATTGCCTTCTATTTTTATTCACGGGAATACAGGAGATACATAAATCATAACAACACAGCCAAATAGAGGAATATTTCAGCTACAGACTGTCATTTTTTCACATAGACACAACCATTCGTTATGCACTTTTGTCAACGATGAACAAGAGCCTACGTGCCGCGCTTGTAAAACTCGGAACCAGCTGAGGCTAACCACTTCCTTACAGCTCTGACAACAGCATCCGAGTCTTGAAAATGTTCGCCAAGTTGTCCATCTTTCAGAGACCCAAAGAGATGCAAGTCTGAAGGCGCTAAATCGGGACTATACGGTGGTTGTGGCAAGACAGTCCAGCCGAGACTTGAAATGAGTTGTGTGGTCGCAAAACCATGTTGCAGGTGAAAGTTGGTCTTCTTCTCTGACCTTATCCTGGAAACTCAGCCTTTCAGCTTAGTCAGTGCCGTCTTGCAGAGTGATGAATTGACAGTTTCTCCAGGCACCAGGACATCCAAAAAGAACCACCCCCTGGCTATCCCAGAAGACTGTGCACATCACTTTGGCTTCAGACGGCTGTGTCTTGAATTTTTTCTTTGTCGCCATTCCGTGCACTGTTATTTGGATTCCAGCACATTTCATCTCCGGTGACGATGATATTCAGGATATTGTCATCTTCAGCTTCATGATGGTCCAGCGGGTCCCGACAAATTTCCATTTGATGAGTTTTTTTGTTCTTCTGTAAGCATCTACGGGACCTATCGCGCACGTACTTTGCGGTAACCCAGATGTTGCAACATTGTTTCCAAGGCATTACATCCGACATTCAGCATTGCCCACAATTTTTTGGTCGTTATCCGCCGATTAAGACGCTCTTCATTGCGTGGGATGGCAGCTGTGCAGGGTCAGCGGGCAGTGGCTTGTCATGCACACCCTTTCCTACACCCATAAAATGCCGTATCCATCGCCTCGTATTTCTCACGTCTATTTTATCGTCTGCATACGTCTTTTGCAAGCGTCGATGGATTTCAATCGGGCCAGTTTCTTCAGCAGTGAGGAATTCAATCACACATCGCTGTTTTATAAGCGCTTCCATATCAGACTCCATTTTGGACCCCTCCTCTGCTGTCGCTAACTACCGCAGAACAACGGAACCAGTTGCAAATGAAAGAGGAAGGTTCAAGCATTAGCAGTGACATCTGGCGCGGGGATCCAAAGTCACGACAATCTTTCGGAACGTAGTACTTTTCAGACATACTTCACATAAACCACAGTGTGTACCAGCAAAATTGTACCATTGTATGACATGTAGCTTAGGAGACATGACGTCACTCACACTACGGCGTGTCAAAAATTACAGTATCATGCATGACGTTTAAATTTATTACCTCTTTGCTACTAACACTATTCGCAACATATTTCACAGACAGCATCCACATTTGCCACTGAAAGTACCTATTAAAATATATCATTGTACAACACATAGTTGCCGGCGGAGGTGGCCGAGATGTTATAGGCGCTAAAGTCTGGAACCGCGCGACCGCTACGGTCGCAGGTTCGAATCCTGCCTCGGGCATGGATGTGTGTAATGTCCTTAGGTTAGTTAGGTTTAAGTAGTTCTAAGTTCTAGGGGACTGATGACCTCAGATGTTAAGTCCCATTGTGCTCAGAGCCATTTGAACTAGAACCGTCTTAGAGTTCGACATCCGGACCTTTGCATCATATGATATTAAAATATGGAGTGAAAGTAGAGAAAGTAAAATAATTTTGTGGCGTATTTACAACCACAAGCAAGTTAAACGTTACTGATTGGTTTAACAAGGTTTCTGATATGGTATTTCCAATTCACGTTCGTATCACATATGCACACCTACAAATTTTGAACATTCTGTTTCACATCATTTCTTTGCGCTACGTCTGCTGTTACCGTCAAAGAGAGGCGTATCATCAGCTATCTGTATTAGCAAACGCCTAATCCAGTTTGTGATTCATGATGCACAATCTCAGTTGCAGTTACCTACCTAACGCATTACAGGGACAACAAAAATTTGATTTTCAGTATCTTCATATAATTATTGATCGAATTTAAAATGTTGCCAGAATCTTCTCATTAAAAGGAATGATCTTATGTTAAAGGTTTAACGATGTAAGATAAGAATTACTGTTAGAAACTATGTATATATGTTGAGGCACTATAACTCACTGCGAGCAATTTCCCAGATTACACTCAACCAGTTTTCGACAGTCAGAGCACTTACCGATTTCCAGCAAACCTTAAGTATAATTTCATATCTTTTCAAAGCTTTTTCCTGATTATCTACTTAACGTCAAATATTTAACACGCATTTATTTATTTAATCGTAAGTTCGAAGTTCTTTTATTAATGGGAGTTCGTTAGTGTAGAGAATCGGAGGTTTACTGGCACTAACGAATCTTCGATTATCAGTAGTTATGCCACAAAAAGCTGCTAGAGTCCGCAGATCAAATCCCTTCCCACTTGAAGAGAGAACCGAAGCAGCCGAAATGCAGAACTCCACGATGTTTACGGTGGTTGAGTAACATCTACTGCGCTTGTACGGTTAATTGACCAGGGTAAATATGGTCATCGGCACACATCCAAGAAAATAGTGGCCTGTCCGTGTCTCTCTCTCGGAAACTCAGTACCCAAACTAAATAGGAATACCTGAGAGCAACGTCTCCACGATCCACATATAAAAAGATATTGATGCGCCTTTGGCCCAAGGAATAGCATGCAGCCGTAGAACTACAATAATAAAAAAGCCAAGCTTATACATAGGTGATTGCCCATGAGCAGCGGACTCTACCAAGGGAGAGCAGAACCGCTAAAGAAAAATGATGTTTTGAATATTATATCTCATGCTGCTTCACGTGCTCTCCATTCCACTTCGAACAGCGTCCAGCAATCTAGCAGCTACCGTTAATGAGGCGTCGAAAGGCTAAATGATGATGCTTTCGTAGGAGACACATAACTTGAAAATAGTAGTGTTCGAATGTTGGCTAATGTCCATCCAACAGCGATGTTATTGCTGCTGACCTGAACTGGAACGGCTGTAGGTAAACCAGATCCAAGGATGACATTCACTGGGAGAGTCCTAAGAAAATTTAATTCACTCAAGAACGAATTGACCTACAAAACTCTTCGGCCACTGATTATTGAGTTCTGCACGTCAGTCTGTAAGCTTCACCCAACAGGATTAAAAGAAGAGACGGAGAATATTCAAAGAAGATCGGAGTATTTATTAAAGTGTTCATTTATTAAGAGCTTTATGGAAATGTTCTTCAACCCAGTTGTGCTTCGCGGGGAAGTTTACTGCTAAATCTCGAAAACCTACGTTCCAAGAAGAGGTTGGCCAATGACAGAAAAGCCATCATTTGAACAGAATGAGACTGGAAGATGAATACAACCAAAAGAAAACAAAAATAATGGCATTCCCTCGAATTAAATCAGGCAATGCTGAGGGAATTGCAGTAGGAAATGAGATACCAAAAGTAGTCTTTGAGTTTTGTTATTAGGGCACTAAAATAAGTAACGGTGGCCTATGTCGAGAGATTATAAAACGCAGACTGACAACAACAAGAAAAGCGTCAAAAAGAGAAATTTGTTAACATCGAAAAAAAGTTTAAGTGTCCCAATAAATTTTCTGAAGGTATTTTTCTGGTGTATACCCTTGCACAGATGTGAAACGCGAACGGTGAACAGTTCAGACAAGCATAGAATAGAAGCTTTTAAGACTTGCTGTTAAAAAGTACTGCTGAAGATCATACGAGTATATCGAATAATTAATGGAAAGGTACTGAAGCCAATTTTGGAGAAGAGAGAGGCGTGCGATATCATGACTAAAATAAGGGATCCATGACTAAAATAAGGGCTCAGTTTGAAGCATACATCCTCAGCTATCAAGAAATCGTAAATCTGGTAATCGAGGAGAGTGTGGGCGCTAAAAATTGTAATTTGACACCAAATCTATGTAGGCTGAAGCAGTGATGCAAAGATCAAGAGAACTGCACAGGATGAACTAGCGTGGATTGTGTCATGAAACCAACCTCCAGACTGAAGGTGACAACCGCAACACCGTTCCAAGAATATGAATAATTCCATTTTTGCCATCAGCTGTACAAATTTCGTATTTATTTTCTATGGTTTTGGTCGTATCGGTATCTCCACATGAAGAATAAAACGCTGTACACTAGACGGATAAACTGAAAAGCATCAGAGTCATAAAACGTTTACAGAACCACGTATGATGGATGTTGAGTTCGACACCAGCACAAAACTGACTCCACTACGACTAAGCGGAAAAATCGTTAAGGTGGTAAAACGATGTCTGACATCTGTTGCGACGAATACGTCAAAGAAATTATCCATGTATGAGAAATCTAGATACCTTACAGCGCAATGCATGTTTGCCATCAGCTGTGCAAATTTCTTATTTGTTTTCTACTGGTTTCCGTAGTAGCGATCATATTCTCAGGAAGAAAACAAGCTGCACATTAGACGAATATTGAATTCAACGTAACACTAATCGATTACTGAAGGAAATCTTTGAATTGCAAAGTATCGAATTTTCTCATATATGCAAAAGTTTTATCAAAAAAATGTTCAAATGTGTGTGGAATCTTATGGGACTCAACTACTAAGGTCATCAGTCCCTAAGCTTACACACTACTTAACCTAAATTATCCTAAGGACAAACACGCACACTCATGCCCGAGGGAGGACTCGAACCTCCGCCAGGACCAGCAGCACAGTCCACGACTGCAGCGCCTGAGACCGCTCGGCTAATCCCGCGCGGCTGCAAAAGTTCTATGATGTACTCGCAACAACAGAGGTCAATCGTTATGCTACCACCTTAATGATCGTTCTGTTTAGTCATGGTGAAGTCAATTTTGTGACGATATCGAAATCTTGGCCTGTTATGCGTGGTTCTGTAAACATTTGATGACATTCGTAGTTTTCAGTTTATCCAATGGGAAGTTGAATTACATATCCATGTAATGTGTAGCTTCTTTGCAGGTGCTTCCTAATGTTTATCTTGATGAACTTGACAGCTTATTTGTTTTATCCTGTGTGTATATTGTTCATTTGTTTTTGTTGATATAGTCTTCCTGTGAAGATGGTCGCTACGAACGCATTCAGTAGAAAATAAATAACAAATTCGCATAGCTGTTGGCAAACATGCAGTTCTTCAAAGCCCTGACAGCTATATCGAGTCATCTCATTAGACTGTTAATTCCAAGAATAATCAGACAACATTTTACTTCCCTGAACATACAGTTCGTAATATGACAACGGCAGGAAAACCAGAGGACTTTGAGCTCATGCAGAAGATTACTGACTGTCGTTCTCCCCACGCACCAATCATAAATAAGAAAAGGGGGGAAACGAAAATGATGCCAGAAGTACCCTCTACCATACACCTTAACACGGCACTCGGAGTATAGATGTATATGTATACTGATCAATATTTTCCCTTTGACAGACGATAATACGATCACCGACAGAAATATATAACGTAAATGAACTTGAATACCAAACATGTCGTAGCATCAAAAAACTAAACCAAAGTGGCTCACTTCGAGTTAATTTTACTACTCATCACCCGCACTCCTAAATCACTGAGTGGTGGGACACAAATTTACAGCTTTCATATTGGCACCTGTGAAATTCTGTGGCGCCCCTGGTCTGAAGGCCAGAAGCTGCAGCTTTCACCCGGCGAGTTGACTCAGCTAGTACTGAACCTTGGCTCGCCTCCTGAGTGGACTGAAGGATGACAGGCCAGCCATGTTTGTCTACCTGTGGGAGGTTTGCCGTTAGGTTCGCTATTCATTCTTGTGGCTCTGGTATGTGGAACACTGACAACGGTAATTCAAATATGCATGCCGACGTCGCAAGTCGAAGATGAAGAGATAAAGTATACGAGGATACTGAACGGGTAATTTAGTACGTAAAGGGAGATGAAAATCTACGAGTGATGGAGGACTAGAATGTTGTTCTAGTGGAAGGGGTGTCAGAAAGGTTTGCGGGACATAAGGGCTTGGTATTAGGAATGAGAGAGGAAAAAGACTGAGTTCTGCAGTAAATTTCAGCAAGTAATAGCGAATACTCTGTTCAATAATCACAGGAGGAGGAGGTATACTTGGAAAAGGCCGGGAGATACAGGAAGATTTCGGTTGGATTTCATCACGCTCAGGCAGAGATTCCGAAACCTGATACTGGATTGTAAGCCGTACCCATAAGCAGATATAGACTCAGATCACAATTTAACAATGATGAAGAGTAGGCTGAAGTTTAAGAGACTAGCCAGGAAGAATCAATGCACAAAGAATGAAAAGATACGCTTGAAGTCCTCCAAAGCTATACATACTGCGATAAACAATAGCTCAGTAGGCAGTTCAGCAGGAGAGGAATGGACATCTCTACAAACGGCAATCATTGAAGTTGGAAAGGAAAACGTATTTACAAAGAAGGTAACTGCGAAGGAACAGAGAGTAAAAGAAGAAATACTTCAGCTTATAGACGAAAGAAGGAAGTACAAATACGTTCAGAAAAATTCTGGAATACAGAAATACAAGTCACTTAGGAATGAAATAAACAGCAAGGGCAGGGAAGATAAGACGAAATAGCTGCATAAAAACTGTGAAGAAGTCGAAAAATAAATAATGATTGTCGGAAGCATTGACTCAGCATATAGAAAAGCCAAATCAATCTTCGCTGAAACTGAAAGCAAGTGTGGTAACATTAAGAGTGCGGTAGGAATTCCATTGTTGAATACGAAGAGAGTGCTGTTATGCGGAAAGAATACACCGAGAGCCTCTATGAGAGGGAGGACTTGTCTGCTAACGTGATAGGAGAAGAAACAGGAGTCATACAGAAGAGACACGTGATCCACTATTAGAGTCAGAATGTAAGAGAGCTTTGGAAGACTTAAGATCTAATAAGGAAGAAGCGATAGATAAAAAATTTTTAGTCATTGGGGAAAGTGGCAACAAAACGACTATTCGCGTTTGTGTGTAGAATATATAAGTCTGCCTGTATACCATCTACCTTTCAGAAAAAAACATCCACACAATTCCGAAGATTGCCAGAGCTGATAAGTGTCAGAATTATCGCACACTCAGCTTAAAAGCTCATGCTTCCAAGTTGCTGACAAGAATAATATATAGAAGAATTGAAAAGGGAACTGAGAAAGTGTTAATGATTGTCGGTTTGGCTTTAGGAAGGGTAAAAACATCAGAGAGGCAGTCCTGACGTTGCAGTTTATAATGAAAGCAAGACGAAAGAAAAATCACGACACGTTCACAGGATTTGTCGACCTGTCAAAAGCATTCTAAAATGTCACGTGGTGCAAGATGTTCGAGATTCTGAGAAAAATGAGGGTAAGCTATATGGAAATAGAGGTAATGTACAGTATGTACAAGAACCAAGGGGGAACAATAAGAGTAGTAGACCAAAAACGAAGTGCTTGGATTAAAAAGAGTGTATGACAGGTATATAATCTTTCGCCCCTTCTGTTCAATCTACACATCAAAGAAGCAATGACGGGAAGTTTCAAAAGTAGAATTAAAATTCAAAGTAAAAGGATATTAATGATACGATTCGCTGATGACATTGTTACCCTCAGTGAAAGTCCAGAACGTAATATAAAATTTAGTGAGTGCAGAATATGGGGTGAAAGTAAATCAGGGAAAGACGAAAGTAATGGGGAGTAGCAGAAATGGGGCCAGCGCTAAATTTAACATCAGGATTGGTGATTGCGAAGTAGACGAAGTCAAGGAATTCTGCTTCGTAGGCAGCAAAATAACCAATGACTGACGGAGCAAGGAGGACATCAAAAGCAGACTAGCACTGGCAGAAAGGATATTCCTGGCCAAGAGAAGTCTACCAGAATCAAACACAGGCCTTACTCTGAGGAACAAACTTCTGAGAATGTACATTTGCAGCACAGCATTGTATGGTAGTGAAACATGGACTGTGTGAAAACCGAGACAGAAGATAATGGAAACATTTGAGATGTGTTGCTGCAGAAGGATGTTGAAAATTAGGTGGACTGATTAGGTACGCAATGAAGATGTTATCCGCAGAATCGGCAAGGAAAGGAATATGTGGAAGACACTGGCAAGAAGAAGGGACAGGATGGTAGGACATCCGCTAAGACATCATCAGGAAAAAGTTTCATGGTACTAGAGGGAGTTGTAGAGCGTAGAAACTGTAGAGGAAGACAGAGATTGGAATGCATCCAGCAAATAACTGAGGATGTAGGTTGCAAGTGCAACTCTGAGATGAAGAGGTTGGCACAGCATTTGTCTCGGATGAGGATGATTTAAATTGGGTTGCCTAGTATTTTTCAGTCTAGTTTTATTTTTCTCAGCCAGTATTTGCTTCCAAGAGCGCAGTATCTACTTTCTGGAATGACGTGGGAAGCGGCGTTTAAAAGAAAAACTTTTATTACGTCGTATGCGTCTTTACTGGAAGTGAAGATACGTGTCTCGACAGTACTGAATAGAATTTATAGACGTGTCAGTTATGTTTGTGAGACATGGAAATAGGAAGCTACGAGCATTTGATGTAATCTGGAGCGCCAAAGTCTTCAATCACCTCCAGCTACATGAGCACGAAATCATCATACAACACACAAACAGGCCAATTTAAGATACAACACAGACTGAAGAAACATGACCACATAGGACAACTAAACACAATAAATCGAATTGATAAGAGTATTGCCGTGATGCAAAGACAGTGCATAAAATGAACAACAAAATACAGAAGACACAACACAATACACGACAAATCAGCAGACAGTAAGCAAATTATGTGACCTAATGACGTTCAACGACAAAGTCGCACGCAGGGTGGGCAACATAATGGAGAGACAAGGACTCAACGAACTAACATCGTAGTAGAGAACAGTCTGGGCAGAGAAGCCACCAGCACTCGTAAATATAGCCAGTCTGGTATCTACCAATTAATTTGTAATTGCCTTCACTCTGTATCTGTCGATGAAACAGGTAGCAATTTTAAAACCAAATATACAGAACGTCCCTCTGCATTAAAAAGTATTATCTCCAACCCAACATTTGCTGATCTTTTAATAGCAAAGAATCACCTCCCACAAACATAGAAACTGATTTAAACATTATTAAAACTAGCAACAGTTTCTGCCAAAAATTAACAATATAAGTGAATTATCTTATATACAGAAATCAATAGCCCAAGGAAAGAAGGTACTAAATGAATACACATCACTGAGCAGTATCCCCCTCCCCACAACCTTGTCACAAAGAGCATACGGTTGACCGCTCCGCCCTTCTGTTTCTTTCTACTATTGTTGTTGTTGTTGTTGTTGTTGTGGTCTTCAGTCCTGAGACTGGTTTGATGCAGCTCTCCGTGATACTCTATCCTGTGGAAGCTTCTTCATCTCCCAGTACCTACTGCAACCTACATCCTTCTGAATCTGCTTAGTGTATTCATCTCTTGGTCTCCCTCTACGATTTTTACCCTCTACGCTGCCCTCCAATGCTAAATTTGTGATCCCTTGATGCCTCAAAACATGTCCTACGAACCGATCCCTTCTTCTAGTCAAGTTGTGCCACAAACTTCTCTTCTCCCCAATCCTACTCAATACCTCCTCATTAGTTGCGTGATCTACCCACCTTATCTTCAACATTCTTCTGTAGCACCACATTTCGAAAGCTTCTATTCTCTTCTTGTCCAAACTGGTTATCGTCCATGTTTCACTTCCATACATGGCTACACTCCATACAAATACTTTCAGAAACGACTTCCTGACACTTAAATCTATACTCGATGTTAACAAATTTCTCTTCTTCAGAAACGATTTCCTTGCCATTGACAGTCTACATTTTATATCCCCTCTACTTCGACCATCATCAGTTATTTTACTCCCTAAATAGCAAAACTCCTTTCCTACTTTCAGTGTCTCATTTCCTAATCTAATTCCCTCAGCATCACCCGATTTAATTTGACTACATTCCATTATCCTCGTTTTGCTTTTGTTGATGTTCATCTTATATCCTCCTTTCAAGACACTGTCCATTCCGTTCAACTGCTCTTCCAAGTCCTTTGCTGTCTCTGACAGAATTACAATGTCATCGGCGAACCTCAAAGTTTTTACTTCTTCTCCATGAATTTTAATACCTACTCCGAAATTTTCTTTTGTTTCCTTTACTGCTTGCTCAATATACAGATTGAATAACATCGGGGAGAGGCTACAACCCTGTCTCACTCCTTTCCCAACCACTGCTTCCCTTTCATGCCCCTTGACTCTTAAATTATATCAAATGTGTGGGTAACAGCTAAAAACGACAACATTAAAAGAAATAAATGATTTCACTTGTCATAAACAGTGAAAGTAAGACCACTTAAGTAAAGAACCGCAAGTAACACGCTAAATAACGCGATGTATAGCGATTCTCAGTCTGAAATGGACAAAAAACAGAAAAATAGAAAACGTTCCGTAGTTTGCAGATGACTAGCTGCGCACTGCACTGGAGGACATAAAGCAACCAGCAAAGACAGCTGATAGCATCGTGTGTGCTATGTCAACAATTATAGAGAGTGCACATTAGTAAAACCGACAAACTGCGGGGACGAATTCCTGACTGGAAATGGAAAAAAAATATCCTATGAGATACGTCTGGAAACGCATCGTTGCGACGGTAGACGGCGCTGACCACGTACCGAGTGTTCCTTGTTTGTTGCAGGCTGAGTGATTGAAGCAATGTACTGTAAGTACCAGAATAGGTGGGGTGACCAGACGTCCGGATTAATCCTGACATGTCCTCCTTTTTAGCTCTTTGTCTGGGGTCCGGGCGGATTTTTACTGTGTCCGGCTTTTTCGCAAAGTTGAGCGTAAATCAGTTAAATTTACAATTCGTCCCGTTCTACTGCTCTTTTCTTAAATACTTTAACTATTGGCACAGCCTTCGTGATTAACACGCACGAAGGCGGTGTTAGTAGGTGGCACCAGGATCGTCGATGTTATCGTTGATCGACCTATAAGCGAATGCAAATATCGATTATTTAAAATTTTCGTTTCGTATCTTCGCTTTGTATTGGCTTGGCTTCCTGTAGTGCACGTGTGATTTGTGAGTGTAATGAAGTAAGCCTAAACTCCTGCAAAAAATTGGTTCCTCCGAGAAGTATCAATAACTGTTAAGGAATGTATGTATGTTATGTTTATAAATAATAAACTCATTTATAAAAATTGAACGTATGTTTGATGGGGAGTACTGCAGATGAGGATACCACCCGTCAGCTTTGGACAAGTCACCTGAAACTAGCCAACCACGAGTGGCGTTTGGCAGCCATCTTTGTTAAATCTTAAAACTACGCGTAAATATAAAAACAATTGATGCCACACTGTCACCGCAATCAATGTTATTAATTTGAAATAAAAAATATTGCTCTGGGAATCACCACCTGACCACCAGTAACAATTAACTACTAGTTTTACCGGTAATTCCTGGTAGTCACGTGACTTTTCCAAAGCTGACGGGTGGTATCCTCATCTGCAGTTGACCCGTTTGATGTGTCCTCTTTTTTCTTCCTTTGTCCTCCGTTTTGAAGCTGTTTGTCCTCCTTTTTAAACAATTGCATCTGGTAACCCTAAGAATAGTGCTGTATTCAAGTCGGGAATAAGCCGAGATGGTGTTTACGTACGGTGAAGCAGATGGAAACGGTCGAGAGGCAGCTCGGCTGTATCAGAACAAGTACGCTCACAAACAAACCACATTACACAACATTTCAAGCTCTTTTTTGGAGTTTTTGTGATCATGGGTCCTTTCAGACAGACAAATTTGCATGGAGGTGGCGGACCGCGCGTACACCAGATTTGGAGGACAGGATTCTGCATCTCGGCCGTTTCCATCTGCTTGGCCGTACACAAACCACGTCGGCTTATTCCCGACATGAATACCGGACTATTCTGCTGCTTACAGTACACAGCTTCCATCATTAAGCCTGCAACACACAAGGAGCACACAGATCTTGGTCAGACGGAACTTTCATTCGTCAGCGCCATTTAGTGTGGCAACGACGCACTTCTGAACACATGTTCATAGGACCTTTATTCCTCCATTTCCAGTCAGTAATCAGTCCCTGTAGTTTGCCGGTTTTATTAATGTTCACCCTGTATAATCAAATTATTAACCAAATCAGTATCCAAGAGCTAATCCTTCAGCGAAGCGTAAGTGTACAACATATACTACCTCAACTGTGCGACATGTGTCGTTAGCTGTATATGCAGACCAACGTAAGATATTTGACGCATAACTATCGCTCCTTTGAACGTGTAAATAATTTTTAGCCAAACATTTATATAATCTAAACAAGAGTTTAACATTTAGTAATAATTTTCCAGAAAGCAAATAAACACAAGACCCACTGAAGATAATACATAAAATGCTGAAACATGTTTGGGTAATAACAAAACTAATAAAACAGTATTGGGCATAATGCGGAATTTCTCTCCGTTTTTTCAGCAGTCACGGAAAATAAGAAGAGTTACAACATCCAAAAAATGGTTACAGGGAGCTAACGAATATTAATAAAGGATAGATTAAATTCAGTTTGTGGCTGCGCGGTTTGTTGCTGTTGGAATTATTTTATCTTGTAGAAATATTGAGGTAGATAGTTGCTGTCCGTTAGTAGCCTACGGGTAGAGGTTATACTAGACAATTAATTAATAATTTGTTCCTTTTAGCGACCTTCCAATTCTGATGATAGATTACCGAAAGGTCAATGAAAATTTAGTCTTATTTCGAATAGGTAGTCAATTCATACAGATGTAGTTTGCGGTGACTTCAATCTGTCCTCAATATATTGGCTGAATGTTTTCTCGGAAAACTATTTTGAGTTATTAGTTCAAGAGCCAACACGAAATGTAAATGCTTGAGATAACTTGCTAGACCTCAATAAACAATCCTGAGCAGATAAAAATGGTCATCATTGATGCAGGAATTAGTAACCAAGAGTTAGTAATATCGAGATTGAATACCTTAGCACCGAAATCCACCAAAAGAAAAACATAAAATTTATTTATAAAACAGATAAGAATTCGCTGATGCCTTCTTTTGAGACAGTCTCCATTCCTTCCGAACTAACGATGTAAACGTAGACCAGATTTGCACTCAAATAGCTAGTGCTGACTGCAATTGAGAGACCAATATCAAAGACTTAATAAGAAATGGAACAGCTCCCCCGTGGTACACAAAACAGATCGAGACACTGTTCGAACTTCAATGCATGCTGCTTTTAATAGTTTCTACAATGAAAATCTATCCGTAATGTGAAAAATGGTTCAGATGGCTCTGAGCACTATGGGACTCAACTGCTGAGGTCATTAGTCCCCTAGAACTTAGAACTAGTTAAACCTAACTAACCTAAGGACATCACACACATCCATGCCCGAGGCAGGATTCGAACCTGCGACCGTAGCGGTCTCGCGGTTCCAGACTGCAGCGCCAGAACCGCGCGGCCACTTCGGCCGGCTATCCGTAATGTGACAGAGAATCCAAATTGGTTTTTGATAGCATGTAAAATATACCAACAACAAGACACAATCAATAGCTTCATTGTGTGATAAGAATTGTAATGTCACGGATGACAGCAGCACTAAAGCGGAGTTACTAAATACGGTTTTGCGAAAACCCTTCACCCAACACCATGCAGTAAATTTCCCACAGTTCGGATTAAGAACAGCTTCCATCATGAGTAATTCAGAAGAAGATATCCTTAGAGTAGAAAATCAACTCAAATCGCTCAACAGAGGGCAAGTCATTTGATCCAGACTATATGCCAGTTAGATCCCTTTCGGAGCATGCTGATGATGTAGCTTCGTTTTCGGCAGTCATATACGAATACAAACGCTCGCTCGACAAAGGATTCGTACCTAAGGACTGGAAAATTTCTCAAGCCATACCAAGAAACAAGAAAGGAAACAGAAGTAATCCCCTGACATTGTGAGGATTCTACTGCTGTGCTGAATGACTGTGAGTTTAATCAAAAGGATTTCCGTTAGTGAATGTGCCGTAAAAAATTTCCAAGTCTCCATGTTCCAGTGAACCAGCACTATTAGGGACCTAAGATAAAAATTCCCTGATATCGTTAATGTTCCAGCATAACAGTCATGCCTGTCGCTCTAAAATGAGCATATGACTTCATCTGAACAGTTCGCTTACTGTGAAAATTCGGTTTCGCCTCTCTAGACCCGAGGCAGTTCCTAAGAGTACTCATTGTCGGACACAAATGTAAGAATAAACAGTTCTCACCACTTCACTTGGGAATTACTAATATAAAGCGCACACTGCATTCAAATAGAAGATAAGTATCACACTAGTACTCATATGTCAGCGAAATATGAGGACTATCACTGAACCAATAGTCAGTGCATATTCTGCAATAATAAGATAGTAATTGTATGGTTGTCGTATTGCTGCCCAATTACTTGAAAGCAAATCAATCAGTACAAATTCAATACACTTGGCTTGGAATCAAAATATAATACGTCAGTCAGGAATTAACATAGAACAAAGACTGACCGGTACATATGGTATTGGTAGCGTTGTCACACCTCTTGTTTCTTTGGCACCGTTCTGCGCCTCTGCGCATCTCCTAAATCTATAGGCCTACTAGACTTTCGGGTACTCCATTCCCCGGGTTGTGATGTTGCACCGCGGTTCATACGTTCTTTGCATACAACAAATTTTCACTAAACTAATAAATAAAAAAATATTCTTCCCACTTGCCGCTCTTCTCCGATCACTCAGCAAACGCTTGCAACGAGTCATTCTACGTTCATGTTTTCAACAAATACTTTGCCGCGGAAAACAAGGTGAATGCAATCGGACATTTGCAATATATCAATGACATCGATTTGCTTCCGCATTTTGGAACATATACTGTGTTCGAACATCATGAAATACTTCGAAGAAAACGATCTACTGACACACACAGCCAGCACAGATTCAGAAAATATCGTTCTTGTGAAATACAATTGGCATTTTATTCACATGAAGTAACGAGTGCTATCGACAATTGGATCTTAAGGCGATTCAATATTTCTAAAATTCCAGAAGGCACCGTTTCTCACAAAAGCCTTCTAATCAGATTACGTTCGCATGGAGTATCGTCTCAGTTGTCCGACTGGATTCGTGATTTCCTGTTATAAAGGTCGCAGTTCGTACTAATGGACGGGGGGTCATCGACTGAAACAAAAGTGATATCTGGCATTCCCCAAGAAAGTGTTGTAGGCACTCTGCTTTCCCAAGCTCTATCTAATGCTGTCACTCACCGCCTAATGAAGTAATCAGACGATCAGTACGAATTACAAAATGATTTAGGTAAGATTTCTGTATGGCGCGAGAAGTGAGTTGACCATGAAGAATAAAAAGTCTGAGCACTTCGACAAGAGTACTAAAAGGAATCCGTTATGTTTCGGTTGCTTGAGAAATCCAGAAAAATCCAAAGGCTACCGATACGAGTTAATAACGACAAATTACAAATCTTAAGGCTGTAAATTTAACGAAATACCTAGGTATTACAATCACAAACAACTTAAATTGGAAAAGTCACACAGAAAACGTTGAGGGGAAGGCGAACCAAATACTGCGTCTTATTGGCAGAACGCATAGAAGATGTAACAAATCTACTAAAGAGACTGCCTATACTAAGTTCGTCTGCCGAGGCGAACCAAATACTGCGTCTTATTGGCAGAACGCATAGAAGATGTAACAAATCTACTAAAGAGACTGCCTATGTCTGCCATCTTCTATAGCAATGGTGCGTTGCATGTGATCCTTACCAGACAGGAATGATGGAGGATATCTAAAAACTCCAAAAAAATGGAAGCTCGTTTTCTGTTATCACGTAGTAGGAGAGAAAGTGTCTCGAATATAATACGCGTATTGGTGTAGCAATCATTGAAGGTGTTTCCGTTGCATCGAGATCTTTTCGCGAAATTACAATCAGGAATTTTCTCCCCCGAATGCGAAAATATTTTGTTGACTTCGACCTACTTAGGGAGAAATGAGGATTGTAATAAAATAACAAGCACCGAGGCTCACACGCAAAGATTTAAGTTTTCATGTTTCCCACGTGCTATTCGGGAGAAGAACGATGGAGAAATAGTCTGAAAGTGGTTCTGTGAACCTTCTGTCAAGAATTTAAATTTGAATTGGAGGGTAGTCATGTGGATACAAAATGAGACCTAACGTGACAGTTATCAGCATAATATTAAACGCAACCGAGGGCAACAAGATAACGAAACTTAATAATGTTCACACAGTAGCGTTTAAGCAATCACCCTCCCGCGCATCATTTCCGAATATAACGGACAGAAACTTAAATAAATGGTACAGTGGGAAGTACCCTCTTCCATGCACTTGACAGTAGTTTGCAAAGCGTGGCTGTAGATATAGGTGCAGATGGCGCTACTGGATGTGGTATGGCGCCGCCTTCCTTAACTCAAGTATGCAATTGCAGGGGGACCGACAACTAACGAGGACGCCGAATCAGGGTGCAGTTTGGCGTTTCTCACGTTAACAAATCATTACTGGTGGTGAAACAAGTGACACGCGACGGAGAATATGCTAGGACGGACTACCGAGTATTGTACTTCAGACTTCTTGACTTGTAGCCTGATGAGACTTGTCCACCGAGACAATAAGCCGCGATTATTCCGAAATACAAAACCATAAAGCCCACAGCCCCTCTCGTACGCGAATGCGGTGTCTTAGCCATTGCGTCACATCGCTATGTCCTTGTACTGAATGCTGACTCTGCTCCAAATTTTATGCCAATCCACAATTGTCTTCCTAACACGTCATATTTATTGAATTTTCTCATTTTGAGAATATAGAAGGAGCGATTCGTTTTAATTGCTAAAAACATTCATTAGCCAAGATTGCAAAAATATTTCTTTGTTTAAAACTACCGGTTTCGACAGACTTTATTGTGATCTTCAGCACAAGTTGCTGTATGTTTTTAAATATTTTAGTTATGGCAAACCCCTTATAACATGCTAATTTTAATCCACATGATAACTTGGAGTGAAGTCCAACGTGAAATGAACAC
Organism: Schistocerca americana; assembly: GCF_021461395.2. NCBI lineage: Eukaryota > Metazoa > Arthropoda > Insecta > Orthoptera > Acrididae > Schistocerca > Schistocerca americana. Next base: position 362,326,841 of record NC_060120.1, on the reverse strand, counting down.
GTTTCATAACAAAAAGACTTTTTTGAGACCCGAGCAATGTCTGTCGAAATCGATAGTTTTAAATAAAAACATATGTACGTGATCTTGGCTGTTGAATCTCTTTAACGTCATATTTGATTGGTACCATATCTGCATTGAGTAGCAATTGAAGGCGGACAGAAGTCTAACAAAAACGGAAACCTCATGTATGTTATGTAATAAAGCATAATAAATAACCTGCCTGGCGCAGTAATGGCAGTAGTCTTGAAGTATCACTTTATACACTTTGCATCTTTTAAATTTCAAATTAAGATGACATCGTGCTGATTTATGCTGCAAAAACACTGCAGCCGATTTTAAATCTCGTCATCTGCAATTTCCGAGTTGTAATCGCGCGTTCACAACTTCACTGGTGTCGACAGGTTGTTAAACGTCGAAGCGTTAATTCCGGCCACTATTACACGTTGGACGTCGTTAAAATAGGAAAAACGACTGAGAGCTGGTATCACAAACGAATAACTGTATTGGCAATCTGATGGCGAGCGTAATGTGCCGCGTCGCAAAAGCTTTGGCCGAAAGCCTAAACACGGGAAACACAATACAAGTGAGATAAATTTGTTTGTTCTGTTAATTAATTGCTGGCAGTGCCACAGTGTTGTTTGGCTGGTTAGAGCACGTGACACTGTGCTTTGGGTTTGTGTTTTACCCTTCAACAGCAGATATAAATCACGCATAAAGCCGCTTAAGAGCTGTTGGTTCGTAAACGCCGTTGACAACACATTGAGTACGTGTCAGTTGTCCAAATTAAGTACGTGTCAGGTGACCAAACTATAGTTTGCCTTCTGGCTATCATGAACTCACAGTACCTACGTTTGCACAATATCACCTTTCTGCTACGCATTCTACGTAAACATCTCCAATGAGTTTTGGATTACACAGTTTCACCAAAGTTGACATTAGGTATGTTCTTTTTGTTTAATTTTTAAGAAACAGTCATTAGTCCTTTTTTTGGTTTGGTGACAATTCTGAACTGATTTTCACGTTTCTATACACCACACACACTCAGTTCTTCTGATAATCTATTTTACAAATTCTGATCTCTGTGCGCTCCTGTTATTTTACCTCCCTGTTGTGGTATTCCTTGAGGCTTTAGCTTTCATGCCAATAATCTCCCCTTTTACTAAATCTCATTTCTTAAGCCTTTTCTTTTACTATATCCTATTTACAACTTTATCTGGTCACTTAATTTTCCATCTTTCTGCAGCCTCGTGTCATATAATGAAAGAACCATGATCAGTCACTATGTTTTTTAATGCTTCATAGCGCAGTTTGTCCAAAACATAGTTTCCATCTGATGAATAAGCCTCAAGGAAGTTTTTCATTACAATAACTAATGTTGAACTATTTTTCCATTCTATAGAACGTCAGCATTACTGTTGCTCCCAAAAGAGGTGAGAGTATCATAGCTAAGAAGTCGCTAAGTTTTTGCTGAGTGTAAATCTCCAAACCTTTACGTTAGGAACATTAGCATCACTTCTGCGCAGATTAAGTCCACATGGCAATAGCCGCACCAACCCAGGTCAAAGGCGAACAGAACTCTGCAGTGAGAGAAGCAACACATTGCTACTCAGGAGGCGGCAGCTCAAACATTGGCCTCATTCTAATTTTCAGATGTCGCCTGTACAGCTCGGTCGAATTCCTGAACGCTTACATTAATAAGGTCGCAACCGTTTTGTAGCCGTCCTCCGTCGACCTGCTATCGTCGACTTCTCTGACGGAAGATATAATGTTATTATCTACTGTATATGCTCGGATTTTAGTTAGATCTATACAGTACATCAGATGGAGTAGCCATAAACACCTTCACTGTAACGGCGACTAAATTTCGCGTTTTCATAATAATTAATGTTAACTTTTTGGTTCAGTCGATCACCCGTCATTTGTTGCTGCGTTACCGAAGACAATATCTACATCTACATTTATACTCCGCAAGCCACCCAACGGTGTGTGGCGGAGGGCACTTTACGTGCCACTCTCATTACCTCCCTTTCCTGTTTCAGTCGCGTAAGGTACGCGGGAAGAAAGACTGCCGAAAAGCCTTCGTGCGCGCTCGAATCTCTCTAATTTTACATTCGCGATCTCCTCGGGAGGTATAAGTAGGGGGAAGCAATATATTCGATACCTCATCCAGAAACGCACCCTCTCGAAACCTGGACAGCAAGCTACACTGCGATGCAAAGCGCCTCTCTTGCAGAGTCTGCCACTTGAGTTTGCTCAACATCACCGTAACGCTATCACGGTTACCAAAGAACCCTGTGACGAAACGCGCCGCTCTTCTTTGGATCTTCTCTATCTCCTCCGTCAAAGCGATCTGGTACGGATCCCACACTGATGAACAATACTCAAGTATAGGTCGAACGAGTGTTTTGTAAGCCACCTCCTTTGTTGATGGACTACATTTTCTAAGGACTCTCCCAATGAATCTCAATCTGGTACCCGCCTTACCAACAATTAATTTTATACGATCATTCCACTTCAAATCGTTGCGCACGCATACTCCCAGATATTTTACAGAAGTAACTGCTACCAGTGTTTGTTCCGCTATCATATAATCATACGATAAAGGATCCTTCTTTCTATGTATTCGCAATACATTACATTTGTCTATGTTAAGGGTCAGTTGGCACTCTCTGCACCAAGTGCCTATCCGCTGTAGATCTTCCTGCATTTCGCTACAATTTTCTAATGCTGCAACTTCTCTGTATACTACAGCATCATCCGTGAAAAGCCGCATGGAACTTCCGACACTATCTACTAGGTCATTTATATATATATAGTTAGTAACATCTTTGGATGTTAGTGATTATTCGCCAATATAGACGACGTTATGGAAATCACTTTAGTTTTTTAATAACAACGTTCAATAATAATTAAAAGGCCATGAATGATTGCATTTTGCATAGAGGGGAAAGGAGGGTTGATCCTACAGTTACTCTCAGCAATTACGGCAACTAAAATGCCCGTGATTTTTTTAGTCCGTCACTCAAAGATGTTATAGCAAGGACTATGGTCCAGTACTATACTTCGATACAGTCATTCAAACTACGTACGCTCTTATTTTCACAAAGCTAAGTGTCCAGTCCCGTTCTTATATTAAATTTACCGTCCCTTCGTAAAGTCCACACATCCAATTATCAGTTATTCGGCATGTACAGATATTCTCAGTCCTTGAGCTACGGCAAGAGTCTGTCCCGTATAAATTAACTATAGTCAATTACCATGCAATTTAACAGAAGAAGTAGCATATCACACGGAAATGCCCGCTATATCGCACGCCGCATCTAAGTGGTCTTATTCAGAGAGCAGAAAAGAGAACTAACGATACTCGCGCATAGTTTATACAGTATAATTTAGAAGCAAAAGTAACCACGTTAAACCATCTTTCATTTGCTTGAAGCGTTACATTGCTGCGGGCGTTATTCTGATTAGAGATTATAATCGATAATTTTAATCATTACCTTTTCAATGCTATTAACTATTACTGATGTTATCGATCATCACTCCCCTATATGAAAATAAGACTGATAATATTGTTCTTAATTAGAAGAGCGGTTATACGTTCCACCTTCATTCCTTAACCAATCGTCCCGGAGTTGTGCCTCTCACGAGCCACAGTTCCTCAGTCTAATTTATAATGTAGCACGGAAGCGAAAATGACAGCTAGATATATAAGTGTGCACAGAGCTGAAAAATTAGCGCAGACGTTCTAAAGAGGCAAAGATCTCTGGATATTACTAGGTATCGTTAGATTCTAACAATTTTTTGTCGATCGCTGGCACAACGAAGCGTTCTATGTGAGTGGAGAGGGCACACTTCGATACAGCTTTTAAGAAAAGTCGCTGGAATGTTGACAATATTGTCAGTTAGTTCTACAATTATGAAACGTCTTATAAGCGCGTAGGCAACGGCCTTGCCGCAGTGGATACACCGGTCCCCGTGAGATCACCGATGTTAAGCGCTGTCGGGCGTGGTCGGCACTTGGACGGGTGACCATCCGGGCCGCCATGTGCTGTTGCCATTTTTCGGGGTGCACTCAGCCTCTTGATGCCAATTGAGGAGCTACTCGACCGAATAGTAGCGGCTCCGATCAAAGAAAACCATCGTAACGACCGGGAGAGCGGTGCGCTGACCACACGCCCTTCCTATCTGCATCGTTATTGAGGATGACACGGCGGTTGGATGGTCCCGATGGGCCACTTGTGGCCTGAAGACGGAGTGCTGCTGCTTATAAGCGCGTGTATGATGAGTCTTTGGAGAACTTGAGGAAACAAGCACCGATTGTGTGAAACTGGACTTTCTCTATCCCACTGATAGGCCCAAGAGTAACGATTTATTTCTTCATTTCAGGTCTGAGCTCGATACAGTTCGGCACGGTTGCCTAATAAACGAAATACATACTTCCGACGTTCGGTAACAGACTATGTAGTTGTGCACGAAAAGCTGAAGTTGCGAAATACGAAGCCGACGGAGACTTGCAGTTCATCACTTGATTGAGAACTGATCCGGAACACTTAATTCAAAGCTTGTGAGTAAACAAAAATGTCGATATAGTTCTACTGCACGAACGGCGATGAGATCTTGGAAGCAGTCGCAGACATCAAGTGTCTAGGTTTATCTGTTTGAAGCTGTTTAAGGTGAAATGACCGCATATGCAGACCCCAACCGTAGATTAATGGAAAGAATTCCAAGAAAGGTTAATCCAAGCTCGGAGCAAATGTCTCACAAATCTCTCTTTCGACCAGTCCTAAGAATTAGTCGTTATCCTGTGACTGTTTCCATATTGTATAGATCGACGCGATTCATCACGCGTTTGTTGAGTAACGGTAAGAGCGTGGCATATATAGTGTGTCCCGCGAAAGAGCTCCTGATTTCGGAATTAAGTATCTCGAAAACTAAAATCGATAGACGAGCGCAACAAACGGCATGTTCATTCCGAATGCTGTAAGAATTTTGTATGGAAGTTTCGAAACCTGCTAACAGATGGCGGTGTAATCGCTGTGCGTAACGGCAATAAATAGTGCGTCACAGCTCAGAGCGGTCACTTCCACCGGCGAACCGTGAAAAGAGCATGGCATTGAACAGCGTGTTTATTTGATATTGGGATACCACGGATTAAAACACAGTCCGAAGGCAACAAGGCGCAGCTGTCAAACGACGATTTAATATTCCAAAAGGATGCGACGCGAAACCATTCGCGAGCTCATCGCCAAATTCCAATGGACAGTCAGCGTTACTCATCTGTCTAGCGAGGAATGCTGACCCCAGGCAAACTGTAGCTACTCCTGATAATGTCGTCACTGTTTCTGGAATTATTCGGCAAAATCACAAGGAAATCAGTCCGAAAAATTGCAGCAGACACTACACTGAAGCCTTCAACCACCCAGAAAATACTGAGACAGAGTCTGCACATGTTTCCATTCGCATCCAAAACCACCACGAGATGCGCAACAGAGGGCTGATTTTGCAACCCAGATTCTCAGAAAGATTGATACTGAAGAATTTTATGTTGGTTGCATCCGCTTCACACAAGCACTTTTCCACCTGAAAGGAGTCATGAATAAACAAAACTGGTGATTTTAGGGTTCCGAGAATCCTCATTTGTGTGAAGCGAAAGTACTGCATTCTCCCAATGTTATTGTCTGGGTTGCGGTATGTACAGAGGCATTATTGGCCCCTTTTTTCAAGCGATAAACGAACGCTAGTGAACTTTACGTTGCAATTTTGGAACTATTTGTCGCCACACAGCTAGTGTTGGAGGATCGAGCCGGCACCGAGTGATTCATGCAAGATGGGAACAGAGTCACTGCGTTGGATTATTGTTAATATAGTGGGGCAGGTATGCATGATCCTCCATATTCCCCCTATCTGATTCCTTGTGGCTACTTTTTGAGGGTCTCATTAAAAGACACTGTCTACCATAACCATCACATCACGCTGGACGAGTTTGAATCGTCGATATGTGTGGCATCTGAATCCATTTCGCCGGCCGTTGTGGCCGAGCGATTCTAGGCGCTTCAGTCTGGAACCGCATGACAACTATGGTCGCAGGTTCGAATCCTGCCTCGGGCATGGATGTGTGTGATGTCCTTAGGTTAGGTTTAAGTAGTTCTAAGTTCTAGGGGACTGATGACAGATGTTAAGTCCCATAGTGCTCAGAGCCATTTGAATCCACTTCCGTCGAGATACCGCAGGATGAGATGGCAAATTTCATTGTTTGTTTGCGCCACATCCGTATTATGAATGGTGGCCATTTCGGAAAGATTGTGACGTGATCGCTAGAGTTGCTCGCAAAGGATGAGTTTAACTATGCACACTGATAATGTACGACCTGCGCAGCGTACGGCACCATATGTTAGCAGCTTCTCGAACTATTTCGGAACATATGTATAAAATTCTAATGGCTTTCACTATTAACAAAGCTTTTGTTGCATTTGTCTGTCGACCTTAGGTTTCGAGATATTTAAGTTTGAAATCAGGTTCTCCTTCATTGAATACCCTGTGTATTCAGTTTACTCGTATGGGAGACGCTAAGGAAATCAGTGTCTGTCGTCGGGAACCTTCTCAAAATTATGCGAGCCACGTTCCATTATGTGTCGAGAAATGTGTGACGTAAAACGACTCGCCTCTCGCATAATGAAGGTTATTCAGAGGCGTAGCGACAATTACTTTTCCAAGCACATCATCGGCGATTGGCGTATGAAAGGGCAAAAATATTTCTGAGTCACTTTGCCGCACAACGTGAGGTGACTCCAGGAGTGTTGACGTGCGACAGCTTTTGTGTCGCAGGCAGGATACGAATTCGTGAAATAAAAGCAATCATCCTGCTGTCTCTACTCTGCTAATATGGGAAACTTTAGCTTCTTCTTAATACTGTACCCTGAATTCACCTTATAAGGCTAAGTACAGTGGAAGGAAAGAACGAAGGTTAAGTTATAATTTTATGAACACCAATGTCGTTAAGGAAAGAGTTCCTATTAATCGGAGAAGACAGTAAGGAAAAAAGAAAGACTCCCCAGACATACACTCCTGGAAATTGAAATAAGAACACCGTGAATTCATTGTCCCAGGAAGGGGAAACTTTATTGACACATTCCTGGGGTCAGATACATCACATGATCACACTGACAGAACCACAGGCACATAGACACAGGCAACAGAGCATGCACAATGTCGGCACTAGTACAGTGTATATCCACCTTTCGCAGCAATGCAGGCTGCTATTCTCCCATGGAGACGATCGTAGAGATGCTGGATGTAGTCCTGTGGAACGGCTTGCCATGCCATTTCCACCTGGCGCCTCAGTTGGACCAGCGTTCGTGCTGGACGTGCAGACCGCGTGAGACGACGCTTCATCCAGTCCCAAACATGCTCAATGGGGGACAGATCCGGAGATCTTGCTGGCCAGGGTAGTTGACTTACACCTTCTAGAGCACGTTGGGTGGCACGGGATACATGCGGACGTGCATTGTCCTGTTGGAACAGCAAGTTCCCTTGCCGGTCTAGGAATGGTAGAACGATGGGTTCGATGACGGTTTGGATGTACCGTGCACTATTCAGTGTCCCCTCGACGATCACCAGTGGTGTACGGCCAGTGTAGGAGATCGCTCCCCACACAATGATGCCGGGTGTTGGCCCTGTGTGCCTCGGTCGTATGCAGTCCTGATTGTGGCGCTCACCTGCACGGCGCCAAACACGCATACGACCATCATTGGCACCAAGGCAGAAGCGACTCTCATCGCTGAAGACGACACGTCTCCATTCGTCCCTCCATTCACGCCTGTCGCAACACCACTGGAGGCGGGCTGCACGATGTTGGGGCGTGAGCGGAAGACGGCCTAACGGTGTGCGGGACCGTAGCCCAGCTTCATGGAGACGGTTTCGAATGGTCCTCGCCGATACCCCAGGAGCAACAGTGTCCCTAATTTGCTGGGAAGTGGCGGTGCGGTCCCCTACGGCACTGCGTAGGATCCTACGGTCTTGGCGTGCATCCGTGCGTCGCTGCGGTCCGGTCCCAGGTCGACGGGCACGTGCACCTTCCGCCGACCACTGGTGACAACATCGATGTACTGTGGAGACCTCACGCCCCACATGTTGAGCAATTCGGCGGTACGTCCACCCGGCCTCCCGCATGCCCACTATACGCCGTCGCTCAAAGTCCGTCAACTGCACATACGGTTCACGTCCACGCTGTCGCGGCATGCTGCCAGTGTTAAAGACTGCGATGGAGCTCCGTATGCCATGGCAAACTGGCTGACACTGACGGCGGCGGTGCACAAATGCTGCGCAGCTAGCGCCATTCGACGGCCAACACCGCGGTTCCTGGTGTGTCCGCTGTGCCGTGCGTGTGATCATTGCTTGTACAGCCCTCTCGCAGTGTCCGGAGCAAGTATGGTGGGTCTGACACACCGGTGTCAATGTGTTCTTTTTTCCATTTCCAGGAGTGTATTTAAGGGAGCTTCGAGGAATTCGTCAGAATGTATTTAGAGAAGTCGCCGAAAATTTAGTTCGAGATAGTCGGATAAGTATTCGACACACGCCCCTCCCAAACAAGAATCCAGCACGTCAGCCGCTCTTCCATCTCACTGCGTGCGTGGAATCCTCACGGGGTACAGAAGACGACACTCCACGGATCTTCGTTCTCACTGTTCTAAGAGACCAATAAAAGTGTGCTGACGGAAAATGATAACAGCCTTTGTAACTCGCATCTTGGCTTCTCTGTTTTGCACGTGTTACTTAGGTATGTGGGTTTTAGTGTTTGTTTTCTCAGTCACCTTACATGCTTTCCGCTGCCAAATGACGACCGTAGAGCCGGTGAAACCAGTTCACCGACGTAACTTGTTTTGAGTCTTATCACTGAAGAGGAGAGCGGAAAGAGAACTGACGCGAGGACAACCAGTCCACTCTGAGTACTCTGAACGGAGTGTTCCATTTAAGTATGAACTGCGACACGAAACGACTGTTAACGAACGAAGTAGAGTGGTCAGGGTTCGCTATGAAACCTTTAACCAAACAATCCCAAATTTACATGATTTCACAGGAACGTAAAAAAACGAACAGTAAGTGAAGAATGACGCAAAAGATTAACATAGGATCCTGGTTGAAAACACCACTGTCAGTAGATGTCTCTTTGCTCAAAAAGACGCGAAGGGTTATTTACAACATTGTCAAGTTTTCTTCTCAAATGTGATATGCCGATTTTTATATTGTCCTCTTTCTATTTAACTTGCAAGGCGAACAGAATGTACTATCGTAGAACTTTGAGTTTTAGATAACCACGTGCCAGTAAGTTGGATGGAGCTCGAGTTGAGTCCTATTTGGGAATCAGCTGGGAGAGGAGATCGCTTGATCTACTTTTTCCTATTGGTATTATATTAAGAACTCTATTACGTAATTCCAGAGTCTTCTTCCGGTACAGTATTTTACCGTCTGATATTTTCTTCCCTTGTCGACTGTTTGTTTATTACTAATATGTGTCTAAATCACCGGTATCTTACTGTTTAAAATGTTACCGATATCATTTGACTTCATTTAAGTATACCAGTAACTGCTGACTCCTGTTAACTAGTTATTTAATGTGCTCTCATCTTGTGTTAGGGCTTCTCCGACTGCCTGCATCGTTGTTTTTTGTGCAGGCAGTAGTTGATCGCCTCCCATGATATACGAGTCGCCAAAATTTAACTGTGGTGATTTATTTGAGGTGGTTGCAGATTCGGTTACTGGAACAAGACAGACACTAATCGCAGTGAGAAATTATCTGACCAGCTGAGTGTATTATAATTCGTTATTCGAAAGGTAGACACCTGCTTATGGTACAAGTCTCACGAACAAGATATACTTTTCGGCTTTCCTATGCATTCACACTTGGAGCGCAAGCTGGTGATCGCAGGGAAGAACCGTAGAGCGTCCGGGCGCTGTAACACACATGCACACTTGGAGTTATTACAGATTTATTGAATTTATCAAAGATATTACGAAGCACTCGTTTAGCTTTTGTTATCGACATCGCTGAGCTACAAAATTTGTTCGCCATATTATGTTAATATAGATGGTACCCTAGAAAGGTCTCATGACAGCGGAAAATGAAATGTTGTACGGTCTGCAGTGGTAGAAGAATACTCCCGATTGTCGTGGGCTATTCAGGGATCACTCGAAATATTACAAAGCTCAAACTGTCCGTGCGGTGTAGGAGGTGATGTGTGTCGGGAGTGTCGAGAGGAGAGAGAGGGGGAATGGGGGTTGAGACGTTTATTTTATCCGTATTATTATAATGCTACTTCGTGTCTCCACTGCACGTTTTATCTAAATATTGTAATACTCGAAACATAACTTTTATGCGGCACAGTTTTGCTAAAAATATCGTGATGGGTGAAGCTTTACTTGTAAAAAAAATGCTGTGAGGTAAATAATAACTAGTGTAAACTCTTCCTTTATATTCAGCCTTCGGTGAAGTTTCCATATACACTTAATTCTGAAAATAAGTACGGTTGACCCTTGTTACGCAATAAAGAATATTTGATTTGAGTAGTAAAGAATCGTTTCATTCTACTAGTGATTATGTTTGCATCTAAGAACTCAAACCTTAATAAAAAGTTAGTGACATAGTTTTAACTTTTTGGCTGAGACATAAAATACTTAATACATAATTTTAGTTGAATGAGTAAATAAAATCATAAGGTAACTTAAACAAAAGCTTTTATGCAGAAGTGCCCGGAAATTTATGATATCCTGCTCTGAAAATACTCAAAGGTCAATCTACGATAAACTCAGACAAAAGTTCATTTTTCAAAGAAAAAATATCTTGTCTTGAAATACTCAGAAATTCGGATTCTGAACTCAGATAATATTTAGATATCGATTTTGGCGAAGAAACTTAAGTTGAATGAGAGAGGAACAGTGCACTGTCAACAATTTAACCCACGTGCACTAAATTCGAATTTTATTAGATAACAGGAAATTTGAATTATAACCTTGATTAAAAATTTTGAATGACAAATACACACAAGTAAGCATATGAAGTTGTAAAAAAAAATAAAAATAAAGAAGGGAATGATAATTCTCGGTCTGATCAGCGGTGGGTGCACGTCCAAAAGCCTCGAAAACTTCTGCCGTTAAGAATCGAAAACTATTTCTATACTTCTGTCTAACCAAGGAGTTCACTTTTTATTATGAAGACGTCGACAGTACCGCAAATGCCACACCTTTCCTAATTTACTGCGCCTTTATGCGGACGTATCTATCCTCCGTGTATTCATTTATCTCCTCTGATAGTCCAGCTTGTTTCATTCCGTTACTGTCTAGACAATACCACACTGCATATACGTGCATGCGTAGGTGCCCGACATCGTGAACTATTGTTTGTTTGTGTGTGCATGAGCGTGCGTGCGTCTGTGTGTGTGTGTGTGTGTGTGTGTGTGTGTGTGTGTGTGTGTGGCGCGCGTGCGCACGCGCAGCGTACACTATCTCTTCTAGAGAATCGGTGCTTACGATGCAACTGTCTGCCCCCTTCAGGCTTACGCGATGCAACGATTAAGGCGTTGAAACATCGCGCGTAGCCGCTGTGAAGTGCGCCCGCAACCTACGTAAAGAGGCGCGCCTATGCAAGTCCCTCCCTAGCTTTCCTCCCATTCACACAGCACAGTGACTCGGCTCGGTTTGTGGGAAAACCTTTGCTCTCGCATCTGTGAATTCACGTGCCCAGCTGACCACCTATGTCCGTACATTTTTCCCTCTCTCTACTTGTGTACCTGTACTTCACTCCATGCTTCTTCCCATTTTCCTCCATCCCTACTCCTTCCCTTCTGTTAAGTACGATAGCTCAGAAAAAAACTTTTACTCATTTTTTTCTGATCTAAGCTCACCAGACCAAAAATTAGTCACCCCTAAAAAAATCATTACACGCATCATTTAATACCGTGTAATTCCACCCCTGGACTTCATCAAGATTGTGCAGGTACGATGGAGCCAGATTAAGCCCTTCGCTGAGGATTCCACCAAACTGCGGGGATGCTGAAGTTGGCGTTTTACCAGCTGTTCCAACATGTTCCGCAGATTTTCTGTGGGGTTCAAGTCAGTTGTTTTTGCAGGCCAATCGATATGTAATAGATTGGGGGACTGTTCAGAAAACCAGGCACATATTCTTCCAGCTCGACGAACTTTGCTGTTGTCGTCTCGAAAAATAGGGCTATCAATGTCCTCTCGCGGGGCCCCTTCCGCCGGAGGTTCGAGTCCTCCCTCGGGCATGGCTGTGTGCGTTGCTCTTAGCATAAGTTAGTTTAAATAGTGTGTAACTCTAGGGACCGCTGTCCTGAGTAGTTTGGTCCCTTAGGATTTCACACACATTTGAACATTTGAATAACGCCAGACGATCAAGAGGTGGCGCTGTGGTTAGCACACTGGACTCGCATTCGAGAGGACGACGGTTCAATCCCGTCTCCGGCCATCCTGATTTAGGTTTTCCGTGATTTCCCTAAATCGCTTAAGGCAAATGCCGGGATGGTTCCTTTGAAAGGGCACGGCCGATTTCCTTCCCCACCCTTCCCTCACCCGAGCTTGCGCTCCGTCTCTAATGACCTCGTTGTCGACGGGACGTTAAACACTAATATCCTCCTCCTCCTCCAGACGATCAATCCTAAATGTTTATTGCGTGCAGTTCGCATCGCAATGTTCTCTCGCTAAAAGGATGGGATGGACCTTCATTTCCTGCCTGCAGCAATTCCTGTCGGGCCTGGGAGCGATCTTGATTCAAAAAAATGGTTCAAATGGCTCTGAGCAGTATGGGACTGAACATCTGAGGTCATCAGTCCCCTAGAACTTAGAACTACTTAAACCTAACTAACCTAAGGACATCACACACATCCATGCCCGTGGCAGTATTCGAACCTGCGACCGTAGCTGTCGCGCTGTTCCAGACTGACGCGTCTAGAACCAGTCGGCCACACCGGCCGGCGATTTTGATTCAGAAGCACTGAAACGCGTCTCTGGTCCCTCTCAGTCAGGATCCTTTTCCGACCACAATTGTGACGTGTTTCGTGACCACGTGTGTTACACCACTGCTTGTAAACGCGCTGAACAGCACGCTGGGCAACACCAACAAATCCAGCAATTTCGCACACCGTATAGCGAATGGCACAGAGAAGCACGTGCCCCTTCTTGCAACTCTGTTATGTCCTTACATTTACCCATGTTTATGTGCAATGTCCGCTTGAAACATCCATGTATCATTGACCGCTGCTGCATTATGCTCGCTCAGAGGCAGCGCGCGCGCGGTTGATTACATGACTAATTTTTGTCCGGCGAACTTACGTCGTTAGACACATCAAATGAGTTCGCAATTGCGGATAAGGGATACCATCAGCTCTAGAATAAAATGATGACAGTGAAAAATCTGCCGGACCGGGACTCGAACCCAGGTTTCCCGCTTATCGCGGGAGGTTGCCTTACCATTTGGCTATCCGTGCACGACTAACGGCTAGACTCAAACTTCCATATGTCGTCAACCATGTGTCTACGAGCTGAACTCTTACATCCATTATATAGTGCGTAAATTTTAAGTTGACAAACCAGAATATCTCGAAAAATATGTTTCACTTGAAAAAAGTTGATTATTTTCAAGGGGGACATCTACTGGTGCTAAAATTAGGCCGCCACCCCAGGCCCCTAGGGGTGGGGTGGGAGGCAACTTTAAAATTTCAAATGGAAACCCCCACTTTTTTTGTTTTGATTCTTGGTAGTTGGCGCTGTAGCTCAAGAAAATCCATGTTCTCATTTTTGCACGGTAAATGGTTACGGATAAATAAAAAATACTTATTTACTTCGTAAATTTTGATTCGATGAAATTAAAACTCTCCCTCTCTTCCTATAGGGTTGGGTTTGAGAGAGAGGAATTAGAATTTTACAAAGGTTGACCATTTTTTCCGCAGATTCGGATAAGTTTTGTTTGTTTCGTGGTCAACATGAAGCTGTCGAGTCGAGTGTATCCTCACATTAAACTGAAATGTGTTGTCAGCGAAGTAATATCAGTGAATATGCAGCTTTTCATTGTGTTTTATCACAGGCTTGTCTTGACGGATATGTGTTATGGTTTTATAGGGGAGAAGTACGTGAACTGTATAACTCTATAAATAACTTTCTGCCTCGAGCAAACATAAGTGCCTTCTTTAACGGCAATTTACGTTTTGGTGACGTTTCATCATCGTCAATGAGTTCATTTCATTTTATGTCGAATAACAGTTAATAGTTTTGCATGATAATAGATACAGTTTTTGGATTGTACTATTTATATTCAGTAACACTATTAACAAGATATGTGGCCTACGGTCACACGCTGGTGATCGTGTAGTTGTCTGTAGCTTACAGTACAGGTTATATTATGCTACAGTTTGTCATATGCAACTAATCAGGACATCTCAATAGTAATCTGGTATGCGAAACGTAAGGACGAAAGTAACTTTCGCACTGTGTCTCACTGCCAACAAACACAGATCGATGAAACTTGGACTATACATAGAAAAAACTTCTACAGTGTAGTACAGAAGATACGTAAACAAACTAGGCAGTGAGACAAACAGAAATGACACTTTTATTCAAAGACAATAAATACGCTCAAGCCATCGCAATGAATGATGGTCCCCTAGACATTACAAATGGACGTGGTTCATAATTGGGTGTGTGATCGCCTCGGATGGCCAGTGCATTATCTGCATCATGCTCGTATGCTGGCCACAAGGCTGGCAAGGAGTTTTTGGGTTAGGGCGTTGCATTCTTCCACCAGCATGGTTGAGAAGTGCTGGACGGTCGAAAGTGCATTCAGACTTGCTGCAATGCGTTTCCCCAGCGCAACCCACATGTGCTCCATATATTTAAGTCCGGGGAGCGAGCAGGTCAGTCCATTCGCCGAATATCCTCTCGTTCCGAGAGTTGTTCGACCCGGTCCACATTGTCAACCACAAAAATGACGTGAGGGTCGAATATACCCCTGAAAAGGGTCGAATATACCCCTGAAAAGACGCACGTGGGGATGGAGTACAATGTCACAACAACGTTGACCCGTGAGTGTACCGTGTTCGAAGAATTGGAGGTCTTTTCCCCCGATGCAAAATTATGCTTCCCTACACCATAACTCCTGGATCACCATTTGACCGTGTTCGACAATGGCCCTAGGTGTTTTACCTGTCCCCACCTCTCGCCATATCAGAGTACGTCCAGTATCACTACACAGACTGAATCTGCTCTCATCCGAGAAGAGCACGCGTCATCACTCTCCGCTCATCCAGTCCCTATGCTCTTGCCACGATTGCAAACGCTGCCGCCGATGTGCTGTTATCAGCGGAACATAATGTACTGGTCGTCAGGCAAAGAGACCACCCCCACGCTGTCGCCGTGCCACTGTGATACATGAGAACGCGTGCCTTGCGGTTCCTGTTAAATACGTTTCCAATCGCATCCGCTGTTTGACGTGAGTCCCTTTTTGTCTGTTGCATAATTTATCTGCCACATGCTGCTGTAGTTGATCATGGTCGACCACCTTCTCTTCTTCGGGAAGCAGTGCCCGCGGTTCGGAAGCTGCCTATAAGCGTGAAACAGTGCCGTGAGCCATACCAAACTCCTGGGCTACACTCGTCACACTTCGACCGGATTCCAGATTCGTCATGATACTTACCGTGTGAAGTATTCCAAATGTTGCCTCCTGACCAGGCTGTGATGAAGAACAGCATCACAATGCACCGTAACTGCTAGCTTGATTGGGACACTTTCTCTTTTCCCATTCCTTCAACTGCCTCGTGTTGCGGGGCCAGCGCCATTTGGCTCTGTAATCATGCTGACCTCATGCCATGTGACGATCGACTTTCTGGGCAAGAATGGGAGATCACTGGGAACATGTTCCCGAACTTTCAATCATTTCCGCCTAGTAGTCAATATCTTATGTTACTTAATCCAGCTCGTCCTTAAGTTTTGCAGAGCAATATTTTACTTTTTCTTTTTTCTTCCTTTGCCTCTCTTTTGCGCCTTCTTAATTGTTAGATCATATGACAGCAAATATTTTTGTCACAACTGTTAGTTCTGCCCATTTCCACAATTAGATCTTGTTTGGTGACTGAAATTCCTTCCTTGTCAGGGTAGGCACTAAGAAGAGCTGAGTATCTACCTGGTTAATCCACTTTTTCGACATTTTGATCCGATGTAGCCCTTTCACTAATAGAATTAGCGGAGTGACATCAGACAGGTATCACACTGGACAGGAGTCGCGGTGGAGAACGCTTCTGGTATGACCACCCTATTCCTAATTCTGGATGAATAAAAAATTTGAAATATTTGGTAAAGTCCTACGGGACCAAACTGCTGAGGTCATCGGTCCCTAAGCTTACTCAGTACTTAGTCTAACTTAAAGTAACTTACGCTCAGGACAACACACTCACCCATGCCCGAGAGAGGACTCGAACCTCCGATGGGGGAAGCGAACCATGACAAGACGCCCAAGACCGCGCGGCAACCCCGGCAATTTTGATTATGTATTTTGACTAGTGTGATTTATATAAACATACCTATTTGCTGTATATTTTAATACGTAGCCCGTACACGAATATAAATAACTGTTTATTTATATTTTGCTATCAACATATATCCGTTAATTAACTTTTAAGAATTATTTGCTAAATTAATGTAATAGCTTTCGAAAATGTTCTTAGGACATGTTATTTGTGATGGACTTAATAAAGTATATATATATATATATATATATATATATATATATATATATATATATATATATATGTGTGTGTGTGTGTGTGTGTGTGTGTGTGTGTGTAGAGGTGTGTTTTCACTACTTTTTTCTTTCCCTTTTAATGTGACTTTTTGAATATCGCAATTTATTTCTGCTAAACGTTTCCATTGAGGGCTGTTGCTGAATTTAATAAGTGTTCAGATGTCTTGACGCTTGGTTCATATCCATAACGTACTTTGCAAATTTAGTGTAACATCTATTACTTCGAAATGAATACGTGCCGGTCCCCGGCGGATTAGTGTCGAGGTCCTGTGTGCCGGCCAGCCTGTGGATGGTTTTTAAGGCGGTTTTCCATCTGCCTCGGCTAATGCGGGCTAGTTCCCTTATTCCGCCTCAGCTACACTATGTCGGCGATTGCTGCGCAAACACTATCTCGACGTACGCATACACCATAATTACTCTACCACGCAAACATTGTGGATACACTCGTTTGGTGTGAGACGTTCCCGGAGGGCTCCACTGGAGGCCGAAACGCACAATAGCCCTGGGTTCGGTGTGGGACGGCGGTGGGGTGGGTGGACTGTTGTGGTTTGTTGTGAGGTTGTGAAGCACTGAGGGCTACAGCGGGACGAAGCCTCTCCGTCGATTCTAGGTCCCCAGTTCCATACAATACAATACTTTGAAGTAGCCTTTTGTGTCCTGTCCCTCTAATATTATAAATTAAGTTGCATTCTTTACAAGTGAGCTGTTGGATGCCTTACTTAGTTTGTGTATTCTTAATCATTAAGACATCAAAATTGGCCAATCACTGAGGTTATATTAGTGAATACAGCTTCTGCAGGAAAAGTTTTTCCTTTATGACATACTGCCCGTGGAGTTGGGAAGACGGGGGCAGATCGAAGAAAGGCAACAACTTTGGGAACAGCGAAAGAGCACAAGACCACCAAAAGACTCTCTGGTGGGGTCACAGTGGAGCCAGCACCACGAGGAGCCGAGGACTTCTATCAGGCTTCCAAGAGAAGCCAACAGCCACGGGACCGCAGCAGTACCGCAGTTTCCGGAGGAACCGCAGGCAGGAAACTGTGCGCACCAGGAGGTAGGGGGCGAGGTACGAGTTGCGCGCTTTCACAAGCCGTGCCACTGGAACGACTGTATAGCAGACTTGAGTATGCATTCACTGCAGGTGTGACTTCGGTCGCCGAGTGCTCCTCCACACGCATGTTATGGGGCACTGCTCCGTAACATTATATTAAAACTGTCTAGCCAGCCAGTCATGCCTGACTCTTTATTTCACGTTCGCGTCTACTGTGTCTGTCCTAGATACTTCCTCACCTGCTAGTCGTGCGAAAACACTACCAGTCTTTCCGATAAAAGACAAAAATCTCTTTCTTTCTCGTATGGCCTCCACACTACACGACACACCGATAAGACAGCAACTCGGCAAATGCGTCAGAGCAGGACTTCGACCTTGTCAGAAAGATAATTATGAACTGTGACGAGAACTCTCACTGTGACAAAACGAGTACTGTTTCCTCAAAGCACCCGAGCATTCGTGAACAGATCGTTGTTCCCCAAATGGCAGTCACCTTACACACTACATGCTACCACTTCATTCTATGACTGTCATATGGGGAACAACATCTGTTCACAGTAATGGTTGTTGATCCAGGTGAAAGCCCAAAAAATAACGGAGTTTATTTCGGTTTCCTCGCACAGCAGTGCTTCATTTTTATTTAGTCAAGTAAGGTTGCTGGAACTGATAATATCAATGAGGAATACTGCGCCTGTGATGAATAAAGTTTTCTTGAAATTACTGCAACCAGTCGCCTTTTAATGTTGTTTTTCAAGTCTTTTATTGTCGCAACACCTGTTTCGAATCGCCTAGCAAATCATCATCAGATGGTACACATTTATTGTTTGGTCCAAATGGCTCTGAGCACTATGGGACTTAACATCTGAGGTCATCAGTCCCCTAGAACTTAGAACTACTTAAACCTAACTAACCTAAGGACATCATACACATCCATGCCCGAGGCAGGATTCGAACCTGCGACCGTAGCGGTCCCGCGGTTCCAGACTGTAGCGCCTAGAACCGCTCGGCCACCCGGACGGCTTTATTGTTTGTCTGCAGCAGTGTCGGAGTCGTGCAGCTGTGGCAAGATGTATGAATGAAATATGCAAACACTGAGTGCGGCAAGAATTATTCATATTATGCGATAGATTTTATTGCTTTACTTGCAGTTACTATTATCCGTTGGTTGGATGTCGGTACACACATGTCAATTTTGCCGCATTACTACATGTCATTTTTACAATTGAGAAATAGATACATACAAATTGATACTAGTATATATTGCAAGAGCTGAAGAAAGAGACACTCTGTCTTAGACTCTTTGACATAACTTTAGCCGTACTCTTGGGATAGTTTACGTTTTGTACAGCATGTGGAACATCTTACCTGAGACTAAGTGTGTAAAGCGCGGTACAACTAACGCCACTGGAAAATATTGATTATGTTTTCCAGGATACTGTGTGCACCAACATCTAACCAACGGATGCGAATAACTGTAAGTAAGGCAACAAAATTTATCGCTTGGTGTGAATAATTCTCGTCACGCTCAGTGTTTGCATGTTTCGTTCATACATCTTGCCACAGCTACACGACTTCCACACTGCTGCAGACAAACACTAGATATGTGCCATCTTGTGATGAAACACTAGGCAATTCGAAACTGGTAATGGGGCAATTAAAGAACTGAAAAGCAAAATGAAAAGGCGACTGGTTGCAATAATTTCAAGAAACCTTTAAAGTAACGAATTATCAGACAAGTCGAATGAATGTTATGGAGACGATGAGATAGAAAAACAGAGAGCGTATGTAGAAGCTAGATTCAAAAGAGGTTTACTACAACTCCATATAGGTTTAGAGTATCGATAGATACATTGTGGTTATAATCCAATTTGTGAGAGCCACCATAAAAACCGAGTGGTCGTAGGACAATGAAACTTCGTAGAAACATTTGTAAGGACATGCGGAAAAGAAATAACGAGTAAATCATTGAAAGGAACTTTTTTTAATTCCCACATGAGAGGATTCTAATCTGCTGACCTTGGTGGTTACATCGTTTGGAACGATCACCCAATAACTCGGTTTGCTCCTGGGAGAGGCCACAAATTGTTGCAGAAGTTAGTGTTATCACGGCTGAAAAAGCTGAAAAGCTGGACGCAATGTGCGATCTTCAAGGAATGCGCGAGCTGTGCCACGACAGCTGAACATTCCACGCTCCACCGTTCCAAAAGTTCTGTGAACAACTGTGGAATGGTATCTGTACAAACTGCACATCATTCATCAACTTATATGCGGTAATTGACGATATATTGTTTTGGAACATCTTGTGGACCGGCGAAGCAGACTTTATGCTCACTGGGACAACGAACAATCACAGTTGTCGCATTTGGGGTCTGTCATCGCCAACGAACGTTCTTGAAGTTTCCCTGGATAGTGAACGCGTCACTGCGTGGTCTGACTTCGCGGCACAGTTCATCATCCGTATTTTTTTGAGGCCCAGGGACTCCCAGAACCAAGGACATGCAGCCGGAACGGCACACGTTATTGTGATCTGCTTCGCCAACATGTGATCCCTGCTCTGTAGGAGAGGTGCATCATCTCACATTCTTCGTGAGGTCACTCAGTCAGTCCGAAGCACATCTGGAGAAAACCGAATCATTGGCCGGTCGTTTCAAACTGCGTAACCATCATTATCACGAGTTTTGAACCCACTCATGTGGAAATTAAAATGTGTTTGTATCAATGGTGTATTCATTATTTCTTTTCCTCATATTCTTACAAATGGTTCCAGAAAGTTTCATCATCCTACGATCGCTCTGTTTTCATTGGGGCACTCTCGAATAGCGAAAGTGTGATTATAACTTCCCATCAAAACTGATCTGAATAATCTGCACACATTTAGAAAGAAGAGTATCCAAAGTTTCGATAGCCACTGCCAGATCGCTGATAGTTGCGTAAACGTCGCTCCAATAGTCAGCCGGCTGCCGTCAGTTGTATGATAGCTCTACCATGTAACAAAAGGTTTATTATGTTCCAAAGGTCGGAAGAAATGCGTTGGCGTTTTCTGTGCAGAGAGTGGTTTATCTACGATTCGGCGTTGAATCACCTACTACGAAATGGATAATAAACTAGTTTAAGCAATTCCAACAAATTCGATCTCTCCAAATATTCAAATGTTTGTGAAATCTTATGGGACGTAACTGCTAAGGTCATCAGTCCCTAAGCTTACACACTACTTAACCTAAATTGTCCAAAGGACAAACACACACATCCATGCCCGAGGCAGGATCGAACCTGCGGCCGGAGCGGTCGCGCGGTTCCAGACTGAAGCGCCTAGAACCGCTCGGCCACACTGGCTGGCGCTCAAAGACTCTGTCAGTTCGCCAATGCGACATTATCCCCCTCCTCACACCCTAACAACTAGACCACCAAAACGATCATGTTCCATTATGTTCCTGGGTGCATTACGTGTCCCCACCTCTCGCCATATGAGGGCACGTCGAGAATCACTGCTCATACTGAATCTGCTCCCATCTGAGGAGAAAACGCGATCCCAGTCCTCGCTGGTCAAGCCTCTGTGCTCATGCCGCCATCTCAAGCGGTACCGCCGATGTCCTGGTGTCAATAGTACACAGCTTACTGGTCATCAGGCAAAGAGACTATCGCTATGCTGTCGCGTACCTTGGAGTCCTTGTAACTGTGGTTACTATTGCACTAGCTGTTTGACGTGGGTCCCTATTGCTGTTGCGCAGTGTAGTGGCCTTCTGCTGCTGGTAGTTGACCGTGGTCGACAACCCCTCCTCTTTCGAGCAGCTGTGTCTGTGGATCGGAATGTTCCTCTTCGCGTGAAACAGTGCTATGAGCAATACCAAACTCCCGGGCTACACTTGACACACTTGCTGCTTCTTCCAGTTTCCCGACGAGTGTGAAGTCATCCAGATGCTATCTCCGGGTCATTTTGTAATGAAGAACGCCACAACAGTGCATCGAAATTACTCGTTTATTGACACACTGTCTTTTCTCTTTCCTTTAACTTCCGCTTGTTAGCGTTGCAGCCCCGTTTGGCACTAGAATCACGATGACTTCCCGCCATAGTGGCCGTGCGGTTCTAGGCGCTTCGGTCTGGAACCGCGTGACCGCTACGGTCGCAGGTTCGAATCCTGCCTCGGGCATGGATCTGTGTGATGTCCTTAGGTTAGTTAGGTTTAAGTAGTTCTAAGTTCTAGGGGACTGATGACCTCCCCTCCGATGTTAAGTCCCATAGTGCTCAGAGCCATTCGATCCATTTTGAACTTCCCGCCATATGCCGCGACGAGTGGGAGATCGCTGACAACTTGCTCCCGCTCTTCCATTCATTTGCACTGGTAGTTAGTATTGTACGTTACTGTATCTATCTCGTTCTTAAGTTCTGCAGAGCATTGTATACAAGGTGGTCAGGAGCAGTCTGAAAAGCTTTTAAGGGTGTTGCAGTATAGGTTGTGCTAATAATTGTTTTAAAAAAATCGATTCATTGCTCCGTTTTCGAGTTAGCATTGAAGTTAGCCAACCGCGCAGTTGCGCGCACACATTCAAGTGACCCGACAGATAAAATTAACGTCAGTTGTTCTCATAGCGTACCGATGTCCGCCCCGATAGCTGAGGGTCAGCGTGACGGATTGGCGTCCTACGGGCCCGGATTCGATTCCCGGCTGGGTCGGAGATTTTCTCCGTTCAGGGTCTGGGTGTTGTGTTGTCTTCATCATCATTTCATACCCATCCGCAGCGCAGGTCGCCCAGTGTGGCATCGAATGTAATAAGGCCTGCACCAAGGCGGCCGGACCTGCCCTGCAAGGGGCCTCCCGGCCAATGGCACCAAACGCTCCATTTCCATTTCCATAGCAGAAGAGACTGCTCAGCCCGCGGCGCGGGTTCGATCTTTATACCGTCCCACGTCCAAGTTTGTATAGCTCTCTTGTTCGATTATAGGAAACCAAACGAAGCAGACTATTGACAACACCGTATATGGCGGGCCGCTTGAATTTGCGCGCGCAATAACCTGCCTGGCTAACTTCGTATTAGTTGACTCGGAAACGGCGCAGTGTATCGGACTTTTCTCTTAACAATTATTTCTCAGCGCAACCTACCGTGCAACAGCTTCACAAGTTTTTCGAGCTGTTTCTCCCGACCCTGAATGTATTACAGTGTATGGTATGGTATGTTAACCGGGGAGCTAGAAACGACGGAGAGGCTCCGTCCCCGCCGCAGCCCCAGTGGTCCACAACCCCACGACGACTACCGCAGTCCACTTCACCCCTCTGCCGCCCCAACCGAACCCAGGGTTATTGTGCGGTTCGGCCCCCGGTGGACCCCTAAGGGAACTTCTCACACCAGACGAATGTAACTTCTATGTATACATAGTAGAGTAATGGTGGTGTACGCGTACGCGGAGAACTTGTTTGCGCAGCAATCGCCGACATATTGTAACTGAGGCGGAATAAGGGGAACCAGCCCGCATTCGCCGAGGCAGACGGAAAACCGCCTAAAAACCATCCAGAGACTGACCGGTTCACCGAAACTCGACACAAATCCGCCGGGGGGATTCGTGCCGGGGACCAGGCGCTCCTTCCCGCCCGGAAAGCCGTGCGTTAGACTGCACGACCAACCGGGCGGGCCTATTACAGTGTACTCCGTACGATAAACAAACTCTTTGCAAATGTGGAATCATGAGCCGATCGCCTGTTCTGCTACTCATTAGATGCTTGTCAAGCAAGCAGAAAAGGGACACAGTTAACATTTGTAACCTGCTTCTGTAAACCTTAACACTTCCTATTGCCATCTATTTGTAGTTATTCATATCCAATTTATATTTCACAAAATAAAAATTACTTTAATCGGGCCTATGGTTTTGAATAACCCTGTATGTGTAAACATAAACACTTCTTCTGAATTGGTTCCTGGAGGGAGGGCGGTGTAACGACACCCTATGATCTCCCATCCCCATGCAATGCTGGGTCCACGCCTGACTCTTGTGTCTATGACCGTACAGCGTCCTCTGCTTTCCAATAGATGCACGTACAACGTCGCTCGCAGACGTGGCAGAATTTCTTCCTCACAAGGGAACCTCCCCATCGCACCCCCCTCAGATTTAGTTATAAGTTGGCACAGTGGATAGGCCTTGAAAAACTGAACACAGATCAATCGAGAAAACAGGAAGAAGTTGTATGGAACTATGAAAAAAATAAGCAAAATATACAAACTGAGTAGTCCATGCGCCAGATATGCTAAACAAGGATATATAAGCTCAGGGGCGCCGTGGTCCCGTGGTTAGCGTGCGGAGCTGTGGAACGAAAGGTCCTTGGTTCAAGTCTGCCTTCGAGTGAAAAGTATAATTTTTTATTTTCAGACAGTTATTATCTGACGTGTTTTCCTGTGGAGGAATCGGTTGACCTATGACCTTGCGATCTAATATTTTCTGTTCCCATTGGAGAGGCACGTCCTTTTGTCTACTAATCGCACGGTTTTGCGGTGCTGTCGCTAAACAAAGACACTAAACTTATTACAGTGAACAGAGACGTCAATGAACGAACGGACAGATCATAACTTTGCGAAAATAAGGAAAGTAAACTTTTCACTCGAGGGAAGACTTCAACCAAGGACCTCTCGTTCCGGAGCTGCGCACGCTAACCACGGGACCACGGCGCTCCTTAGCTTACACTATCCTTGATGTTGCCTATCTTGCGCATGGACTATTCAGTTCCTATATTTTGCTTATTTTTTTCATAGTTCCACACAACTTCTTCCTGTTTTCTCGATTGATTTGTGTTCAGTTTTTCAAGGCCTATCCACTGTGCCAACTTATAACTAAACCTGAGGTGGGTGCGATGGGGAGGTTCCCTTGTCAGTACCTTTCTCTGTACGCGCACCACTGTCTGTCTGTGCCGCGAGTGCCTGGGAAACGAGACAGTGTGAGTGACTCGCCAGCAGAACAGTCCTGAGCGCCTCGGTGCAACTCCCTACCCACTCGGCGCAGTGGACTGACTATCGATCGGACCGCGACGCCACTCGCACCAAATATAAATTATTGTTTCTGAGCTGAGCCGAGCCGCGGTAGTCCCGCCGGCGCTATCAGACGCACGATAAACGGGCGCCACTACACTGCACACTGCAACTGCTGCAGCACGTCCTTGGCGGGAATGCAGAGCAAATCGACACTCCAGCCGCATTCGCGTATGCAGGCGCTCCGGTATCGATTGCAGTGGAATAGCGGGCCAGCTCCTGAGTTTGCCACACAGGAACGTTCGGCATGTCTGGCACGTTCGCTGCCGAGGACCGGAGCGGTCAGTAGCCGCGTGTGTGGCCCTCGCGATGCTAATCCTTTAGCGAGCATATTATCGAGTCTTTAGGTCATAACTTCCAATATAAAGGCCGAACTGAATAGGGATAGAACGGAACTTCTCACGCATCCAAAGAATCTAGAAAAAATCTGATAAAATAATACTTTTCCAACGCCTCAAGTGACACAACCTAGTCACTGTTCTATCTAGCAAACTGACTCGTTTTTTTCTCCCTGATATGGAAACAGTTTGAATATTACTGAGAACAAAGTCGTCGAGTCGTTCATCTGCATCTACATCTACATCTACATGGTTACTCTACAATTCACACTTATGTGCCTGGCAGAGGTTTCATTGTCATACTACTTCTCTACCATACCACTCTCGAATGGCGCGTGGGAAAAAGGAACACCTAAATCTTTCCGTTCAAGCTCTGATTTCTCTTCTTTTATTATGATGATCATTTCTCCCTACGTAGGTGGGTGTCAACAAAATGTTTTCGCATTCGGAAGAGAAAGTTGGGATTGAAATTTCGTAAATAGATCTCGCCGCAAAGAAAAACGCCTTTGTTTCAGTGACTGCCACCCCAACTCGGGTATCATATCAGTAACACTCTCACCCCTATTGCGCGATGACACGAAACGAGCTGCCTTTCTCTGCACTTTTTAAGTGGCCTCCGTCAATCCTATCTGGTAAGAATCCCACACCGCACAGCAATATTCCAGCTGAGCATGGACAATGTCAATGTAGGCTGCTACGTTCGCATCTCCGAAAATTTAATTTTATTACTATGACCATGCTCGGAACAGAAATTTCCTCCAGAATGTTGACACAATATTTTTCTTGGACTGAATTTTAAAAAACCTAATATTTTTGGAGTATCGTTGAAATTGTCTGAAGAATAAACAAATAAAAAAAAACACCATCCGAACAGGCCTTGAAGGCTTAATGGTACCGACCGGCCGCCGTGTCATCCTGAGACTTTAGCTGTAACCGGATGTGGATAAGGAGGGACAAGAGGTCAGCACACTGGTCTCCCATCATTGTCAGTTTTCGCGACCGGTGCCGCTATTTCTCAATCAAGTTGCTGCTCAATTGGCCTCACAAGGTCTGAGGGCACCCCGCTTGCCAACAGCACTTGGCAGACCCTGACAGTGACCCATCCAAGTACTAACTAATCCTGACAGCACTTAACTTCGGTGATCTGACGGGAACCGGTGTAACCATTGCGGCACATGTAAGAGAAATCTACTAAAATCAAACATAGATGTTAATTTGAGGAAGAAATTTCTGAGAATGTACGTTTGGAGCACAGCATTGTATGGTAGCGAGACATGGACTGTGGGAAAACCGGAAAAGAAGAGAATCTAAGCATTTGAGACTTGATGCTAGAGAAGAACGTTGCGAATTAGTTGGACTGGTGGGTTAAGGAATGAAGAGGTTCTCCGTAGAATCGGCGAGGAAAGAAATAGACGGAAAAGAACTATAAGAAGAACGGGCAGGATGACAGAACATCTCTTAAGATATCAGTGAATAACTTCCATGGTAGTAGAAGGAGCTGTAGAGGGTAAAAATTGCAGAAGAAGACAGAGGTTGGGATACAACTAGCAAATAATTGAGGACGTAGGTTGCGTGTGCTACTCTGTGATGGGAAGGTTGGCACAGGAGAGAATGTGGCTGGCTGCATCAAACCAGTCAGAAGACTGATGATTCAATATGTATATATATGCCTTTTTACACTTCTTCAGGAATTTTCATGCTGACTGATTCCCTTTAAATTAAATTTTATTCAGCATACATTTTTTAACAGTTTTGGCATATGTGGGTACTGTGACATTACTGTCACATATCCCTGCACGATATCAATTAATTTGTCGGCCACTATTTTTCGGTTATATTTGTGGGAACTGGAAGTGTATGCTTGGAGAAAGAACTTCGCGCCTCGTGGTTCAGGTGGGCCCCGGTGCGCCCTCGGCTCTCCTTTGCCAGCAGAGGGCAGTCTGTGAATATCATAAGGTCAAGCAAGGTGTTGAATAATCTTTGCGGAATCCAGGCTGTAGCCCAATCCGCTGCTTTTATGTGAATACAGCCGGTGCTTGTCCTGAACAGTGAACACCACGCTTACCTTGCCTCAGGATAATCTGAGCAAGACATTTTTGCCTTGCAACAATAACTTCAAAGGCCCAGACACTGCGGTGCCGCATGGCCAGAGTGGAAGTGTTGGTTCCGACCCGCACCAAAACTTTGGCTTATCCAATGAGACTGCGTCGTGCCACCTAGCGCATAATGGGCAAGTGCCAACCAATCAAGCCAATCAAGGAAACTTAAAAAAAAATGGTTGTAAGCACTATGGGACTTAACATTTGAGGTCATCAGTCCCCTAGACTTAGAACTACGTAAACCTAACTAACCTAAGGACATTACACACATCCATGCCCGAGGCAGGATTCGAACCTGCGACCGTAAGAGCCACGTGGTTCCGGACTGAAGAGCCTAGAACCGCTCGACCACAACAGCCGGCCTGTTCACTATTGGCCAGAAGAAATTCGTCATGGTTAAGTCTATAAGACATCCATCAACTCTGGATCGAAAATGCAAATTCTATTGTGTGTACAGGGTGTCCCAGGAGGAATGATCAACAGTCAGGGTTAGGATAGGAACGATCATTCAAAGCAAAAGAGCTCGGTTCCGGACTGAAGCGCCTAGAACCGCTCGGCCACAGTGGACGGCTCAAGGTAAAATTGCCTTCGCCTAAAGCCAACCTAGTGACGGTAAGATGTACGACTTGAACGCAAAATGTGGTAAATTTGTTAGACTTTATCCGATTTCTTCGAAAATTTTGGTACAGTTCTCGTCCATCACATTGACAGCTGCTTGGAGTCATCCCCTCCAAGCTGAATATTTGAAAAGGTGGAAGTTAGGCGGGAGGAAGTGTTTTTTTTGGGAGGGGGGGGGGGGGGGGGAGGCATTACGGGACGGACCGTCGGCGGAATTGTGTGCTGAGTGTCATGTGGGGCTGACTGGAAGATTTTGCTGATGTTGAGGAGATGTGAAATCCACAAGCCATGATGGCGCTATCCATAATCTAAGTAACTCACTTCTCATACTTTTGGGTAGACAACATGAGTTGGTGATTTAATTATAATTTAGGAATTGTTTCTTTATCTTATATTCACAATGCAAACAGGTCAGAATGGCTTGTAGTTCATTCTCCAGGCAGCCTTCTTTTCATCTGGTTCCTCGCACAGTACTAGCGTCACTTTTTGTTAACGTAATTGATAAATCAGTTATTCTGGTTCTCACACAACTTTTGATTAACCTTTGGCCGGCCGCAGTGGCCATGCGGTTCTAGGCGCTTCAGTCTGGAACCGCGCGACCGCTACGGTCGCAGGTTCGAATCCTGCCTCGGGCATGGATGTGTGTGGTGTCCTTAGGTTAGTTAGGTTTAATTAGTTCTAAGTTCTAGGGGACTGATGACCCGAGATGTTAAGTCCCATAGTACTCAGAGCCATTTGAACCATTTGATTAACCTTTGTGAAACTTATGGGTACATAAAATTCTGTTAAAGGTAGACTTAACCTTAATTTCCATATCCTTAGCCAGTCCTACAACTTTTCTATTTAGGCTACCCCTTAAAATATTAATGTAACCTGGTATACTACCAAGTTGTGCTTCGTTGTGTCGGCCTTGTTTTTGTGTACAGTGCCCGCATTAGACGGCAGATTATTGATTATTTCATTTTGTAACAGGATCGAGCTTTGCATTCATCTAAACATCGCAAGGATACTTATTTAACACCACATTGCATTTTTTTTCAGTAACATCAGCTTAAAATTTTAGCATGATGTAATATCATTTTCATGTAAATAATCTCAATACGACACGGTTTATTAGCTGCAAGTAAACACGTATTTATAATGAACGTAATAAAGCAGAACGTTTGATCTTGGCTATGTGTGACAAGAAGTGAACAATTTAAACATGGCGTACTACGCGATACCTGAAAGTTAAAATTCAGTTGTAAACATTAAAATAAACGAATGACTATCAGGTAAAATTCAGTTGTAAACGTTAAAATAAACGAATGACTAAAACGCAATGGAGTCAGAGGACTGCAACACTGAACGCCGTGGTTTTCTTGCTGGTTGTAGCGGAAGTTGTGGCTGTGGCCGGCTCAGCCTGTGTGGTTGCTGGAGCGGACAATTTTCACCAGAACGCTTTACCATTCGTGCGCTCGATTTGGGACACTGCCGCCTAATGAACGAAACACGTACGTATGGAACATCAGAAAGCTGTGAGACCGCACCGAAGAGTTTCTAGCAAACCGAGCACCACAGGACATGAGATCCTTAACGCAGAGAAATCTTCAGATCTGGAAGTAACTTGGAGCATAACCTAAGGGAATGTTATAGGACCATTACTTTTCATAGTGGATATGACATGGTAGATAACGTCAGAAGTTCCATGAGACTTTTCGCACTTGTAGAGGATCGACGTTTTGTACAGGATATTGGCAGTTGATACTGAAGATAAACAAATGTAACATACTGCGCATACATCGGCAGAAAGACCTACTGTTGTATGATTATACTATTGTAGAACAATCGCTGAAAGCAGTCACATCCGTTAAATATCTACGAGTATGCGTACTGGGTGGTTTATTGTAGAAAGAACAGATAATACTAATCGGAGGTGGCGCAGATTCAAGACTGTGATTGGCTGGAAGACTCCTCGGGAGGTGTAGTCCCACAGAGAATGTGCACCCGCAAACGAGGTAGCTTACAAAACCCTCATTTGACCTATACTTGAATTGCTTGTGAGTTTGGAATCCGTACGAGAAAGGCTTGATAGACGAAATACATAAGATCCAAAGAAGGGGAACACGTTTAGATACAGGTTCATTTAGTAAGCAGGGAAGTGGCACTAAGATGCTCAGCCAACTTCAGTGGCAGATGCTGCGAGAGAGGTTTTTGTATCAAGGAATATGTTAAAGTTCCGAGGATGTACGTTCCTAGAAAAGTCAACGAACGTAGTCCCTCCTCCTGGACTTATCTCGGGAAAAGGCCATGAAGATAAAGTAAACATACATTCGAGATCGCGCGGAGGCGTACCAAAAAGCGTTCTCCCGGCGGACCACTGGCGACTGGAAAAGGAAAGGGGAGAAGTGACATTGTTACACAAAATGACTTCCAACACCACAATAAAGTGACTTACGGAGTGCAGATGCAGATGTAGAAAGATTTAATTTTTATAGCTCTACGTGTGATACAATCCAATCACTGTTCCTCATTCTTTTAAGCATCTGTCCCTTATTTAATTATTTATTGTGTCATAAGTCGGAAAGAATTGGAAAACCACTGGAATGCAGTCGTCAGCTCGTTAGCAGGCGCTAAGGAATGGGCGCTTATAGCTCATTGCACATGTTGATAGAAAACTTTCTTCCAGATGACGCTATGATGAGTTGTATGTTAAGCACGCTATCCATTATGTGATATCGCCGCCCCTGAGAGGGAAAGTAAGGCAATCAGCCTAGTTTCGCGTCGGTAGCGTCTCTGTACTTTTGTTTTGTTTTGATCGATTAGGTAGCCTACTCATGCCAGAGATCGTAGCGTATTATTGAAAGCAAAAAATTAGAACAGAAGCTTGTGATTGTGTAGCTACAAGGACGCAAAAAGAATAGAACGCGCCGTTATTCCGCTTGGAAGAATAAAATTATTTTGGCGAGTTACATAAATAGCGCGGCTCTTTTTATTCAGATCTAGAGTAATGAAATTATTACCTAAATTTCATAGCTCTTTAATTTCCGCCTGTTTCTGAAGAAATTACAAAATCTAGCCACTTTCAAGGAAAAGTAAAGATTCTGAGTGACCATTTACGAGATGTTGAAATCTCCTGCTACAATTAGCTGTAAAGCACTCGATTGAACTTGCTGAGATGACTATTGTGTCCCCTGATTTCCATCAGCAACAGCACCTTCCTTTAAGAGCCGTTGTTTAAGAGTCCCCGCTAATCTGTGACACAAAATCACTATCATTATCAGAGTAGTCGATTCCAGATTCATCGGCTGAATTCTATAAAATACGAACAACGACTTCATCAAAAAATTATTTTGCTGTAACGTTCAGAGTACAAATTAAAGAGTGTTCAAATTTACTGCTTACATCATTCATGCAAAGTTAAAGTGAAAAATCACATTTGAAAAAATTGTAATGCATCATTGTAATTTGGAAAGAAATTACGAAAAGTTATGCAATATGGCTTAAACAATTAAAATGATGAAATGCAGGTATCAGAAAAGATCAAAATATCGAAATGTATCGATCTAAAGTGACGTTATATTCCTTTGCTCTTCATATCCGATAGGATGCTACGAGTGTTCACTATGTGAAACATCTGGCACATTGGCTGTTCCGTTCCAGTATATGACTTGCATTAAAATGCTTCAAAATTAGTTGAAAATGAAGACCGAAATCAATAGTGATATGAATCCATTATCATAATCCAGACAGTCCCCTGGCGAAAATATTGTCATCTCGTAAGTACAATACGACTGAGGCGCCAAATCTTTTTCTTGTGCCTTTGTCCCACATCGACGTAGGGTCGGCATGGTTATTAATGGATTTGGCGGGGTGCCCTTCCTAGCGCCACCCCGTTCTCTCCCCTCCTCCTTCCCTCCCACTCCTCATCCCCTCCCCCCGGAGCGGAATATGTGTAATCCTACTGTCTGCGTGCAGCGTGATTCATCTGAAAGTTAGCGAAAGTTTTCTAAATCTTTGCGAACCGTGTAACTGAAACGGGACTTGGGCACCAGGCCGGAATTCGCCTAGTACGATGTGAGGAACCGCCTAAAAGCCACATCCTCTCTTGCTGGCACAGCCCCTCGTCATTAACCCGCCTGGCGGATTCGATTCTACTTTGGAAAAAGCGTTTTAACATACACTGTTATACAGATGGGTGACTGTGGCACCAACCGGAGTGAAAATAAAAGATGTCCCAGGAGGAATGGTTACTGTTTGTTGACATGTTTAGTAAACATGGGCTCTAAAATCCAGACTTTAAGAGCTATGAGCACTTCGTCTTCGATTCTGTGAAACTAATCTCATCTACTTCAATGTCTTTGCTTTCTATATCTTGAGAGCTGGTTGTATGGACCAAAACAAGGAAAAAAATGTTCAATAAACGTGGTTCGTAAAGTTCATACCTTGAGAGCTATGACCAGTTCTTCATCTTCGCCACTGTCTTCTAGTGAACAAGTGCTCATAGCCCTTAAGTTGTGGGTTTTTAGATCGCATTTTTGCAAGACTCTTTTGCTTTGAGTGATCGTTCCCACCCTAACCCTGACTGTTGACCATTCCTCCTGGGACACGTTGTATTCACAATACAATTTGCATTTTAGATCCAGAGGTGATGGATGTCTTACAGGCTTAACCAGTGACGGATTTCTTCCGGCCAATAGTGAACATTACAGAGATTTACGTCTCTATTAGATTTGAAAATGGCCTCGTTTAGTCCACAGTATAAAACTCCGGATGTCAACGTGTTTATTTAGAAGCCAGATACTATAAGACAGTTTCACTCTGGAAATTATGTTCCTCAGTGTCTGATGGACGAAAATGTGATATGATGGAACTATGACAGGCAAAGTAAGACTACTGCCCTGCACTTCAAAGTGACAAAGATACATGACACTATTTTTCAACATAGACACCAACGTTTTACCAATCGTTCGGTTCCTCGATGATATAAATCTGGTCCATGGTCATGGAGCCATTCAAGAACCATTGTGTGAACGTCCTCACCGTCTGACTATGCTAATCAGTTCCCCGTTGTGTGAACGTCCTCATCGTCGGACTATGCTAATCAGTTCCTGGACACTATGCAGTGTGCCGGATGGTAATTATCTTTCTTCCAGATCAGAATCACCCACTTCTATCCAGCCTTGGTCAAACTTGACACCATTTCACTATGACTGGACGCGACACTGCATTTAGTCCACATACTGTCAGAATTTCAAGGTATATTTAGGCGTTTTGTCCACAGGAATCGTACTGTCCCGCGAACTTCAACTTTGAAGTACGTTTCCAACAGTCACCCCGTTTCAATCGCACACTGTAATGGACCTGTTATTAGTATCGCAGGAAAACGGTGTCTGCAGAAAGCGCGGAACATGTGCTCTCTTCTGACCATGGACTACTCTAATAGAGTACTGGTCTTGGTGTGAGAAGACATATGTAACCTACTTTTCGAAGTCTGTACGTTCATATGGAAGCCACAAAGTGAGTAATTCTGTAGACGCCACTCTTGTTCACCGCCGCAAACCCGTGCTGTTGTTCTTGGGGAAAGATTTTTTTCATGTAGAATCCCAGTACTTCTATCGGTTACACCACATATTACGGCTTGTTTGGTAAGACTGTAAGTCAGTTGCGCATAGCCAGTGTTGCGAATCTGTGTTGACAGTCACAGAAAAACATGTCGTGACTGAAGTGAGGTATCGCCGTATAAACTCGCTCTGCATGTCGAAAAGTCCGGCGAAATTTTCCGAGTACCAAGAACATTAAATGTCTCTTCGTTAGCGGTTGCCATTACTGAATAAATGGTATAAAAACATTAAATACCAACATAGACGCCGTTGGCAAAGTACCAGCAAAACGCCTCTTGTTAAAGACGAGAAAAGACTGTAGCAGTTAATAGTGAAAGCTCCGGTATGTAGTGACAGTGGTTCCCACGTTATTCGATGGAGCTGTCTCAGCGTGCCAAGAAAAGGGTTATTTTTTCTTAAACAACTGTATCGGTGCTAAAAATAGCGTGTAATGTTTCGTTTTTAACAATTCTGTTCTATCGTACCAATACTAGACTAACATTTCTGCGGGAAAGAATGTTCCAGGGTCTACCTTAGTCACAATCTGCGGGTTGTTTGCAAAACGAATCTATAATTCTGCAGCGGAGAGTTGGCGCTCATGAAACTGACACTTAAATACTGTGCCTTCATTATTCATCCATTAAAAGTTTTGCCCGCCAAGGGCACTTGCCTTTTAGTTTGTGTCCAGCTGCAGAACATAGTGTATTTTCTGACACACTGTCAAAACATCGTATACTCTGCTGAAGAGTACATTTATTCTGACAAACAGCGCACATTTGGTGCACTTTTTTCAACACACCTATGGAACATCACGTCTGTAAATTCGTATTAGAGGAGTCATTACATTTTTTTTTTCACATTGACGTTAGGATCATGCCGTGATATAAGCGTAATGTAGTTTTTGGTACGATACTCCTTGATTATGCGCGAGGGGCAAAGTTAGCTAATCTTTAATAATGAAATGAAGTATTTATATGAAATAAAAATAGCATCGCCGGCCGATGTTGTCGAGCGGTTCTAGGCGCTTCAGTCCGGACCTGCACCACTGCTACGGTCGCAGGTTCGAATCGTGGCTTGGGCATGGATGTGTGTGATGTCCTTAGGTTGGTTAGGTTTAAGTAGCTGTAAGTTCTAGGGAAGTGATAACCTGAGATGTTAACTCCCATAGTGCTCAGAGCCATATGAAAAAAAAAAAAAAAAAAAACAGCATCATGCAGAAAAACAACTTCTTGCAAGTCCTTCTAATGTAAGTCCATGTTGCAGTGTAAAATCACACCAGAAACTCTCAGCACAAAAAGAAACCGATGACATACTGTGGCCCGCACAATGTTACTGTTATAAGATAGATGATAGAGCTCTGTCTGAAGATGAATCTATCGGTTAGGACACATTTGTTGAAGTAATTGGAAAAATGATGTGTGGTTCGATGCTCTTTTTACTCATTATATCGATTCCCGAGAAAACAGCACTGTTATACATTGTCTTGTTCCTGATAAAAGTAGCTGATAAGTTCTCATATACGAGAAGCAAAAATGCTAATGATGACCGAAGTGGAAATTGGAAATTGGTGGTAAGGTCTTATGGGACCAAACTGCTGAGGTCATCGGTCCCAAGGCTTACACACTATTTAATCTAACTTAAACTAACTTAGGCTAAGGACGACACAGACACCCATGCCCGAGGCTGGGTTCGAACCTCCGACGAGGGAAGCCGCGCGGACCGTGACAAGACACCGTAGACCGCTCGGCTACCCCGCGCTCACCCGAATTAGAGGTGGCATAAAGTACAGATTGGCAATAGCAAAGAAAACTTTTCTGAAAAAGAGAAATTTGTCGATATTGAATATAATCGTCTATGGACGAGCTCGTCGAATTTGTACGTCTAAATCTACATCTACATGGACACTCTGCAAATCAAACTTAAGCCCGACGCAGAGGGTTAATTGAACCGTCTTCAAAATAATTCTCTATTATTCTAATCTCGAATAGGGCGCGGAAAAAACTGACATCTATATCTTTCCTTGCGAGCTCCGATTTCCCTAATTTTATTCGGCATCAGCAAAATATTTCCGCATTCTGAGGAGACAGTTGATGATTGAAATTTCGAAAGAAGATCCCGCCGCAACAAGAGACATCTCCGTTTTAATAATGTCCACCCCAAATCCTGTATCATATCCGTGACACGCTCTCCACTATGTCTCGATAATGCATAACGTGCTGCCCTTGTTTGAACTATCTCTGTGTACTCTGTTAACCCTGTATGGTAAGGATCTCAAATCGCCACATAGCGATACTCCAAAAGTGGACGGACAAGCGTAGTGAAGGTAGTCTCTTTAGTGGACCTGTTAACAATTTCTAAGTGTTCTGCCAATAAAACGCAGTCTTTGGTTCGCCTTCCCCACAACATTTCCCATGTGTTCTTTCGAATTTAAGTTGTTCTTAATTATAATTTCTAGGTATGTGGTTGAATTTACCGCCCTTAGATTTGATTGAGATATCGTATAACCGAAGTTTAACAGTTTCCTTTTAGCACTCATTTGGATGACCTCACACATTACGTTATTTAGGGTCAATTTCCAGTTTTCGCTCCATGCAGATATCTTTTCCAAATCGTTTTGCAACTTATTTTGATCTTCTGATGACTTCAGTTGGCG
Source organism: Schistocerca americana (assembly GCF_021461395.2). Taxonomy (NCBI): domain Eukaryota; kingdom Metazoa; phylum Arthropoda; class Insecta; order Orthoptera; family Acrididae; genus Schistocerca; species Schistocerca americana. Next base: position 362,290,688 of record NC_060120.1, on the reverse strand, counting down.
ATAAACGACAGCATCATCTCCAAACAACCAAAGCCTGTTGCTCATGTTGTCTCCTGAATTGTTTATACAGATAAGGAACAGCAGAGGGCCTATAACACTACCTTGGGGAACGCCAGAAATCACTTCTGCTTTACTGGATGACTGTAGTCAATTACTACAAACTGTGAACTCTCTGGCAGTAAATCTCGACTCCACTCGCATAAATGAGATAATATTCCATAAGCATGTAATTTGATTTCAAGTCGCTTGTGAGACACAGTGTCAAAAGCCTTCTGCAAAATCCAGAAATTCCATGTCGACAGCACTCAGCACTTCTTGTAAGCAAAGAGCTAGTTTCCACAAGAATGATGTTTTATAAATCCGTGTTGACTGTGTGTCAACAGACCGTTCTCTTCGAGGTAATTCAGAATATTGGAACACAATATATGTTCCAAAACCCTGCTACATAATGACGTCAATGATATGGGCCTGTAATTTAGTGGATTAGTCCTATTGCCTTTCTTGACTACTGGTGTGACCTGTGCAATTTTTCAGTCTTTGGGTACGGATCTTTTGTCGAGCGAACGTTTGTATACGATTGTTAAATATGGAGCTCTTGCATCAGCGTACTCTGAAAGGAACCTAATTGGTGTACTGTCTGGACCGGAAGGCTTGCATTTATTTAATGATTTAAGTCGCTTCACTACTCTGAGTATATTTACTTCGAAGTTACTCATATTGGCAGCTGTTCTTGATTCGAATTCTGGAATATTTATTTCGTCTTCTTTGGCGAAGGAATTTAGGAAGGTTGTGTTTAGTAATTCTGCCTTAGCGGCACTGTCATCGATAGTATTTCCATTGCAATCGCGTAGAGAAGTCATTGACCGTGTCTTGCCGCTAGCATACCTTACATACGACCAGAACTCTTTGGATTTTCTGGCAGGTTTCGAAACAAAGTTTCGTTTTTGAAACTTTTATAAGCAGCTCACATCGAAGTCCGCGCTTAATTTCGAGTTTCTATAAAAGATCGCCAATTTTGCGTCGTTTAAATTTGGCATGCTTTTTACATTGTTTCCGCAACAGTGTTCTGACCCGTTTTGAGTACTCCGTCGTTTGTTAATTTATTTCGTATAAATCTCTCAACTGCTGTCGATACTATTTCTTTGAATTCAAGCCGCACCTGGTCTTCACTTACATTGTTAATTTCGAAGGTGTAGAGCCTGTCTCTCAGGAAGGCGTCAAGAGAATTTTTGTCTGCTTTTTTTTAATAGATATATTTTTGTTTATTTATAGAGGATTTGGGAGTTACGGTACTCAGTCTCGCAACGACAATCCTGTGTTCGCTAATCCCTGTATCCGTTTTGATGCTCGTTAAGAGCTTAGGATTATTTGTTGCTAAGAGGCCGAGTATGTTTTGCCAACCGTTTACTATTCGAGTGGGCCCATGAAATAATCGCTCGAAATAATTTTTAGAGAATGCGTTTAGCACAATTTCGGATGATGTTTTATGCATATCTTTTGATTTCGACACCTATTTTCGCCAACATATCGGGGCAAATTGAAGTCACCACCAAGAATAATTGTATGAGAATGTGTTCGAAATTAAACTCACATTTTCTTTGAGCCTTTCAGCAGTTGTATCATCTGAATTGGGCTGGTCCACAACAGTGATGCCCATCCGCTACAGTCACAAGTTGTGTAACTGAAGCCGAAATAGCTTGGATCTGCGAGCGAAGCGTCACCAACATGACTCGCATCCGCACAAAACTACTACAGTCCCTATCCATACTATATACCGTTTAAAAACTACAGTACAGAGGCAAGGAAACGACTATTGACACACGCTACGACTATTGTAGACACTGACGAAAATGCAAGAACTGTATCTAATAAATTAGATTAACACACAGAGATTCAAAAGCTATAGTACCAAGACGCACAGGTAAGACTAAATAATTCGATCCCGTTTAGGAACTTGTAAAACGTCACAAAATTGGTTTACTTTCCGACACGATCGAACTCGCGAGAACTGTATCTACTACATATGAAGGGTCCACGGGAACAACGGGGTAAGTCAGTTCTTAATTTTTCAGGAAATAAGATTTAATCTCCAAACCTTCTGTACCAAATGAAATTTTTAGCCAATCCTCTTGAAATTTATGTTTAGTGTAGCCTTACTTATAGTCTTTAGATACCTCCACAAGGTTTTTGTGTAAACGTACTGTAAAAACCTAAAAAATGTTACATAGAATAACTTCAATTTTTATAGGGGAAAAGGGGATAAGTTGTTATAAAAGGAGGAATGTCAGAAAATCCCGCTAAATCGTTAACTTTGTTAAACCTAGTACAATTACTAATTAGCAGTATTATTTAAGATGTCATTAAAAATTTAACATATGAATGTGCAAAAATTTATTAGTTACGAAAAATCCTTAAAAGTCAGAAAACAGAAAATTATAGACTATGATTAATTCTTTATAAACAGAACAAAACTTTGTAGGCCCAAACAATTTCTTCGTAAACTATGTTCATTCATTGTTTATTCATTTCCGCTCGGGGTCTGCTTCTTAGCACTTGCACTAATTGTTGACACAGTCTTTTGTTACGCTTTTGTCCTTTTTCCAGATTTGGCAGCTGGGAAAAAAAACTGCCTAGGCTTTTCTCCGCAAAACATCTTTAACTGTTGTAGGTCTGCATACTTGTCGCATGTAATAGGTTGTGCACCTACAACAAAAACATCTTCTTGTAGTTTTTAAAAAGTAAATGTAGGTGTAGTCGTTTACAGAATTTAAAATAAAAACTATTTTCTGTAAAAAATACAATAAAAATGATGATAAAAATAAGGATGAAACAAAAAACACTCCCCATTATATGCATATTCAGGTAGAAAGAACTCTCCTTGAGGCTGAGGTTGTTCTGTTGGAACCGTAAGACATGGTGATCCCAATGGCCATCGAATGTACTTCTGTATTCCAAGAATCGGGGTGCTCTTTTGCAGCCACTAATTCTCTTATTGGTCTAGAAGGAAATGGGCATTTCTTGAAATAAAACTGAACGAGGTGTGAAGACCTGTCTCGTACAAACTCCCGGCCTACTTCGACAAAATGAAAGGTGACGATTTTGCTCTTGCACTCTCTATTTCCTGTATCCAGTCTTTGGGCGTTTCAATATATACTGGCCATGTTATGATCACATTCGAGATACAAGTGGCCACGCATTGGAAAAGTAATTTTCACGTGCTCAAGTCTCTTGGCGTGATGAACGATGTAATGCAGCAGGCGGAAAATGTCCAATTCTTGTTCTGTCCCCTGCAATAGTCTGAACATACATCTAATTTTCTAACAGAGGGATCAAGAATTATCGTCACAAAATAAAACAAAAAGGAAGAGACCTCGTTACACCCTTTGTAGGCTACTGTTTCATCATACACGAGGAAATATGATTTATCGGTTGCTAATATATGAATATTAAACATGCACAACGTTAGCTGTCTCTTGTAGTACGCGTCGTTAGTTGTGTTGTTAGGGATAGGTAAGTTCTTCTGGAAATCCATAGTAATACTTCCACATTATTTTGATGCCCTGCCGTTTGCTTTAGAACTTATTTTACGAATATAAAAAGTCAGATTTTAATAAGTGAAGTTTTTTCACCGCTGACAGTTGATTGATTTTTTTTCTGCGGTCGCCCTTTCTGAGCTGTTTTCCGGGTAAGATTTCAAAGCATGTTCAACAGCTCGAATTTCGGCAGCATGCCTATCACAGTAACTACATGTGTCCCTTCTAGGGTACACGAACTGTATTGAAAACAAATCTATATTTTTCATACGACACAGATTGAGTACGGTATGATTTCTTAAATAACTCATACAACTTACTGGTGTTTGGATCTGGTGGGAGATACAATTTCTTAGAGGATTTCAAGCTGTAATGGCTTCGTTCACCTTTAAATGAACTAATGTGTTGGTGAACTGCATCAAATGCCTCCGATGTCACACGATGTTTCCAATTAGAGTGTTGGCCTCGACCACCGTTAGGACTCACACCTTTTTTCAGATACGTTGTATTTCTTCTTTTTTTTTTTTTTTAGATATTCCATGAAAAGATGTAAAAGCTTTAGAGCAAACTTCTACTTCAGTGACAGAATTCTCCCTCTTCACTCTTACACGATATGAATAAGTGTTGTCACGAAATTTAGCTTCATTTTATTGTTGCGTAGGTCTCCTTTGCGATATACTATTCACATTAATTAGGCCTGCCAAGTAATCATTCTGCTCATTCACAGTAATTTTATTATAATTACATATAATATACACACGTTCTGCGTCAGTGGTACTCTAAAAGCATTTCAATCTGGAACATTTACCATCTGGCCCTAATTCATGGGTGGATGATAAAAGTTTTTTTCTCACGTCGAAAAGTTGACCTGTTCTCTTTCTTTTCCTTGTTGAATGTGACAGTTGGCTGAAGGTGATACTTTCCTCATCTTCATTTTCCATGTTCAGTTCCACAGTTCAGTTAAAACGTAAAACAAACTAAACAACTCACACAACACATAAAGCACTAACTTAACCTCTCCAGCAGCACATACTCAACACCTGATAATCATAGACAATGTAACGTAAACAACAGCTGCGATCAATGCTGTAAACTGACTAATCCCCTTTTTTCCTAGTTCCACATTGGCTTACCTCCTTTTTCCCGTGCATACTATACTTTTAAACCGCTGTAACTTTGAGACTCTCCCCCTTCTTCCCATGAAACAAAAGCTGACGAAAGCAGCTTCTTGAAAGCTTTCTGAAACTGTAATAACCTAAAATTTCATTTTCTTTACTTAACTCCTTCTTACCGTGGACCCTTCATATTAAATTAACACGCAGAAACCCAAACACTACACTACCAAAGCACACAGAGGAAAGTATATAATTCGCTCCTGGTACGGAACTTACGAAACGTCACAGAATCGATTACTTCCCCGTTGCTGCTCTTTATCGGTGGACGACTGCTGCCTTCTGTAACGCTTACAATACATTGCTGTATCTGCATAGCGAGAAGCACGTTCTCGCAATCGCCGTGCGTAGAAGATTCGTAAAGGCTTCAGACATACAGTATACGAAGTTGAGCTGCAGTGTGAGAATTTCATCAAGTACTTGAACAGTTGCATCTTTGGAGTTCTGTGTATCGTGGACGCGTATATTTCAGCCGTTAATATTTATTATTTCTGATCTTGAAAAATCGAAGTTATCAACTTTAAATAAATATTACATTATGGAAGTAATTTTGAGATATATCTGTATTAAAAAATTATTGTAGACATTTCCTAGAATTTGTGAGCATATTTTTTAAACGTTAGAAATTGGTCAACTTATGCATTCGCAAGTAAACTGAAGAGGAGTGATGTCCTCGAGAGGCTGGTGGAGAGTGTGATGACTGTTTCATCAGGGCCTCCTCTAGTGAAGCCACTAAGTAAGGTGAACCGATTGGATAAGAAGGCCAAAGAAAAGCTTGAAATTGACTGACCATCAATTATTTTTCTCTACAACTTTTTGGGAGGTGTGGATCTTTTGAATTCACTAATTGCATCATACACTATCAGCATCAGAGCAAAGAAAATACTGCCGTCGGCTATTTTTCACTTCCTTGATATGATGGCAGTAAGTGCATGGCTGTTGCACAGGAGGGACTGTGACTCTCGCTTGATGCGCCCAAACACAAGACGAGGCCACTTAGTCAGTTCAAAGCTGAAACTGCTTATGCCCTGTGCGAAATGAACATGGACGTTAGTGGGAGAAAGAGTGAAAGACTTTCTTCAAGTGTAGATACTAAATAAGCAAAGAAGAAGAAAATAGGGCATACATCAAATCCAATTCCCCAAGATGTTGTTCTCAGGACACTGTTGGACATTGACCACTTGTATCTGAGAAAATAGGTAGATGCAAGATGCTAAACTGCAAAGGAAGTCCATCAGTTATTTGCCAGAAGTGTAATGTTAATTTGCGCATCGAGAAGAAAAACCATGAGGGCCAGAGCTTTCATATTATTACATATTTTCATATGTTATAAAAGTATATATGTAACTGTTCAGAAGCCAAAATTTAATTCATCTCTGTCCTTAAATGCCTACGTAACAAAAACGTAACGCTACAAAATATATTATATAAAGTTGACTGAATGTATTCTTTATCAGTATATTTTTATTGTGACCCTAAAGTAACACAAATATACCATTTTGAATTTTTGTCGTTATTGCTTCATAATTGTATACATAGAGGGATAGATTCATATGCTAGCCAATACTTTCTGAAGTATTTGTCTGACATATAGCCTTGTACGGAAGTGAAACGTGGACGGTACACAGTTCAGATAATAAGAGAATAGAATCTTTTAAAACGTGGTATTAGAGAAGAATGTCAAAGATTAGGAAAGTAGATCGAATAACTTACGAGGAGATATTGAATCTTTATGGAGTACAACCTGACTACAAGAAGACAGCGATTGATAGGCCACATCTTAAGGCATCCAAGAATGTTCAGTGTGGTCATGAATAATGAAGGGAAGCGTGTGGGCCTAGGTGTGGGTTGAATATTGTAGAGAGAGACAAAGACTCGACTACAGTAACCAGTTCAAATCAATGTAGGTTGCAGCAGTTAGGCAATGACGAAGGAAGATGCTCGCACGCACACTAGCTTGGAGAGCTCCACCAAATCAGTTTTCGAACTGAAGACTACAACAACAACTACACGCCACTGTTTCCCGAACATTTCTAACGCTACCACTTGTTTTCAAGGAGTCCCATTTTCCTATTGTAATAGTTGAACATTTTCACGGAACGATGATGGCAATAATACTATTCCCGTGCATGAATTTAGCGCAGCACCAGTTGTATATTTGCCTCAGTACTGTTTCTCGTAAACTCGTTGTCGATGAATTCGTTAAATGACATTTATGTATTCGCAGTATCTGCAATTTCGAAGAAAAGGACTTCATACTTGTGAAGCATGTAGACATCATCGTAATTACATTTAAGGTGTTTGTTAATAATAATTTCAATGTCTACTTTTATCTATGTTTCATTTAAAGAGCGTGTTATTACCCTCTGCGCTAATGACATAAAATGTAGTGTAATTGGAGCTGAAAGGTTATCAGTTTGTTCTCATGTCGATTTGAGCGGCATCACATCACAATCACAGAAAAGTCGAGCCTAAATTTACTATTTGAAGTCCAGTCTACGATATTCAGTGTAATGCGAAATTATATATTGCGTTGTATTGAATACAGTCACTGTCCGCCGTCAGCAAAATTATCTGCTCGCCAAAGACTACCAATAAAGCAAGTAACCAAAATTAAATGTAACAGACCATTCACAGTAGAAGTAATAACACATCAATATTACTTGCTTCAGTTATGGTTTTTATGTTTAATTTCTGCGGTGGCCTCTGTGACTCATACCGACTTCCGAATAATTAAGTTTCGGAAGAACGCAACAACAACACTTTTCTCAATTTTAGCTTATCTTTTCTTTTATCGGATGATTTATAATATTCATTGGACATTTTGCTTTCCCACTACTGATAGCCTTGGGAGAGCCAGATGACAAATCTCTTCCATCTGGTGTGTAAGATGTATGAGATAGGCGAAATAGCCTCAGACTTCAAGAAGAATGTAATAATTCCAATCCCAAAGAAAGCAAGTGCTGACAGCTGTGATCATTACAGAACTGTCAATTTAATAAGCCATTGTTGCAAAATACTAACACAATTTCTTTACAGAAGAATGGAAAAACTGGTAGAAGCCGACCTCGGGGAAGATCAGTTTGGATTGCTGAGAAATGTAGGAACACACGAAGCAATACTGACCTTACGACTTATCTTGGAAGATAGGTTAGAAAACCATGCCTACATTTATACCATTTGTAGACCTAGAGAAAGCTTTTGACAATATTGACTGGAATACTCTCTTTGAAATTCTGAGGGTGGCAGGTATAAAATACAGGGAGCGAAAGGCTATTGTTAAAGGCTATTTACAACTTGTACACAAGCAGACGGCAGTAATAAGAATGAGGCATGAAAGAGAAGCAGCGGTTGAGAAGGAAGTGAGACAGGATTGTAGCCTATCCCCGATGTTACTCTATCTGTATGTAGAATAAGCAGTAAAGAAAACAAAAGAACAATTTGGAGTAGAAATTAAAGTTCAGCGAAAATAAATAAAAACTTTGCGGTTTGAGGTTTTCCGGTGACACTGTAGTTCTGTCAGAGACAGCAAAGGACTAGGAAGAGCAGCTGAACGGAATGGACAGTGTCTCGAAAGGTGGGTATAAGATGAATATCAACAAAAGCAAAACAAGAATAATGGAACGTAGTCGAATTACATTAAGCAATGCCAAGGGAATCAGATTAGGAAAAGAGATGCTTAAAGACTAGTTTTGCTATTTGGGCAGCAAAATAACTGATAATGGTCGAAGTACAGATGATACAAAATGTAGACTGTCAATGGTAAGAAAAGCATTTCTGAAGAAATTTGTTAACATCGAATATATATCTAAGTTTCAGAAAGTCTTTTCTAAAAGTATTTGTCTGCAGTGCATCCATTTATGGAAGTGAAGCATGGACGGTAAACAGTTTAGACAAAAAGATTACAGCTTTCGATATGTGGTGCTACAAAAGACTGTTGAAGATTAAATCGATAGATCATGTAACTAATGATACTGAACAGAATTGGGGAGAAGAGAAATATGTGGCACAGCTTGACTAGTAGAGGTCATCGGTTGATAGGAAACATTGTAATACCTCAGGGAATCATCAATTTAGTACTGGAGGAAAGTGGGGGGCGTAAAAATCGTAGGGGAAGACCAAGAGATGAATACAGTAAACAGGTCCAGAAGGATGTAGGCTGCAGTAGTTACTCGGAGATGAAGAGGCTCGCACAGGATAGAGTAGCATGCAGGGCTGCATCAAACCAATCTTCGAACTGAAGATCACAACTTCACCCACTACGCTGACAACAGATAGCAATCCTCTTTTCCTCTACCCTTGTGACCCAATCAGTATTTATACGCTTCCGTGCAAGCGTCGCCTTTTGGAACAATATCCTTAATTTTTGTTCACAAGATGTATTAATGTATACAGGGTGTTACAAAAGGGTACAGCCATTCTTTCAGGAAACATTCCTCACACACAAAGAAAGAAAATATGTTATGTGGACATGTGTCCGGGAACGCTTACTTTCCATGTTAGAGCTCATTTTATTACTTCTCTTCAAATCACATTAATCATGGAATGGAAACACACAGCAACAGAACGTACCAGTGTGACTTCAAACACTTTGTTACAGGAAATGTTCAAAATGTCCTCCGTTAGCGAAGATACATGCATCCACCCTCCGTCGCATGGAATCCCTGATGCGCTGATGCAGCCCTGGGGAATGGCGTATTGTATCACAGCCGTCCACAATTCGAGCATGAAGAGTCTCTACTTTTGGTACCGGGGTTGCGTAGACAAGAGGTTTGAAATGCCCCCATAAATGAAAGTCAAGAGGGTTGAGGTCAGGAGAGCGTGGAGGCCATGGAATTGGTCCGCCTCTACCAATCCATCGGTCACCGAATCTGTTGCTGAGAAGCGTGCGAACACTTCGACTGAAATGTGCAGGAGCTCCATCGTGCATGAACCACATGTTGTGTCGTACTTGTAAAGGCACATGTTCTAGCAGCACAGGCAGAGTATCCCGTATGAAATCATGATAACGTGCTCCATTGAGCGTAGGTGGAAGAACATGGGGCCCAATCAAGAAATCACCAACAATGCCTGCCCAAACGTTCACAGAAAATCTGTGTTGACGACGTGATTGCACAATTCAACATTACCTTCCTTCAATTGGGCCAACTGGCGGTGAATCGAAGAAGTACAGTACATACTGACGAAACTAAAATGAGCTCTAACAGGGAAATTAAGCGTTTCCGGACACATGTCCACGTAACATCTTTTCTTTATTTGTGTGTGAGGAATGTTTCCTGAAAGTTTGGCCGTACCTTTTTGTAACACCCTGTATATGATTCTCAGTTGTAGTATAGTAGTTGCGTTATTGATAAAACTCGTTAACGGCGAAGCTGTAAAAGGAAAACAGTGCAGTATAATAGAGAGAAAAATTACGGTTATGTCCTGAGTTATTCTAAATAAATAGTTTTCTGCTATTAGATACTTTCATTTCGTAGCGGCTGTTACCCGCGGCTGCGCTCGCATATCAGTAGTTTTGTTATGATGGGTGGTGGTAAATGAGCTGCTGCACGTGCAATAACATCAGCTGCCTTCACGTGTTTGTCCAACTGCTGCAACCCGCGACTATGCGGCAAGCGCGTCGTCGCTGCCGATTTGCGCATAGACATTATACAACGAGCACATTTTATAACAAATGTACTAATTTTTTAACATGGTTTACATTCATTGATGCAATAAAAGGTGTTCCATTGCTTACTCCACTCACTCAGGGGTATGTCTTTTTTTTTCCTTTCCAAAGTAGCCTATGTTCTTTCCCGGGGTCAAACTTCTTCCATACCAAATTTCATCGAAATCGGTTAAGCGGTTTAATCGTGAAAACCTAAACGACAGTCCTACTTTCGCATTTAATAATATTAGTATGGACATATTAATTATACACGTTGAGGATTTATTATTTTATTCATGGCTGTAGCTTTCAGCTGTGGTATTACTTTTCCAGAATAAATTTCAGTGATCAGTTGCAAATCATTTTTATTATGCTTTACCTGGTTCGCCAAATTAATTTGTCATCTTCAGAAGCTTAGTTTAGTAGACGTCAATATCTTCTTCATACCCGGCCGGAGTGACCGAGCGGTTCTAGGCGCTACAGTCTGGAACCGCACGACCGCTACGGTCGCAGGTTCGAATCCTGCCTCGGGCATGGATGTATGTGATGTCCTTAGGTTAGTTCGTTTTAAGTAGTTCTAAGTTCTATGGGGCTGATGACCTCAGAATTTAAGTCCCATACTGCTCAGAGCCATTTGAACCTTCTTCATAGAAAGATAATGCCATGGTATATTCAGAAACTTTCATATTGTATGTGATTATTTTAAGCCCTATTTGGCAGTTTACAATAGCTCAGTCACATCGAAAATGTGATTCATTTATTTTAAATTGTGGAATTTATCCGAAATAAAAGATAAAAAATGTTGACGATTGTACATGTAATGTATTCTAGCTTTTATCGGCGAGTGAACTCGTGTTTATTAAACTGAAATGTATTGTGCACACAACTTCGTTGGTCGGGAGACCCCGTTCGGGACGTTCGGCCGCTTGGTGCAACTCGTCTTACTTGACGCCACTTCAGCGACTTGCGGGTCGAGGATGATAGAGTGACGATGATGACGACAGATACGTGCAGTCCGGGGGGGAAAAATCCGACCCAATCGGGAATCGAACCTCGTAACCCGTGGCGCTAACCACAACACCACATTCTGAGGACTCGTATCAGTAGTTTTGTTATGGTGAGTTACGGTGACGGTCCTAAAATGAAATGTGGACTTTCTAAAATTATTAAATACCGTTAATCTGATTGAGTGAGGAAATAAAAAAAATAGTTCTGTGCAGTACGAAATTTACAAAATTCTCACGTCCAAAATTATCAGCTGCGCTCCCGTGCCTATCTATTACCCACACCTGCGCACGATATCATAACCAAGTGCAGGTTGACTAAAAGTCTCCATCGTTCTACGTGTAAAGGCACGACGTCTCCCTTTTTATCGTACAGCATTTCAATGATGCCGACGTTGTGGGCTAATGCTGGTTTCACAACACTTCCCGCAAAAGTGATATCGTTTTGACTTCACACACAATATTGACGTCGACTGCATGACTGACTATCGATTTTTGTTAGCGTTCAATACATGCCCCTCACAAGAATTTATGCACGTGTACCGGAGATTTACAAAAACACATCATTCTTGGGATAATTTATTATAACTATTGCTGTAAGAAAATGTCACTTAATCATTTATCGGCGGTTAATGCCTTCACGTATAAGAGTGCTCTCCTAGGAGTGAGTTATTATCCTCAATAAATTAAAGATGAAACAGGCTTGCTTCATAATTTGTAGTATGCCGTTTCTAGGTAACGGAGCACTGAAAATTTATCACAAACACGTCATCATTAAATGCCACTTAATAAGGAATCAAAGATATAAGCCTTCAAGAGATATTATAATAACCAAGACAGGAGATAAATACCATTTGCTTAAGTGCTAGCGTAATGGATAGCATCGTGGTTTATGGCTTCGAAAGTTGTGGGTTTGCATCCTGTCACATGCAGTTTTCTTCCATAGCAATGTTGCTAACGTCTCTGAGAATGTAATACAAGAATATTTTGCAATATTGATGTTATTTACATTCAGTCTGATATGAGAACGAAAGATTAAATAAATATTTAGCGATTTCCGTGTGTGTGGTTAGGCAGGAACCTAAGAGGGAGTTTAAATTGCTTCGAGTAGAACGAGGACCATTAACATTCATATTTTCCGTTGTCACAAATATTTCGCTGTTTAATTATGGAATGTGGCGATTTCTGCGTTTGTGATTAGGCTGGTTCCTAAGAGAACATCTTAGATAGCTCCAAGTAAATCGAGGAGCAATAACATTCGTATTCTTCCTTGTCACAAAGTCGATCGCCGATCATGCAGTCCTCGATATTGCGCGTGACGTCAAAATTACTTCACGTTTGTGGGACGTGTTGTCAAACAAGCGTTACGCGTCAAGCGTCTCAGAAGCTACAAGAAACACGTTACACTCCGTGGCTAAAATGCGATGGGCTTGTGCCTCATATTTGTATGGAATATGAAGTAAATACTTGAGGGTTGTATAAGCATTCTATTCATTACGCTGAATCGTGTTATGAGGAACACATCTATCAATAAAAGCCTTTTTGCAAGTATGATGAAGTTCAAAAGTCAAAGAGAAAACAGCTTTTTCAAAGAGTAACTACCTTCCGCATTTCGCGTTGTATTGTTCAAATCAATAAATATCTTGTACTACGCACATTTTGTGTGTGTGAATTCCTAAGGGACCAAATTGCCAAACTGCTAAAAAACAACACGTACACCCACGCCCGAGGGAGGACTCGAACCTCCGGCGGTAGAGACCGCGCGATCCGTACTTGGCGCCTCAAACAACGCGACCACTCCGCGCGGCTACACACATTTTAAAGTACCCTCTGCTCTTACTCAGCGTTCAAGCTATCTCCATACCAGATTTTGTCAAAATCGGTTCAGCGGTTTAGTCGTGAAAGCTTAACAGATAGAGTTACTTTCGCGTTTATAACATTAGTATGGAAGTATGGATCTCGTGGTGCGGAAGAAAGCTGAACAATTTTTTTCTTAAAAAAAATCTCTGTCTAATGGATATACTAACATCGTTGGCTAAAATGAACTACCTACTTTTAAAGTACCCTCTGCTCTTACTCAGCGTTCAAGCTATCTCCATACCAGATTTTGTCAAAATCGGTTCAGCGGTTTAGTCGTGAAAGCTTAACAGATAGAGTTACTTTCGCGTTTATAACATTAGTATGGAAGTATGGATCTCGTGGTACGGAAGAAAGCTGAACAATTTTTTTCTTAAAAAAAATCTCTGTCTAATGGATATACTAACATCGTTGGCTAAAATGAACTACCTTAATAATTTCGGAGCAAGAAAAATATTGCAGCACAGAAATTGAGACATCTAGTTCAACGTCTAGGACTAACAAAGAGGTCATAGTACACGACGTACATTTCAGTAGTCCTTCGAAGGCGAGAGCTCATCAACGCCAACGCTATAAATCACGAGATGTGTGACAAGTGATACGCGACACGTAACGGCGTGCGATACACCGCAGTTCGCACACGTATAAATACGATGGAAAACAGGTCGCTATAAACTACTCGAATTCATTTGCATTTGTGGAAGCAGATTTCATCGTCGCTCCACCGCCCTGCGCTCTTCCTTTCCAGCGTATTTATTCACACACACACACACACACACACACACACACACACACACACAAAGAAACGAAAAAAAAAAGAGCGGCGTAAAAGAACGTAGGAGGAAATAATCGAGAATGGTATAAAACATTTTATACTGGGATTTTAATTTATCGCATGCAATAAGTTGGAGCTCCCAATTTGTGTGATTAATTAATTATTCAAAACTCCTCTTTTTGTCATGTAGTTTTTATTCGCATTTCGTTAGACATTAAATGTCGAAAAGGTGGTGAAAAGCTGATTCATTTGGTTGCTTTCTGTGTTTACAAAGACGATTTTTACACCAACTTTTCGGCTTTCGTAGCCACTTGTTGTCGTACCGCCTATTGACTTCCGTCTCACGATCTCCGGCCGACGTTTGCTTATTAACTTCTTCTGACAGTTGCCAGCATGAGTGGCTGACACTGTGAAAGATTCACCCTCCGCTGAAAGTGGTGCCGGATACTTGCAGCAGATGAGAAAGGAAATGGAAAAACGAATCAAAACACATAGAACAAGACGAAAACTCGTGGCTCTCGTACTGTTACCGGAAATGGACACTCGACAGAGGACGAGAAAAGATGCCATAAGCAAACTGCATCTAGAGCAGCGTACAGGGAAGGTTGGAAATGCTAGAGTGGTAGCAGTGGAAACATGCAGGAGTGAAGGAAAACACAGGAGAATTATTGTAATTTTAGATCATAATTAAGTTGTAAATAATAGATTTCAGCTAACAGTCGTCCTTTTGAAATTTTATTGGCAGATCTAGATTTCAGCTAAAAACTAGACATTTCCAATGCACTATCATTTCTTATCAATGCATATAATATCTGTTGGTCAGGCTTCATCCACAGTTCGTTGAACTGAGTATTCATTGAACTGTGGATGAAGCCCTGACCAACAGGCATTACATGCTTTGATCAGAAATGATAGTGCATTGAGAACGGCTAGTTTCTAGCTGAAATCTATATTTTCCAACAAAATTTAAAAAGGACGACTGATAACTGAAATCTATTATTTACAAGTCAATATAACGGTCGCTGCGTGCAACAGCCTTCGAAATGGAAGGTAACCAGATCAAAATTAAGTGCACAGAAGAAAGAAACATTTAAAACGTATGTCATTATTATTTACAGAAGTGTAAATTTAACATGTAGGCCCATAACGGTCTCTCGTATTATAAAATGGATGTATCTACGTATGCATGTTGGTATGTTCGTACCATTTGGTACAATAACGCTTACTGTCTGGAAAGAAATACTGTGGGGTACGAATCAGCAAGCAGCTATTGGGGTTAGTGTGATAACATGGAGAGAGAAGACGGTAGGAGGAGAAAGACAAATAGAGAGGGGGAGGAGGAGATCGACACAGGTAGGGGGGGGGAGGAAATAAGGAGATGGTCAGAGAGTGAGGAGGGGCATTGTGCAGAGGGGAAAAAGAGGAGATAGACCAGTGGTTCTCAGCCTTCGGGTAATTACCCTCCAAAGCGTAAAATGAAATTTTCCAAGGGTAAAACCAAAAGTTAGATTGTTTCGATCACGAAACTAAATTATCTTTAAAAGTCATCTTTAAAAGTTTAAAAGTTAGTTTGTTTCAATCACGAAACTAAATTATCTTTAGAAGATCATGCCATTATCACTATTTCGTACAACTGTAATACTGGTAACATAAATTACCAACAATTACATCGTTTTTCAGATACTGGCATTATCTAATGACACAGTGTAGTTTGGTTACAGCTTGAGAAACGGATGTACGAACAACATGCTCCTCACATAGTCCACTCTCTATGCAGATGTTTTGTACCTTTTCCCATGCGTCTATGTTGGTAAAATTGACACATACATCTCGCATGCTTAAATGTCTCACGAAAATGCGTCCTCCGAGATGTAGGTAGTTCTCGCACGGAACCAGAAATTTCTTGATTATTAACTTCGCAACGGACTAGCGAACTAATTGAGAGCACAGCACAACAATAACTATGTATTCGCTACTACACTCCTATAGAGCCTACAAGTATTATTATTATTATTTAGTGTTATCATTTTAGCGGCAGTGGTCAGATATAAAGCATTGGCTGCTTGAAGTCTTCAGATTTCTGCCTGTTCATGAGCCCAGTGAACAAAGGATTTACATTTTTTTTGTCAGTCTTCTGAGTGGTTTGAAGCGCTCCTCCACGAATCCCTCTCCTGCGCCCACCTCTTCATCTCAGAGCAGAACTTGCAACCAATTATTTGTGTATGTATTCTAATCTGTCTTCCCTGCAGTTTTTACCCTCTGCAGTTCCCTCTAGTACCATGGAAATCGTTCCCTCATGCCTTAACAGATGTCCTATCATCCTGTCCCTTCTTCTTGTGAGGGATTTCCACTTATTCCTTTCCTCTCTGATTCTACGCAGAACCTCCTTATTCCTTACCTTGTAAATCCACCTAATTTTCAACATTCGTGTGCAGCACCACATCTCAAATGCTTCGGTTCTCTCCTGCTCCAGTTTACCCACAGTCAATGCGTCACTACCGTACAACGCTGAACACCAAACGTACGTACTCAGAAATTTCTTCCTCAAATTAAGGCCTTTGTTTCATACCAGCATAATTCTCTTGGCCAGAAATGCCCTTTTTGCCAGTGCTAGTCTGTTTTTTATATCCTCCTTGCTCCGTCTGCCATGGGTTATTTTGCTGCCTAGGTAGCAGAATTTCTTAACTTCATTTACTTCGTCATCACCAACTCTGACGTTAAGTGTCTCTCTGTTCTACCACTTCATCTACATCTACATCTACATCCATACTCCGCAAGCCACCTGACGGTGTGTGGCGGAGGGTACCCTGAGTACCTCTATCGGTTCTCCCTTCTATTCCAGTCCCGTATTGTTCGTGGAAAGAAGGATTGTCGGTATGCCTCTGTGTGGGCTCTAATCTCTCTGATTTTATCCTCATGGTCATTACTTTCGTCTTTCTTCGATTTAGTCTCAGTCCGCATTCTGTACTCATTAGTCTGTTCCTTCTGTTCAACAGATGCTGTAATTCTTCTTCACTTTCACTGAAGATAGCAATGTCATCAGCGAATCTTATCATTGATATCTTTTTACCCAGAATTTCAATCCCATTCTTGAATGAACTTTTCGTTTATTTCCGTCATTACTTCTTCGATGTACAGACTGAACAATAAGGACGAAACACTGCATCCCTGTCTTACACCCTTTTTAATCCCAGCACTTCGTTCTTGATCTTCAAATCTTATTGTCTCCATAATGTATATTATCTGTCTCTCCCTACAGCTGGCCCCTATTTTTTTCAGAATTTCGAATACCTTGTACCATTTAACGCTGTCGAACGCTTTCTCCAGATCGACAGATCGTATGATCTAAATACACTAAGCATGGTGCACGTATTTCAACTTATTTGATTTTAAATAGGGATGCATATTTTGTGATAAAGCAGGTATCGCTGGGGAGAAGAATGGTGCATGTTTCATATCAAGTGTCCACCCTCAATGCCAAAGGTTTGCTCTTTTCTCTGAGATGCAGTTGTAGGTTACACTTGCGATGCCCTGATAATTGTTCCATAACTTTTTAAAAAAATTGAGGAGGTTGTTAGAAACGAGAAGTGCCAATTGTCTCACTGAGTCATTAACTCATGGTTTAATAAAACACAGACAAAAACTAAATATAATTTCTCTTCCATAATTTTAAATATAAGTGTTCAAAGATAATTTCTCTTCTTTCCATAGTTAAGTCCTAAAGTTTAGGGTGTTGTGGAAGTGCGCGGGTAGGTGGATAATAGCTGTTATCCGACACCACTCAGGAGTAATGGTCTCGTAACGGCTAGGAGCCACTGAAACAGACGGAGAGAGAAAGGAGGAAGAGAGAGACCTAGAAGGGGAGGGGAGGTGCAGGTGGACAGAGGAGAAAGGGGAAATGGGCAGAGAAAAGGAAGTGGAGAAGGCGAACAGAGAGAAGGGTGAGGAGGAGATGGACAGAGAAAGGGAAGAGGAGAAAATGGATAGAGAGAGGGGGCAGGAGATGGACAGAGAGACGAAGGAGGAGAAGATGGATAAAGAGGGAAATGGAAAGGAGGGCATAGGCTAATAGAAGACTGGAATAAGTACATATCCAGGAAACGCGGGGTATTCAGCTAGTAGATAAATACACTACTGGCCATTAAAATTGCTACACAACGAAGATGTGCTACACACGCGAAATTTAACCGACAGGAAGAAGATGCTGTCATATGCAAATGATTAGCTTTTCAGAGCATTCACACAAGATTGGCGCAGGTGGCGACACCTACAATGTGCTGACATGACGAAAGTTTCCGACCGATTTCTCATACACAAACAGCAGTTGACCGGCGTTGCCCGGTGAAACGTTGTTGTGATGCCTCGTGTAAGGAGGAGAAATGCGTACCATCACGTTTCCGACTCTGATAAAGGTTGGATTATAGCCTATCGCGATTGCGGTTTATCGTATCGCGACATTGCTGCTCGCGTTGGTCGAGATCCAATGACTGTTAGCAGAATATGGATTCGGTGGGTTCAGGAGGGTAATACGGAACGCCGTGCTGGCTCCCAACGGCCTCGTATCACTAGCAGTCGATATGACAAGCATCTTATCCGCATGGCTGTAACGGATCGTGCAGCCATGGCTCGATCCCCGAGTCAACAGATGGGAACGTTTGCAAGACAACAACCATCTGCACGAACAGTTCGACGACGTTTGCAGCAGCATGGACTATCAGCTCGGAGACCATGGCTGCGGTTACCCTTGACGCTGCATCACAGACAGGAGCGCCTGCGATGGTGTACTCAACGACGAACCTGGGTGCACGAGTGGCAAAACGTCGCTTTTTCGCATGAATCCAGGTTCTGTTTACAGCATCATGATGGTCGCATCCGTGTTTGGCGACATCACGGTGAATGCACATTGGAAGCAGGTATTCATCATCGCCATACTGGCATATCACCCGGCGTGATGGTATGGGGTGCCATTGATTACACGTCTCGGTCACCTCTTGTTCGCATTGACGGCACTTTGAATAGTGGACGTTACATTTCAGATGTGTAACGACCCGTGGCTCTACCCTTCATTCGATCCCTGGGAAACTCTACATTTCACCAGGATAATGTACGAACGCATGTTGCAGGTCCTGTATGGGCCTTTCTGAACACAGAAAACGTTCGACTGCTGCCCCGGCCAGCACATTCTCCAGATCTCTCACCAATGGAAAACGTCTGGTCAATGATGGCCGAGCAACTGGCTCGTCACAATACGCCAGTCACTATTGACGAACTGTGATATCGTGTTGAAGCTGCATGGGCGGCTGCACCTGTACACGCCATCCAAGCTCTGTTTGACTCAATGCCCAGGCGTACCAAGGCCGTTATTACGGCCGGAGATGGTTGTTCTGGGTTCTGATTTCTCAGGAACTATGCACCCAAATTGCGTGAAAATGTAATCGGATGTCAGTTCTAGTATAATATATTTGTCCAATGAATACCCGTTTATCATCTGCATTTCTTCTTGGTGTAGCAATTTTAATGGCCAGTAGTGTAAACTCCGTTTATTGATTTGACGAAATGTTGTTGGTTTATCAGCCGAGTCGCAAAGTTTCGACGGTTTTCCTGCTCATTAGCTTCAGACTTCGCCTGAAGATGACACGTGGGAAACTCGTCGAAACGCCACAAATCGATTGATGGTCCGATAAGATTTCACTAATGAAATGCTTCGTTGCTTATTCGAGGAACAAGTAGATAGGTTAATCGTTTGTGAAGTAAATATCCAGGTGCCCGATTTTCGTAAGGTTGTAGCATTTAATCTGGGCAGCATAAGTGGAAATGAACTAACAGGCAACAGTACTAGCGGCCTTGCCAGCTGTTCGCCCACGGGCCCAGCTGTTGAGCGCTCGGCGAGACCCCGGCACCGGCCTTGGTGAACGTACGTATAACGCCGTCGCCACACGCTTAGCGCAACCACGCGACTCTGGTGGGACCTTGGACCTCACCAGTGCGAGTGTCCTCGCTTGCTGCGGATGACTGGGCGCTTCTCGCCAAGTAGAGGGAGCGCAGCGCGCGGGCACTTAACATGTGTTGTGCGTGCTGGAGCACGAGCTCGCAAATCCCGTCCTTCAGAACGTTCAGTAGCCTGAATCAATAACACTGTGTTCAAAGAAACATACAGGCGTATAAGTACGTTCAGCGAAACACCTATGTGAATGCCCTAAAGCTTACATCCCTTTTATTCCATGAATTATTCCAAATATCGCAACGAAATTTCCGGCAGATGATATAGGGTGCCCCTTAGTAAGAGGACCCTGGGAAAGTGTTCTAAGAATATCACTAACAGAGGATATGAAACCAAATTTCTACACGACCGACCTTTGTGGTTGAGACATAAAGGTGCATTACAAGAGGTACTGCAAGTGACTTCCCCAGATCTGTATTTGTAGTTCAACATGGCGCTGCATGTTCTTAAAGGGTGGTGTCAGAGTACTGTATTTTAGTGACAACAGTCTGGTTCCGCGAGTTTCGTTCACAAGAGATGGGCGTGGTCCGTGCATTCCTACAGCGGCATAACATCGGGCGGTATTTTTCTTTTTCTTTTTTTTTTTTTTTTTTAACTACTGTCGCCATTGAAGTATATCAGATATTGACTGACGAATTTCTGAAGCATTCTGATTTTTGGATGGCGAGTAGCCGACACTTGGCTGGTACCAGAAAGATAGGGCAACGTGTGACACGTCTAAGGCAAATATGGCTGCAGTGGTATCTTTTTTCCTTGACAGAGACATTTCTAAAGGATTAGGACCCCCAAGGTCATTTGACTTGGTCCCTGACTTCTTTCTGTGGCATCGCCTGAGAGGTAAGGTGTACAAGAACAGACCACGCACCATCGACGAGGTACGTGGGAATATCTGTAATCCAAGCAGTCACGCCCAACACTCTGGTAGTAACATTCACAACCATGCAGGGCCACGGACCAACAGTGTATACTGGTGAGGAAGGTCACTTCCAGCACCTCTTTTGATGTTCTTTCATTTCTCAATCATAAAGGCACTCATGCACAAATTAGGTTTCTTACTTTCTTTTATTAAGGTTTTTATAACACTTCTCGCAGGGCCCGTTACGAGTGGGACAGCTGTTAGTAAGTGGAGGTGTATGTATTACAATACGTTGATAATGTTTGCTTTTGGACTGTCAACTCACATGTAATCAGACGGTTCAAAAGTGAGAATTATCAACACACCGTAACATTATATGCAACTGAGGACGAGAAAACTTCAGAAGTTGAAGGTTTACGTAATTTTTTTGTATGATTAAGATTCTTAAGTCTGGCATCAACCGATATATTGAATCATGCATTGATTTTTCTTTTTAAATGGCATGAAGTAATTATCACTTTTTTGTCCGTCCAGTTTCAACTGAACGAATCTATTTTTTCATGCCATTGGTGTTCCACATTTATTGTATGAAAGGCATCATCAGAGACCTGAAATACATACACATTTGGTGTTTGCACAATTTTGTACTACGTATTTAACATTTTACATTGAGGTTATAAACGGTTCTGACAATTTCTGATTCTTTTATGATTTAATAATGTAGTTTAAACGTTTACCTACAGATTTCGTACATGCTTCCGCTATTACTCTGCTTATTGCCATTCGCGATTCATTTATACAGCACTAAGTAATGAACAGGCATTTATCTCATGATGTTTCAAGTGTTACTGTCAGCCGCTGGACGTTATTACGAAATGTCGAATGTGCGTTTGTGATCTCTCTATCTCTCTGTGTGTGTCACACGCACACGCACACGCACAGCATTGCTACGTATATTTAGCAGCTGTATATATGTTTCTCCATTATCCATAAATAAAATGTATAAATGTTTCAATAATGGGGCTGGTACACAGATTTTTTAATTTACCAGGAAGTTTCATTACACAATCTTCTGTTGTATGCCCACGGTCAGTCTTTTCCTGTGGAGTTGATATCTGAAACAGTGACTGAAGAGAAGCTGATCATTAGGGTCTTAGTTCCCTGTTTCACTGTGCAACAGATAACGGTGTTATTTGAAAGAACGTGACAAAATATTATGCTTCCATGTAATGCATACATTGAGGGAAATGGTCATCACTTCGAACAGCTGCTAAGAGCCTAAATTACTGTTCAAGCAGCAAGTTGTTTACGTCAATATAAAAGTAAATATTTATTCGACCTTTGACTCTTATGTCAGAGCACTCAGTTTATGAATGACTGACATGCGTATAATCGTGATGCAAAATCCTTGTATTACAGTTGCCCTTTCCCCTGTGTGCATGTGTCTAAACATTCGAGCAAGTGGCGACTTTGATGTAATTTCATATAATCTGCCAGTAAAAATGCTGTACTTCGCATTTTCACTCAGCGTTGTACGGTGTGATAAGTGATCCACGTTCTCATTTCACAGGTACTAAACACGTTTTATCCCCCGCTCGCGATATTGTGAACAACGGTGGCCAGCAGAGTTAAAGAGCGAACGTTTACGATAGCGCCACGTGACTGGCTTTGGAAAGCCGATACTGCCCCACTTTATTCGATATCGTATCAGAACCGTTTGAAAATATTACCTCTTTCTGTCACTGCGTTGAAAATCGTGTCTGCTTTTGACGGGTCAGTATCTCTCTTTCAAATTAACGTCTCCCACAAAGGTAGTGTTGACGTGTGCACAAGCACCTCAGTTGTGCACTTGGCCATCACTAGTAAGAGGTTTCCTGTTTTTGTATGAGTCACGTACATTCATGGTGGAGTAATTTAACATATCTGCAGTAGAAGAAAAAAAAAGTCCTATGTCTCTGTAGACCATGAACTAGTTCATACGTACGAAACATATTCCGATATATTTTCAGTAATTCGGGATAGTTATCGAAATACAGAAGATTATCTGAAACATTGTCGAACTGGTGTGTTGTTTCGGTCAAAAAAAATTAAGGTTGGTTTCAGGCAGTTCCCCATTACTGTCGTTTGTCAGCAATTCTATTAATTTCTGCAGTCCGTTCCATCTCAATCTGTCTTACATGCGCCGGCCGGAGTGGCCGAGAGGTTCTAGGCGCTTCAGTCTGAAACCGGGCGACCGCTACGGTCGCAGGTTCGAATCCTGCCCCGGGCATGGATGTGTGTGATGTCCTTAGGTTAGTTAGGTTTAAGTAGTTCTAAGTTCTAGGGGACTGATGACCTCAGATGTTAAGTCCCATAGTGCTCAGAGCCATTTTTGTGTTACATGCACAGATATAGGACCTACCCCTGCGATTCTTTGCTCCCACTATCATTTCAAATCACACGTCTTCTGGAGAAGGTGATCGACCGTAATCTTTTCAACACAGCTTTCGTGCCATTCACCGCAGTAAATCTAAGGAAACAACTTAAACTTAAATCTCGATGGCCGCAGAAGGATGTGAACTTTGCTCCTACTGAATGTGAGTCTAGTGTGTTAATCACTACAACACTTCTCTCGGAAACGCGTTTTGGTTGTAAATCTCTCTAATAGCAACACATTTATAGTGTTAATTTTTTAATTGTATTCTGTGCCATGGAAATTAATTGGAATTAGCTCGCAAATCAATATTAAAATATTGGTGCAATAAATGAAAATGAATAGTGTTTCCTTGAACGTCACGTCCTTAGACCGTTGTTTGGCCCTGGGAGCCGAAACCACACTGAGGTGTCACAAGTCGTGGGAAACCTCGTAATATAGTGGTGGACCTCCTTTTGAACGGCGTAGTGAGGCAACTAGGCCGGGCATGGACTCAACAAGTCGTCGGAAGCCCCTGTAGAAATACTGAGTCATGCTGCCTCTGTAACCGTCCTTAATTGTGCAAGTGTTGCTGGTGCAGGAATCTGTGCACGAACTGACTTCTCGGTTACGTTCTATAAATGTTCTGTGGGAGTTATGTCGGGCGATCTGGCTGCCCAAATCGTTTTCTCGAATTGTCCAGTATGTTCTTAAAACCAGTCGCCAACAATTGTGGACTGATAATATGGCGTATATCGTCCAATAAAATTTCATCGTTGAATCGCTACAAATGGTCTCCATATATCCGAACATAACCATTTCGAGTCAACGATCGATTCAGTTTGACCTGAGGACCCAGTCCATTCCATGTAAACACAGCCCAAGCCAGTATGCTGCCTTCACCAGCTTGCACAGTGGCTTGTTGGCAATTTCGGTCCATCGCTTCGTGGGGTCTGCGCGACATTCGAACACTAACATCAGCTCTTTCCAGCTGAAACCGGGGCTCATCTGACCAGGCCACAGTTTCCCAGTCGTCTAGGGTCCAACCGATATGGTCACGAGCCCAGGAGAGGTGCTTTTAACAAAGACATTCGCATCGGTCGTCTGCTGTCATAGCCCATTAACGCCAAATTTCGCCTCATTGTTCTAACGGTTCCGTTCACCGTACGTCCCACATTGGTTTCTGCGGTTGTTTCACGCACTGTCGCTTGTCCGTTGGCACTGACAACTCTACGCAAACGCAGCTGCTCTCTGTCGTTAAGTGGAGGCCGTCGGCCACTGCATTGTCTTTGGTGAGAGATAATGCCAGCAATTCGGTATTCTCGGTGCGCTCTTGACACTATGCATCTCGGAATATTGAACTATCTGAAGATTTCCAGAGAGCAATGTCCCATGCGTCTAGCTTCAACAAGCATTTCGCTTTCAAAATCCGTTACTTGACGTCGTAAGGCCGTAATCAAGTCGGAAACTTTTTCACGTGCATCAGCTAAGTACAAACGACAGCTCCGCCGATGCACTGCCTCTTTATAACTTCTGTATGCGATACTATAGCCATCTGCATATGCACAAATCGCTATGCCTTGACTTTTATCACCTCAGTGTACGCTTATAGTCATTAAAACTGTAAAACCATGAAGACGATACAGTATGTAACAAACATCAATGTGGCATCAAGTGTACTGATGTTGTGGTCTTCAGTCAAAAGACTGGTTTGATGCAGCTTACCACACTAGTGTAGGCTGTGCTATCCGCTTCATCGCTGAACAACTAATGCGACCTGTATTCATATGTACGCCTCCATGAACAGTTTTTACCTTCCCTTACTTACCAAATATACGATTCCTTGGTGCCAGAGGATGTGTCTTGTGGAGTACTGCAGGCTTGGAAATTCAAATTATCAGAATTTCAGTGCAGTCGCACGAAGTAGATATGAGTGATGTCACTTACATTCTGTATGAAGTGTTCCCCATAAATTCCGTGACGAGTTTCGAGGGGTTGTAGAGGGTGTCTTGAGGAACAAGTCGAGGATATGAATCCGTGTCTGGAAACGTCAACTAATGACGCTACAGAGCGTCGAAGTTTTAGGTGCCGGTGCCTGCCATTAGACCAACACTCCAGCAGCAAATGTGATTTTGTACGCTGACGGACCGCAGCCGGAACGTCTCGCAATACTGTTTGTTATTCAGTGATCGCGAGTCATTGTCACGGTCGCCAGTGAAAAGATCGAGCTATCTGCTACGTAGACAGGCCTTGTCTACTACGAATGCGATGCTCTGTTGCATCGGTAGATGATGGTTTCGAACACAGGTTTTCATCTGCAGTTTATTTTTCTCCTGTATGCCGAGAAAAGTTGGAGATTATAGACGGTTCCAGAAGAAAAGTAAACTACAGATGGAAACTCGCGTCTGAAATCATCATCCACCGAGGCAACGGAGCATCACATTCACTGGAGACAAGGCTTTTCTACAGCAGCAGCTAGCTTCATCTGCGCCATCATGGCACTCGTGATCACTGAATAACAAACAATATTGCGAGACGTTCCGCCAACGGTCCGTCAGTGTACAAAGTCACGTTTGTTGCCGAACGGATGGTCTAACGGCAGGCGCCGACGCTTATAAGTGCGACGATCTGTAGCGTCGTTTGATAGCGTTTCCGGAAACAGGTCCATATCCTCGATTTGATCCTCAAGACACCCTCTACAACCCCTCGAAGTGTGTCACAACATTTTTGACACCCTGGAGGAGGAAATTTTACGGAACAGTTTCCTCATTCGTGAGTTGCATTTGAATGTTCGTTATTCATGAGAAGACTGCATTACGCCTCGCGTAACGAAAAGAAACGTCTACCAGCATGTGTCGGAATGTGACAGCGACGGCTTTGTGGCCTCTCGAGACTGCAGTTCATCGTTATGTGAAATTACTGCTTGCGTTGATCGCGATCGCAAGACTGTCGTGCGAATATGGAATCGATGAATTCAGGAGGATCATACTCCATGTCATGCAGGATCTCAACATGTTCACGCGACTAGCGCCCGAGAGGACAACACGTTCTTCGCTAGGCTATATACGATCGGATGGGTACGTCTCGTACCGTGGGTCAGGAAAAGGACTTTTTCACAGCAAGACAGTTATGTTTATGGACTGCGTAACAATTTTTGGAACACTAAAGACTGTCAGCCCAGCGACCATTTTTGCGACGTCCCTTGACGAACCAGCAGGAAATGGCGCGCCAACAGTTGTGCGCCAATCGACAAAACTGAACACAGAAGTTTCGTCACGAAGTCTTTGAAGGCGAGTCCCAGTTCTGCTGCGTACACCATCACGGTAGAAAAGGCGCCGAAGAAAACAGACGTTGCCAGTTTGCATTCGTCAGCATATTACAGGCCCACTATCGTGTGTCACGGTGCTGTGTGCCAGCAGTCAGCACGAACAGCTCTGGTTCACATAGTGACTAATCTGGACGAAGTCGTTACATATTTGGTGTATTAATTCCCGTGGCTGTGCCCTACTTTCTAGGTCTCTTTCAAAAAGATGACAAGACTGCAAGTTGTCCACGCTGTCCTGGCCAACTTCTGTACGGAGGGACTTCGGCTTTGCCTTGGCTAGTATGTTCTCCAGGTCTCTCTCGTACTGAGAAATCTGATTGGCGCGTCACCACTTCCCAGTCACTATGATTCATGAACTCTGGCATAGATGTGAAGCAAGACGAAAAACCGTGTCCTCTGATGGTTCGATTCAATTCCCAGTGAGTGTTAGAGCCATTATTGCTGACGGAGGTGGCCACTCTGTCTACCAAATTTCGCTCCCTGTTCTAAAAATAAACTGACTGAGAAATTGATATACAAACGGCTCCACACCGTGTGTCAAAGATGTAGTGAACTGAATTGACTAAAGGACCGATACGGAAGTAAGATAGCCCCACAATGGATGCCAAAAATGTAACAAATTGACTCAAAAGTAGTAAATACATAGAAACATTTACCAAAAAATGGGGCGAATAGAAACTGTGGGGAGAATAGAAACAAAACTTCCAAAAATGTTCCAAGATACCGTATCGGAAGACAAACGGGAATATCATTCAAAGAACTGTTGATCTACGACGACGTGCTGAAAAGTAACGCCTCCGAATATTTCATGAGAAAATTATTAAAGCTTTTAAATACAACAAACGTCATTAACATTCTACATCTTTACGCTTCATGTCTACATATTTATTTCTCAACATAGTCACCCCGCTGACGAAAACATCTCTCCCAAACAGAGCCCAGTTTATTGATACAGTCTATGTAGAATGTTTGAATTTGTTGACGGAGCCAAAATCTCACCTCTGTTTACATTGATTTATCACTATCAAAGTGCAGTCCACGAAGGTGTCCTTGAAGTTTTGGAAACAGGTGAAAATCCGACGGCGCCAAGTCGGGATTGTACGGAGGACGATCGATGACAGTGAACGCAAGGTATCGGATTGTTCCATATGTCGCAGAGCTCATTTATGATCTGACATTATTATGCTGAAGGAGAGGGTGCTCCGTGTGTGAACTAACTATTCAAATTCGAAACTCGAATATGACACAATGTTTCTCATGCACCGACATAGTTACGTTACACGCTGCCATGTTACACACAACAAATCGGAGTCTCCTAGTGACAGAGGGTTGCAAATTTCTAGAGATGAACAATAAAGATGTAGAATGTTAATAACAGTTGTTTTAGTTAAAAAACGTAAAAAGTTTTCACATAAAAATTCGGAGGCATAACTCTTCGGCACGCCTTCGTAGATTGGTAGTGAACCAATCTACCAGAGATATTACAAATTTCAAAGTTGGTGACGCTGTCAATTGATACTTTGTCCACCCTATGACAAACATCAGAAGTGGTACTGTATTTGCCTGCCTCGAATTTTATTTTAAATACGTGTCTCAACAGTGTTCTTTTAATTTAGGTGCATGTTACGCAAATTTGCAATTCCGTTTCATTAACAAAAGTTTTAAAGTACTGTTGAATCTGACTTGTGTTTCGGCTGATTGGAATTGTAGGATCACGTTTTCGTAATATATGGGGTGAACAGAAAAAATAGTCATGTATTTCTTCAGAAGAAAACGAAGAATTTTGTGGAATCATCAGGCACTCTTCTCAACCCCGGGGATTATGCTGTGATTAATGTAAACAGAATAGGTAAGCAGTCATTTAAATCGTGTGCACGTGAAATTAGTTATTTAGAAAGAAAAGGTTATGTCGATTTGTTTTTGAGAAAGCTCCAGAGACCAAACAACAATCTAAACAATGGGTTACCAGGGGAGAATCTGCACCAAAAAAGGCGAAGACCATTCCTTCGGCCGGAAAGGTTATGGCGACTGTCTTTTGAGATTCGCAAGGGACAATCCTCATCGACTATCTGGAAAAGGGTAAAACTATCACAGGTGCATATTATTCATCGTTATTGGACCGTTTGAAAACCGAGCTGCTACAAAAATGCCGGCGATTGGACCGCAACAAAGTCTTTTCCATCGCGACAATGCACCAGCACACACTTCAGCAGTTGTGGTCACAAAATTAATGGAAATAGGATACCAACTCATTTCACATCCCACCTATCCGCGCTGCAGTCTGGAACCGCAGGACCGCTACGGTCGCAGGTTCGAATCCTGCCTCGGGCATGGTTGTTTGTGATGTCCTTAGGTTAGTTAGGTTTAACTAGTTCTAAGTTCTAGGGGACTAATGACCTCAGCAGTTGAGTCCCATAGTGCTCAGAGCCATTTGAACCCACCTATTCTCTAGACTTGGTTCCCTCGGACTGCTCTTTGTCCCCCAATTTGAAGAAATGGCTGGCGGGACAAAGATTTTATTTAAAAGAGGAGGTGATTGCAACAACTAATAGCAATTTTGTAGACTTGGACAATTCCTGTATTCGGAAGGGATCAACAAATTAGAACAGCGTTGGACGAAGTGTGTAAGTCTAAAAGGAGACTATGTCGAAAAATGAAAAAGGTTTACCCCAAACACGTAAGTAATTTCACGGACTTTTCAAACGACCCTCGTACTGTACGTTTATTATATCATTCACAGACCAAAATACAAGTATAATGTCCAGGCCTATTTGGCATGGGATAGACACGAGTCAGTTATTAGGCGAATAGATGGATGGAGCCGAGGCTACTGCCGGTGATGCGGCTGATGCGATGTCGGTGCGATGTGTCGATCTCCTTGATGTCGTGTAGCTATTATGTGACGGCAAGACGTCTTCTCCTGTCTGCCGTGGCTCTGAAGCGACGGTCCGGGCAGCTTAACTCCGCACTTCCTCCTTAACCTGTCTCCAAGCAGAACACTGCCCAGTGGCTGACCTTGCATATTTTTACGTGTACAGCGTCAAGAAAAACACAGTCGGATACTGAGGAACCATCCGAAATGAAATGGAAAATAGGGCTACACAAAGTAACGATAGTCATCGCAGTGAATGCAGGGATATGACGCAAAACCTGTAAACATTGTACAATAGACTGACATGCCTCCAGAAGACAAAGTCAGTTCCTTTTGTGTGGAACAGCATGAAAAACGCTTAGCTTGAATCTTGAATGATCCATCTCACGAAAAAGATGCCACTCAACCTCACTGCTGGTTAACTAATTGCTCACACCGATCATCCCACAGAAACAGTGAGCCTTTCTCTCATAGGTTTCTGTCAGTTGTCTAGACGGCCACTGCCCTAAAGACATACTGGCTTATTTGTAACGGGAATGCTTTCGCTCAAGTGTTATAGGCGCTCGGGGCTCAGAAATGGACACCGTTGTCAGATGGCTTTTAAACAGGAGAACCCTTTCAGAGAGAAGCAAACGAATCTCTTACACCTTACCTTTGCGGCTCCGGAAAGGTCTCCAAATGCACCTTAAGTGGAGAACTGTTTTCCTAAGATTCTGGCAGCGAAGTGTTACCCTCTATATCCTAAAATCAATTACAAATTTAATCATCTATTATTTTGCCTATCTGCACACATTAGTAAAATTTCGTTATCTACTATTCTTCCTGGTGTCGAAATTTATAAACCAACACTGTATTCGATTTAATGTTTCCGACTGAAAAGGATGAGCGTCCTAACGATATCAATCAATAAAATGGCTGTGAGCATTATTGGACCTAACATCTGAGGTCATCAGTCCCCTAGTACTTAGAACTACTTAAACCTAACTAACCTAAGGACATCACACAGATCCATGCCCGAGGCAGGATTCTAACATGCGACCGTAGCGGTCGCGCGGTTACAGACTGAAGCGCCTAGAATCGCTCGGTCACAGCGGCCGGCATTAATCAATAAATGAACGGCAAAGACTGACGCCATTTGCGAATACTGATCTCGTCGTTCCTGTGATCACATCCCTCATGTGCGTACTCCGGCCTTACAGGCGGTTGCGACTGACCCTTCGGACTGCCCCTGTGACACCAGGCGCTGGCGAGGCGTCCCACCTGCCGGACCGCATCCGTCCGTTTCTCCCAGCCACACTCTCGCCCTAGCCTTCGGATTCCGACGCTCCCTCCTGACTACCTTTCACTCCCGTCACGCACTTGACGTAGTATCCAGCGTACAGGATGTGCCAGATCCTGCTGTCCAGCTGCACTTGACCATCACCATTCATTCTGACCACTCCCGAGCGTCCAGAGCAATCTCTTTCTCAGCTCGTGTAGCAGCTAAGCGAGCCGGAAGTGAATCAGGTAGTAGCGACAGGTGGTCACGGGGGTCTTGAGACGTTATAGTCGCAGAGCTTAACGCAACTGGTAACGGATACGCGGTGAAGGATCA
Source organism: Schistocerca americana (assembly GCF_021461395.2). Taxonomy (NCBI): domain Eukaryota; kingdom Metazoa; phylum Arthropoda; class Insecta; order Orthoptera; family Acrididae; genus Schistocerca; species Schistocerca americana. Next base: position 362,259,660 of record NC_060120.1, on the reverse strand, counting down.
CGTACTGAACCAGATGCTCTGGATAGCCTTACAGATCGTCATTCGGGATCAGAACCGAAGAATCTCGGGACAAGGGAGAAATTTATTACTCCTGGTCTTGGTTTTCGAGCCGCTGTCTGAAATTTCTAGCCATCTCATGTTCCTTTTGCTTAAGATGAGAGCCGGTGCGAAAAATTGAAGTTCAACCAATCTTGGTTTTAAAGTGACATTAAAATGCGCACAACTTACTGAAAATTTTTGATATCGTATTTATTAGAGAGAGGTCGTTTCTTGCATAAAATCTGTCCGGTGTTCAGACTACATCAAACCCGAATTAAAAGTCGATCTTTCAAAGATGATCACCAGCTTCGAAAGCTCGACTTTTAATTCATATTTGACACGGCCTACAGACCTTGATTTTATACAAGGATGCCACCACGAGAAACTTCGATGTCTAGAAGTTTGTTGATGGTTTTGTCGTTTTTTTCGTGAGTTCACAATATATCCCTCCTCATCCGCCGCATAGGTTGTCTTGGCTGAGTAGATTTCAGACACTAAACTTTAAAAGGGTACAGTTTTCGCTCTATTGCAGCTGATGATTTGGTGAGCCTATTAATTTATTGACAAGAAGAGTATAGAGGCTTTCGAAATGTGGTGCTACAGAAGAATGCTGAAGATTAGATGGGTAGATCACATAGCTACTGAGGAGGTATTGGATAGAATTGATGACAAGAGCAGCTTGTGGCACAACTTGACTAGAAGAAGGGATCGGTTGGTAGGACATGTTCTGAGACATCGAGGGATCACCAATATAGTATTGAAGGGCAGCGTGGAGGGTAAAAATCGAAGAGGGAGACCAAGAGATGAATACACTAAGCAGATTGAGAAGGATGTAGGCTGCAGTAGGTACTCGGAGATGAAGAAACTTGCACAGGATAGAGTAGCATGGAGAGCTGCATTAAACCAGTCTCAGGACTGAAGACCACAACGACAACATTAATTTATTCTGTGATTTTAGGCAGCAGTCACAGTGGAGTGTATACGAAACGTGTCGGGGACAGGGGGAGGGGGGGGGGGGGGTGCAGTCGTTGACGCAATGCAGAAACGGAACGTTTTATGGTTCAAATAGTTCAAAGGGCTCTAAGCACTGTGGGACTTATCTGAGGTCATCAGTCCCCAGACTTACAACTACTTAAACCTAAACTAACCTAAGGACATCACACACATCCATTCCCGAGGCAGGATTCGAACCAGTGACCGTAGCAGCAGCGCGGTTCCGGACTGAAGCACCTAGAACCGTTCGGCCACAACGGCCGGCCGGAACGATTTATCTAACGTTCAAAAGTGGGCAAATGTGACACCACAGTCGAGAGCAGGTGGGGGGAAACTGGACAGAAGAGGGGAAAACAAAAAAGGGGGGAAAGGAGAGGAAAAGCGAAGGGGGGAGCCGGGAAAGGAGCTGAAGGAGGATGAGGACCCATAAGAGGGGTGGGGGGCAGACGCGACAGGGAGTGGGGTAGGCAGAGGAGGGGAATACAAAAGGACTGGGGGGGAGAAGGGAGGTAGGGAGAGGTTGAGTGGGGAGAAAACAGGACGGAAGGGAGGGGGGAAGAGGGAGCCCAGGGAAAGGACAGAGGAAAGGAGGGGGATTGAGGATCAGAGTTGATAGGAAGGATAAATGGAGGGAGAGAGGGCATCATCCGGGAGGGGGAGTTGACGGAAGCCACCTTGGGAAAGGAGATGGAGGGTGGAGAGATGGAGGGTAGGGGGGACACAACGGTGAAGACGTGGCAGGGGGCGGGGATGGGAGAGGAGAGGAGCAACCAGGGGGTGAGGGGGTTCGATACGGCGGGAGGTGTAGAGGATGCGGATATGTTCGAGGAATAGGAGCAGATGGGGGAAAGGAATGAGATCATAGAGGATCCGCGTGGGGGGTAACTGTGGTGCAACACGCGCGATAGATGACAGCGGCCATCAACGAGTGCGGAGATGGGTACGGACGAACAGACGTGCAATGTTGAGCAGCTGATGTCCAGATAAACGAAGGTGTTACCAACAGTATCTCCTCAACGACCGTTCAGCGGACGTTACTGCAGCCGCCTGGTTCATGCACCGGAGCTGACTGCTGTTCATTGGCGGCAAATGCTGGAATTTGCACGCCAAGATGGCGACTATACGTACGCTGAGTGGCGACAGATGGCGTTTACAGATGAATCATGTTCGGAGTGAAATGTCCGAATACAAACAACCTGAATAATCGTTTGATCGGCCCGGACCAGAAAAGGGGGAATTTTTGGGTGTGGAATGTTTTCGTGCCATTACTTGTGTGGTCTCGTATTCTGGAAGATACAGTAGATCAGCACAAGCATGTGTCTATGGTTCAAATGGCTCTGAGCACTACGGGACTCAACTGCTGAGGTCATTAGTCCCCTAGAACTTAGAACTAGTTAAACCTAACTAACCTAAGGACATCACAAACATCCATGCCCGAGGCAGGATTCAAACCTGAGACTGTAGTGGTCTTGCGGTTCCAGACTGCAGCGCCTTTAACCGCACGGCCACATCGGCCGGCAGCATGTGTCTATCCTTGGCGGCCATGTCCACCTCTAAATGCAGTTCGTTTTTCGTTGGCACTATTTTATATATATATATATATATATATATATATATATATATATATAGTTAAGGCACATCGGCCATTTGACCATCTTCTTCTGTGCGGATGCACAAACAGTGCCCGAACTCCTACGGAAATCGGCAAAAAGCAGCGAGTAATGAGTATAATGGGCAGGGGCACTATGAATATAGTGCGGGATAATAAGTTGGGAATGTGGGTCTCATGGGAGGCGTGCCAGAGATAAGTCCTGGGTTCGAGTCCCGGTCGGGGCACACATTTTCAACTGTCCCCGTTGACTTCAATTCCTGTATGCAGCTAGGGTTATTCATTTCATTGTTAATACTATTACATACACCAGCACGACAATACAACACGTCACACAGCTCGCGACGTACGTGCATGGTTGAAAGAGCACCGAATGAGTTCACCATACTCCTGTAGCAACCAGACTCCCCGGATTTAAGCCCAGTTGAGAATCTGTGGGACCACCTCCATCGGGCTGTACTCGTCGTGGATTCGCAACCTAGAAACTTAGCGCAGCTGGCCACGGCACTGGAGCCGCCATGGCTCCTGAGTCTCTTCTTGCCCGTCTCATAGTGGTCCGCACAGTAAAAGGCAGTTATTTAGGCTTTTGACAGGTGGTCACATTAATGTAGGTGGACAGTGTATTCGTGTGCAGAGAGCACAGTCGAGACTTATGATGCTGTCAGTGTCTATAATAATTGAAGTAGTGAAAAAATGAAATGAGTGTTTGGCGTCATTGGCCAGGAGGCCCCTTACGTAGCAGGTCTGGCCGCCTTGGTGCTGGTCTTATTACATTCGACGCCACATTGGGCGACCTGCTCGCCGGATGGAGATGAAAATAATGATGAAGACAACATAGCACCCAGTCCCTGAGTGGAGAAAATCTCCGACCCAGCCGGGAATCTAACCCGGGCCCCTTAGGACAGCACTCCGTCACGCTGCCCACATCTTTTTTGTTTTTTTTCTTTTGTTTTTCTTTTTTTGATCGTCGTGTTTGGTCGTTGCGGACGTCACATTACATTCTGTTTAGTTGATCCTTCCACTCAGTTTTTTATTACAGAGGCCAACAAGCTCTCTGACCGAACACGCGGAGCTACTGTGCCGGCACCATTCAGCTATCGGAGCGGACATTGAAGTAGTGATAGTCTGATTGTGCTTGAGAAAATAGGAGAGAGTACATGGAAGGTCACTGCCAAATTAATGCACGAAGTGAATGTGGAAAGCGGTAAAAAATTCTTTTCAAAATATAGCAATAGACAGCAGCAACACATAAAGTAAACCCTGTTTCTAATGCACGTCATATTACCATCAGCGTAACAAACTCTGTTCAAAAATTTTGAATATTTTTTTCTACTTTGATATATTCTCGTTATAAATGCAACATTCACTTAGAAACTACTCAACTATTTACCTTGAAATTTTTTGTAGGCTACTCCAGCATCTTGAGTATGATACGAGAAGCAGCTAAACCGAATAAGAGTATGAAGGAGATAAAAGAGAAACCTATGTTGCGTAGACATCACATTTCGTGGTTCAAGGCGATAAGTAACAGAGTAGCTAGCAAAAGAGGGAGCATTGTAGAATCATTCGAACACTCATTTAAATTTTAGTGCAGTTCAAGAGGACAACTAACGGAAGAATTTCATTGGGCTCATCATTGGACTACTTCATAAATAAGACTGACTGTTTAAACAGGACAAAAATATAAACAAATAGGTAAATAAAAATGGCCATTCGTGCTTTTGATCAAGTAAATAGAGTTTTCAAAATTAAGGTCCCTGTGTATCTGAAATGTGAAATTTTACAGTTAGTGCATGTCATCAGTTTTGACTCACAGTAGTGAAACATGAACTCTAAGTGTGAAAAACTTTTAAAAACTGAGGGTTGCTCAACTATAAGCGGAGAAATGCATCTTGTGAATTGCTAACATAAGAAAGACACAAAGACGAATAAATAGAACAGAAACAAACTATAGAGAAACACGTATAATCAGAGATAAACTGCAAGTGGGCATACATGCAGCTAAGCAAATGGTCATAGGTGGAACAAGAATTTAGTTGCTGATTACCGAATGGTGAGAAAAAAATGAGCCAGAAACCTAATGGAAGGAGAGTAGATGTAATTAGGAAACATGTAGGAGCAAATTCTAGGGGAGACCTTTAACCAATAGCGGATATCAAACGACTGACGATGATAACGATGGAAACGATGACAGTCCTACCTACACATCTGTAGTGTTATGAAATATGCACAACAAAAGCCTACGAAAAACTAGAACCCAGGCGTCTAATATATAGTTCGACGGAGAAGTTAAGGCTTCATCATAAATGACACAATCCAGTAACTGAAGATCGTTGCTATGAGATAGTGCTGAAGACTACGGCCAATGATACAATCAGTCGAAAAGTTTACATGTAACGCACATTTGTACTAACGATGACATTACTTCATAATGAGGTCAGTGGTGGCTTATAATGGCGCATTCGCAGTTACCTCGCAAACGGCTCATTTGCGAGCGGATGTTTACTGTAACGTTTTTGCTTCTTCTGTCGTATAATTCCGCCTGCGTCAGTTGTCGCTATTACTGATGATTCACCCTGTACATAACTCGTAGAATGAGGAAACCTAATTTGGCGATACACCTAAGTTAGTACCATATAACATTTCGTCTCTCGTGAACTTCGGTCTGACTCAAATAATTCAAGACAACAATCACAAATGGCGCAGGCTGTCTTCTTTGTGTTGGTCACACACAACCACCGTGTTTTCATTGTTAGTGTACTGTAGCAGATGTGAAAGGACAGCGCGCGGCATCACAGCAGTAATTTTACTTTGTTTCTGAGAATCGTTCAAGTGTGTTCTCCCCTCAAAACCTTACAGCAACTTACGTGAAATACATTTTTTCGCTTACTTTATAGTTACTCTTTGTATCGGCTTAGCATTTTCGTGAAAAAAAAAAAAAAAATTTCTCAAGCATGTTTGTGAAGTGTCGTACGGACGTAAATTCAGAAGATCATAATTTATGTTTTAATTGTTATCCACAGTTTTCAACGCTTTTATACGCTAATACATGCATAGAACGAAGCTTTTTTAGTTAAAAATATTTTCATACAATCTGTCCCCAAATTAGGTGGAATTACCAACTTAGGTATGACTTACGCTATCTTTTACCGTTAGGTAGAAACGATGGAAAGTAAACGTAAAAATGTGGTATCAGCGAAAGGAAATAGAGCTCTAGTGCAGTGCTACAGGTGGCAAGAATTATTCAAAAAAATCATATTAATGTCTACAAGACTTCAGAAGACAACGGAGTGCTTCGAAGCTCTTTAAAACGGTTCCTGACAGAAAATCAAGATGCCAGTGGGACTGGGGGTTTGAAGAAATTGGGTCCCCCATTCGCCTTTGAGTCTGAATTAGAACAGAAATTGTTGAAGTAGATTATTACAATTCAAAGAGATCGGAATTGGACTTACTGCCAAACAAGAGAGGGTAATTGCATATGAAGTGGCAGGTGCAACTCATAGTGAGAATTTTTTTAATAGTGAAAAGAAAACTGCAAGCAAGAAATGGTGGTTCAGTAACAAACGTCGATATGGGCTGACTTTGAGAGCGCAGGAAAATTTATGCACATACCTGGCTTCCATGATCGACGACAAACTCTCAGACGCCATGGAGAATCTAGACTTATCTCCTCTAGGCATGCTCGATCATTTATGGAATGTCGACGAAACCGACTTGATTTTTATCTTCAAGCCCAATAAAGTTGTCACTGAAACTGGAAAGAAGTTCGTGTGTAGACGTTCCTACGCAGAACGGGAGAAACTATGACTTTTGTGGGTTGTGTTTCTCGTAATAACTGTTGGATACTCTTAATTACAATTTTCAAAGGTTATCAGTGGAATGAAGATTACGAAAGGGACTGTCTATAGAACACCCAGGTTCGTCTGTCTGAAAAGGGGTGAATTAGTAAAGAACTTATTTCTATAAAGGTTATTTTTTGATAAGAAGATGTACTTTTTGCTAACTTTCTTGGATCAATACGTTCCTGTTGGTTGTATAAAAAAAGATTAAAGGTGTATAAATAATCTTATCCTATTTAAAACTTATGTTAATATGTCACCAAATTAAGAATCTATATGATAAAATTAGCTACCCTTATCACCAAGTTAGGCTCCATTGCTTTGTTTTAATTTCAATATTCTCAACTGCACCAAAATGAATTCTAATGCTATGAAAGCGCTATTATTACACTGAACAGCCAAAGAAACTGATACGTCTGCCTAATATCGTGTAGGGCCTCCGCGAGCACGCAGAAGTGCCTCAGCACGACGTGGCATGGACTCGACTAATGTCTGAAGTACTGCTGGGGGGAATTGACGCTGTGAATCCTGCAGGGCTGTCCAGAAGTCCGTAAGAGCACGAGGGGATGCAGATCTCTTCTGAACAGCACGTTGCAAGCCATCCCAGATATGCTCAATAATGTTCATGTCTGGGGAGTCTGGTGGCCAGCGGAAGTGTTTCAACTCAGAAGGGTGTTCCTGGAGCAACTCTGTACCAATTCTGGACGTGTAGGATGCCGCACTGACCAGAAGGAATTGCCCAAGTCCGTTTGAATGCACAATGGACGTTATAACCCTACCTCTACTATTGTAATTTAGTACGGTTTTACCGAAATAATAGAAAAACCTGTCTCTATGTTATCACGTATACCATACCATAACAGAACAAATAGTCCTGTTACGGGAAAAGTCACGTATAACCCTCTTACTAAAATCTAGTTTAGTTTCCAAATAACAGGATAGCCCTGTTAATAGGAAAAACTAATCAATAGAGTTATCCTTTTTACAGAATTTGACCCTGTGATGTTGTTGTTGTTGTTGTTGTTGTTGTGGTCTTCAGTCCTGAGACTGGTTTGATGCAGCTCTCCATGCTACTCTATCCTGTGCAAGCTTCTTCATCTCCCAGTACCTACTACAACCTACATCCTTCTGAATCTGCTTAGTGTATTCATCTCTTGGTCTCCCTCTACGATTTTTACCCTCCAAGCTGCCCTCCAATGATAAATTTGTGATCCCTTGATGCCTCAAAACATGTCCTACCAACCGATCCCTTCTTCTGGTCAAGTTGTGCCACAAACTTCTCTTCTCCCCAATCCTATTCAATACCTCCTCATTAGTTACGTGATCTACCCACCTTATCTTCAGCATTCTTCTGTAGCACCACACTTCGGAAGCTTCTATTCTCTTCCTGTCCAAACTGGTTATCGTCCATGTTTCACTTCCATACATGGCTACACTCCATACAAATACTTTCAGAAACGACTTCCTGACACTATCTATACTCGATGTTAACAAATTTCTCTTCTTCAGAAACGATTTCCTTGCCATTGCCAGTCTACATTTTATATCCTCTCTACTTCGACCATCATCAGTTATTTTACTCCCTAAATAGCAAATCTCCTTTACTACTTTAAGTGTCTCATTTCCTAATCTAATCCCCTCAGCATCACCCGATTTAATTTGACTACATTCCATTATCCTCGTTTTGCTTTTGTTGATGTTCATCTTATATCCTCCTTTCAAGACACTGTCCATTCCATTCAACTGCTCTTCCAAGTCCTTTGCTGTCTCTGACAGAATTACAATGTCATCGGCGAACCTCAAAGTTTTTATTCCTTCTCCATGGATTTTAATACCTACTCCGAATTTTTCTTTTGTTTCCTTTACTGCTTGCTCAATATACAGATTGAATAACATCGGGGAGAGACTACAACCCTGTCTCACTCCTTTCCCAACCACTGCTTCCCTTTCATGCCCCTCGACTCTTATAACTGCCATCTGCTTTCTGTACAAATTGTAAATAGCCTTTCAAATGGTTCAAATGGCTCTGATCACTATGGGACTTAACAGCTGTGGTCATCAGTCCCCTAGAACTTAGAACTACTTAAACCTAACTAACCTAAGGACATCCCACACATCCATGCCCGAGGCAGGATTCGAACCTGCGACCGTAGCAGTAGCGCGGTAAATAGCCTTTCGCTCCCTGTATTTTACCCCTGCCACCTTCAGACTTTGAAAGAGAGCACTCCAGCCAACGTTGTCAAAAGCCGTCTCCAAGTCCACAAATGCTAGAAACGTAGGTTTGCCTTTTCTCAATCTTTCTTCTATGACAAGTCGTAAGGTCAGTATTGCCTCACGTGTTCCAACATTTCTACGGAATCCAAACTGATCCTCCCCGAGGTCCGCTTCTACCAGTTTTTCCATTCGTCTGTAAAGAATTCGCGTTAGTACTTTGCATGATAAATATATCAGAATATTCAATTCTTTTCCAAGGCTTTTATCCAGTGGCTAAATAGAAACGCAGTATCACTAATATTATACTGGAGCTAGGACAAATCAATTCCAAGTTCCTTCAGTGGTTTAAAAGATGTACTAATGGTTGCCAGCTTATCCAGGCAATGAAACAATGAAGTATTCGAAAAGTAGAAGTATGAATTTTGCCTACCTTCTTCCTACAGTTTCATTTGGTTCTTCAAATTAAATATTGCTCCACGTAAGCAATATTGGTGCAGACAGTGGAATTTCTTTTTGACTACTACACCCTTATACGTTACATTTTTAAAAGAGCAAAAGCTCAGTTGATAAGGAAGCTAAAAAAATTTGGTCAGGGGGATTTATAGAAATGCATTTACTATCATAAACAACTTAAATACTAAAATACTGAGATACACTACAGGCCATTAAAATTGCTATACCAAGAAGAAATGCAGATGATAAACGGGTATTCATTGGACAAATATATTATACTAGAACTGACATGTGATTACACATTCACGCATTTTGGGTGCATAGATCCTGAGAAATCAGAACCCAGAACAACCACCTCTGGCCGTAATAACGGCCTTGATACGCCTAGGCATTGAGTCATACAGAGCTTGGATGGCGTGTACAGGTACAGCTGCCCATGCAGCTTCAACACTATACCATAGTTCATCAACAGTAGTGACTGACGTATTGTGACGAGCCTGTTGCACGGCCACCATTGACCAGACGCTTTCAATTGATGAGAGATCTGGAGAATGTGATGGCCAGGGCAGCAGTCGAAAATTTTCTGTATCCAGAAAGGCACGTATAGGACCTGCAACATGCGGCCGTGCATTATCCTGCTGAAATGTAGGGCTTCGCAGGAATCGAATGACGGGTAGAGCCACGGGTCGTTACACATCTGAAATGTAACGTGCACTGTCCAAAGTGCCGTCAATGCGAACAAGAGATGACCGAGACGTGTAACCAATGGCACCCCATCACGCCGGGTGATACGCCAGTATGGCGATGACGAATACACGCTTCCAATGTGCGTTCACCGCGATTTCGCCAAACACGGATGCGACCATCATGATGCTGTAAACAGAACCTGGATTCATCCGAAAAAATGACGTTTTGCCATTCGTGCACCCAGGTTTGTCGTTGAGTACACCATCGCAGGCGCTCCTGTCTGTGATGCAGCGTCAAGGGCAACCGCAGCCGTGCTCTCCGAGCTGATAGTCCATGCTGCTGCAAACGTCGTCGAACTGTTCGTGCAGATGGTTGTTGTCTTACAAACGTCCCCATCTGTTGACTCAGGAATCGAGACGTGGCTGCACGATCCGTTACAGCGATGCGGATAAGATCCCTGTCATCCCGACTGCTAATGATACGAGGCCGTTGGGATCCAGTACGGCGTTCCGTATTACCCTCCTGAACCCACCGATTCCATATTCTGCTAACAGTCATTGGATCTCGACCAACGCGATCTGCAATGTCGCGATACGATAAACCGCAATCGCGATAGGCTACAATCCGACCTTTATCAAAGTCGGAAACGTGATGGTACGCATTTCTCCTTCTTATACGAGGTATCACAACAATGTTTCACCAGGCAACGTCGGTCGACTGCTGTTTGTGTATGAGAAATCGGTTGGAAACTTTCCTCATGTCAGCACGTTATTGGTGTCGCCACCGGCGCCAACCTTGTGTGAATGCTCTGAAAAGCTAATCATTTGCATATCACAGCATCTTCTTCCTGTCGGCTAAATTTCGCGTGTCTAGCACGTCGTCTTCGTGGTGTAGCAATTTTAATTGCCGGTAGTGTACTAAAGCACACACCTTTTATACTGATCATTTCACTTCAAGAAAACCTCTTTCTTGATGGAATTTGCTTTCAAAAGTTTTTATTCTTTGAGCTAACTCTTTATAATCGTTTACCAGATTCTAGTAACTTGGCTACACTCTGACTGAATTTTACGTAAGCAAACTTTTACTATAACACTTTTCAATTGTTAAGAAAACGCAAACACAATGTAAATGGTGCCTCTTTATGTTAACTGGGCACTTCATAACTTTGCAAAAAAGGATACTCGGATTCATTAAACACCAGAAAGGAACCCTATATAGATGTGTGGTTAGGATGAACCAATTTTTTTAAGTTCAAGGATGATTATTACACGCAGTTTAAATTAATGGTTCACGCTGTACTAAAGTAAATTTACTATAAAAATGTCTTATCCGGTGGCTGCAGGCTTGGTTGTGGCGAATAATTATGTCATCTACTCTACCCACAGTACGGCCTAAAGTCTCTTGCTGTTTGGGCTTAATTTCTCTTCTTGGCGTCGTTCAGTTCTACATACAGTAGCCCAACAACTCGCAGCTATGCCGCAAGCCGTTTGCAGTCTCCATCCGAGGCATTTTGTGTGAATTTGCAGGCAAAACTTATCCTGCTCCACAAAGGTGTTGCCTCAATCACTGCTGCCTGCAGACTGTGTAATTTATTTGCTCTACGAAGATCGCCAATTCACCCTTGCGATCTTTTACACTCCCCGGAGCCACTTTCGTATTCAACAAAAGCAGACTGGATTTTACATAACACGTATTTCTTATATTGTTTCTAAGCGCGACCATTTGTTAGCTTGTCAAATTTACATTAACATGAACAATTTACACAAACAAATATTTTTAAATACTCAAGGCCATCAAAAGATTATTTATATAGTACTAAATTTATATAGTATATTGCTTACATTACTCACATACAATACAAAGAACTTCAGCCTCCACACTTTACTTTACATAAACAGAAAATGTAGTACCAATCTTTCAAAAATTTTTAATGGAAAAAATTATGAAAAATTTAAACGAGCCATAAACAAATATTTTTATAACGTGAATGAATGCAGGTGATCACACAGGATGCTTACGTACGTGTCACCTGTCGGAGTCATATCTAGACGTATCAGGGGTCCCATATCACTCCAACCGCACACGCTCCACACCATTATAGAGCCCCCACCAGCTTGAACAGTCCCCTGCTGACATGCAGAGTCCACGTATTCATGAGGTTATCTCCATAGCTGTATACGTCCATCCGCTCGATGCAATATGAAACGAGACTCGTCCGACCCGGCAACATGTTTCCAGTCATCAACAGTCCAGTGTCGGTGTTGACGGACCTTAGTGTCGTGTAAGCATCAGGGGTACACGAATGGGCCTTCGGCTCCGAAAGACTATGTCGGTGATGTTTCGTTGAATGGTTCGCACTCTGACACTTGTTGATGGCCCAGCATTGAAATCTGCTGCAATTTGCGGAAGAGTTGTACTTCTTTCACGCTGAACGATTCACTTCAGTAGTCGTTGGTCCCGTTCTTGCAGGATCTTTTTCCGGCCGCAGCGATGTCGGAGATTTGATGTTCTATCGGATTCTAATATTCACGGTACACTAGTGAAATGGTCGTACGGCAAAATCCCCATCGCTACCTCGAAGATGCTGTGTCCCATCGCTCGTGTGCCGAGTATAACATCACGTTCAAAGTCACTTAAATCTTGATACCGGCCTTTGTAGCAGTAGAATCCAATCTAACAACTGCGCCAGACACTTGTTGTCTAGGCGTTGCCGACCGCAGCGCCGTGTTCTGCCTGTTTACATATCTCTGTATTTGAATAAGCATGCGTATACCAGTTTCTTTGGCGCTTCAATGTATATCGTACACATATAAACCAAAGTAGCATAAGCATTTCCCGCAGTAATGTATGGCTAATCAGCTAATTACTTATAGAATTACTGGCTTTATCGCCGAATTAGATACCTTTACCCTATAAGCAACATTGCATACTGCTGTCACAGTAAAGTGTTAGAAAGAAATTCAGGCTTTTTAATATTTTCAACATTTCGCGGCCCTATCAGCAACTGTATAAATATTAATTTTAAATTAACAACAGTCTCAGTTGCAATGTTTAGCTAGATTTATCTAGGTTTCATTTGGTATAACCCAACCTTCTTCAGAATAAAAAAAAAAAAAAATGGCTCAAATGGCTCTGAGCACTATGGGACTTAACATCTATGGTCATCAGTCCCCTAGAACGTAGAACTACTTAAACCAAACTAACCTAAGGACATCACACAACACCCAGCCATCACGAGGCAGAGAAAATCCCTGACCCCGCCGGGAATCGAACCCGGGAACCCGGGCGTGGGAAGCGAGAACGCTATCGCACGACCACGAGATGCGGGCTCAGAATAAAAGGAACTACGATTTGTTCGTAATGGACAACGTCAAAAACTAAAAACTATAATATGGTAATACATTGTCATATTTGCAATAACTTATCTGGGAAACAGCCTCGGCCCCACTTCGCGACCGCAGTACGGCAGCAGCGGATGTTGTATTGGAACTGGCTATAGCCACGAGAGCGCACGTGCGATAGTGTGTCATGCGTACTTGTTAACACTGGTGCCAACATGTACCCCTAAACTTACAACTTTATGAATAACCAGGTGCGGCTAACGAAATTGTCGTATACGTTATCCTGTAAGGAACAAAGATATATCGACTGTCTTAACATTTGTAACAATTTGTTGGACATCAAAAGTGAAGGAAGCAATGCGTTTACTATTTTAAGCCAACCTGGCATATTCTGGCCAATCATCGAACTTCACCGCATGAGGATAAATACGTGTTTGAAATGCCAGATAATCCCAGCTATTCAGAAAACGAGAGTGCCAAAAACATGTTGGCAAGGGTATAATGATTACTCCCTAAAATTATGGCGGATGGAATAACGGTTGAAAAGCTTCAAAAAAGTTTTTATGTCGCAGCTGCAGCTGGTCGTTAAGCAGGTTATTTTTGTCATATAGTACGTGTTTAAAATTTTGCATTTCTTCCAAAATATCCAACCTCGCACCCTTCACATCGCAATGCAAGAGGTGAGTAGTATCCGGAGGGTTGGGTGCGTGAGCCGTTTGCACTACGTGTTCAGCGAATGTCGAACCACACGTGCCAACTTTAGTAGGATATGTTCCTTGTATATTGTTGGTAAGGCTCTTCTGGATAATACTCAGCTCTTGCATTGCGAAGTGAAGGGTGCGAGGTTGGATATTTTGGAAGAAATGCAAAATTTTAAACACTTACTATATGACAAAAATAACCTTCTTAACGACCAGCTGCAGCTGCGACACAAAAACTTTTTTGAAGCTTTTCAACCGTTATTACATCCGCCATAATTTTAGGGAGTAATCATTATACTCTTGCACAACATGTTTTTGGCACTCCCGTTTTCTGAATAGCTGGAATTATCTGGCATTTCAAACCCGTAGTTATCCTCATGCGGTCAAGTTCGATGATTAGCCCGAATATGCCAGGTTGGCTTAAAATAGTAAACGCATTGCTCCCTTCACTTTTGATGTCCAACAAATTGTTACAAATGTTAAGACAGTCGATATATCTTTATTCCTTACAGGATAACGTACACGTCAATTTCGTTACCCGCACCTGGTTATTCATAAAATTTTGAGTTTAGGAGTACATGTTGGCACCAGTGTTGACAAGTACGCATGACACACTATCGCGCATGCGCTCTCGAGGCTATAGCCAGTTCCAGTGCAACATCCGCTGCTGCTGTACTGCGGTCGCGAAATGGGGGTGAGGCTGTTTCCCAGTTCAGTTATTGCAATATGAGGATGTAGTACCATATTATAGTTTTTAGTTTTTGACGTCGTCCATTATGGACAAATCGTAGTTCCTTTTATTCTGAAGAAGGTTGGGTTATCCCAACTGAAACCTAGCTAAACATTGCAACTGAGGCTGTTGTTAATTTAAAATAAATTAAGGCTTATCTGAGCGCGACAGGCGGTAAGACGATACCCAGCTAAACCGAGCTGGGGTGTATTTACGGTTGTACGGCGTACAACTGACCGCGAGGCGCCTTATCGCGGCTGGCCTATCTTATCGACGGGTCTACAGCCATGGCACCGACGTCGCCAGGGGCCGACAACCGCCGCTGGTATCAGCACTGTGTACTGTAAACTGCGGCCACTCACATTTGCGGCCAGTGAAATCTGAGCCCAGAAAAGGCCGACGAAAGGTTCTTTAAACGCTTCATCCACTCTCAGCAACATGCCCGCCAAATGGGCTCTTAACCCACTGCCTTATACAGCCGGTTCACAGCCGGCAGCATGTTTCAAGTCCGTTATTAAACTGTCGGCTGTGAGATGGGCCGACCAGCTATGGCTTCCCCTTAGTGCTTCTTTTTCTCTGTTAATAGATGGCATGACATGTTACACACCACTGCAAAGCTGCGAGGTCGTTCTATTTAGTGGTGTATGGCATACTCGATTCCTTTCGATATTTTGCGAGTTATAAGCAGTCATTTTCAGTTTTTGTCAGGTTTCTCCCCCCAAGCCCCCACCCTACAAAGAAAACACCCTCTAGAAATTATGAAGTGTATAAAACAAGAAAGACAAAAAGTGACACACGGTATGAATGTAAGAAATGTCTACTGGCTATGTACATGCCTCTATATTTTCAGGTATACCACACTAACAAAAACTTCTAAAACAGTATTATCTTCACTCTTCGTACAATAAGGACAGATATATAAAGAATTCCTATCAAAAAACTATGTAATTTTGAGAAAAGTGTAAGACAAAAATGCTGATTTTCGTAAATTTAAATAGTAAATACAGAGTCGACTATGGGAAAAATATTAGTAAGTCACTGGATTGATGTGGTGTACAAATGAAGAGAACTGGAGATGCTCGAACAAGAACTGTAATAGCAATTTTCTCACAATATGAAGGATATTCGTACATGTACAATCATAATTAATTTTACTCTCCATCGAATGCGATCACAAAATTTCTTCTTGTGGCTGGATCTTCAGAAATTACAGTGGAAAACATGAACATAAAATAACACACATGGAATTTAAAAATCATAGTTTTTATACCTGACAAAACATAATTTGAAATAAATATAGAATAAAATAAGGACATACGTGTAAGGTAGACAAGGTACGTTGTCGCACCAACTAAAAGGCCTTTAGTATGCGCGTACAATAGAGGAATAAGTTGTACATATCTCTCCCTAGCACTCTTAATGTTCTCTATAAGGGACTTCAAAACATGAAAGAAATTTTCTTTATAATTGTAATTCAACATATCATTGTGAATATTCCCAAGTGGAAGATATACTAGCATTATAAAATTGTATAGTAAGTAAGATGCACTTTAAAACGACACGGCATGCATCATAAAATAACTTACGTAATAAGAAACACCACAACTTTTAAGGTGACAATGCATACGATCTGGAGTGAAGCTGGAGTGGCAACTTGAACTAACGACTGTAAACAACAGATTGTTACTCGTCCAATCAGTTGTGCGCAGGTAGTGTTAAGCAGTGTACGTGCTTTTGTAGTGTGCCAAAGTTGTTGCGTCGCAGATCGTAATGGAGAGACATCTCTAAATCAAGTGTTCAAATCATTCTCCAGAACATTTTGAAGAAGAGAAAAAAGTGTGTAACGTTTGTCGCTTGGCTCCCGAAAAATAAGCAACGAGGGTGGACGTATGGAATAGTATGGACTCTGCTCATTCTGGGAGATGGTCTAATTAATCATTATAACGCTTCCTACCTTGACAAGCTCTAGAATCCAGCACTCTTCTTCTTCATTCGCTCTTGAAGAAGACTTTGCAATGTAGCTGCGTGCATCAGCAACATGGCTTCGCTTGCCATGTCCTACGCACATACCGTTTTTCTTGAAAGCGTTCCGGTCTTGACAACAAATGTTACGCTTTTAAAACCCCATTTGTTTGCATATGAGTGTTTTAATAGCTATAGCTACATGCACTTTCTCACTCATTGCCAGTGTAAAATAGTGACGCCTATACTGCAGAATAATGTCCAAAACAGTGGAAAGATGAGTGAGAGCCCATCCGTGCGGCTATAGGTTCATCCAGTGCTCTCCATGCTGCGAAAACTGTAAGATTTACAAAAGCACTGTTAACAGCTTCTTGATTTAGTGGCTAGACCACTGTATTCGGATTCGAGTGTGAAAATGTCTTGTAGTGGGACAAACGACAGCAGAGCTTCTAAAACTTGAGACTTAACTTCTGAGGTCATCAGTCCCCTAGAACGTAGAACTACTTAAACCTAACTAACCTAAGGACATCACACACATCCATGCTCGAGGCAGGATTCGCGGTCGCGCGGTTCCAGACTGTAGCGCCTAGAACCGCTCGGCCACTCATATCGGCATGTGATTAGTCATGAGTTCATTTGGCAGTTACGAGAATGTCTCGGAGATATTCATAAAACTCCATTGAAAACTGTACGGGGAAACTCCATCGATCAGGAAAGGTTTACTCTGTCAACTCTGTGACTGAACGCTGCATCAAGGGTCACACAGTAAGCCACTTCCTCCGACGTATACCGTTCGTCCAAAAAGTTCTGAAACAGATTTTATGCCTGCGACGTCAGCGCAGTAACTACGGTAGCAGCTTAGACAACGGATGAGTATTCGACCTGCCAACTGCGATCAGGCATTGTTAAGTAATGGACGTTGGGCCGTTTTGTGTCAAATTTGCTGTGTCACAAATCGGAATGGAGCAACATCTCTAAATCAATTATTCAAGATGTCCTCCAGAATGTTTTCGAGGATAGAAAAGTCAGTGAAAAGTTTGCCCTGCACACATTAACTCTCGAACAAAACCAACGACATGTGGACGACTGCTGTGACTAGATCCAAATGAAAAACGAGGACAATTCTTTCCCGGAGAAACGAACATATCACAAAACGACGTAGAGCAGAAATTCACACGAAGGGTCAACGCTTTGACGGCATAACGAACATTCAAGCCAATGTCACGCTCGAGTTAACAACATCTCAAACAAGCACATTTCTGACAGTCTCCCATGGTTGTATGAAATGATCTTTGTGTTGTACTCAAGTGGGGTAGAAGAATACCTGAAAGGTTAAAACTAGGATCCTAACTCGCCTCTGTTTTTTATTGATCCTATCTTGAAACTTTCTGGACTGATGAGGTACGTCTCAAGAAATTAATGTCATCGTAAAGTCAGAGATTCTCGAGCTCGAGCCCCCCTCTGTGGCCGAGCGGTTCTAGGCGCTTCAGTCCGGAGCCGCGCTGCTGCTACGGTCGCAGGTTCGAATCTCACCTCGGGCATGGATGTGTGTGATGTCCTTAACTTAGTTAGGTTTAAGTAGTTCTAAGTCTAGGGGACTGATGGCCTCAGATGTTAAGTCCCATAACGCTTAGAGCTATTTGAATCATCTCGAGCTCATATATAGACATACTAACAGTCGCTCATTCCGATGAATACTCACAAATGAAAAATGGCAAATGACAGAAATACAGGAGGTGCCCACGATCAGGCATAGTAATGTGCTTGTACAGTATGTATGTGGGAAGTAACAGATAAGAATGAAAGAAACGCTGAAATAAGAATGAAATTAGAAGTTAGTTAACAGAAATGGAGAGAACGCTTGCGTCGATGTACGCGTGTGAAAAAGACATTCAAAGAATCGCCGAATGAAAGCCAAATAGCGCAACATTCAGAAAAGAACGTCGCTATTTATTATCAACAGAACACAAAGTTGTTAGCGAATGGATATTGGGAGAAATAATATGGTGGTGTATGTCGGTAGCTGTTTTGAAGGTGTGTGCTGTTGGGGGGGAGGGGAGGGGGGGAGTTTGGTTGTTTGGAGGAAGAGACCAAACATCGAGGTCATCGGTCTCATCGGATTAGGGAAGGACGGGCAAGAAAGTCCGCCGTGCCCTGCAAGAAAGTCGGCCGTGCCCTTTTAGAGGAACCATCCCGGCATTTGCCTGGAGCGATTTAGGGAAATCACGGAAAACCTGAATTAGGATGGCCGGTCGCGGGATTGAACCGTCATCCTCCCGAATGCAAGTCCAGTGTGCTAACCACTGCGCCACCTCGCTCGATGCTGTATGCTGGTCTCAAATTCAGAATAAAGAACTGAAGACACTTGAGATACGATATTTGATCAAAAGTATTCGGGCACCTAAAATGGTTGAAATGGCTCTGAGCACTATGGGATTTAACACCTGAGGTCATCAGTCCCCAACTTAGAACTACTTAAACCTAACTAACCTAAGGACATCACACACATACATGCCCGAGGCAGGATTCGAACCT
Source organism: Schistocerca americana (assembly GCF_021461395.2). Lineage (NCBI taxonomy): Eukaryota > Metazoa > Arthropoda > Insecta > Orthoptera > Acrididae > Schistocerca > Schistocerca americana. Next base: position 362,240,557 of record NC_060120.1, on the reverse strand, counting down.
GCGACCGTAGCAGTCGCGCGGTTCCCGACTGAAGCGCCTAGAACCGCTCGGTCACCGCGGCCGGCATTCGGGCACCTTTTAGTGAACATTAATATGGGATATGTTCACCCTTCGCTGTTATGATCGATTGATCTCAGCTGGGGGCACTTATTTTGCGCCTGTTGAGGAATGGCTGCCCATTTTTTTTCTTAAGAACCGAAATCGGAGAAGACAGTAACGTTGGACATAGGGTCATCCCTTAGGTATTTCGTTGAGTTCAGGTAGGGACTCTAAGCAGTCCAGTACATTCCAGGAACTTTATTGTCCACAAAACACTGTCTCACAGATGCAGCTTTATGACATAACACTTTATCATGCTGATAAAAATAGTCAACGTCTCCGAACTGTTCCGTTACTGTAAGCATTACAAAATGCTGTAAAATGTGTTCACATCGTTCCACATTTAGCGTTTTCTTAAGTGCAATAAGGGGACCACACCCTAACCACGAGAGCCTCCCCAGATCGCAACATTACTTCCTCTTTACTTCATTGTTAGCACTATGCATGGTATGTAACGTCCTCCAGGAATTAGCCAAACTCAAACCCTTCCATCGAACTGTTACAGGGTATAGCAGTGATTCATCACTCCAAACCGCTCGTTTTCAATCACCCTTTGTCCTGTGGCGTGGCTACGTACACCACAGCACTGTTTAGTATTGACTATTGAAATTTATGGCTTGTGAGGAGCTATTCGAACATTGTACCGCATTCTTTTTAACTTCCTACACACAGGTATTATGCTAGCTGTACTGCCGATATCACTTTGGAACTCACGAATGATTCCTGCCCCTGATATCAAGCAAGGTTTTCACAAACTACCCTCCCCAGCGCTCGATGGTCCGTTAGCACACAAGGACTGCCTGGTCTTCGTTTAGCTATGGTTGTTCCTTCGCGATCGTATCACACAACAGTCGACTTGGGCAGCTTTAGAAGGGTTGTAAGGCCCCGGATGGACTCGTCACTTAGGTGACATCCAATGAGTCTACATCCGAAGTCACTGAGCTCTTGTGACCGGCAAACTCTGCTGTTACTGTTTCTCTAGTGACAACACAATACCCCCGCTCTCTACTTCTACTGTTGGATCCACCTCTCGTGATCTCTGGTGTTCCGTTCCACGTTATATAGGGTATCCGGATGCGTCTAATCAGATAATGTATCCGTGAATTGTGTAAACTTTGTTCTGTGTGCTGTTATATTTTAATATTGGTGTACCGTATTGCCGGCCGAAGTGGCCGTGCGGTTAAAGGCGCTGCAGTCTGGAACCGCAAGACCGCTACGGTCGCAGGTTCGAATCCTGCCTCGAGCATGGATGTTTATGATGTCCTTAGGTTAGTTAGGTTTAACTAGTTCTAAGTTCTAGGGGACTAATGACCTCAGCAGTTGAGTCCCATAGTGCTCAGATCTATTTTTTTGTACCGTATTTTCTGAGTCAGAGATTGGAGACCAGTTCAACATTTCCCAAAATGTGCATGAAAAACCACCTAGAAACCACACTCAGATTGGTCGGTTTATCATACTGACAGTCCATAATCCGACGTGTCGATTCGATCCTGGTCCAGCACACCTTCCTGTCTTGCAAACTAATGCGCTGCGCGTCAAGCTATGCGCGCTGGTTCTCAACGTTACTTAAACAATTACCGGGTGATTATAATTAAACTTTCCCTACTTAACACTCTGAACGAGTACCAGACTTGGTACCATTAATGTCAAGGACATGCGGAAGAGAATTAATGCAGAAGCAATTCAACTGAACACTTTCAATGTGCTGCTTCGGTACATCATACAATTACATACCGGTACAATTACTGCTACAAAATGGGCTCAATATGGCACCCATCAGAGTCCAGAAGAATCTGAAAGCGCAGGATTGCGTTCTGCACAGCAGAACATAGCACGTCCGTAGCTATGCTGGCTACCTCTCTTTATACCCTGCGCTTCAGAGCAGCACATGTGTGAATGTTCCATTGGCAAACCCTGTCATTAAGGTAGCCCAGAAACAAGAAATCACAAGGCGTGAGATCAGGTGATCGTGCCGGCCAATCATTTGGAAACAATCGGTTGATAAATCGATTTTTTCCTTATGTGTTTCGGAGAAGCAGGTGAACTTCACGAGCGCTGTGCGGTGGCCCCATCTTGCATGAAAACTGTTTAGTTCAATGCGTCTCTCTACTGTAGGGTGGGTATGACATGGTGGCGAAGCATATCATAGTAACGCTGGCCAGTCACACTGCACTTCTTTAGCCCTTGAGCGCCAACTTGTTCAAAAAATAATGGTCCAATGATGAACGTAGCCGTGAAGCCACACTATACCGTGAAACGTTGACGATACAGGGCATCTTCATGCACAGTGACTGGAGGTGAAGATCCCCACACTCGCCAATTCTGTGTGTTCACCTCACCCGGCAGAGCAAAATGAGCTTCGTCTGTCCATAGGATGGTCCAGGGCCAGCTGTCGTCAACTCCAATCCTTGCGAGAAAGTGGAGAGCGAAGTCAACATGTTGCTGTGCGTCCTGTGGTGCAAGCTGCTGTACGATATGGATCTCGTACGGATACCATTTGAGGATGACCGCCTCGATATCTGAGTGGTCAACGCGACAGAATGCCATGCAAAGGGGCCCTGGTTCGATTCCCGGCTGGGTCGGAGATTTTCTCCGCGCAGGGACTGGGGGCTGTGTTGTCTCCATCATCATCCCAACCCCATCGACGCGCAAGTCGCTGAAGTGGCGTCAACTAAAAAGACCTGCACCAGGCGAGCGGTGTACCCGACGGGAGGCTCTAGCCACATGACATATCATTTGAGAATGGTTCGAAGCCCCTTCCGCACAGTGGACCACGGGATGTCCAACTGTCGTGACACAGCACGCACACTGCCTGATGACCGGGAACTGCGCGCAGCGTTGTCTGCCATAGCGACGGCGATATCATGAAGCGTGGTGCAGGACGTCGTCGGCCCCTTTCTGGAGCGACGACCAGATCTCCAGTTGATTCGAACTTCTTCATCATGCTCCGCACAGCAGTTGGAGAAAGAGAACCCATCCGTAAAACTTTCAGCCCGCGATATTCTCGAAGTACAGTTGTAGCATTTTTGTTGTCTTGATAATAGAACGTCACCAACAGTGCCCTGCTCCTTTTGTGCAAGCTCATATTGACACGCCAACAAGGGCACAGCGACTGCTCAACTGTGTGAGACAATGTATCACTATGACTGATCACGGCACCTGGTGGTCGCAGTTGGAACTGGACGGTTGTGCTGTGACGCATGGAAATGACGCACCCCATACTCTGGGCATTAATACTAGCGAGTTTGGTACTCGTACGATAGTTAGTTTCCGTGTTTTAACGTGTTAAATATGGAAAGCTTAATTATAGCCACCCGGTATTTCAACTGACCCTTGGTGTTCGATAGTTATTGACACATCTTGGAACACATTGATGCCACAATTCAGATCAACATCTCTATACATATTCCGCAAGCAACGATATGGTGCATGGCGGAGGCTATCTGCTACCACTACTAGTCGTTACCTTTTCTATTCCAAGCTATGCCTCTCTGCCTCTCTGCTTCCCCTAAAGTTAGTGGCAAAACTGTAACAGCAGACGAAACTGCATTACCAAAGAGCTACTGGCTGCTCTCACGAAACTTCACATTTACTCATTTCGTTCGCGCGCAACAGGTTAAATGATGGAAAAAGGACGTGGAAGTGATTCACGTGCCCACTTATTTGTAACATAGCAAAGAAAAGAAAAGACATATCCATGTAAATGACACACTTCCTTCCGATTGAATACTTGCACACATAGGCATAAATATATATATATATATATATATATATATATATATATATATATATATATATATATCTAACTATCTGTCTGTCTGTGAGAGGTATCTGAAGGAGCGCTCTCACAGTCTCATAGAATAATAACAAACCGAGGACGACTATTCCGCTTTCCTAATACTGATCTTACGTGCTCGTTCCATTTCATATCGCTTTGCAATGTTATGCCTAGATGTTTAAACGACGGCCAAACAACACACTACAGAGATTGTATTCGAACATTACAGGATTGCTTTTTCTGTTCATCTGCATTAACATGGCTATTCCTACATTTAGAGCAAAGTGTTATTCATCACACCAAACAGAATTTCTGTCTAAACCACCCTGTCTCCTCCTACACTCACTCAACGAAGACACTTTCCCGTAGCCAATACCGTCATTGGCAAACATTCGCAGCATCTTGATTGTATCTCCACATATTACGGTCATTTCTCTGCGTGAAAGCCTTAGGGCGAGCTACCTAGAGAATAATCACTTTTTGTAAAGGATTTGTACGAAGGTTAGGCCAAACAGTGGTCGCCGAGCCTAACTGAAACAAGTCTCGTACGAGAAATGGACCTTGAAAATCAATAAAGCTCATGCACAGCTGCACCCTTGAGTGTCGCTAGATCCGGTGTCTGCAATCATCCAATAAGACGCGTCAGACCCCACAGACGTTAGACGCCCTCTACTGCGTAGTAAATCGTCCTAAGAGGACCTTGGCGAGCGTCTTCTCCAAGGAAGAACTGCTTCTTGCTTCCTCCACATGCTTAATATTTCTCGTACATTAGACAATGCTCTTCAGAATATTTTAGAAACAGGGAGACTACACAGTTGCTTCCCGTTGATCGTGTGGTCATTAGAAGCAAAGAAAGGATTATGAAAGAGTTGTGCTAAACGAGAACACCGGCAAAGGAACACAAGCTCTGATTGAGCAAGGGAAAATCAACAGTAGTCGATTTTTTTGTGTATAGCAGGAACCGGCAGTCTTATACCACTTGCAGGCTGCACTGTCTAAAACTGAGTAATTTGCAGGCCGCACATGTTCCAGCTTCATGTGTTAAACGTGTGGAACAAAAGAAGTAAAAATGCAATAAATTAATTGTTTTGCTAGTAACATTCTTAGAAACCAGTTTAAAACAAATCATGTACAATAATTTAGCGAAAAAACATTTTTAATATTTTGAAGTCTAATTTTATTTCATATGAAAAATTATTAAGAATAGTATTCGTAAGCTTTTATAGCTTTACAGCCTAGATAAATCACGTGTACAAATCATTATCACTGCAATAAGCAGTCCGGAACCGCGCTGCTGCTGCGGTCGCAGGTTCGAATCCTGCCTCGGGCATCGATGTGTGTGATGTCCTTAGGTTAGTTAGGTTTAAGTACTTCTAAGTCTAGGGGACTGATGACCTCAGATGTTAAATCTCATAGTGCTTAGAGCCATTTGAACTGCAACAAAAGCATGAACGCAACATGAAGAGTTGAAGAGAAAATTTGTTTGTAATTCTGTAGGAGGAGGCTTTGTAAGCGAGCATTTTCAGGTGTATCATTCCTGTATGGCGTTACGATGTAGCCGGAAAAGATTGTGTATCATGATACTGACAAGGGGAGGCCGCCAATTGTGAAATTCAGATTCGATTCATACTGCGCATAATAAAAGCTCATGGCCAGAGGTGTAATGCGGCATAGCAGTAAGATGCACTTCTCAGCCGTTGTCGAGAAAATCGACAGTTAAAAGAAACCGTTGCCGTGAAATGCTCTCTACGGATAATAGTTTTATACAGCGTCGTGGCGCAGCGGTAAGCGCTCGGGTTTGTAATCGGAAGGTCGGTCGCCGGATCGAATCTCGCGCCATGCAATATTTTTTTATTATTAGTTTTTTGTAATTCAAATATATATATATATATATATATATATATATATATATATATATATATATATACTATTAATGAATTGCTTATGCATTTTGGTGAAGGCGGATCGCTCTCCAATTGTACCGCCTCCATTTTTCCGTTTGTTTAACAGGGTGTACCAAAGCTCTCACGTCCGCACTGATTTTCGACGATGTTATAAGTTGCGCTAGGGACCGCATCTACCTTCTTTCGAAGTTAGCAGGCAACTACGCTTTTATGCGGCGGCTCGTTTCGGCCCATTCAACATCTGTCCTTCAAGTGTAACGAGCGAGTAACGGAGCGTATATTTCATACCTGCCACAGCAAACTTGTGTTCGTGGGGTTTCTATTCTAATTCGAACGTTTGACTTACGCTATACGTATTCGTTTCGGAATATCGTTTCTACGTCTTCCGTTAACTATACGTGGTTAACATTACGAAGACAATAAATAATATTTGTGAAATACAACTTTGTTTGCGGAAAACATAATGATGTTCGAAGTCGCCAGTTTTTCGACGACAAACAACCTTCAACAACTTATTATATGCATAATTGTTGCAACTGATTGCCGGGAATTATATATATATATATATATATATATATATATATATATATATATATATGTGTGTGTGTGTGTGTATAGACACATTTGAATAACAAAAAACAAATACTAAAAAAAAATTGCATGGTGCGAGATTCGACCCGGCGACCTTCGAATTACGAACCCGAGCGCTTACCGCTGCGCCACGACGCTGTCGATAATTATTAATCGTTGAGAGTATTTCACCGCAACGGTTTCTTTTAACTGTCGATTTTCTCGACAACGGCTGAGAAGTGCATCTTGGTGCTTTGCCACATTACACCTCTGGCCATGAGCTTTTATTATGCGCAGTATGAATCGAATCTGAATTTCACAATTGGCGGCCTCCCCTTGTGAGTGAAAATACAAAAGCAACTGGACCAATTTTAAAGTCTGAGATGAATAGCATTCACACTGCGAGAAATTATTTATGACGTTTTTGAACGTGATCTAGTACCAGTGTATAATCCACAAAGTTTACTAACGTGTTTTCTGTCTTTAGAAAAAAATCTTGAAAAGTTGATGAAATCACGAAGAAGTTAGTAACACCGGAACGTGTTAACAGCCATGATATCTGTAAAGATTGCTAAGCTGCTGAAACTCTGCACACTTCAGCACGTGGATTAATCAACTCCACTGCAGACTATGGTACGCCTGTATGGTCCAGTAATGCGCGCGCGTGTACACACACACACACACACAAACTGTAACGCATAGGTGAGCAACACATTTAGAATTATCAGTGATACATTAAGATCAACACCCGTCAAGTAGCTGTCGATACTGATCCACATTATGGTCCTGCAATTCGACCAACAGCAGCTCTATTCCATGACTTTAAAAACATACAAGGAAGACCGCAACATTATGTCTATCAAGATGCGGTTATCCCAGAAAGAAACCGGCTCCGAACAACAAAAACATACATGAAAACAGCCATGGAACCTCACACATCTCAGCCCAGTTTAACAGACTCGTGAGAACGAGACTGGACAAGGGCTTGCCCTCCACATTACATGAACTTTCCCTGTATAAGAAAGAAACCCCCTGCCTTTGACTAGTCACTCAGAACATGGACAACGTTTAACAGGATACGCACCAATCATGACAGAAGCACGGACTCTCTTCACAGATGGGGTAAAGCTTCATCTCCAGAACGCGATTGTGGAGCAACTAGGCAATACCTTTCGTCGCACTGTTACAGAAAGTCCCAACAGGGCCTATCGTGGAACTTTCGACGGTTTCTTGATGGCAGCGAAAGACGAAATTTATTATTTTAACAATTTAAACGTCTGTAAATTGCCTGTGTTATTGTTCGTATTATATTTAATATTGTGCTTCAAAACCATACGACGAATCCACACAAATTATAAAAAATTGATGTATGGAAGTACTGTATGTATACGTATACGTTCTACATCTCGTAGTAAACCAATGGACTGGACCAAACTTGGTATATATATCATTTGCTGTCTGGAAAGAAACATTGTTGTGCTAACAGTCACCTACACTATGTGATCAAAAGTATCCGGACACCTGGCTGAAAATGATTTACAAGTTCGTGGCGCCCTCCATCGGTAATGCTGGAATGCAGTACGGTGTTGGCCCACTCTTAGCCTTGATGACAGCTTTCACTCTCGCAGGCATACGTTCAATCAGGTGCTGGAAGGTTTCTTGGGGAATGGCAGCCCATCTGTCACAGAGTGTCGTAAAGAAGAGAGGTATCGATGTCGGTCGGTTAGGCCTGGCACGACGTCAGCGTTCCAAAACGTCCCAAAGGTGTTCTATAGGATACAGGTCAGGACTCTGTGTAGGCCAGTCAATTACAGGGATGTTATTGTCGTGTAACCACTCCGCCTCAGGCCGTTCATTATTAACAGGTGCTCGATCGTGTTGTAAGATGCAATCGCCATCCCCAAATGGCACTTAAACGGTGGAAGTAAGGTGCTTCAAACATCAATGTACGCCTGTGCTATGATAGTGCCACGCAAAACAACAAGGGGTGCAAGCCTCATCCATGAGAAACACGACCATTACTATTGGCACTACACACGCTGGCAGAAGACATTCACTGGGCATCCGCCATATCCATACCCTGCCACCGGATCGCCACATTGTGTACCGTGATTCATCACTCCACACAACGTTTCTCCATTGTTCAATTGTCCAACGTTTATGCTCGTTACATCAAGCGAGGCGTGATTTGGCATTTACCGGCGTGATGTGTGGCTTATGAGCAGCCGCTCGACCATGAAATCCAAGTTTTCTCACCTCCCGCCTAACTGTCATAGTACTTTCAGTGGATCCTGATGCAGTTTGGAATTCCTGCCTGATGGTCTGGACAGATGTCTGCCTATTACACATTACTACTCTCTTCAACTGTCGGCGGTCTCTGTCATTCAACAGACGAGGTCTGCCTGTACGCTTTTGTGCTGTTTACGCATTCCTTCACGTTTCCACTTCACTATCACATCGGAAACAGTGGACCTAGGGACGATTAGGAGTGCAGAAATGTGAACAGACATATGACACAAGTGACACCCAATCACCTGACCACGTTAGAAGTCTAATGACTACTGATGTCGCTGATATGGAGTACCCGGCATTAGGTGGCAGCACAGTGCACCTGATATGAAAGACGTATGTTTTGGGGGTGTCCAGATACTTTTGATCACATAGTGTATCTACCGAAGGGGTAGCGTTGGCCTTTATTCATCCAGTATTTGAGAGCCAGAGCACTTAGAGACTTGATACAAATTTTACACATGACTTCAATCCTTTAAGAAACTTTCTCCCCCTGACGACACTTACGAAATGACGAAAGGGAAAAAAGTTTGTCGCTTACTACATTTCCGCTGTTCATACAGTAAAACTGTCTCATGAAGCTTGGCGTTTGAAATTATTACTACTTTACTACTAATTCTACTCACAACACATTTCGCTGAGAGTAGGCATATATACCACTGGATGTACCTGCAAAATTATATCATTGTTAAGTACATATTTCGGGAGATACATCATAAACGTTAAGTTGCGTGAAAATGAAGCTGCAGGACGAAATTCACTGGATATATAGATGACGTATGTTTACAAATACACGTGAAAAATGCTAAATATGTGGAAAAGTGTTTGACGTGTGTGTCTGCGAACAAAACAATAGGTGAAAAACTCATCCCAAACCTCTGGAACGATTTCAGTCAAATTTGGTACACGCAATAGTTACAGTCTGGAAAGAAATACTGTAAGGGTACAAACTACCAGCCTCCTCTTGGGGTGAGTGTTATAATGGGGAGAGAGAACGAGGAGATGGACCGACAGCGAGGGGGAAGAGGGAGATGGGCACAGATAACAGAAGGAGCAGATGGACAAAGATAGAGAAGGTGGAAAAGGACAAAGAAATGGCAGAGGACGAGCAGATGGACAAAGATAGAGGAGGCAGAAAAGGACAAAGAAATGGCAGAGGAGGAGCAGATGGACAAAGATAGAGGAGGTGGAAAAGGACAAAGAAATGGCAGAGGAGGAGCAGATGGACAAAAATAGAGGAGGCAGAAAAGGACAAAGAAATGGCAGAGGAGGAGCAGATGGACAAAGATAGAGGAAGCAGAAAAGGACAAAGAAATGGCAGAGGAGGAGCAGATGGACAAAGATAGAGAAGGTGGAAAAGAACAAAGAAATGGCAGAGGAGGAGCAGATGGACAAAGATAGAGGAGGTAGAAAAGGACAAAGAAATGGGAGAGGAGGATATGGACAGAGGGAGGGGGAAGGAGGAAATGGACTGATAGAGGACTAGAATAAATACATATCCAAGCCACGCCGCGTTTCTCAGCTAGTAAATAAATAAAAAATCTACAAGGAAGTAGACATCGTTATAAAGAGTGATTTTAAGTCACCTGTGTAAGACTGTATAGTAATAACTCGAATCCACATGATCCATATGATGGAATTAACATCTGCGAAAATAACTGGAACCAAAGAAAATTTTCACAATTTCTGAAACTGTTCTTTAAGAATGACAAAATCTGACCACATACAACGATAATGCATGAAAAAGGCGGTCCACGAAGTGGAGCGGAGCTCTTTAAATGGAGACAAAGCGAGTATTGGTGCAAGAAAATTCTGCTCTTGTTTGTGCAGCTTTCTTTTTTGAAATTTATTTTCTTAAGTCAAAACGTGTCTTCATAGTACTATGTTCATTATGTGAACCCAATAAAAAAAAAATCCACAATAACAACAGATATCAGACATGTTTTCGGACTGTTGCCCTTGTATATCTGGATGGCATTCACAGAAATTACAAGTACTCCATAGCTACACAACCTACCACATCAATGCTCTGTGAATTGCTCTTTCACAAGACGACCCTCTTCTCATTTGTTTAAGGGATGTGAGGTCACGAAAACGAAATATAAATGCGTAGTCCATGGAAGACTTAAGCTGCCTGTTGGCTAGCAGTATTTTAATTTGTATTAGACTTAACTAAAAAGCGTTTTTGCTTCGCATATTAAAGTTGCTTGAGTGTATATTAATGTGGTAGTGAACATATTTGAGTTCATTTTTATTTCCACAACCCTATCTGCCATCTTAACCAAATAAATAAAATGTTATTCTCATGGAACTTAAAACTACTGAGAACTGATGTTTTAAAATTTCTCATATTTAAGGAAGTTTTCTGTCGATTCTAAAACTGGTCTTCTACAGGGCGCTATGGGTATAAGTGCAGATATTGGTACGGTACCTTCATATCTACCCACCTCAGTGTGTTAATCATGATATTTTGTCCTCGAACATCAGTTTAACTAACGTTACTTTTCAAAATCGTCGTTTAATTGAATTTTAATATTGCACCGCAGCTTCCTTCGTTAATATGTGATATAATTTTGGACTTATCCAAATGAATAGGGGCTACATGAAACCTATTATCCTACTGCGGTCGTTAGCTGTTACAGATTCTCAATTCGTGGTAGCAAAATATTGTTTGATGAACTGATTTCAACATTCGAAATATCGATTTCTTCAGGCATCCTAAAGTACAATTTCAGAAGGATTTTGTGTTAACTAGGAATCAGTGAGCAAACAGCAGTGTTGTGCTGTTGTTATAATTATGTGCTACGAATAATGCTTGTTATGAATTTAGGCTGCAGTCAAAGAGAAATAAGAAAGCGCGGTGCCGAAAAACCACTGTAGGCATACTGTGAAGATAGTTGAGTTGGACATGATAGGGTACCTACTAATTCTGTGTAGTATATGCCGAAGACATAGTCGCTGACCTAGTTACAGTCTTATCGTACGTTGCAGGAACAACAGTGCTTCCCCAGTGACTAGAAAAAGGCGCAGGTCGTTCTAACTTTTAAGAACGATTGCAGGGCAGATGCCTAAAACTACTGTCCAAGCTCAATGACAACAACATTTTTACAGTTATGGAAAAATTTTGTACACACTTTTAATACGAAGACGTAAAAAAGTCGCTAAAGCAATCAGCACTGATTCCATCATCACAAATTGTGTAAATCTTAGCTTACTCTGGTCGTTCACGAGAACCAGAAAACTGTAAAATCCAGATTGATGGAGCGCTTCTCGTTATCCTTGCATCCTTTCATAGAGTTGTACACAGGAGACTAGAAAACAAAATGATTTTGTGCGTAATATCGGAACAGGCGTGGGACAGGAATAAATACTTCCCAGTAAAGAGAAGCCTCTAAAGTTTCTAGTCATTGATCGCTATCGTAAAATGCTACAGTGTCCACTATAGATAATGCTGCATGCATCCTACCATTTCGTTGCACACGGATGTATCACAGAACATTGTAAGTTTGCAAAATTTAATGTAGTTCTTGTCATCCGCCCGCCTTACCCCCCCCCCCCCCCCCCCCCCCCCCCCCGCTGTACCCCCCTCACCACACCCAAATATTCATTTTGTTTCTTCTTTCAGCGTCTGTATTAAATATTAGGGGCGTTCAATAAGTAATGCAACACATCTCTTCTTTTTTACTGAAAGCAAGTTGGTTTTATTATTTCAATATTTCAATACACCATATTATTCCTCACACTTCTGGCTACAAAATAATATTTTTCAACATAATTTCCGTTCAATCGACGGCCTTATCCACCTTATTGAGAGGGCCTGTATGGCCACATAGCTCGACGTTGTATTCAACATCGTGATGCCTCAATAACCTCCCCATTTCCACGTACTGCTTCCCGCGGAGTACAGCCCTTATTCGGTCAAACAGATGGAATTTGGAAACTGCGAGATCTGGGCTGTAGGGTGAATGAGAAAGAACAGTGCAATGAATTTCTGTGAGCTCCTCTCGGATACGCAGACTTGTGTGAGAACCTTGTGTTGTCAGGGAGAAGTAGGTTCGTTTCCATTTCTGTGGCAACAAACACGGTGAAGTTGCTTCTTCAATTTCCTGATGGTAGCGCAATACGCTTCAGAGTTGATAGTTGCACCGTGAGGCAGGACATCAAACAGAATAAATCCTTCAGAGCCCAAGAAGGCGGTCGCCATGACTTTACCGGCTGACCGTGCGGGTTTGAACTTTTCTTCCGAGGAAATGCAGCGTGGCGCCACTCACTGTTTTGTTTTGGTTCGAAGTGATGAACAAATGTTTCATCGCTTGTGACGATGTTCCACAAAAAAACTGTCACTGTCAGCCTCGTAACGTGCGAATTCCGCACAGACGACCCTTCGCTGCCCTTCACGATCTTTTATTAGGCGGCCAACGGGCACACACCTTTGTGTACCCCAACTGGTGGACTAGTGCTTCAGAACTACCAACAGATATGTCCATCTGAGCAACAAGGTGTTTGATTGTGATTCGTCGATCACCTCGAAAGAGAGTGTCCGCACGTTCAAGCACTGCTGGAGTCACAGCTGCGGGCGGCCGGCCGGCACACAGGAGATCCGACAGGTTTGTGCGATCTTGTTGTGATGATGACGTCCGCCTCGCCCAACGACTCGCCGTGTTTTTGTTCACTTCCAGGTCTCCGTAAGACATCCTGCAAGTATCTATAAATATCTGCAGTGCTCTGGTTTTTCGCTTAAAGAAACTCAGTGACCGCTCTCTGCTTGGAACACACTTCCGCTACAGACACCATTTTGAAGGCTACGTATGGAGGCGCCACCCACTGGAACTTCACGAAACTATAGGGGCTGAAGTAGGAGTATTCCACCATGTCGAGCAACAAATCCCGCAATTCTTCAACCGAAACTGGCCGAGAAAGAAACGAGCTAAATTACTTACTGAATGCCTTCGTACATTGCTTGCCTGTGACTCAAACGCAAGCGCATTAACAGGAACAGTAAAGTACTTCATCTTTTCACAAATATACTACTGGCCATTAAAACTACTAAACCAAGAAGAAATGCAGATGATAAACGGGTATTCATTGGACAAATATATTTTACTACAACTGACATGTGATTACATTTTCACGCAGTTTGGGTGCATAGATCCTGAGAAACCAGTACCCAGAACAACCACCTCTGGCCGTAATAACGGCCTTGGTGCGCTTGGACATTGAGTCAAACAGAGCTTGGATGGCGTGTACAGGTACAGCTGCCCATGCAACTCCAACACGATACCACAGTTCATCAAGAGTAGTGACTGACGTATTGTGACGAGCCAGTTGCTCGGCCACCATTGACCAGACGTTTACAATTGGTGAGAGATCTGGAGAATGTGCTGGCCAGGGCAGCAGTCGAACATTTTCTGTATCCAGAAAGGCCCGTACAGGACCTGCAACATGCGGTCGTGCATTATCGTGCTGTAATGTAGGGTTTCACAGGGATCGAATGAAGGGTAGAGCCACGGGTCGTAACACATCTGAAATGTAACGTCCACTGTTCAAAGTGCCGTCAATGCGAACAACAGGTGACCGAGACGTGTAACCAATGGTAACCTATATCATCACGCAGGGCTGTACGCCAGTATGGCGATGACGAATACACGCTTCCAATGTGCGTTCACCGCGATGTCGCTAAACACGGATGCGACCATCATGATGCAGTAAACAGAACCTGGATTCATCCGAAAAAATGACGTTTTGCCATCGTGCACCCAGGTTCGTCGTTGAGTACACCATCGCAGGCGCTCGTGTCTGTGATGCAGCGTCAAGGGTAACCGCAGCCATGGTCTCCGAGCTGATAGTCCATGCTGCTGGAAACGTCGTCGAACTGTTCGTGCAGATGGTTGTTGTCTTGCAAACGGCCCCATCTGTTGACTCAGGGACCGTGACGTGGCTGCACGATCCGTCATAGCCATACGGATAAGATGCTTGTCATCTCTACTGCTAGTCATACGAGGCCGTTGGGATCCAGCACGGCGTTCCGTATTACTCTCCTGAACCCACCGAATCCACATTCTGCTAACAATCTTCGGATCTCGACCAACGCGATCAGCAATGTCGCGATACGACAAACCGCAATCGCGATAGGCTACAATCCGACCTTTATCAAAGTCGAAACGTGATGGTACGCATTTCCCCTCCTTACACGAGGCATCACAACAACGTTTCACCAGGCAACGCCGGTCAACTGCTGTTGGTGCATGAGAAATCGGTTGGAAACTTTCATGTCAGCACGTTGTAGGTGTCGCCACCGGCGCCAACCTTGTGTGAATGCTCTGAAAAGCTAATCATTTGCATATCACAGCATCTTCTTCCTGTTGGTTAAATTTCGCGTCTGTAAAACGTCATCTTCGTGGTGTAGCAATTTTAATGGCCAGTAGTGTACAAGTCTCGTGAATCATTCTGTAAGAAAATCTCTGCTGTTGTTTGACCTCTGGAGTTCAGCACGAAATCTTCAACAGTACGGCTTGCCTTTGGGAGTATACGGGCACCTGAAGACTGTTTCGGGACGTATATCCGTTTCAGATTACTACCGGACGCCATAGAATAAGAAACAAGCTATCCCACGTGGAATGCTTGTGCTGTACATCGTTTCTGCAGGACAATGCTGCAGTGTTAAATCCCAGAACAATCACTCAATGACTTCATCATCTGAACATAATTTTTTGGGCTCAGGAGATGTTCTTTCCCAGCAACAAAAAACTTTCTGGATGTGTTCTTTACATACACGGAAAAGCCACCGACTTTCGTGACTCGTAATTTCTGTAATCAAATGTTTGCAAGTCCTTTTTCTGAAATGTTCAACTTGACATATTCCCTTGTTATTGGATACCAGCCAGACTTACGAAGACAGTATCTCTGGTGGAACAACAAGCATTTGGAGAGATGTACCTGGTCACTCCAAAAAGTTTCGAGACTGGACTAATAGAAAAACGAATACAGTTAAGATGGTCCTCTACATGCTCTTCCCACATGAATACGAAATACAGAACGTTCCTACAACCATGTGAAACTGTCAGAAATGTCATTTTTTTGGGATGTTGTTCAACTCGCGCACCACAATAGCTCGAATGTCCTTAATATCGGCAAATGGTTCACCTCTTTAGGTGAATTTCTGCACTTTGTCGTTTTGTCGAAGGCTTGTATTGATAACATCAAGTCTCGTCAACTGTGAAGGTTATTCCACAAAGGAGATGCCCGCGTTAATCATTCCACTCAGGTTCAGGTCGCAGCAGACGTCCACGCGTCGTTCCTTTATTTTGGCAGTCAAGTTGTGCGGTAGAACGTTTCCACACACTTTTCTCTCGTTCAAAACATTCTCGAGATTGTGTTGAACCCCTAGAGTTAGAAACGTTGTCCCATCATGATTAGTGACACAACAACGTTCACACACTTCGGCCTCACATCCATTGCTTAACACTGCCTTCTCACAACTGATTTTTCGAACTCACATGTGTTATTTATCGTTGCTAATTCAAGTTTCCATCGTAATTACTGCACTGACGTCGCTTATACGCCAGGAATAAAAATCAACATTGTATCTTTTAGGGTGGGTGGTGTATGGCGCGGTCGGTAGACATATGACAACTAAATTCTGCAGGAGGCCACCTTCCAGTCACGCTTCGTTCTCTTCCTGTTAAGTTACGCCACGCCACTCCCCTTACTTTTGACGTTTTGTCACATTCCTCTTTTGCTCCCTCTTCCAAGCCGCTCTCTCATGTCCATTGCAACTACGACTCATAGCTCAAACTTACCTGCCTCTAATTTGTCTTTGTTGTTGTACTTGTCAGGAATGAACGTAAAGCGTACTTTTTATGTCGTAGTAATTTCTAACTGTTGGGTGTTATATTAGCCGTAACTTAGAATACGTTTGTCGTAATGAAAGTAATGTAAATTACGTAGGAAGTCTGGATTGCCGATATCGTGCCAAGTTCAAAAAAAGTATAATAAACACGATAAATAGTTCGGACAAGAAGAGAATAGAAGCTTTCGGAATGTGGTGCTACAGAAGAATGCTGAAGAATAGATGGGTAGATCACATAACTAATGAGGAGGTATTGAACAGAATTGGGGAGAAGAGGAGTTTGTGGCACAACTTGACACGAAGAAGGGACCGGTTGGTAGGACACGTTCTGAGGCATCAAGGGATCTCAAATTTAGCATTGGAGAGCAGCGATGAGGGTAAAAATCGTTGAGGGAGACCAAGAGATGAATACACTAAGCAGATTCAGAAGGATGTAGGTTGCACTAAGTACTGGGAGATGAAGAAGCTTGCACAGGATAGAGTAGCATGGAGAGCTGCATCAAACCAGTCTCAGGACTGAAGACAACAACAACTACTTTCTATTTTATTATGAAAACAATGATCTACGTAGTTGCACGTGCCATTACTCGTTGATAGTTCTGTAAGAGTCTTGTGTTTTGTTTATCATTAAGCCGATTCATTCCACTTTAGAATCCTTGTAAGTTACCCTCGTTTTATTTTTATTTTTTAGCCGAAATGACAGCTTAACGGTCAATACGGCCATTACTATCCCTTTAAGTTACACTTTACTGTTCTTTCGAAAATGTCCATTCGTGTCTGGAAGGAAGGGACAGTGGCAGAAGTATTCCGCAGTCAGTTTTACTGGCTTGAACGTAAACGAATCCAAGTGTTAAGTGTTGCTAGAAACGAGGAAAAAAGAAAACCTGTTCCATTATCTGATAATTTGTGCGAAGAAAGAGTTAGATAATACGGTAGACAGTGAACAAACGATTTGTTGTTTGAAGTTACGGCCTCTTTGTTACTCGTGTGTTAATAACCTCGAAATCCGTACGCTGTCTTCCTGTAGTCATCTGTTTCCTTCTGCGATGTAGGACAAAGATAACTCAGGCCAACGACGGAAACACTTTTTGGCTGAAAACACCTTATTCTTACGTTTTTTAGGTGAGAAATCCAAATATGATACTTAAAAAACTGTATAACCAACAATTCCTTCACATTTTACAGTTAAATTTATTAAATTAAGCGATTTTTTAAAAGAATTTAACAACTTTTATATAGTTAAAATAATTTAAAAAAGAGGTTAATGAATGTAGGTGACGTTGATAGCACTTCTAAAAAACATTGATGTCAAAAAACGATCGATTCTGTTTTTGTTTTAACAGACAGTGTTTTGTTTACTGTCAACCTAACCTCACTTTCCCATTTCCTGTACATGTGCTGAGTACAATGTGTAATCGTGGTTGCAAAAACTCTGCTGATAGTTTTTGTTATATTTGTGGTGAATTTGTGATTAAAAAACATTAAAGACTTTGTGAAAAAGGTTTATCTAGCATACTTTGGCTCTAAACTTGGTGATCAAGATAAATCTTGGGCGCCGCATATAGTATGTTATGTGTGTGTTGGAGATCTGAGAAAATGGTCCAAAAAAGAGAAAAAAGCATTTACATTTGCTGTTCAATGACATGGAGGGAGCTAAGAAATCATTCTGATGATTGATACTTTTTCAGTGTTGATATTACTGGTCATAATTCGAAAAACAAGAAGGTAATAAGCTACCCTAACCATCCGACCAGTGGGGCATGGTGCAGATTTGCTGGTTGCTGAACCACCAGATGATGTAAATTCTATTCCAACGAAAGTATTTTCTAATGTACAGTCTGATTTAGATGAACCAGATGATGATGATGAATTCCATTGTAATACAGAAAGTCGAGATCCCAAATTGTTTACGCAGACTGAGCTTAACGATTTGGTTAGGGATCAGGGCTTAACGAAAGAAAAAGCTGAATTGCTTGGCTCTAGATTAGAAGGAAGTCACTTATTGGCAGTTGGAACCAGCATATACATGTATAGAAAGAGAGAGCAGCAACTTTCCAAGTTTTTTCAACAAGAAGGTGATTTGGTGTACTGCTCAGACATTCCCAGTCTGATGAATGAGTTAGTATACAATACAAAAAGGAAGACTGGAGGCTGTTTATTGATTCATCCAAAACTAGTGATGGGAAAACGCTGCCAAGGCAGCTGGAACACCAGCATGATGGGGGACTACTGTTGGTCACTTCACCGAGATGTTCAGCAAGCGACTCATCTAGAAGAAGCTTCGAAGAAAAAAAGAGAAAGAAAATACAAACGAATTCCAGCTGACAAATGAAACCTCTATTAACACATATCATTATTTTAAGGAGCTTACTGTAAATACAAACTATGCTTATGTTGTAACAAAGTGTTTCATTAATTTTCCCATTTACCATATAGCATACGATTTTTATACTATATAACAAAAAGCATATTGCTCGAAAACTATGTATGGGTGATAAAAAAAACTAAGGCTAGATTTGGATTCAGCTCATAAAAATCTATAAAGATCAGCTATAAAAGTAAAAAAGAAATGTTTTTCAACAAAAATTTTTCGTTGGCCTGTGTAATCAAGCGGACTCTTTATTTATCTTGTAAGTGCTAAATAACTGACAGTCTTAAGACTCGCAAATACCGCTACAGCAGAGCCTATTGAATGTTACTTTACACCTTGAACGTTTTCACCGATCTCTGCAAGAAAGAGTACATATTTAAAAAAACATGCCTGGGCTACGTTGGTGTTGGTGACGAGGAGTGTTGTCACGATGTCGGGAAAAGGATGGCTGTATTTGACTGAAGACTGTAATGTATGGAAAAGTTTAAATGGGGCCTTTTTTTCAGCAAGAGTGCCACGCAGATGAAAAAGAAGAAATTATTGTTATTATTAATATTAGTAGTATTATTGTTGTTGTTGTTGTTCTTCCTCTTCTTCTTCTGTTTCAAGGAGAGGGTATTTGGCCAGTTGCAAAGGAATTTGTCTCCTTCTCTTCATTGGTCATTCTATGTCCCATTTTCCAATTTGGTTGAAATGTAATACTTTATAATACTTACCATGGCAGGCGCTCAGGTTGCCTGCTTTTGATGTAGGTATACCATCTTTTTCGTAGTGTCCAATCGATTCTATCATTGTTGTTTTTACGTCTAGTGGTGGTCTTATATTTTCACTCTGCACTCTGTCTCTTAGCGTTAGTACAAGAAGTGATCTCAGAAACCACATCTGAGCTGCTTCAATTCTTCGTTCATCTCCTTTTCTAGATTCCAGTTTTCGCTGTCATCCATAAGAGCAGTCTTAGACACCACGTTTCGTAGCCTTAGCGTTACCAAACTGGTTTTTGATTATTTTTATTGTTATTATTTAGGCCTAGTCAGGACCGCATGAAATAACTTATGTCGTCTTTCTTTTATGTTTTCTGTCCTTCCAGTAGTTTTTCATTCTTTCCCTATATTTTTCTTTTTTTCTTCTTCTATCCATATCGGGCCTATCTTTATCTGCTGTAAACCCATTTATTTTTGCTCTGAACTTTTCTCTTTCCCCTATTTCTTCCTCCGTTATTTCCATTTCCCTAAGGTCTGTTTCAGTTTCTTCAATAGACGTCATTGATGTTTTTGAGTTTCTGTCAAAAAAAAAATAATTTTTTTTGTTATTCGCTTTTCATCTAGCCTTTTTAGGGGTCTACAGAATGCAGTTCTTTTCTATCTCATTGCGTCCAATATTCGTTCTATTCTTTCATTAACTTCTTTATTACTTCTTAATTTCCATTCCCGTTTCCCATTTCGGTTCCAAGATTTTCCTGGTTATTTTCCTTTCCTTCTTTTCCATTTCATCTGATTGTTTCACTGTGTTCAACGAAAGACATTCTAAGCATAAGGCATTCTGGTCTAATGGTAGTGTTGTAGTGCCGGAGTTTTGCATTTATGGAAATAGGTCTCTTGTTACACAGGTTTTTTGTAAATTGAAAAGAGACTTACATTTTCCTTGCCCTTGTATTGTATGTAACTGGGGACCTAAAAACGACGAAGGGGCTCCCTCCCCGCCGTAGCCCTCAGTGGTTCACAACCCCACAACATGCCACAGCAGTCCACTCACCCCACCGCCGCCCCACACCGAACCCAGGGTTATTGTGCGGTTCGACCCCCAGTGGACCTCCACAGGAAGTCTCACACCAAACGAGTGTAACCCCGATGTTTGCGTGGTAAAGTAATTATGGTGTACGCGTACGTCGAGACAGCGTTTGCGCAGCAATCGCCGACATAGTGTAGCTGAGGCGGAATAAGGGAACCAGGCCGCATTCGCCGAGGCACATGGGAAACCACCTTAAAAACCATCCACAGACTGGCCGGCACACCAGACCTTCACACTAATCCGCCGAGCGGATTACTATCATAGCTTCCTTGTCCAAAGAAATTGGTTGTATTATTTCAGATAGATATTTGAAATTTGTAGCCTTTTTTATTCTTCTGTAATCAGTTTCCTTGTATTCCAGTGCCTCCTCCACATCTGTCACATACTCTGCTTTTTCAAAAGATATAGACTGTGTCGCAACTTATGTGATTATATGATTTGCAGTTGAACAGTCTTACAAGACTTATTTTTCTTCCTTGCAAAGGACTATTCCTTAGCATCGCGTCAACTTAGCATTTTGGTACCTTGGTGGTAAATATATATTTCGTTTACAGCTTTCAGGCTATATTGGCTGATGAACTGTGTCCAGATACCAGTTGGTAGACGTTAATATGATGTATGTCCACCTTTCGCCTTTATGATGGCTTGAACTTAGCCGAGGACACATTCCCTGGGGTGCCATCGTGTCTGTGGAGGAGTGGCAGCCAATTCTTCCTCAAGAGTCGAAACCAGAGAATGTAGTGATGTTGGACACTGGGGTCCGCGTTATTTCCCTCCTAGTAGACTTCACTGTCGGTCTCACTGTGTCGAGTTTCGATGTTCGTATCCAATCGATATATGCATAAAACGGCAGTTTTTAGTGCGTAACGATTGATATGAATCCTTTATTCATGATAATAACTGTATATGCAACTACTAAAATACATTTTTTCCACCATAACGTCTCG
The DNA here is from genome assembly GCF_021461395.2 of Schistocerca americana. Classification (NCBI taxonomy): domain Eukaryota; kingdom Metazoa; phylum Arthropoda; class Insecta; order Orthoptera; family Acrididae; genus Schistocerca; species Schistocerca americana. Next base: position 362,218,962 of record NC_060120.1, on the reverse strand, counting down.
TGTTATTAACTTAAATTTTGTTTGTCAAGGTAGAGTCTCTGTCTTCTGTTTGTGCTTATGAAAGATCTACTCGCATGTTTCAGTCGTTTATTGCTCCTGACAATGATTTTCTTCCCCATTTTTCATTCACATCATCAGTCCAAAGGTGAAAATGCCTGTGAGACGTGCATGCAGAACAAATTCTTCATTGTGAGCAAAAAAGGTCCGCCATTATGGCCCTATACGGGCCATTCGGGATCGACCACTGTGTCATCCTCAGCTAGTGGTGTCATCCTACCGCCCTCTCGGCAGTTGTCGGTTTTGCAGACCTTCCCACTCAAGTAGCTCCTCACTTCGCATGACGAGATTGAGTGGACACTGGTTCAGTCCTCACATCAAGGAAAAACCCAGTACCGGGAATTGAACCTGAGTTCTCCACCTGACATGACTGGTCACTGTGCTACGGAGACGGCAACTGTAAGTAAGAAACAGGCAACAAACCCTCCTTCCTTCATGATATTTAACTGAATGCGACTAAATGTGTGCCGAAAAGGAAAAAAAACGCATTTCAGAAGTTGCATGTTCTTGTACCCAAATAATCCTCGATTAACACTTCGAAGTGGTGTAGTAATGTTTCCTCTACTATCAGCTCACTCTCACTTTTCAGATATGAAGTGCCTGCCGTGGCTCAAGAGTGTTTTTATATAACGGCCGCATACGCTGCTATGACAGACTTGTGAACAACACAGACGACGGTGGATACAAAACATCTATAATACTGCGATAAACTCTCTGTTATTTCTTGGAGCCTGCTGAAGAGCATTCTGGCTGAAGTCAGCCGTTGCTTCCGTTGTAGACAACACAAAGAAGACGTGAACTTTGCCTTCGTTGTGGAAATGTGTTGTAAGAAAAAATAGCTTGCTGCTTGCTTGTGACTTGGAGTAAAGTACGAATTTGCGTCGCTTGATGTTATCACTTGTCGTGAGGTATCCTTGGCATCTTGAAACAGATATCACAGTTAGTGAAAGCGAAACCCGGTGAGTAATGAGTCTACACACTAGCAACAGAGCAAACTGAGTGACTCATACTTCGACGAACTGGTAGGGCAAAGTGTGCAAGGCAAACCACAGATAACCAGTACTGATAACTGATACAAGACATTTGCATTAAACAGGAAAAGAAACAGAGCATTCTGCGCGAAGAAGCCACACAGAGAATCTGGTCTCTAAGCTCGCGAAAACAGCAGAAGGTTGTGTATCAGGTTATACCGCCAAAAAAAGAGATGCAGAGGTATTTCAACGCCTGTCCGAACACGCACACTAACAGCGGCAAGAATATCGTGCGAACGTTCTCGGTGGAAGGGACTGTACAGCGTTTGAGGAACTTCCACGAATCAGCTAATTCATCCAACTTTATCAATACGGCGCATCGTGGTGATAGTGGGCTTATCTGGTCCGGACATGATAAGCCAAAGTCTACGGGAATCACTTCCAGATATCGATGAAGTAAAATACGAATGACAACAACTAAAATGACCATTGAAAGGAAATAATTAGAATGGTATTTAAAAGGGTTTTCAAGGTCAGACCGTCAGAAGTCACCAATTGATCGATAGTGACGGACGTGCATATTTCTTTTCAGCCAAAGTTATACGCAAATACCCTTACACTTAGTTTCAGCCTTAAAGACTCATCATCATCATCATCATCATTTAAGACTGATTATGCCTTTCAGCGTTCAGTCTGGAGCATAGCCCCCCTTATAAAATTCCTCCATGATCCCCTATTCAGTGCTAACATTGGTGCCTCTTCTGATGTTAAACCTATTACTTCAAAATCATTCTTAACCGAATCCAGGTACCTTCTCCTTGGTCTGCCCCGACTCCTCCTACCCTCTACTGCTGAACCCATGAGTCTCTTGGGTAACCTTGCTTCTCCCATGCGTGTAACAGGACCCCACCATCTAAGCCTGTTCGCCCTGACTGCTACATCTATAGAGTTCATTCCCAGTTTTTCTTCGATTTCCTCATTGTGGACACCCTCCTGCCATTGTTCCCATCTACTAGTACCTGCAATCATCCTAGCTACTTTCATATCCGTAACCTCAACCTTGTTGATAAAGTAACCTGAATCCACCCAGCTTTCGCTCCCATACAACAAAGTTGATCGAAAGATTGAACGGTGCACAGATAACTTAGTCTTGGTACTGACTTCCTTCTTGCAGAAGAGAGTAGATCGTAGCTGAGCGCTCACTGCATTAGCTTTGCTACACCTCGCTTCCAGTTCTTTCACTATGTTGCCATCCTGTGAGAATATGCATCCTAAGTACCTGAAACCGTCCACCTGTTCTAACTTTGTTCCTCCTATTTGGCACTCAATCCGTTTATATCTCTTTCCCACTGACATTACTTTCGTTTTGGAGATGCTAATCTTCATACCGTAGTCCTTACATTTCTGATCTAGCTCTGAAATATTACTTTGCAAACTTTCAATCGAATCTGCCATCACAACTAAGTCATCCGCATATGCAAGACTGCTTATTTTGTGTTCACATATCTTAATCTCACCCAGCCAGTCTATTGTTTTCAACATATGATCCATAAATAGTATGAACAACAGTGGAGAAAGTTTGCCTCCTATTCCATAATCTCGTAGAACAGACAATAACTTCCTCCTAGGAAACCGGTCATATGCCTTTTCTAGATCCATAAAGCGTAGATACAATTCCCTGTTCCACTCATAACACTTCTCCATTATTTGCCGTAAGCTAAAGATCTGGTCCTGACAACCTCTAAGAGGCCTAAACCCACACTGATTTTCATCCAATTGGTCCTCAACTAATACTCGCACTTTCCTTTCAACAATACCTGAGAAGATTTTACTAACAACGCTGATTAAAGAGATACTTCTGTAGTTGTTACAATCTTTTCTGTTTCCATGTTTAAAGATTGGTGTGATTACTGCTTTTGTCCAATCTGATGGAACCTGTCCCGACTCCCAGGCCAATTCAATTATCCTGTGTAGCCATTTAAGACCTGACATTCCACTGTATTTGATGAGTTCCGACTTAATTTCATCCACCCCAGCTGCTTTATTGCACTGCAATCTATTGACCATTTTATCCACTTCCTCAAATGTGATTCTATTTCCATCATCATTCCTATCCCATTCTACCTCGAAATCTGAAACATTACTGATCGTATTTTCACCTACATTGAGCAACTCTTCAAAATATTCCCTCCATCTGCCCAAGGCATCCACAGGATTCATCAGCAGTTTTCCTGACCTGTCCAAAATACTTGTCATTTCCTTCTTAGCTCCCTTTCGAAGACTGCTAATTACACTCCAGAATGGTTTTCCAGCAGCGTGACCCATTGTCTCCAACCTGTTTCCAAAGTCTTCCCAAAATTTCTTCTTGGATGCTGCAATTATCTGTTTGGCTTTGCTTCTTTCTTCAACATAACTTTCTCTGTCTACCTGATTTCTATTATGTAGCCATTTTTGATACGCCTTCCCTTTCCTTTTACAGGCTGCCTTGACTGTGTCATTCCACCAAGCTGTTTGCTTCATCCTACTTTTACACACCACTGTTCCAAGAGATTCTTTAGCCACTTCTAGTAGTGCGTCCCTGTACCTTGTCCATTCCTTTTCCAATGACTGTAACTGACTACATTCAACTAACTGGTACCTTTCTGAGATCGCTGTTATGTACTTGTGCCTGATTTCCTTATCCTGAAGTTTCTCCACTCTTATCCTCCTACATATGGACCTGACCTCCTGCACTTTCGGCCTCACAATCCCAATTTCACTGCAGATTAAATAATGATCAGTGTCATCAAAGAATCCCCTGAAAACACGTGTGTCCCTCACAGCCTTCCTGAATTCCTGATCTGTTATTATATAGTCAATGACAGATCTGGTTCCCCTGCCTTCCCAAGTATACCGGTGAATGTTCTTATGTTTAAAAAAGGAGTTTGTGATTACTAAGCCCATACTGGCACAGAAATCCAAGAGTTGTTTCCCGTTCCTGTTGGCCTCCATATCCTCTCCAAATTTACCCATAAACCTTTCATACCCTTCTGTTCGATTTCCAATCCTGGCGTTAAAATCACCCATGAGCAGAACACTGTCCTTGTCCTTTACTCTAAAAACTACATCACTGAGTGCCTCATAAAAACTATCCATCTTATCTTGATCTGTCCCTTCACAATGCGAATATACGGACACAATCCCAATTTTTTAGCTAGACACTGTCAAATCTATCCACATGAGTCGTTCGTTTACATACCTTATTGCAACTACGCTGGGTTCCATTTCTTTCCTGATGTAAAGCCCTACACCCCATTGTGCTATTCTTGCTTTGACTCTTGACAGGTAGACCTTATATTCTCCCACTTCCTCTTCTTTCTCACCCCTTACCCGAATGTCACTAACAGCTAAAACGTCCAGCCCCATCTTACTTGCAGCCTCTGCCAGCTCTACCTTCTTCCCAGAGTAGCCCCCATTGATATTAATAGCTCCTCATCTCGTTACCATTTGTTTGACAAGTCGTATCTTAGGAGTCCCTGGTTTGTCAGTTAGAGGTGGGACTCCGTCACCTCCAAAGGTCCGAGGCATTTTGCTCTGATTGTTGCCAGCATCATATTTAAAGTACCAGGGAAGCAGGTTGCTAGCCTTAATTGCCCCGAGTCCCATTGGGTTTTACCCCTAACGGTTGAGGGACTAACCGGTGGATTTGGTAGTCTTTGCCGTATGAGCACAAAGGTGACCACGACTCAGAATATGTCCGAGGTGCCCAGCCTTATTCCAAAGTAACTGGTATCCCGACTGTCGGGACCACTTACTTGGCCACTCATACGTTGCCCGTGGTTCATGAACTAGGACATGACTACAGGAACCCACACCATGAACCACAGCCTGAAAGACTACAAAATAAAATTCGCATCCATCGGTAAGGCAAACAATTGTCAACTTCTCTACCTTTCCCCACAAGGGGAAAGACTATAGCTAGTGGAGATGGTGCTTTGTGTATCAATATCTTTTCATCGCCAATATGCCTCCATAAATGCCTTAATTCCTGTAATTTTACCGTCGTTGCTGCTGTGTTGGACTGAAACATGTTTCTAGTCGAAATGTTCTCGTTATGTCAGGAATAATTCCTTCCGCGAGAGAATGGCTTTTCTTTAACGTCTCGTCTGGGAAACGTCGAACGCTGTTGAGTAAACAAACTCGTGGCGAATCGCAAACCTCTTCGACAGTTATTTAGAGACTTCATTGTCCAATGACTGGTTATGCTGATCTGAGATCTAGAAATCATAGACTCTAAGCTGATTTCAGCCACAATGGCCACTTTTCAGAGGTCTGTGTGGTGTGTGTGTGTGTGTGTGTGTGTGTGTGTGTGAGGAATATGCACATAGTGTCCAGACATCACGCGAATCTACATACAAATATACGACCTTCCCAGACATATTCTGAGATCAATTCAGCGACCAACACTTCATTTCTGTTCTCAATCACTGTAAACGAACTTACACATTGATATGGGCTAGGTGACATTCGTACTCTTCCCCAGCGCCCCAATTACAGAATTCTCGGGAGGACAATACTGAGGAACCAGTCTGCCGAAAGTTTGGAAAGTGACCTGATTACTGGATGCATTACACAAGGATTCTTGAAGTGAATATTAATTCGGAGTGTCCATTTACAATTATTTTTTTTTAGAGCGATATCGGCCGTGGTTGTTTTAAAAATAAACAATAGTCAAAGATCTTACAGTATTACGTACTTTAGAAAAGAGCTGGAAAATGGATATCTTGGATGAAATAGAAATATTCACCCATGGTCAAGAGTGGAAAAACGAGATCCTAAATAAAATAAAGGAGTCTAGTAATTCACATTTCTTCACCAGTTTAACTCAGTATTCTTAAAACAGAAAATTGATAACATTAAGATTATAATAAGAATCTAGGTCCCAGCAGTGTCTTTGTATTTCTATAAAACAATTTTATTCTCTCATTTTTAATATAAAATTGTCACAGTCTTTCATTTTATAATGAAGACATTAGAGAAGACGCTGCAAGTGTCTGACACCTTCATCGACGCATCGATATTTAAATGGAAACTAGCCTAGTTTTGACTGCCATCTTTTTTTCTGTACTGTTGATTTGTTTGTTATATCGCGTTTCAAGCTGCCATTAGTAGTTTGCGAACAATGGATAACAAGCTTAAAGGAACGATAGAAATGGAAGCTGCTGAGCACATCATACGAAGACAGCCACGTCACAAGAACAGAATGAGTAATTATTTAAAATTTTTCATGTGAACAGCAGATCAGCGTACAAAGAGACATCTCTTAGGATATCTTTGTCTTTCTCCAAAGGATGACAACAGCGCATGACAAGACTGCACAAAAACTTTAATATCTGCATGCACTTGTGTTAAATGTTTTTGTATTGGAAATGTAGCCTGATGATGAAGTTTAGCCTCGAAACATACATCTAACTAAATAATTTAACTGTGAACTATTCTTCCGACTGGTAGCGATATTTGGAAAATCTTTTGATATCTTTGTATTGGGTTTATTAGTTTCGAATTATTCACCCAACCGTAATATGAATATTTAACACGTTAACTCACTTGCAACGTAAGTAAGACGGTTTTGTATAACGCAAGTTCGATACGTCAAACAATGAAGGGGTAGAGTGGGTGTGGTTACTGGTAGATGCCTATCCTGCACACATTAAAAATTTGCCCCAAAGCAACTATAATATATTACACTGGGAAACAGGGAGTATCGAACAAAATCCACTGCAGTCTCTAAACGTATCATGCCTTTGAGAACAGGCCAGATGGAGCTCTACTCGTGTGCCGGGTCTCTGTGTGAACACCGTAGTATTCGTTTAAGCGACGACAAGGCAGTCCCCGTAGCGGATAGCGCCCGCCACCCAATTGCTGCAAAGGTCAGCACCGCCATTCCCCGGGTATAAGCCTCGCTTGTCGTCCAGAGGCTCACCAAGAAAGTCGGACAAACATCTCACTGGTCCCAACGGCACTTTTGAGAATCACCAAGGCAGACACATTACGTTAGCATAACATCTACAGAACACATGTCGAAAGATAATTCGTCGTCCAGTTTGGTAGCAAACATCTGAACTTAGGCTCGCTGTGAACGGATTGACCAATAACACAAACACAAAACAAGCCGTACACTGTTCACGGTATTTTCTCTGTACAGCATGTTTCTAGGTTTAAATTCTCGTCATCAGATCTGTTCCCCGTTGGTGTCTGTCTGAGCAGTATTATCGTTGTGAGAAAGAGGAATGATTGGAGTTCAACATCTCGTCGACACTGGGGTCGTTCCAGATAGAGCGCCAGCTTATTGTGATAAGAATGTGGAATCAACAATTCGATCGAATACCCGAAGTCACAGCATCAATCACCCCGAGAAAACCTGAGATATCACGGTATAAAGTAATTTAGGGAAATAACACTAAACTAAAATTCACACTGTCGGTATGGAGATTTGAACGCCACCACAGTCAAAGAATACTCTAATGTTGTGATATTTGTTTATATAACGAAACGTAAATAAGTAAATCAATACAGTGGACATATTTTCAGACGAGACTAAGACCTGGACATAGTTGCCCGTATTCTCCTTCTGCGAACTCCAGAGCAAGGCTCCTTAATAGGGATTTATATCCGCCATGTTCTAAATTTAATACCAGTGACGTCATCCGAATTATTTGCCTTGATCGCTTCTGCAATGTTCAGTCCGTTATAAATAAAACGTTTTCTTCAAACAATTTCTTTCGTTGCCTTGTTTCTTGTTTGTATCCTTTATTCGTTAGGAGCACTGCATAGATCGTTGACTGTATTAGGATCTCTGTTGTGTTTTATGGTGGACTAACCCACTGTCATGAATTCCACTCCACCCGAAACAATTCGGCGGATATTACTCCAGTATTCCAAAACGCAATGTAGATACGAAGGTTGGAACTTAAATAGTGGCAACTACTTAATCACAACCGTTACAAAAGAGTTACATGTCTGCACCTGTCACTGTCCTTCAAAGTAGTCACCAGCGCTGTGTAGAACTCGTTGCAGCGATGTGGAATGCGTAGTATACCGTTAGCACAGCCTGTTCTGTTGATGGTGCGAATGGAACGGTCCACTGCCTGTCGAATCTCTGGAACAGTTCTGAAGCGAATTCCACGATGCCAAAACTGAAACGCCAGTCCAACGAATGGCGTCAGAGCCCCAGTATGGTGAAAGTTATGGTGATTTTCGTGCACGACTGTGATTCTGTTATCCTAACGCATTACGTTCCTCCACGGCAGACCGTCAATGCATTGGATTACTGTTCGCTTTTGGAGTAACACTTGCGACCAGCTTTGCGAAAGAAGCGGCGACACTTTCTGAGCAACCCACCCATCATTTTGCACGACAATGCGCGGGCGCATGCAGCGCAAGCTGTGGGTGCTCTGTTCGGCCGATGGGACTGGGAAGTACTGTACCATCCACCATACTCCCCGGACGTAAGTCCTTGTGACTTTGATTTGTTTCCGAAGATGAAGGAACCACTTTGTGGCATTCGCTTCAGAACTGTTCCAGAGATTCGACAGGCGGAAGACCACTCCGTTCGCACCATCAACAGAAGAGGCTCTGCTAACGGTATACTACGCCTTCCACATCGCTGGCAACGTGTTCTACACAACGCTGGTGACTACTTTGAAGAATGCAACAGGTGCAAGCATGTAACTCTTTTGTATCGGTTATGAATAAATAGTTGCCACTATTTAAGTTGCACCCCTCGTATGTCTCGTCAGTATCTGACAAGCTAAGATTTCAACTGTGTGACAAGACACCAAGGAAAATACACAAGTCAGGTGGCCAAGAAGTTAAGACAAAAGCCAAGACACTTGCCTTCAAGAGGAGCGATAATCACATACCAGTCCTACAGATTTTAATTTTCCGTGTTTTCTCCAGGTCGAAAAATCTTTGGTCATTTTCCGAATAGTATTAGAAGTCTGACAGATAGCCAACCAACATTTAAAAGCAAATTAAAAGAATTTCTGAATGACAACTCCTTCGGGAATTCTTAGATATGAAGTAGTAACTGTAAAAAAAAATTAATTAATTAATTATTTTGGGTAAAGAATACTTAAGTTAAAGTGACACGTTCCATATCATTACGAAATGTCGTATTCATGATCTATGGAACAAGGATTAATCTATGTATGTATGTATGTAAGAAAAATTTTGAGACGGTTCCTTCGAAACGAACACGGCCGTTTTTCTTTCTCATCCTTGTCCAATGCAAGCTAGTGATCTGCCTCTAATGACCAAAGCGTCGATAGGACGTTGAAACCTAATCTTCCATTCTTCTTCTTTCAAATAAAGAAGTCCTCTCTGTATAATTTAATATACAGCAGTATAAGCGATATCGAGCTACACGGGAATATATTTATTGGCTTTCGGTATACGCTTTACATGTGTACTATGCTTTAATATATAAATAAAAAAATTAAATCTATCTCAAAGCATTCAGAAATTTTACTATAATTTTTTGTTCATAGTTGGACAGGAACCACTGGTCTCCTGTGCCTTGTCAACGAATACTGAAGGAAAAAATCTAAGAAGAACTTCAGTTGAACTTTCTACCGGGCACTTCCTGCAAAATTTCATAATCTTCTTCTTCTTCTTCTTCGTCTTCTTCAGGGTCAAGGTGTCAGACTGTTCGTCTCAAAAATTACCCTCCATTAGTATTTTTGTAGTACCTTTGGTGGATCTGGAGGAACCTATTCGTTGAATGCATCTGATATGTTGGCGTACACAGTTCGTGGAATTCGTACTGCTAAATAAGGGGAAAGCTCGTATGATTTCAACAGGACGTGCTGCCGGGATATTGCGCACGTGATAACGTCCTGACCCACAATTTGGATTGGTCGTGATCGTCCTATTCCATGGTCAGCTCAGTCAGCGCAATGACGTCGCTGGACTACTACTTTTTGTTCTAGTTCTTCAATAAGCCTCATTATTTGACTCGAGTCGTTACGCGTGATGGCCTGTTTGTTAGGCTTGTCATAATGCTAAAATTATATGTCAAACGACAGAGAGGTAAAGACTGTAAGAGTGTCGTTTTACGAATCTGAACAAGAATTGTTGCTTTCTTGTCTATCTTTTCGATTTGTAGTAAATGTTTCTGTACAGGTGATATTAAATAAATAAAAATCTAACAAGTTTAGATCAAACTATTGGGCAACGTGTCAGTAAATACCACCGGTCCCATTGACATACCTTTCATTAAACACCTTTGACCAACATTTGAACTCAGTCAGCAGACTTTACGACTAACTAGATTTTGTAATTCCAGCCAAACTGAACACCCCTGTATCAGTAAATGTAACCCTACCTCTTCCCTCTAACGACCCTCACCCTTCTCATGCTTTATTACAATGTTTCTTGGGATGTTACTCCTCACTAAATAGGTCGAGACTGGTTTGGATATTTGGCGACCGTGTTCCTAATATTGTTACCTGATCTTCACTATTATTACAAGTTGTAGGTAGTTCCAAATGAAAGAATTTCTATCACTAGCTTCTTTTATTGACGTAATTATTCAAGTGCACTCTTTATTGTTGTTAGTAGGCCCACGCACTTCATTGGACCGCAAATGTGTATAAACCATCGCTGAACTTTTAATATACAGGGTGATTCAAAAAGAATACCACAACTTTAAAAATGTGTATTTAATGAAAGAAACAAGTTCAGAGATGTTCAATATGGCCTCCTCCAGACACTCGAGCAATATCATTTTCATCACTCGTTCTCGGCCGTCCAGAACTTTTCCCTTTGCACAAACACCCATTCTCTGTAAACTGTTTATACCAACGTTTAATACACCACCTATCAGGAGGTTTAACACCATACTTCGTTCGAAATGCACGCTGAACAACTGTCGTCGATTCACTTCTGCCGTACTCAATAACACAAAAAGCTTTCTGTTGAGCGGTCGCCATCTTAGCATCAACTGACGCTGACGCCTAGTCAACAGCGCCTCAAGCGAACAAATGTACAACTAAATGACACTTTATAGCTCCCTTAATTCGCCGACAGATAGTGCTTAGCTCTGCCTTTTGTCGTTGCAGAGTTTTAAATTCCTAAAGTTGTGGTATTCTTTTTGAATCACCCTGTATATTGTTCGTTGTTTCACTCATCGTTAAATTTTAACTTATGTTATTAAACTACGTAACAATAGTGATAGTGTACATATCTCCAAAATACATTACATCCACTTTAATTGAACTTACTCTAAATAACAGCCACATCATACGCTGGCTCTAAAATATTAATACCTGTGGCGCCAACACGTTTACTGAGCGCTCATACAATTACACACACGTCCGAAGCCCTCCGATTGACACACCGCAACACTATAAGCCATTTGAAGGTGAATTCGCTGAATTTCAAAACGGTAATGACATTATTCCGTTAAATTAAATAGAAAAGACAAGTAGATTTGCCACAACTTCCTTGTAAACAACAAATCACCTCGGGTTCTAGTTATTCTAGGCCGTATACTTTATAATCGGACATCTATTGCTGGATATGGTTATAGCTATTGGAGACGCTTGACTTACTTACTTACTTACTCACTGGTCATACCGGACTCGAGAGTCCATTACCGCAGCAACGTATTTTCGCCATCTGTCCCTGTCTTGGGCTATTTCCTTCCATTCACCTTCAATACCAAGGCTCCTCAAATCAGCCTTCAGATTGTCCTCCCATCTACGCCTCGGTCTCCCAACAGGACGTTTTCTTTCTAGGTGCCCTACCAGTACTCTGCGCGCTGCCTTGCCCTCATCCATTCGAGCTACGTGGCCCGCCCATCGCAGCCTACGTGATTTAATAATACTGATTATGTCAGGGCTTGAATAGAGTTCGTGAACCTCTTCGTTATGCAGTTTTCGCCACTCTCCGCTAATGTCATCCCTTTTTGCTCCGAAAATTTTCCTCAGAATTTTGTTTTCAAATACTCGAAACGGCTTTTCATTTTGCACAGTGAGAGACCAAGTCTCACACCCATACAGCATTACTGGTAGAATAATAGTTTTGTATATTCTAATCTTTAAATTCCTAGACAATATCCGTGATGAAAGTAATCTATTCAATGAGAAGTAGAACGCATTTCCCTCTCGTAATCTCTTCTTCAGTTCGGATTCAATCTCATTTCTCGAAGTGATATCCACACCTAGATACTTAAATGTGTTCACTTTTCAAACTGCATGTCTCCAACTCTTACATTTCCTGATCTACTGCTGTTGGCATTCTAGTGGTAACCAGGTATTTAATTTTGTCTTCACTTATCCTTAGACCTACATCTTCACTAGCCTTGATTAACGCATTCGCATTTGCTGTTACAGATTCTTTCCTATCGCTAATGATGTTTATATCATCTGCATACCCTAATATCTTACTATTTCCATTTAACTCCACACCCTCTGAATTATCTGCTGCCATTCGTACAATATATTCTAGGACTAAATTAAAAAGTAGCGGAGACAGGGCATCTCCCTTCTTAAGTCCGTTCTTTATTACAAATTCTTCTGACTCCAATTTTCCCAAGCGTACTCTACCTTTTGTGTTTTTCAAACTCGCTTCTATAAGTCTAACATACTTCTTTGGTATTCCAAGTTCCAAAAGAATTCTGTACAACTTTGATTGCAACACTGAATCATATGCTTTTGTAAAATCTATGAAAAGATTATGAACTGGTTTATTGTATTCCCATTTCTTTTCCAAAATTTGATGCAGGGTGAATATTTGGTCTATAGTTGATCTGTTCCTCCGAAAGCCAGCTTGGAAATCTCCCACAATTTCATCTGCATATGGTGTAAGCCTGCTTAGCAGAATATTCGAGAAAATTTTGGAACATACTGGTAATAGCAATATCCCTCTATAATTAATACAATCCATTTTGTCACCTTTCTTAAAAATTGGAATCAGAATCGACTCCTGCCACTCTTCAGGTGTCATCTCTGAGTTCCATACTTTAGTTATCATTTTGTGAACTACTTCCACCAATTTCTGTCCCCCATTTTTAACTAATTCTGCAGTTATGCAATCTGATCCTGGTGCTTTATGGTTTTTCAATTTGTTGATTGCATCTTTAACGTTGGTTCAGGTGTCTGGGGTTCTGCTGTATGTATTTCGTACGCATGCTCATTTCCTGCTTCCTGGTGTACATTTAATAGATGCTCAAAATACTCCCTCCATTTACTTAAAATAGCACTGGGGTCTGTCAGTATTGCCCCAGCATCCCCTCGATGTGCATTTGTCCTAGCCTTGAAACCCTTCCTATATCCATTTATGTCTAAGTAAAGTTCCGTAATGTTTTTTGTTTTACTGTTTGTTTCCATTTTTGTAATTTGATTGTTCAAATAATCCCTCTTCTTTGCCCGTAGCCTACGACCAACTTCCCTTCTCAAGTTCAAGAACTCCTCTCGTTTTCTGTCTCCCATTCTATCCCAATCTAATCGCGCTTTTCTCCTTTCCTCTACCAATTTCTTGCATTCCTCGTCAAACCACGGTTTTCTCCTGTTCTACTAAATTGTACCTAGTGTGACCTTCGCTGCCTCTTTGATATTATTGCTCGCAGTGATCCACTGTTTATTTTCACCCTCTTCTTGATCTTCCTGTGTCCTGAGAGCTTCAAACCTATTCGAAATTTCTATCATGTACCTTCTTCTAAAGTTTTCATCACTTAGCTTGTCAGTGTCGAACCTAACAAGTTCTGCATTGTGACACCTTGATGTTGCTGTAGATAGCCGTTGGTGAACTTTGGCAACTACAAGAAAATGATCAGAATCGCAGTCTGCTACCCTGAGAGTCCTTACATTTTCTATACTAGTGTGCCATCTCCGATCTATAAGAACATGATCAATTTGATTTCGGGTGTGGGGACGCTTAACAAAAAGACAAATTACATTCCTCACTTATGCTTCGTAATAGAAACTGTAATGATATTGCTAACCAATACACATGTGTAAGTTTAGCCACACGTCATAGAGACGTGTTCATCAAGTATGGCGCTATAACTGTTAACAGTACCCATTTTACCGAATTCATTAACAAAAAAATTGAGCAGTGGCTATGGTGCTTTACCGAATGTGCCTTTCCTTTCCTTTTCGTCCTCATGGCGGCAAAATTTTAAACCACAATCAACAAGGAAGCTATTTGTTTACTTGTTTTCTCTTACAGTGTATTTCTAACTCCTGTTTACCCATCCCTAGTTCGAAAATCTTCGCTATTTGAATGGTTTTCACATTAAAAGTCCATACTTCATCGTCATAAATAGAAACACACTGAAGCCATTCTGTTGCAGACACAGTGATAACTTCGTTTCCGGTAATTTAAGTAGTTTACCAAAATCACCTCTCGCCATTTTTACTCTTCTGTTCCTTTTGTTTGCCGTGCATTCAGTCGTAGTAATTACTACTTGTCGTCAGTAGCGTATTCTATTAGCATTCGTTTTACCGACTTAACAAACCGACAAGTGATTGCCTGGACTTTTTTTTTTTTTTTCCTTGAAGGATAACCCGGAAGTAGACTTTGGCACCACATGAATGGCGAAATTTTAGCGAAGAATATTAATTTAGTGCACTACGTCATCATCATCATAATCATCATCATCATCATCATCATCAGTGACTCTCCGTCTTTCACAGTTGAAAGTTGGTGACTTATCACACAATCCTCTTAACAGTCTCTCTCCATTTTCCCCTGTCTTCTACATCTCGGTGTAGCTGGCTCCATCTTTGGTGTCTTTTCCTTCATCTGGTCCAAACATCGAATTGGTGGTTTTCTCTGCCATCTTTCCTCTTCGATTTTGCCTTGGATGACCATCTTTTCAAAGTTACCACCCTATCGTTAAACTATGTGACCAAATAACTGCAGGATTCTCAAGGAATAAATACTTAGACAACCTCTTCTCCACCCTGAGTTCTTGAAGGAGTTATTTGTTGGTCCGTTTGCCCATCCACGATATTCTCAATAACATTATATATGTCAACTTTTTAAAAGCATCTATTCTTTTGCAGAGGAATCGGTTTTTCTAAATCACAGTTAGCTTCAATCAGCATCCCTGTTCAGAACAATTCGACGCCGCTTTTCCTGTGTAGAGCCACCCTCTTTCCGAGCCACTGAGCGCAGGTAGACAAAATTATTAATTTCTTCATATTCTGATGGTACACAAGTAGCTGGTAGTGACACTTCTCTGTCGATTATCGTGTTCTTGGTCTTTTACTTGTTAGTTGGCAATCCAAGTTTTTCATTTTCTCTCATAACTCCATCCCGTAGTTCTTTCATTTCCAATTGTGATTCCGCACATAATGTTGTCTCATCAGCAAATCTTAAATTACTAATTCTTCGCCCTGCAATTTGGACCCCACCAGTCCAGCCATGAAGACTTTTCCACACAACATCTTCTCCATAAACGTTAAATAGAATCGGTGGTGGAATGCACCCAGTCTAACTCCTTTACATAGTTCGAAAGAACTTGAAATAGTAAAGCAATAATCAAACTGGATAAAACTATCAGAGTAGAGATTTCTGGCAAGGATAGTAAGATGGTCAGGAACGCCCATTTCTACTACAACACTTCACAGTTCTTTCTATCGAACACAGTCGAAGGCCATGCTATAGTCCGAGAAACAAAGAAGTAAAGGTGCATTGAATTCTCTGCATTCCTCATTTAGCTGTCTGACACTGGATATCTCTCACGTTCCTTTATTATGCATAAACGCTGCATGCCCTCGTGGTATTTCTTTATCTAAGAAGGTTCTCAAACGTTCATCGATGACATTTAGAAGAATGTTGCTGGCAAGCGAAATCAATTAAATGGTTCAGTAGATCTCCACAACACAGTGCGCTTGCTTTCTTATGAAACGGAATCATTACCGAATGGGTCCAGACTTCTTCCCATTCCGTTATTGCATGTTCTGTTACATATTTTATACTTGATTCCCAAACCAAAATCACCAGATACTTTGATCATTTCAGCACTAATAAGGCCAGGTCCAGGTGCTTTGTTATTTTTCAATTTATCTATAGTTTCTCGGGCTTCATCTTTTAAGACGTTAGGTTCCTTCTCTACTGGAATGATTGCACGACCCAGTTTTAAATTTTTACCCAGCGCTAAGTCGTAACAGGCGTGAAAGAGGATTTTTGACTGTGGTAGCAATGACAACAAGAAAGAGGAACCAAATAAACTTGCAGTATGGTGCGCATTGGCCGACGGCACTTGAACATCAAAAAGATTGTTATAAGTAAGCAGTGACAGCCGTATCATTGGTACATTAAATATTTGATTAATAAAACATCAGCAAAACATTTGAGTTATATTTCTCCGAAAGCCAATTAAGTATTATTTTTTCTTCGTGAAGAGAGTTTTTTATCTAAAGTTTATTTAGGTGCTAAACTTTGTCCAGTATATTGGCTAATACCTATTTTAGTTTTGTGTATAACTTTATTGCGTATAGCGAGTACCATGTGAAAGAGATGTTGCTGATTTCTCCAGCCGGCCGGTAAAAACCCCAATACGCAGCCCTTATAGTTCACGGACAAGTGTATTCTCTTCAAGGATGCTTCAGACAGAAGGCCTTCTAATTTTTCCAAGGTTTGTATCGTTAACTTGATTCTCTAATGTGGAGGGTGATATGTTAAATTTGCTCAAGGTCTTCTTGTATGATAGATTTCCTAATCTTATAACAGCTACTGCCTTTTCAAGATTTTGAGGGTTATGATTGCACTTCGGTAGAGAGCTAACTCTCATTTTATAAGCCTGAGGCGATATTCGATATTACCCCAACGTATGTAGATATCTCGAAATAGTTTACTAGACATTAGTACAAGTGATATACGGGGACAAATTGAATTTACATTGCCCTCTTAATATTTAAATAAGGAAATCATGTTTGCTACATTTTTCAGATCTAGAACACTGGCAAAAGAATTCGCATAAAGATAGCTAACAATAATGCTACAGTGCACTGCAACTGCTACACACCACAGTCTGAACTTCCAAGTGCAGCAATGTATGTTCGGATCTGCTTGACAATATGTAAGGTGTAACCATCAAAATGCGCGTGCGAAATGATAGCTTGCCTTTAGTGGTTCCAAGATAAGAAGAGAAATATACTGTTCCCGTCCGAACTTACCCTTGTGCCCCATATTTCCCCATCTTAACGGTAGCAATCTGCTCTAGAAATTCCTTTAACTCGTCCATTTCGGCCGCGTGCTGGTATCGTAATTGGTCACAAATACATATTATTTACGTGTGTACCACCTGGGGGTGGCCGGATGTTTCCGCGGGTTAGCAAATATGACAAGTAAAATGTGTGTGGTGGATCGGGGGTTGAAATCGGCTCCCTGCCTTCCGCAGGAGGTGCGCTACCAATTGCGCCACCTGAACATGCTTCACGGATTGACTCAAGGTTCGGAGTTCGAGCCCCAGATATCTACATCTGCAGAACTTCTCCGCTTTTCATGGCTAAGTGTTTGGCAGACGGTTCCTTGAATCACGTTCAGTTAAGTCTATTTCTCTACCATTGCACTCTCGAATAGCACGTGGAAAAAACAAACTCTTAAATCTTTTCGTGCGAGCTGCGAGTGCTCTTATTTTATTACTGTGGTCATTTCTTGGTACGTAGGTGAGAGAGTCAACTAAATATTTTCACGTTAGATGGAGAAAGTTAGTGATTGAAGTTTCGTGAAGAGATCTCACCGCAACGAAAGAGGCCTTTGTTTTAATGATTGTCACCCCAATACCCGCGACAGTCTCTCTCCTGTTTCGCAACAGCACAAATCGAGCTGAGCTTTTTTCGACTTTTTTATCGACGTCCTCCGTCAGTCCTGTCTAGTGAGGACCCCATACCGCGCACCAATACTCTAGTATAGGACGTACAAGCGTAGTGTAGGCAGTCTCTTTAGTGAATTTGTTGCACCTTCTACGTGGTCGCAATCCCCAAACATTGATTATCTATGTGATTGTTCTAGTTTAAGTTGTTGGTAATTGTTATCTCTAGGTTATCTCTGCTGAATCGACAACCTTTAAATCTGTGTAGTTTATCGTGTAACCGAAATTTGTTCGTTTTAGTTCAAATGGTTCAAATGGCTCTGAGCACTATGGGACTTAACAGCTGTGGTCATCAGTCCCCTAGAACTGAGAACTACTTAAACCTAACTAACCTAAGGACATCACACACATCCATGCCCGAAGCAAGATTCGAACCTGCGACCGTTGCAGTACCGCGGTTCCAGACTGAGCGCCTAGAACCGCACGGTCACCACGTCCGGCTTCGTTTTAGTACTCATGTGGATGACCTCACACTTTTTGTTGTTTACAGTCAATTGCCACTTTTCACACTATACAGATATGTTGTCTAAATCATTTTACAATCGGTTTGTATCTTCTGACGACTACACGGCAAGTGACAGGATCATCTGCAAACAATCAAAGATGGCTTCTCAGATTGTCTCCTAAATCGTTTATGTAGATTAGGAATGGCAGAGGGCCTATAATGCTTCCTTACGGAGCACCTGATACGATACTACGAACTGTGGCCTTTCTGACGGTAAACCCAAATCCATTCGCACAACTGCAACGACACTCCGCAGGCACACAGTTTGATTAGAAGTTTCCTGGAGGAGCAATGTAAAAAAGCTTTCTAGAAATCTAGAAATATTGAATCAATTTGAGATCCCCTGTCGATAGCACTCATTACTTCATGAGAATAAAGAGTCAGTTGTGTTGGACAAGCGCGATAATTTCTGAATCATTGCTGATTTTTTTCAATAGATTATTTTCTTCGGGGTAATTTATAATGTTCGAACATAGTATAAGTGCCAAAATCCTACCGCAAATCTACATCAATAACATGGGTCTCTGGCTCAGGGGACTACTCATGTTTCCTTTCTTGAGTGTTGGTGCCGAGCAATTGTATACGACCCCTAAGTATGGAACTATTATATCAGCATACTCGGAAACGAATAAAATTGGTATGTAGCTTGTACCGGAAGACTTCCCCTTTATTAAGTGATCTGAGTTGCTTCGCTACACCGAGGATATTTACAGGGTAATCTAAGTGTGGTGTCACCGCCAGACACCACACTTGCTAGGTGGTAGCTTAAATCGGCCGCGGTCCATTTAGTACATGTCGGACCCGCGTGTCGCCACTGTGTGATCGCAGACCGAGCGCCACCACAAGGCAGGTCTCGAGATACGATATAGCACTCGCCCCAGTTGTACGACGACATTGCTAGCGACAATACGGACAAAGCCTTCCTCTCATTTGCCGAGAGTCAGTTAGAATAGCCTTCTGCTAAGTCCATGGCTACGACCTAGCAAGGCGCCATTAGCCTTACCTAGTTGAGAGTTATCGTATAAATGTCTCCAGAAGAACGTTGTAAACCAACAAAGAATAAAGTTAAGTATATTCCAAAGCTACGTATTTTCTTAATAGCAGTCATAACGTATCCTGTTCCAGACTTGACACCAGTCGGCGTGTGTGTACGCGTGCCTTTCGGCTCCCTTCTCAGTGTGGCGTAACTAGCTTGTTACGCCACAACACTAAGAGTGTGTTAACTTTTGAAAAGTGCACTAAGTCACTGAATAATGCAACTAGGGAGGTAAAACTTGACGACATGCCAACAGATGGCGCTGGACAGGAATATGTCAGGGTCGCCGTCTGGGAATGACAGGTGCGAGTTACCCTGACGTCTTACGGAATCGCATCATCCCTATCGTGGCTGATAAACACGTGTCGGAATGTACGGCTTTTAGGCAGAATGGCGTTCCACCCCATATTGCTGCAGCTGTGGAAGATCTCTTGCATTCATCATTTGGTGAGCATCGCGTGTTGAGCCCCCACTTCCGTTATGCTTGATCTCACAGGTCCCGAGATCTCAACCCGTTTGATCATTGGTTGAGGCGTTACCTGAAGTCATAAATCTACCCCGATCGTCCGACCTCTTTAGGGATGCTAAAAGACACCACCTAACGACAATTTCTCATCATGTCTACTGATATGCTGTACAGTGCTGTTCAAAACACTATCTCTCTGCCGGCCGTTGTGGCCGAGCGGTTCTAGCCGCTTCAGTCCGGAACCGCGCTGTTGCTACGTTCGCAGGTTCGAATCCTACCTCGGGCATGGATGTGTGTGATGTCCTTAGGTTAGTTAGGTTTAAGTAGTTCTAAGTCTAGGCGACTGATGACCTCAGATGTTAAGTCCCATAGTGCTCAAAGCCACTGTCCCTCGACTATAGATATTGTTGACGAATGTCGGCAAACATGTTGAGCATTTATTACAAAGAACATTGTCTTTGCTAAAAATCCGTTGTTACGCTAATTATTACTTTCGTATCACATGAAGCGCCAACTGTTCGTCATTTTGTGCACTTTTCTCGAAGCAAAGTTTCGTGCGTCTGGAAAGGTGAACAGTCATAGCGTGCGTGATTGGGGAACATAACGTCCACAAAAGCTGTGAAACACATTCTTGTTGATCGTGTAGGTAACATCTTTTGTGTCACGTTCTCTTCAAACGTAAGCATTCTTATTTGCGGAGAAAGCTATAACTGTTTCGTGTTCCCGGACATGTTGCAGCAATGTCGTTTGCAAGAGAGGGCAGACTTCATACTGCAGCAAGACAGTGCTACACCAAATTTCCGTCAGGGCGCTCGCGATTACCTCATAGATGAACTGTTTCAGCGTTAGGTTGGACGTGCTTTCCAGCATGACTCACCTGACTTAACTTAGTGTCATTTCGTCTTATGGGGCTATGTCAGAGATCGCGTGTCCCGCCTCCACCGCCGTTTTATTTGGAGGAGCTCCAAGAGAGGATAAGTAATGTGGTCGCTATATTGACCATGACGTGTTAGGAAGCACACGGCAAGAGTCTGACTACCGTATTGACTTTTGCTGTGTCACAAATGATACTCATAATGAGCACCTGTAATGTCAGTCAAAAACTTTGAAAGATTCTCTATCCACTGATGTCATTTTACTGTATGTCTTGTAGTTTTCGCGCAGTCATTTTCTGAAACCATTGTGGTGGCTATGAAGCCTATAGTTAGCCAGTGGCCCACCGAATGACAAAGGTATTCACCATATCTTTTTACATTTTCTTAAGATATGCTTTGTGGAGGAACTTATTATTAGTGGCTTTCCCTGCTTGTCTCACTAATCTAATCTCACAAATTTCATCATGTCATCTTTGCACGGTACTTACTTGAGGACGGGCAATAAACTGTTAGAATCCTCTGTGAAGACATGTTATCGAATTTTGGAGTTAATCCTTGTAGTGTAATGACGTAAGTTTCTTATAAATGATTTTCTTTCGACATATGACCATGTGTAGACTTCGTCACCTACGTCAGTTACAACCCACTTCAAAATTATTTATATTCTTTTTAAATTGTCTCAGAATGGTTCTTGAACGAAACTGTAAAACATCATTTGAGTTGTATGCACAGAATTACGTCACTCGGGCCAATTGGTTTGCGTAAACTTTTTCAATTTTAGGTGTCGTTTGTTTCTCCTCAGAAATTATATTGATACACGTTATCTGATTTAATCGATATTAGAACCACATTGAATAAACTTTTTGAGATTCAAAGTCGCGATGAACGCTGTCAAAATTCAATAATCTTGTCAAATATATTATTAATTCCTTCACATAATTCTTCATAAATAGATCCTCGGAACACGTATTTCAACTTTAGTAGCATCCACTAGTTTATTATCTTCCTACATACAGACGTGAACCTGAGCCTTGACGAGACAAAACAAACTTTTCAATAAGATTAAACTTCCTATGATATCATTGTTGTACAAAACATTATAAATTCTCATTTATTTGATTTTTGGAAGCACGACGCAACAACTCGGTTTCAGGATCTTCTGTTGCTCTTTGGCTGTCGACCCGCGACGTATAGTGGCCAGCAATTTTCTCTCTGGTCCCGGCAGCGAAGATGCTGTCTCCGTTCGTTGCGCCGCCCTCTCCGTACATGAAACATAAAAAAAATACAAAAACTTTAGACAATTCACAACCATTACAAATATTACAAAAATACATAAACAAAACTAAATTAAAGTTATATTCACCTGCAAACTGGGCTGACACTGGTGGATGGGTGACGCTTCAATTTCGTCCCACTACATCCTCCGCATGATGAAAGGCGCCTCTTCTGTTGTATATTTGCTAAGGCCTGTTGAGCGTTTCTGCGAAGGTGTCGTGCCAAACAAATAAATCGCTTCAAATCATTTTTTAGCATTTGCAGTCTTTTCAGTTACTCAGCAAGCTGCCGCCCATAACAGTTGATCAATCCCCAGCGATATCTCAGTTTTGTGTCTTGTTAACTTCGCCCTTCGTAAATAACACTTCGTGATGAGGCGACATGTGGTATTTCAGCTCTCCACTGATGGATTCCTGGGGCCCTCCTGCTGCACACCATCCCCAACGGCCAAGCTAAGGCCTTTAAACGGTGTCATTGACAGCACTGGTTTCAGTAAAGAATTTATTAATCGAATATTGAATACAAATCGATTTTTATTGTTGTTGAGGCCACCTATGGGACTCTGGCCTATGCAGTTTCCCTCCTACACTAAAACTGTTTTTTTATAAATATTGCCTGTGATTAACGTTAGCGTTGTATTTAACCGTAAAAATGTCAAGTTGGGTTTGTCTGTAACCGTAAAAATTTCAGTTAAGGTTGTCTGTAACGGTAAAAATTCCAAGAAAGAATGTCAGCTGGAGATGCAAATAGTTATTTCTCTGAATAACGTAACTGGAAACCCATAAAAGTTTCATCTGCTAAGGTATTTATTTTTCCAACAGGGTACTTTAAGTTATCTACTTACTCATGCAACATGCTTTTTTATTACCGCAGTATAAAAACAAAAAACGTAAACAGGGAGAAACAATGAAGAAACTTAATCTGTGTGTTAACTTATATCAAACATTGAATGGAATAGGCAGCTTTCACTATGCACTAAATTAATGACAACCAACGCAAAGACGAAAAAAATAGCGTATCAAAACGTGGGCTACGCAGCAAAAAGACTGAAATGATTCTGATTGCTAGACATTAAAATTACAAAAGGTGGCCCCAGCTAAGGAAACAATATATAGTCACACTGGAGAGACGAAGAAAGCTTTTGTCAACAAAGGAGCTTCAATGGCATCAAGTATTGACGTGAAACAGAGGAAATTAGTCACCCACTGCTAACACATCGCTAATACCGTGTAACACCCCCTCAGATCTTGATAATGGCCTCAGATCGGCGAGAAAGATAGCTGAAGCCACTCATTAATGGTTAGATTTCATGGAGTTACCAAATTGCGGTTTAGTCGATTGCCACTTTTCACTCGCTGTTCGAAATAAACCCAGGTATTTTCTATGGGAGTGTGATCAGGTAATTTCCCAGGTTTGCCGTTGCTGATTGCTTAAAGGGCTCAACACAGTAGTAACCGACGTAGAATTTAGTGGGCCAGTGGAGGTGTGCGTCAAATCTGGAATGTGTGTTTGCTAGCACTTTGAACACGGCGATTGTCGTCTTGCAAGACGGGAATGCCCACAGCTTACTGATAGTGAAGATGTAGAAGAAATATCTGCGTTTCGTCTCCGAGAATATCGAAACGAACTTCCTGAATCACTTTCGATGTAACCAGAATGAGCGGGCCCAAATCATGGTAAGAGTAACACCCCCAAAACATCACAGAACCACCTGCGACCTGAGCTACACCCTCCACGCCTCATACAGAAGTCGGTGCGGTCGACGCGATGCACTACTAGAAAAGCGCCAAAATCCCGACTCGTCTGACTACACTCCATGTCTGAACTCGGATACTGTCCAGTTTCTGAGTTGTTTGCTTCCGTGAGCAATGCTATCTTGCGAGATACCCGCCTTCATATGTCCATTACATGCTGTTGCCTTCGCAATGTTCGCACAGCAAGTAGTTGTGATGGACCTGGATTCACTGACAGCATCAGTTCCTCTCAGCTTTGAAACCGACTGTCACTGACAACCCGTGGCACTCGTCTCCAGTCCCTGTCGGTTAGGGTCTTCGGTCGACCAATGATCTTACGCCGTATTATGTAGATGAAACTCGCGCACCATTCGTTATAGAACTGTTGAGAAGTCAGCATTACCATACCAACCAATCGGACAACTTCATTCACAGATTGGTCATGAGTCCGTCAAACACAGTGGCTCCTTCTGGTGATCCTGTCATGTATCCTTGTCGACCCGTCTTACTGTGCTGCATCCACACAACCAACTGGCTCACACACACACACACACACACACACACACACACACACACACATACACACATACACCTCTTCACTGTCACGGCTTACGTCAGCATTGGAGGGACACATGATCGCCTGTTCCCAGTTCACCATCTACAGCACTCTATTGCGACCAGGATGTTGTTTCAAGGCGGCGGCTCGTATTTTGTCGTAAACACGTTTATGAAAAATGCAGAACGTAGTGTCCTTCTACTGACGAAAGTGACGATAGTAAATACACTCTAAGACAGAAAAACGACGCTCCATGAAGATATTATCCGTATGGGATAGAAATCGGTAGACGTGATGTACATGTATAAATCATTACAATTTCAGAAAAAAACTGGATGACACATTCAAGAGAAAGAGCTTCTCAGATTGAGCCAGTCAATAATACGATTGTTCACCTCTGGCCGACATACAAGCAGTTGTTGACTTGGCATTGACTGGTAGAGTTGTTGGCTGTCCTTCTGAGGGATATGGTGACAAATTCTGTCCAATTGGTGCGTTAAATTGTCAAAATCCCAATGTGGTTTGAGAGCCCTGCCCATAATACTCTAAACGTTCTCAATTGGGGAGAGATTCGGCGGCCTTGCTGGTCAGGGTTGCGTTGACAACCACGAAGACCAGAAGCAGAAACTCTTGCCATGTACCGGTGCAAACTATCGCGCTAAATGTAATCCCAGGATATCTTCCGATGAAGGGCACCAAAACAGGATGCACAATATTGTCGACGTACCTCTGCGCTGAAAGTCCGCGGCAGACGACAACCAAACGGGTCCTGTTATGACAATAAATGGCAGCCCAGAGCATCATTCCTATTTGTCGAGCCGTAAGGTGGAGCAACAGTTAGACGCCGCTGTCCGAGGTATTTTCAAGCACGTCTTCGTCTTCATACAGGTCTTCGCTGATCGTATGGGCTAGGTTCGAAGAAGGACTCACCAATAAAGACAATTCTACACCAGTCAATGAAATACCAGGCCGATGACGTGTCTGGAGCCTTCCCAGACAGCGTTTGGGTACCAATCGGATTATTGCCAGCCCTACGGCCGATAACCAGTAGTGACGCTCTGGGGTGCCATTTAATTTCATGGCAGGACCCCTTTGGTTGTCATCCGCGTGACTCTTCACCACATCGGTGCGTCGACGATATTCTACTTGCCGTTTTCTTGTCCTTCCTGGCAAGCTATCCTGGACATACATTTCAACAAAATAATGCCTGCCCGCACACGGCGAGTTTCTACTGCTTGTCTTGCTCCTTGCGATTCCTACCTTGGCCATCAAGGCCGCCGGATATCTCCCCAATTGAGAACGTTTCTAGCCTTCTGGGCATGGCCCTCCAACGAGCTCGGGATTTTGACGATTTAACACACTAACTGGACAGAATTTGGCTCGATATCCCCCAGGAGAGCATCCAATATATCTATCAATCAGCGCCAAGCCAAATAACTGCTTATATGTGGGCCACAGGCGAACCAACGCGTTACTGACTTGCTCAATTTGTGAAGCTCATTCTCTTGAATAAACCACCCAATTTTTTGAAAATCGTAGTCATTTTCTTGACTGTACATGTACATCACACGCGTGTAAGCAAGAACCACTCAGTGGTAGCTCTCGTGCGGATTCATGAAGTAGCAGAACAGATTAAAGAAAGCTTAATATTTGTGGATTCATCCGATGAATCTAAATACCACCATAATACATTTATTTCTACTTCATAGTCGGATTAGAAGGTGGCACGAATTTTATTTTTTCATAGAACAGGCATTATGCACGCTAGTGGTCATTTTTCACATGCGTGAACTGTGTTATCGTGGCAGTAAACTACTTTCGCAGGTCATTTGATAATCAATACTATGAGAGACTCCTTAAATACTATTTCTGGCCCTGCTTCTAAAATGTGTATTATTTCGGCAGCGCAATAGAGCTCTTAACGAGAATAAATGCCTTTTCTTTACTTTAAACATCCTGCATACTTTCTGGCAACCTTCATCTACGTACACACTCCGAAAGCCACTAGATGATGGATGGTGGGTGATACCTTGTACCAGTACCATTCATTTCCTTTCCTGTTTCACTCGTAAATAGAGCGAGTGAAAAATGGCTGTCCATAAGCTTCTGCACGGGCCCTAATTTCTCTTATGTTCTTGGTCTCTACGCGACATATACGTTGGCTGCAGGAGAATCGTTCTGCAGTCGACCTCAAAGGTCGGTTCTCTAAATTTTCTCAGTATTATATCGCGGAAACGGCGTCGCCTTCCGTCCAGGAATTCCCATTTGTGTTCCCAAAGTATCCCCATAATACATGCGTTTTTGTCGAACCTAGCCGCGCGGGGTAGCCCCGCTGTCTTAGGCGCCTTGCCACGGTTCGCAGTGCTCCCCCCGTCGGAGGTTCGAGCCCTCCCTCGGGCATGGGCGTGTGTGTTGTCCTTAGCGTTAGATTAAGTAGTTTGTAAGCGTGAGGACTGATGACCTCAACAGTTTGGTCCTGTAGGAACTTACCACAAATTCCCAATTTATAACCTACAGGTAACATATCTACAGCCAGCCTCTGAATTTTTTCTATGTTTTCCTTTAATTTGACCTGGTTGAGTTCCCAAACTATTCGAGCTGTAATCAAAAATTTGACGAACTAGCGTCATACGCTTTCCTAAAACATTCCCAGTAAACCGAAACCGACTATTCACCTTCCATACTACCGCCCATGCGCGCTAGTTCCATTTCATATCACTTTGCAACATTGCGCCTCAATATTTAACCGTCGCAACTGTTCCAAGCAGCAAACTATTGACGCTTTATTCGAACATTATGGGATAGATTTCCCTATTAATCTGCGTTACTTACATTTTTCTACAGTTTGAGCAAGGTGCCATTCATCACAATAACTGCAATTTTGTCTAAGTCGACTTGCGTCTACCTACCGTCACTCAACGACAACAACTTCTCGTACACAACAGCTTCATAGCAAACACAGGGTGATTGCTGCTCACCCTGTCCGTCAGGTCGTTAATGTTCAGAGCGGTTCTGTCACACTTTTCTGTGGTATTCGTGAGGACACCCTCGTCTCTGATGAACACTGCCTGTAGAGGACAGCATACTGGATTCTATTACTTAGAAAGTCTTCGAGGCACTCATATACCGGGAAACCTAGTCCGTATGTTCGTACCTTCGCTAACAGTCTGCAGTGGTGCACCGTGTCAAACACTTTCGAGAGATACAGGAATATGGAACAGCGTATTCCTAGTTTATTTCCACGGGGCTACACCGGTTCTAGGCGCTTCAGTCCGGAACCGCGCTGCTGCTACGGTCGCAGGTTCGAATCCTGCCTAGGGCATGGATGTGTGTGATGCCCTTATGTTAGTTAGGTTTAGGTACTTCTAAGTCTAGGGGACTGATGACCTCAGGTGTTGAGTCCCATAGTTAAAAACCACAGCTCAGCGTAGTATCAGTCACCAAGGGACATATATATAAGGGGTGTCCAGACTCGCTGCTATGTGATATCACCCTGTGTGATATCAACCTTTATTTCTTTCACTTTCACTATATATCTGTTTCGGCTAAAATGTCATTGCCAAACTAACCTGCGGTACAGTGTGGGTGACATTTTCATTATACATATTTGTGATTAGAAGACTGAGCGAGACTGATATTTATGTATATATTGTCTAGATAGATTGTAATTCATATGACATCGTTGGGATCCTTCTTTTGACTATCGTTCTATACTTTTTGATTTAAGGTAACAATTAATTTGTAATGACAGTTCAAAAATGGTTCAAATGGCTCTGAGCACTATGGGACTTAACATCTATGGTCATCAGACCCCTAGAACTTAGAACTACTTAAACCTAACTAACCTAAGGACATCACACAACACCCAGTCATCACGAGGCAGAGAAAATCCCTGACCCCGCCGGGAATCGAACCCGGGAACCCGGGAGCTGGAAGCGAGAACGCTACCGCACGACCACGAGCTGCGGACGTAATGACAGTATTTTGAGAGTTTTGTAGCTACGATGTCATATGTTTATAAGTATGAGTATAAGCACTATTATGGACATGATACATACATTATCTAGTTGCGCGTATATCTGTTGTCGCTGTGTGTTCGCAGTATTTTATGTTTGCAGCGAACTTAGGTGCTATCAATTTACAGATGTTTATTGGGTAGGGTTTTTTATTTGGCGTATATGCCCCTGCGACAGTTATAAATATAGACTACTTCAAACATACAAACAACCAAATATCAAACTTCCTGGCAGATTAAAACTGTGTGCCCGACCGAGACTCGAACTCGGGACCTTTGCCTTTCGCGGGCAAGTGCTCTACCAGCTGAGCTACCGAAGCACGACTCACGCCCGGTGCTCACAGCTTTACTTCTGCCAGTACCTCGTCTCCTACCTTCCAAACTTTACAGAAGCTCTCCTGCGGACCTTGCAGAACTAGCACTCCTGAAAGAAAGGATACTGCGGAGACATGGCTTAGCCACAGCCTGGGGGATGTTCCAGAATGAGATTTTCACTCTGCAGCGGAGTGTGCGCTGATATGAAACTTCCTGGCAGATCAAAACTGTGTGCCCGACCGAGACTCGAACTCGGGACCTTTGCCTTTCGTGGGCAAGTGCTCTACCACTTGGTAGAGCACCGGGCGTGAGTCGTGCTTCGGTAGCTCAGATGGTAGAGCACTTGCCCGCGAAAGGCAAAGGTCCCGAGTTCGAGTCTCGGTCGGCCACACAGTTTTAATCTGCCAGGAAGTTTCATATCAGCGCACACTCCGCTGCAGAGTGAAAATCACATTCTGGAACCAAATATCGTTCGTATAACAGTGGTTCTACTTTATAAACATACACTATGTGATCAAAAGTATCCGGACACCCCCAAACACATACGTTTTTCACATTAGGTGCACTGTGCTGCCACCTACTGCCAGGTACTCCATATCAGCGACCTCAGTATTCATTATACACCCTGAGAGAGCAGAATGGGGTGAACCGCAAAACTGACGGACTTCGAACGCGGTCAGCTGATTGGCTGTCACTTGTGTTATATGTCTGTAAACGAGATTTCCACACTCCTAAACATCCCTCTGTCCACTGTTTCCGGTGTGGTAGTGAAGTGGAAACGTGAAGGGACACGTAAACAGCACAAACTCTTACAGGCCGATCTCGTCTGTTGACTGACAGTGTAAGTATGCTGTTTAGGTTTTTTATTGGTAACGCCACCTCTGTATGAAAATCACTGGCTGTGCTGTGTGCAGTCTGTGGGTAGTTTGCATTGTTGTCTGCCATTGTAGTGTTGGGCAGAGGCAGCTGGCTGTGAACAGCGCGTAGCGTTGCGCAGTTGGAGGTGAGCCGCCAGCAGTGGTGGATGTGGGGAGAGAGATGGCGGAGTTTTGTAATTTGTCATGAACTGATATATATATTATGGCTTGTGATGATATTAAGGTAAATACATTGTTTGTTCTCTATTAATATCTTTCATTTGCTAACTATCCCTATCAGTAGTTAGTGCCTTCCATAGTTTGAATCGTTTATTTAGCTGG
This sequence comes from Schistocerca americana, assembly GCF_021461395.2. NCBI lineage: Eukaryota > Metazoa > Arthropoda > Insecta > Orthoptera > Acrididae > Schistocerca > Schistocerca americana. The sequence goes on along the minus strand of NC_060120.1, from coordinate 362,189,092 downwards.
CAGTAGTGGCGCTCGCTGTATTGCAGTAGCTTGAGCAGCGAAGATTTTTGTGAGGTAAGTGATTTGTGAAAGGTATAGTTTAATGTTAGTCAGGGCCATTCTTTTGTAGGGAATTTTGAAAGTCAGATTGCGTTGCGCTAACAAAATATTGTGTGTCAGGTTAAGCACAGTCTTGTAGAATTGTTCAAAGGGGATGTTTCATATGTCGACCCTTAGCCTAGGATACCTCACTGGAATCTTCTGACTTTTTCTTGTAGTTTGTGTATTTAGTGTAGATTTTGTTTATTGCTAGCGCGTAATTGTAGAGAGAATTTCCTTTGTAGTTGCAGTCTTTCATTGTTGTATAGTAAAACAGTTGTGGCATGCATGTAGATTTGCAGCAAGTATTTCGCAGCTGCGCTTGCAATTAACTAGATATTATTTTCAGTGCTATGTTAATGTGTTCTCTTATTTTTGATCTTCAAATTGTGTTTTTCTGTGTTGTCGTGTGAAATACTGTGACAATAATGGCGTGTGAAAAACGTAATACTAGGCTCCAAAGTAAACTGAGAAATGACAGTGAAAATGAAAGCAGTGTGTTAGCGCCACCGAGTAATGAATTAACTGATGTTCAAAGTAGTAATTTGGTAACTGTTCATAGGGAAATGGAGCAGGCGGCAAACAATGGCGTGGACAGTGAAACAATTAGTGAAGAGGGACGCATTATCGATCGATCGGTCGGCAACAGCTCGCCTCAGGAATCCGAAATGACAGGACACAATTTCGCAAATACTGTAGATTCAGGTTTTGGGTCATCACCGTTTTCTCAAATAAGTCAAGACACATTTTCTGCTTGTCAAAATGTGAATGTTGTCGGTGCAAATGCACTGCCGAAAAGCGTAGAGAAACAGATTCCAGACACTAATACATTATTATTGCAATTAATGCAACAAATGGAACAAAATCAGAGACAAACACAGCAACAGTTAGACACAGTGGAACAAAATCTCAAAAAGTTAGACACAGTGGAACAAAATCTTAAAAAGTTAGACTCATTGGAACAAACACTTGAACAAACACGTGAAGATTTAACTACTGAGTTACATAACATTGAATCGAAATGTCAAAAAGTCTGTAATGACGTAAAAACACAAATTTGTGAGCATTTTCAACCTATTTTTTCGTGGCATGAAAATGCATTACAGAATCACGAAGCAGCCATAAAAGAACTGCAAATTATTGTTCATCAAAATCATGAGACCTTGCAAGCTAAATTTGACTCAGTTGCATCTACCGATTCGGTTACGCAACTTGCAAAAACTCAGGAAAACTTTAAGGACACAGTAGATACTCTGAAACTTGGTTCAGAAAAACACACTGAAGAAATAAGTACACTATCGGAGAAAGTAGCCGAACTTTCGGATCAGGTCACTAACTTATCTACAAAGGTAGATGATGATCTGAATGACACAAGACCCGTAGCCTTCACTGACACAGAAGAGTATGAACAAATAAGAAAATTCAAACAAAATCAGAATCAAATTAATACACAACACCAAAGAGAAATCCGGGAAGTACAAGATCAGCTGACACAGGTAATACAAGAATTACGTATTTCAGAGGACACTCGCGCTCCAACACGGGAAGAGGGACTTAGAAATACGGAAAAGACGCAAAATAATAACACAGGGAATTTCGTAAGTTATGAAAGAAACTGGCAATGTGCACCGAATTTCGATATGGAACCGCCGACACGACGTAACAATGACCGATATGCTACTCGCCGACATGATGATTTTGACTATAAGCTGTTCATTACTACACGTAAATTCAAAACATTTAAGAATTCTGGCAACGACATTCATCCACAAGCATGGCTCCATCAATTCTCTCATTGTTTTCCTCCCAACTGGTCGTTGGAACACAGATTAGAATTTATGTGTGGCTACTTGGAGAATGAACCAGCTGTAAGAATGCGATCGGTAATTCACGATTGCCACAGTGAAGGAGAGTTTTACCATGCCTTCCTCTCAGCATATTGGTCTCAAGCCACACAAGACCGTGTAAAACATAGCATCATAATGATGAAACGTTTCGAACAATCTGAATTTTCCAGTCTTATGAAATATTTTGAAGACATGTTGCATAAGAATCAGTATCTTTCAAACCCATACAGCCCCTCAGAACTCATCCGCATTTGCTTAATCAAACTGCCTGAACATTTACGACATATTATTTTGGCAGGACGTTGCAAAGACGACATTGAAGCATTTCAGGGACTCTTACAAGAATTAGAAATTGACACTGACAATCGCGGAACGCGAAACCAGGAACACAACAATTACAGGTCACATCCGTCGCAATTCCGCGATGAAAGAAGTAATAACTTGACACGACAAGGCTATTCTCACAACACAAATCGTGACCAAAACAGACACCACCCGTATGACAACCGTTGGCAGAGTAGTAATAACTACAGGGAAAGATCACCTCTCCGTGGTAATGACTATCACAGAGACAATAAGAGAAACAGACAATATGGGAACCAAAATAAATACTATCAAGGGAGACAGAATAACTTTAGACGCAACGGACCAGCGCGCAGTTACGATTCAGGGAGAAATTCTCCACCATGTGACCGACAAGAAAGAAACTATGGAATCTACCGACATGACGACAGACGATATGATCGTAACGACAGACCTGAATTGCATCAGAACTGGCGGGATTCAAACAGAGCAGGGCCCTCTCGTCACGGTGAATTTGTAGAAGTTAGGTCTCCAAACCCCAATAACGACGCGCGCCAACAAAGAGACAATAGGCAATGACTCACACCGCTGGCAGCCACAAAACGTTCTTATGACACTAACGACGCAGCTGCCGTAGCTAGTAATTACGTAAAAATGGAAGATATTAGGGACATCTTACTCCAAGAACACAACGTAAAACATAACAACGTTGCATATCCTGTGATTTGCATTACAGTAAATGACGTAAAATTTACGGCAGTACTTGACTCTGGCAGTCCCATTTCAGTAATCAGTGAAACAGCCTTTAGCAAATGCAACAAATCGAACGATTGCCCCACACTTCCGTTACGTAAGATTAAATTACAAGGTGCAATCTTTGGAAAAAGTGTAGATGTACGCCAACAAACCAACCTAGAATTCTTTTGTCAAAGCCACAGCTTCTCTACGAACTTCCTTATTGTTCCATTATTGTCGACGGAAATTATACTGGGAGTAGACTTTTTGAATGAATACAAAGCAATCTTAAACTTTCACGATGCTGAAATAACTTTAGAAAAAGAAGGTAAGTCAATAGCTTTGAAATTTGAAGATTGGCTCTCAAACCATGATGAGGAAATTAATCGGCTTTACGTTCTGTTAGACAACAGTTCGGAATTTTCTACGGAACTAGACACTAACAATCACTCTGCAAGTACTGACAGGGATGATATCGACGGCGCATTTGACACTAATAAGTTAATTCAGAATAAAATTCAAACAATTGAGAATTGTAATGACACTGATAGGCAGGACCTTTTTGAGATTTTACAAGCACATTCCACAGTTTTTACTCATAAAACAGGAACAATCAAGGGATTTCAATACCAATTTCGTGTTCGTGAGCATACTAAATTTTGTGTTAGACCATATGTAATTCCAGCACATTATAGGGACCGTGTTAGAACAGAAATACAATCTATGCTCGATGAGGGCATTATTGAGCCTGCAGTAAGCTCATACAACAATCCTTTACATGTTGTTGAGAAGAAAAATGGATCGATCAGGCTTGTCTTAGATTCGAGACAAATCAATACGATCATTATTCCCGAAACAGACAGGCCGCAAACGTTAGAAGAACTTCTTCAAAATTTTAATGGTGTAAAAGTGTTGTCTTCCATTGATCTCAGATCCAGCTTTTATCAGATCGAACTTCATCCAGAATGTAGAAAATACACAGCTTTCCTTTGTTTCGGCGTTTGTTATCAGTTTCGGAAACTTCCTTTTGGTTTGAACATTTCTTCGGCAGCATTCATTCGTGGGTTAAATTCCACATTACCTGAGTTCTTAAAACGTCACATCACCTTGTATGTGGACGATATTCTGATAGCAGAAGCTTCATGGGAACAACATAATCGCATCCTCAACAGTTTGTTACGTATTTTTGCAGAATCTGGAATTACAGTTAACTTGGAAAAGTCTGAATTCGGTAGGACAAAGGTGAAGTTTTTGGGACATATTATTTCTTCTGAAGGGACTCAGCCGGATCCTGAAAAGTTAGAAGCAATCAGAGCCATTCCAGTTCCATCCACAAAAAGACAAGTCCGCAGTTTTCTAGGTCTCGTAAATTTTTACCGTCGTTTTCTGAATATGCAAATTCTTGTTACACCAAAACTTTGTTCTCTCACTGGAAAAAATACTATTTGGAACTGGGACGAACAAGCACAATTGGAATTCAATTCTTTGAAAGAAGCGTTACTTCACGCGCCAATCTTAGCTCATCCAGATCTGTCACAAGATTTCTGCCTTTGCACGGATTCTTCTAAAGTCGGTCTTGGTGCCCATTTATTTCAAGAAGCCATAGAAAATGACACTACCATTCAGAAAACCATTGCTTTTGCTAGCCGAGTGCTAACCAAATCTGAAAAAAATTATTCCGTTACTGAATTAGAAGCTTTAGCTATCGTTTGGGCATTTCACAAATTCCGTTTCTTTCTTTCTGGTAAGCACGTAAAAGTATACAGTGATCATCGTGCATTACAATTTCTTATGTCTTCAAAATTAAATCATGACAGGTTAAAACGTTGGGCATTGTTTCTGCAAGAATTCCGCTTCACAATAGTCTACATTCCCGGCAAGGAGAACATTGTTGCGGACGCACTGTCACGCGCACCGGCTGGGCTTGAGAAAAGTACCACAGAAGGCAACCTCGAGAAAAATTTCAGTATTCTTTACATTCAGAAAGTCGCCTTTGAAAACTTCATCACCACATCTTTAAAGGACATTGCTCATGAACAAGATAAAGATCCGATTTGGAAAGACATCAAGAGCAAATGGCATGAAAGGACACACACACAGATTCGGCATTATTATCTGGTTAGAAACAACATACTGTTCAAACGCTGCACTGTTGATGACAAGCTATGGGTACTTTGCATTCCTGACGATTTTGTTAATAAGCTCATTTGGTACATTCATTTCAGCTACGCACATTTTGGTCCACGAAAATGTTATCATATTCTTCGAACGACTTGTTATTTTAACAATATGGAAAAGCGAATTCGAAGAGTCTTGTCTATTTGTAAACTTTGTCAAAAGGCGAAACCATCTACTGTCTCACATCGTGCTCCGTTGTTTCCTATCATTCCTTCTAAATTAAAAGAATTTGCTGCTGTTGATCTCTTGGGACCGCTTGTCAGAACATCTAATGGATTTTCGTACGTTCTAGTCGCTGTTGAACTTACTTCAAAATTTGTTTCTTTCACACCGTTACGTAAAGCCACTGGACGGTCTGTATCCAACGCCTTTGTTAAAAATTTCTTACGTGAAGTTGGACACGTTAGTAAAGTCATTTCAGATAACGGACCGCAATTCAGATCTGCTGTTTGGTCACGCATGCTTCGCAACCATAAAATCAAACCTGTTTTTATTTCATTGTACTCACCACATTGTAACCCGTCTGAACGGATTATGAAAGAAATCAATAAGCTTTGCAGACTTTATTGTCACAGAAAGCATCAGCATTGGGACAGATATTTACACTTATTTCAAAATGTGCTGAATGAAATGCCTCATGATTCCACTGCTTTACCACCTACTCTTGTACTAAAGAATGAAGAACCACCGAACAGAATCAGAGAGCTTGTACCTTTCCCAAATACACGTAAACTTCGACACAAAGACATAATTGATTTGGCTCTTAAAAATATAAAATCTGCAGCAGACAAAAGGAGAAAACTACACGGTAAAGCAAATACAAAGAAATTGTATATTGGTCAGAAAGTTCTCATTAAAGCTCATTCATTGTCACATAAGAAGAAACACTTGAGTCACAAATTCTTTCTAGTTTACAATGGACCTTACAGAATCCGACGTATACCACATGATAATTGCGTTGAAGTTGAAACTCTGCGTACTAGGAAGAGTAAAGGTTTACACCACATTTCACATGTAAAACCGTTTATTGAAAGATAATCTGCTTTTTAACTTTGTCTTTGCCATAAAACTTTTCACTTCACGTTACTAGTATGCTTTGTCAGACTTAAGAAACTGTTAACATGCAACAATGTTTGAAGTTAAATATCCAGTCTAGAACCTAGGGAACATTTTTAAACAGGAATTACGATTGCATTGTTATAGTGAACAGACGTCACAGTGTTATTGTATTTGTACATTCTTGCTTGTTTGTTGCACGATTACGTAACGACTATAAGGCTCACATACTTAGAACATTTACCAGTACTGCTAATGAGATTTTAATGCAACATTTTGGTTTATTTGAAAATACATTCTGAATTAATGTGCTTTCTGAGAGATACCAGATGACACAGAGGTTAGTTTATGTGACAGCTACACGATTTTTATCACGACGCTACTAATGAGTGACAATTTACAATGTTGCTTTTGCGGTGTATCTGTTTTATATCTGCACAGTTTTCTGAATTCTTCTGGAAAGAAAAACATGTTTTAGTAGTAACTTTTGTGGTATAGCAACAATGAGACAGCCTTTTTCGTGGCACAACATTACGTTACTGTACAGTACTTTCTTCATCACGCCAATAAGCATAATAGCTACGATATCTATACGCAAAGCATTTCACTTTGTTTATCATGAGGTAAGTACATTGGCTTCTGCAGAACTTAGCTTTCGGAGGAAAATAACTACGACACTTCCACAGAGATTATCTTACAACAAGATGCACATTTAGCGCTACAGGACACGCATTTGAGTGATCAATTTTATACTTAAAACATTTATTTTGAAAGATTTTTGAATTACAAAGAAAGTTTTCCGTGATATATTTCATTCTATTCCTGTAATCTGTAACACCTGAGGGTATAATTACATTAATCCTCAGGGGGGTACACGCTTACTTTGTGTACCATGTGTGTGGCAACCACAAGGAACCCTAGCTAATATGGTATTTGCTTATACAACTTTACACATCGGTACCATATTTCTCCAACACATAATTACACAGCTATCTGATCATTTAACTGAGACAGACAAACGTTTTTACTATATCAGTGACAGATGTTTACGTAATTACACAGCTGGATAACTTCACACTTATGAAACTGTATTTTGTCTGTACTTTGTGAAACTGTTCATATTTTTTTGGAACCATTGTGATACTATGAGAGCTTTGAATGATGTATTTGGTATGGATTCATGATATTTAAAGTACGTTTGAGGTAGATGACATTATTTAAATGAGCAGAGAATTCTTTTTAGGCTTAGAAATTATTGGAGGAAGTTACGACGATTTTGAGATTTGACTGAAGTTTTATGATATTATTACGACGATGATGTGTATTATGTTGTTGAGGAATGTTTATTATGCTACGTATTTCTCACGATGAAATATTGAAGAAGTGTCGACGAATATGTATATGTATAATGAGGTAAGGAGTAATGAATAGTGGGTAGGGACTCTTGACTTGTGAAAAAGGATGTTGGAAACCAAGAATCGTACTTTAAGAGTTATGACATGTGTGAATCATGTGTGAATGTATCACAATGCCACTGAACATTTTTTGGACACTGTTATATTCATAGGATTTTGTTTCTACAGATTTGCAACGCTAATTCTTGACCTGTGAAGTATTTTTATGTGAGACTGTCACTTTAGCGAAAATTGCTGTCGTAAATATTTCCGTACGAAAGTGAAGTGACCACCTGCACGTAATGCGTCGCGGGCACCCAGCTGTGTCAGACGCCTGGAGAAAAAGTCATTAGCGCGTGCCTTTCAGAGCACAGGAAGAAAGAAAAAAAAAAAGAAAGGGAAGGCCATTATCCTGGCCATTGTCATCCCTTTAGAGAAAGCATCGCAAAAACGACACGGTCGAACTTGAAAACATATGATTACACTAGCTCTTAATTTACGATATTTACTGAAATGCCTAATAAAATGACAAGAAATATTTTTACATCTGCACACCTGATTACGACAAGCGTCTTTCTACGAGAGTTGAGAGCTACTAACTTATGAAATGTCACATGACTACTGAATGATATTTTTATGCTTTGCTTTTCATAGTTGCTTATTTCATTTGACATCTGTTTTCCAGCTGTGTTGCAGCATTGCTTTTATAAAATAAAATGCATTTGCTAATGTGAACACTTTCTGTCAACAGATCTATTAAATAATTATTTTATGATCCACATTCTTTAAAAAAGGAGCACTTGGAAAGGAAAGAACAATAAGAAGGATCTAGTAACAGTAACACATAATTTTCTTTTCAAGTACATGGTAATATTTCTTTTTACAATCAGTTGTTGTGGTGCACCACTTTAATTACATAGATATTAAGATGTGAATACACATTTCCCTTATCTGCATTGTTGTTTTTACTGTAATATTTTTTCTGCTTGCGCTATGTCATGTTTAGGTATAAGTTGCTGCTGTTTGCCAGGCATAGTGTTATTGAATTTGACTTTTGCTAATTTATACTGTAGCTTGCTTTGCAATTTTCCATTTTTTTCATTGCTGTTTATATTAATTGTTTTGTGCTGCTGCATTGCCTCGTTCCTTAGTTTAGCATCTGAGCTCAGTAGATTTAAGTTTGCTTAAGAGGGGGTAGACTATATGAGAAACTGACTATGGAGAATAGGTAAAGAATGCATTGCGAAGTTATATAAAAAGGATTTGGGCCCAAATGAGTATTGTACAATCAGAAATAATTATTTTGAAAGAAATATGAACAGAATACAGAAAGCATGCTTGGATAGGATTTTTTTGGTGGAAACAAAGGATGAAATAAGAGGAAAGATATATGAAGTTTTGGGTTGGACTGCAGTACCAAATGTTACACTGAAAACGAACCCTGTCCTTTCCTATTGGTGTTATCCCACTATGTGTGTGTGTACCCTTGTGTATTTGTTTTCTTCCTGTCTCTGTGTAATTTCATAGAATTTTTTCTTTTAATATTAAGCTACATTCACTATGATGAGGAATACTGTTATCCTCAAATACAATTGGCATTAATAATGTGTTATTTACTTTGTAAAGATGTTTGGACATTGTTTATTGTTTTGTTTTAATGCTCATGTGTAAAGTTGATGTTTCAATAATTATTCTGATCTATGTATGTACTTATGTCATAATTCCTGTAACATTGATGTATATGTTTATTTCTATTCTTTTGTAAAGCCTGTTTTACTACAAATGTTATCTGTATTGTTATGTTTTTAATAATGTATTTTGTACCTTTGTTATTGTATTCTTATGTTATAAAATTGTAATTGACACCAGATCATCTTATTATTAACTTGTAAGTTACATTTCACTGCACACGTTTCTGTTGGTCATAGTATATGGACAATATGTGAGAAGTTGGGACTGTTAGTGTTTGCACGTGTGTTTATAATTCAGCAAGGGACTGGATAACAGCATTGCTGGTTCTAAGGACAATTCCAGAAACTTTGTGAGTGCACAAGTGGTGGTTTATGGACTTGCTATATTATCCGCAAGACTCTTCAATGGTGATTGTGCACCTGCACAGTCACAACAGATGGCTGCTGGCTATTTCTACAAGGACTGCAGTGGGTCTGCACCTCTGGTGGCCCACCAATACCATTATCTCTACAAGGACTGCAGTGGGTCTGCACCTCTGGTGGCCCACCAATATCGTAATCTCTACCAGGACTACGGTGGGTCTGCTCTGTGATGACCTACCTACCAATATTCATCAAAACTTCGACTGACTCTGCAGTGGGTTTGCTCTGTTGTGGCCCACTACCTGTCAGCATGTCGAGAGTCAGCACTGTCTTTCCGTTGGAAGGACAACACTACTTCTTCAAGACAGCATGGAAATCCACTACTTCTGTGTGCATTTTCTTTTACTGCTCAGACTTTGAGAAAAACACTGCTATTTTACTGTGATGAATCAGGACTATCTTTATGGACTGTGAGAAAATTTTAGCTTTTGACCAACATTGTATCAATAAGTGTGTGCATTTGATATCTTTGTTATTGTAATTATGAAAAAATTTTTTTCAAATCTGTATTGGCCACTGCCCAATCCAATATGTAAAAATTTTTGTGGGGAGCATGGGGGCTATGTAAGTATGCTGTTTAGGTTTTTTATTGGTAACGCCACCTCTGTATGAAAATCACTGGCTGTGCTGTGTGCAGTCTGTGGGTAGTTTGCATTGTTGTCTGCCATTGTAGTGTTGGGCAGAGGCAGCTGGCTGTGAACAGCGCGTAGCGTTGCGCAGTTGGAGGTGAGCCGCCAGCAGTGGTGGATGTGGGGAGAGAGATGGCGGAGTTTTGTAATTTGTCATGAACTGATATATATATTATGGCTTGTGATGATATTAAGGTAAATACATTGTTTGTTCTCTATTAATATCTTTCATTTGCTAACTATCCCTATCAGTAGTTAGTGCCTTCCATAGTTTGAATCGTTTATTTAGCTGGCAGTAGTGGCGCTCGCTGTATTGCAGTAGCTTGAGCAGCGAAGATTTTTGTGAGGTAAGTGATTTGTGAAAGGTATAGTTTAATGTTAGTCAGGGCCATTCTTTTGTAGGGAATTTTGAAAGTCAGATTGCGTTGCGCTAACAAAATATTGTGTGTCAGGTTAAGCACAGTCTTGTAGAATTGTTCAAAGAGGACGTTTCAACAGAAACCACCGACAGTTGATGAGGGTCGTAATGTGCAATAGGCAGACATCTATCCAGACCATCCCACAGGAATTCCAAACTGCATCAGGATCCACTGCAAGTACTATGACAGTTAGGCGGGAGGTGAGAAAACTTGGATTTCATGGTCGAGCGGCTGCTCATAAGCCACACATCGCGCCGGTAAATGCCAAACGACGCCTCGCTTGGTGTAAGGAGCGTAAACATTCGACGACTGAACAGTGGAAAAACGTTGTGTGGAGTGAAGAATCACGGTACGCAATGTGGCGATCCGACAATAGGGTGTGAGTATGGCGAATGCCCGGTGAAAGTCATCTGCCAGCTTGTGTAGAGCCAATAGTAAAATTCGAAGGCCGGTGATGTTGTTGTTCCTATGGAACACCTTTTGTATGTTTTAGAACGCCGGCTCCTTGCCGGGCCTAACCGACCGACATCGATACCTCTCCTCAGTGCAGCACTCCGTAAAGGATGGGCTGCCATTCCCCAAGAAACCTTCCAGGACCTGATTGAATGTATCTCTGCGAGAGTGAGAGCTGTTATTGAGGCTAAGAGTGGGCCAACACTGTATTGAATTCCAGCATTACCGTCGGAGGGTGCTACGAATTTGTAAGTCATTTTCAGGCAGGTGTCCGGATACTTTTGATCACATAGTGCGTGGCGTCGTAGCTACGGAACTGTCGAACTGCTATAGCTACAGAACTGTCGAACTATTGTCATTACAAATTAATTACTTCCTAAATTCAACAAATATAGAATCACAGCCAATATACATTTGTCAACGATGTTTTATGTATCTCAGTCAATCTAGATAATATGGTTTGTAGCAACCCACGCTCACTGTTCTGCTATAGCATAAGTATGTGTAATGGAAATAATGCCACACAGATTGCACCGCAGGTCATGCGATAATAGCAATGTAGCCGAAACACATCTGTAGTGAAAGTGAAAGGAATAAAAATTAATATCAAACATTAAACGAATGGTGCCCACTAGGTTGATAAAACAAATAGTAGAATTCTACGAAAACAGAAGTAAGACCAAAACTGAGCTTAAGGGGGATCTCAAAGTAGCTGGTATAACTCAGGCAGACGTTACAGATACAAAAACATTCACACAAAAGATATTTGATTGGAAAGTTGGTCAGAGGGAAAATAGAAAACGGACTGGAATACAGTGGTCTGATGAAAGAAAGGGACTTCATTCTGAAAGGGTGAAACAAATTTGGACACAAAGGAAGGCCAACCATCAAAAGCGACATTGACTGATTATACCTCGCGTGGTCCTGCTGGGCCCATACGTGAATAATAAGAAATATCACACAGCAGCGACTCTGGACACTCGTTATAATTGTCAGCCTACGGTTCGCAGTACGTCATGTTAGAAAAGAGCAAGCCGAGTTTTGCACGAGCGATGCTTGGTTGTCACCTCCATCCTAATGAGCCTAAGCGACCAGTCGCATTGGGGTGTTTTGACTGTGGCCACCATCCTCCAACTTTAAATACGAAATGTCATGGAACGACGTTGTTCCTAAAATTTTCGTCGCTTGTGTAGCTGATCCACTTCATAGCCCTTGGAGGAAGTGTAAACTGATTCGGGTGTACTCTCTCGCAACAAGATTTGGGGAAAGATAAGGAAGGGAATTCACCGCACCCTGTTACAGAACCGTCCCGAATGGGCAGCAAATAATTTAGGGGAATAACGGAACACGTATATTTGGATGGCAGAACGGCAATTTGAGCCGTAGTCCTCATGAACAAGAGTGCAGTGTCCTACTGCGCAACCACGCTCGCCTCATTTCTTCGGAAGTCATCTTTCCTGCTGTTTATTCTACCTGTGCTTACAGCGATGAACTATCTTTCTGCGCATGTTCATTGTAATTAAATTGAAAATATTTTACTACCTATTATTTCTAAATTCTTAGTGAGCAACAATATGATCTGCCTCTGGATGCGCAAGTGCTGGCCAATCAGAGTGTTGTTTGCATCCAGCTGTTGGATGACAGTAACATGCAGCGCAATATTCTAGTTTGGCAGCTGTTGGGCGAGTGTTTTGCTAGCTTGTTTACTTCTCTTCGAGTGTGTCTACAGGTGTGAGACAGGTGGATTTGCAATCTGTTGGTAATACTGTGGGTTGCACCGCGACGTATTAATGCAGAGCACTGTAGTAATTTATGTATGGGTTATGTCGTTTAACTTTCTTGTTTATTTATTATGCAAATGAAACAAAAAAAGCATACGAGTATATTGTTGGGATAATATTTTGGATTCTCTTTGTACAGATAAGAGACATATTTTAGAGGCAGCTGGCGGCCTTTTTGGAGAAACGTAATACAATTTTGCATTTCATGTGAACATATTACCATTTGACACACACACACACACACACACACACACACACACATACGTTTTAATGATAGTTTTATTATTATGTTGACAGCCTTTTGTAACGCAGACGTTAGAAATTGAGCAATACGAAATACATCTTATCTGACAATGAGTGTGATGTGCCACGTCAACAGATATTCACTTTTATCAGTCGTGGAAGATCGCTTCTGATACGTCCTATTCTAGCAATGTCAATCATAGTGAATGCCAACTTTATAAGGACAGAGTGATGGGAAGATGATGTAATTGCACATCAAAGTGCATTTAATGTCGCACTCCGATCACAGAATGTATGTCTTCGAATGGCGTGCGAACGTTTGTGTTTATTTGTATGACTAAACACTACTATCTGATTCAAAATACTTAAAATAATTGGTAAAACAAGAGTGCAAAACAATGCACGTTATTAAAAAGTACTTTTATTAAGTGTTATTTCCGTTTCTTCATAGCAAAATTGTCAAATATTAAACTATTGCTGACTCATATTCTTCTTGTTGTGTCTGACTTGTATGTTTCATAATTTGAAAGCTTATGTGTGAATGACTACATCATGTTTTTCTTCGTCTTCTTATGATTCTTCTGCTTCTTCTTCCCAGAGGTTGCCCACTATCGAGGTAGTCGCGGAAAGACCATTCAGAGAACCCTGCAGAAACAAGGAAACTTATTATTCTGTTGAATGGCATTCTTATCCATGATGCAATTAGCGGTATACAAATACGTATCAGAACAGAAAAAGATATATAAATTCGCTTGGACTCCCTTCTGTGCTTGTGTTCTTTATATGTAAAAATGTTAAACTCAAGATTTTCGGAATGAATGCAGCCATTGCCGCTGCCCTAACGTATCTGCATGTAACAGAATCGACGTTTTATTCACAACGCCACAAAGAACATGAATTTGTGGTTCATCTAGCACACACTATCAAGTGACGCTTGTTTTGTTGTTGTCATTGTGATATTTAAGAAGCGTTACACAGTGACGATAAGTGCCCGAGAAGTCTGCTGATTTATTGTGCGACTCAGTTTGTGTAGACATTTCATTTGGTTGTGACAGGTCAGATAGCAGTAATAAGCCTGGCACTTATCATAAATAAGCAAACTTTTCGATAAGTAGGAGGACAATGGGCGTGCAGCAATAAAGAGCCACATAATGGCAAACACGTGGTGAGAGTATACTCGAATCAGTGTGCACTTTCCCTGAGGGCAATGTCATTTCCATAACAGGCGTCTTAAAAAGTCTTAACTACATAGGTAGGATGTACTTAAAGAGACTGACGCTCCGTTTTCTGCAGGGTCTCCATATAACCGGCTTCAGGGACGTCCTGCAGAAAGTGGATCTTTTGTTACCCTCTAATAATCTCTGCCGTTGATGGGAAGTTAAGTGCTAATCTTCCTTCCATCAGAGAAATAGATAACATGAAATATATTAAGCACTATACTACAAACTCGAAAAGAATGTAGTTTACTGCGTAATTTTGCGCAGTCATAGAAGCGTGCACAACCTGTAAGGAATTTCCAACCGTTACTTTTTAAAGTTATTTTCCTTGCTGCTAACGGAACACTACATTAGGATCATCCAGTGAAGTTACGTGAGGTATATGTAGCACCGATACTTAATGACCGCTTCAGTCCGGACCCGCGCGACTGCTACTGTCATAGGTTCGAATCCTGCCTCGGGCATGGATGTGTGTGAGGTCCTTAGGTTAGTTAGGTTTAAGTAGTTCTAAGTTCTAGGGAACTGATGACCTCAGATGTTAAGTCCCATAGTGCTCAGAGCCATTAGAACCTTTTTTTTACATCACCTGAAACGCTTTACGAAAACAAATTGTGTAAATTAAATACCGTCTTTTGCAACTGTAGTGAAAGTCTTATAAAACCCACCAACAGAACCATCACATCACAGGAAGGGCACAACCCAGTAACTCAACAGACAAGTGGTACACACTCTCATACGGAAACAAACTCTCACACAGAATAGGGAACATCCTCAAGAAGCAAGAACAAAAAAAAAAAACATTCCGCTCTACACTGTAGTACAACTCTACACAGAAATGTCTAAAAATGGAGGATCACACTGCGTACCAAAAATCTGGCATTTACCAAGTCCATTGTAACAGCTGTGATGTTCTATACTTACGGCAGACTGGCAAAACTTTTGAAATAAGGTATTAGGAACAAAAAAAGCGCACGGATATACAGCACCTGCCATTGAATATTTGTAGAAAACCTACGGCGAGAAAACTACCACACTAACACAGTAAAAAGCGACGTGGAAAGAGTCAAGAAACATCTCCTAAACCCACAAGAGAACTTACAAATTAAAAAAAATAATAATAGAGAACAAATACGTAATAAATGGCGATAGAAACATCAGCAGCTAGGCGTTATGTAAACTAATAAAACATATTGTAGAGAAAGATCAATCCCCCTAGACACAACAAAAAATATCACAGACTAGACAGTATCCCCACCCTAGATCAGCCACAATTGTACCATAGTAAAGCAATATTTACACACACAAAGTAAGGACATGTTAACTCCTTTTACACACACACGCGCGCGCGCACACACGCACACACACACACACACACACACACACACACACACACACACACACACACGCTCACGCGCATGCGCATACGCACTTGCACACAGTCACTGAAGATGCTTTACGTCAAAGCGAAACTCGTTTGGTCTTAATAAGACCATTACAGTTGCAAAAGCAAACCGAGCGAAGTGGTGCAATGGTTAGCACACTGGACTTGCATTCGAGAAGACGAGGGGTCAAACCCGCGTCCGGCCAGCCAGATTTAGATTTTCCGTGATCCCTAAATCGATCAGGCAAATGACGGGATGGTTCCTTTGAAATGGCACTGCCGATTTCCTTCTCCTTCCGTAATACAATCCTAACTTGTGCTCCGTCTCTAATGACCTCGGTGTCGACGGGACGCTAAACCCAATCTTTCTTCCTTCTTCCTTTCGCAAAACCAATACAACTTGTAAATCTGTAACTATCGAAAATAGAAGCCGAAAAACAAAGAAGACCATGTACTTTACGAAATGTTTGAAAACAGAGGCTCACCATAGTCCGTTATGTTGTAATCATGAACCATAAATGAATGGACCTTCATTTGGATACAATGAGTACGTTATTGACTGTGTGTTACCAGAACAGAAATTCAGACATTTACCTAGTTCCTTGAAGTAAAAGTTTACGAAATATGAGCTTATGCTAGCCTGCTAATATCTCTGTTTGTTGTGTCCCACTTATTGTTCGTGGGCTGATTCCTCTGTAATGATTCCACCGCGTATCCATAATAATAACGGGTATGCATGAACACGTAAGTATTTACTCCATTTTATTCCCGCGCCAACTTGTGGCAAGTTAACAGAGCTGTTCCTTCGCCATAGTTGCTGGAGTTTCACAGCACAAATTTGGGAGCGTACCCCTACATACGTACGTTACCACCAGGTTATTGTAGGAGAGCGAGACCAAATGAAACGATTTAACTCTGCAGCATCAAAGAAAAGTTCTTTCATTTGTCACTTGTCACTTGATAGCACACATTCTGAGGCAACAAGGAAACATTAATTTGCTAATGAAAAGAAGTGTGTGCGTGTGTGTGTATGTGGGGAGAGGGAGGGGGGGGGGGAATTGTAGAGGGAGACCAAGGGATGAATACAGTAAGCATGCTGAAACGGATTTAGGTTGCAAAAGTCATTCGGAAACAAAGAGACTTGCACAGAATAAAGTAGCACGGAGAGCAGCATCAAACCAGACTACGGACTAAAGACTGCAACAACAACAATAAAAACAGTGTGTGCTCAATTTTTTCTCCTGTTTTAATAAAAAGGGATAGGAGCCTGAAAGCGATTGTAACAATCGATAGTGTACAGCGTGGCAAACTTGAGAGGGTTTCTGTATAGCACGGATTCCCACGCTGAATAATTTAGCGCTGCACGCCACATGATGTGCTTCTCACCGAAACAAAATCTGATGTAACAGAACAAAACGCACATTTGAGTACCACAGCTGGTGGACGAGTGTGTCAGCTCTGCGAACACAGTTGTCCAGTTGAGCAGCGAGGTGTCTGATTCTGATCCGTTGATCACCACGAATGAGTGTGTCCGCACGTTCCAATATTGCAGGAGTCACAGCTGCATGCGGTTGGCCAACACACGAGACATAGGATAGGTTTGCGTGACTTTGTTATGATGACGACAGACGCCTAACCCTACAACAGAACGTGCTTTTGAACACTGCCATGTCGCCGTAGGCATTCTGCAAGCGCCAATGGCTGTCTGCGGTGCTCTGGTTTTCAGTCGAAATAAACTCAACGACAGCTCTCTGATTGGAACATACCTCCGTTACAGACGCCATTTTGAAGCTATCGTACAGCGCGCCACTTTTCGTAACTACATTAAATTGTAGGAACTAAAGCGGGAATATTGCACGATGTCCCACAACAAATATCGTATTTTTTCAACCGAAATTTGCCGTGAAAAAATGTGTTGCATTACTTATTGAACGCCACTCGTACTTCATTTCAATGCACGAACACATCGTGAAAACTAAGTAGACCAATAAAATAAATATTCTCTCTCTCTGTTGTCGAATGCAATACAATATGGTTTAGATTTAGTACAGCTACACAAACTCAGGGTATTCCCATCATCTGTAAATTATTGAACTTTAGATAACGTCAGTTTTTACTGATCTCACTGTCAAGTTCAACCCCTAAGAGTTCAATGGCATTTAAGTCAGATAACTGACTTCGTCGTTTCACATTCTTCAGTTGCTCACATTTCTCTTTTCTATCGACATACCATCTGCAACAATCTAGAACCATGTTTGGGATCACTTTGCTGCTGAAGAACAAACCCACGACCAACAAGTCTTTTGCTAGATGAAACTTCGCAGTTGATCAGTACCCTATGATGTCCTTCCTTCTTTAATGTTCCATTAATTTTCTCTAGATCATTGACTTTATCGCACTCAAAACATCGCCATACCATGAGCGACCGTCGACCATGCTTCAGCGTTGGCCCCACCCACTGAGTCTTCGTACGTTCTCCACGAAGTCTGCGAACAAACAAAAAATGGTTCAAATGGCACTGAGCACTATGGGACTTAACATCTATGGTCATCAGTACCCTAGAACTTAGAACTACTTAAACCTAACTAACCTAAGGACATCACACAACACCCAGTCATCACGAGGCAGAGAAAATCCCTGACCCCACCGGGAATCGAACCCGGGAACCCGGGCGTCGGAAGCGAGAACGCTACTGCGAACAAACATTCGACGATGGCTTCCAAATACTTCAAACTTAGACCCGACCGTGCATAACACCCTAGATCATTGTTGCTCGCTCCAGTTTTTATGTTGCTGCGCCCACTGCAAACATTTCACCTTATTTTGTTTGCGTAACAAAGCTTTTTGGCCCCTATGCACCTTTTAAATCTTCTTCAGGGAGACGGCGTTGGAGTGTTGAGATAGAGATTGTTGCTGCTAGCCGGCCGAAGTGGCCGTGCGGTTAAAGGCGCTGCAGTCTGGAACCGCAAGCCCGCTACGGTCGCAGGTTCGAATCCTGCCTCGGGCATGGATGTTTGTGATGTCCTTAGGTTAGTTAGGTTTAACTAGTTCTAAGTTCTAGGGGACTAATGACCTCAGCAGTTGAGTCCCATAGTGCTCAGAGCCATTTGAACCATTTTTTTGTTGCTGCTAGCATAGTATATAATTCCTCGATAATTTCAGGTGCGGAACGAGGCCGCAAACGTTTACTCTGTTCCCATGTGAACAGACAGCAGAAGGAATTAAGCCTATTCGACCCTAACCGTCTCTGTTAGAGCAACGTGTGTTGTTATGAATACTCATCTGCGCCTCTGTAGGCGAACAACCAGTCAAATACACAACAGAGACGCATTGTCTGTACCTATTTATATTAGCTTCATTATCTGAATGGGGATATAACAGAATATTCAAAACGAAATCCCTGTTTCAATCACAAATCCATAGCTGTGATAGGTAATATAAAACTTTTGACCGGTAGCCGCTTCAGGTGGTACCCCAGTGTTCGTCAATTTGGAATTGCCCCTGTTGTTGGTCAGCATCCCCCCAAGACGAAGAATTAGTCGGCAACGTCCAGTTCATTGCCCTTCCCAGGCTCCTGACATTTGTCCGCTAGACTTTTTACGATAGGGACATGTGAAGTTATGACATACGCTACTCTGGTTCAAGAAACCAATGACCTGGTACAGCGTATCCATAATGCTTGTGCAGCTCATGCTTTGCTACTAATGGTGAGCTCTTTAACTATTTCCGGTGATGTGGAATCATATCGTCCTATGGCAAGTAATCAGTAACAATGATTCGAGCGACATATTCTATCTGGTTTTTATTCTAGAAATTATCCCCGACTGTAGTTGCAAATGATTGGAGAACCATTATGTTTCCGTCGAAGGAAGAGGCACAAGTTTACGAATCTGATTTTCGGGAGCCTCGCGCTTAAATTCTATCCAACCACGCTGACTGGTTTCATGAAGTTCTTGTCGTTTCTTCAGGAGAACGTTGCGAAAGTTCCTTCGCTGAGCTCACAGCAGAACGCGTTTCGTCTAACTGAGCTAGCGTTTCGTCTCTAATGACTTGGTTTTCGATGGATCATTAGACGGTAACCTTGATTATTACTTCAGTATCTTTGCTTATTACATGAGTACTCGTGTAACGTGAGAGGGAGCAGCTCAATGTATTCACCATCGTGTAAGTGGTAGGACCAATAGAAGAGCACTCAAACATGTGTTATCTTGTTGTCCGAGAAACTAAGGAGCAGCCATTACGGAGGGGTGGGGGAGGGGGGGTGAAGCCAAACGACGGCAGTAAACAAAGTAAACGCGGTTTTCTGGCTGTCTCTCCAGAGATAGCTTACGGTCAAGGTGCAGAAGCCTACCAGCTGAGAGGAAAACCTGGTGGCCTGTGAGAATTTCCGTCAACAAGCTTTCAGCGTGATACCGCGAGGCACTGCAGAGAGTGGAATGCTAGATAACAAAGCACAAGAACTTAAATTAATCATGCTTGAAAGCCTGTTTGCTTAGCTGTACCTTTACGCAGAAACGATTCAACACATATTTCGTTCACACGTTAGTATGATGTCAGCGACTGACACTCCGAAAGCATGTGCGTGTTCGTGTTGATGCCGAACCAAGCACGGGAGTGGCGTTAAGTAAAATGAAGGAAGAGAAAAATTTGTAATTTCTGAAGATGAATTCTTGCATATACGACTGGGATGAGATGTAGATTGAAGTTGACAGAATTATACTTACATGGCAAAAAGGAATTAAGGTGGATTAGAGTTTAATGTGACATGGGGTCAATGCACATGGAGCATAAATTCTGATTCGACTACAACGAAGAACCAATATCTATATACCCTATTCAGAGAAACTGTTCCGGCGTTCCTATTAAGCGATTTTGCGGAAAGTTAGAAGAGGAGCCAATACGCCACGTAATTCTGCATATCTCTTAGACGTCATGCAAGGAAATCCCAGTGTTTCGTTAGAATTTGGTGAAGAGTTAATACGTAGGGTTCGAAACTCTACTTTGATTAAAATGCTCATGTTTTCTTACTTAAATTTGACTCGAAAGATGTTGTTATCTTTAATTTTTAATGTATTTTTTAACTTCCGAAAATATTGGCTGGGAGTGCAGTTAATTTTCATCATTAACTGTATGCCTCTATCAATGATAGGACCTTAAAAGTACCCTTATTTATTACTTTTCCAACATATATTTAGGGGTATTGTATATAAAATAAATAAACATTAACAGTGTAAGAGTGTTGGCTTTCGGAGCCGGAGTCAGTTTCAGTAAATTTTTTTCTGGCTGTGTGACTGCGTCATGATGTGATGAAACTAGCAGCAATTCGGCTCCTGTAGCAAACATTCTTCATCATCCTTAGAAAAACTGCATACTATTGTAGCAACAAGGATGCAACGACTCACCACGACTCTGTCACACAGGCAGAAGAATTTTACTAATGTAAACACAATCCGATCATTCTTACAGTCACAACGCCTGTAATCAGCGACTGCGACGTCAATGTATCATAATATGAATTTCGAATCATTTTGAATTGCCAACTGCCTAAGTATCGTGCAGGTAACAAGTATAATGATTATTAGTTCGATTTGAAAGCCTCCACCATAACAGCGTCGCTGCTAGTCATAAGATTTTGGCTCCCGGCTTTCTAGTGGGTTTAAGGACATAGAAGACCCTATCGTCAGCGAAGAACAGACAGGGTTTGGACGTGCCGCTGTAAAGTAGATGCTATTTTCGTAGTGAAACAAATCATCAAGAAAGAGGAAATTCAGTTTGGAAGCTCATATGATCATTTTCTTCGATGTTTAAAAGGCGTTTGACTGCGTAAACAATACTATGCTGTGGTAAATTTTGATAAGAAAAGGTTTTGCAAATACTTTAGTAAAAGCGATCAGACGTCTATATCAAAACACTAGTGTGTTTATTGACACAGCGAATCAGCTAATAGCACCAGTAAAGTCAAAGAAAGGAGTTAGAAAAATTAACAGTCTTTCAAAAATGTTCAAATGTGTGTGAAATCTTATGGGACTTAACTGCTAAGGTCATCAGTCCCTAAGCTTACACACTACTTAACCTAAATTATCCTAAAGACAAACACACACACACCCATGCCCGAGGGAGGACTCGAACCTCCGCCGGGGCCAGCCGCACAGTCCATGACTATAGCGCCCTAGACCGCTCGGCTAATCCCGCGCTGCTGGCACTCTTTCCAGAGCACTTTATAGTATCATTGTGGACGAGGTCATAGTTAGATGAAAACAAATTTTAGAGTGTGGTATAACGCTGTCAGCGCAGAATAGAGTAAGTAGTATTTTATATCCAGACGATGTTGTTATTGTGCAACAGAAAGAATATAGTTTACTGTCATTTCTGGGGGAAAAAACACAATATGACCCAGAATTGAGAGAGTGGCAAAATAACGGAGCAGGTATCAACGTTTAACTATCTTAGACGTGAAATATCGCCAGCAATAGATCGCGACATGGAAAGAAAACATTGCAAACTTAAACATACACCTCGAACAATTCACAGTATTATGAAACAGGAGCGGCGATCAGAAAATATCCGACTGAGGGCGTTGCCGCAGCGTATATGCCACGCAGCGCGACCCTCATGTAGCTACATAAGCATAGCCATGTAGGCAAGGGATTAGTGGTACATTCGTGTTCTTCCGACTTGTGTGCTGTAAATGCAGAAACGCGAACTACTGCTACGTTATTACTAAATGCATCCAAACGGGACCGACATGCTGTTACAACACATCAAAAAAAGTTTTTCATCACCTCTGTTCCGAGAGTTCCGGAACCTGTACAGAAAATTGGAGCAGAGATCAACAGAAACATCATTTCCGCCCTCTTTATTGCTCGTGAATACCACACATTAAATGTTGTACCACCATACAGCGAGACCGTCAGAGGTGGTGGTATAGACTGCTGCACACACCCGTACCTTTAATAGCCAGTCCTTTAGAACTGATGCAAGCCTGTATTCGTCACGGCATACTATTCACAAGTTCATCAAGGCACTGTTGGTCCAGATTGTCCCACTCCTTAACGGCGGTTCTGCGTACATCCCTCAGAGTCGTTGGTGAGTCACGTCGTTCATAAACAGCCCTTTCCAATCTATCCCACGTATGTTCGATAGGGTTCATGTCTGGAGAACATGCTGGCCACTCTAGTCGAGCGATGTCGTTATCCTGAAGGAAATCATTCATAAGACGTGCAAGATGGGGGCTTGAACTGTCGTCCATTAAAATGAATGCCTCGCCAATATGCTGCCGATATGGTTGCACTATCGGTCGGAGGATGGCATTCACGTATCGTACAGCCGTTACGGCGCCTTCCATGACCACCAGTGGCGTACGTTGGCCCCACATAATGCCATCTCAAAATATCAGGGAACCTCCATCCTGATGCACTCGCTGGACAGTATTTCTAAGGCGTTCAGCCTGACCGGGTCGCCTCCAAAGACGTCTCTGACGATTGTCTGGTTGAAGGCATATGCGACACTCATCGGCGAAGAGAACGTGATGCCAATCCTGAGCGGTCCATTCGGCATGTTGTTGGGCCCATCTGCACCGCCCTGTATGGTGCTGTGGCTGCAAAGATGGACCTCGCCATAGGCGTCGGGAGAGAAGTTGCGCATCATGCAGCCTATTGCGCACAGTTTGAGTCGTAACACGACGTCCTATGGCTGTACAAAAAGCGCTATTCAACATGGTGGAGTTGGTGTCAGGGTTCCTCCAAGTGATAATCTGTATGCAGCGGTCATCCACTGCAACAGTAGCCCTTGGCTGGCCTGAGCGAGGCATGTCATTGACAGTTCGTGTCTCTCTGTATCTCCTCCATGTCCGAACAATATCGCTTTGGTTCATTCCGAGACGCCTGGACACTACCCTTGTTGAGAGCCCTTCCTGGTGCAAAGTAACATGGCATGGCTGAACTACAGGCAACACGAGCTGTGTACCTCCTTCCTGGTGGAATGACTGGAACTGACCGGTTGTTGGGCCCCTCCGTATAATAGGCGCTGTTCATGCATGGTTCTTTACATCTTTGGGCGGGTTTAGTGACATCTCTGAACAGTCAGAGGGACTGTGTCTGTGATATAATATCCACAGTCAACGTCTATCTTCAGGAGTTCTGAGAACCGGGGTGATGCAAAACTTTTTTTGATGTGTTTTCTTTTCTTGGTTGCCGAACGACAAACGCCGGTAGATCCTTTGGAAAATTCAGGATGTGTATGGGGCAGCATGTTTGTCGAAAACAACCGTTGTGGAATGGAGCCCCAAATCCCATGGTGGTCGCGATTCGACGCAAGACTCCGGTCGATATCGTAGCCCAGCCTCATCAATTACGGAGAACAGAAAGCAGGCATTTGTTGATGCTCTGTAGTCGTGATCTCTCTAGCCAAGCGATTATGACGCCTTCGGTCCCATAAAAATGTCGCTGAACGGTTAACAATTCCGAATGGGTGAGTATATGCAGCAAGCCGTTATGGACCTTCACGCAGTAGGACACGGTCTTTCAACAAACGATATCTTCAACCTGGCGCCGGATAGAGATCCTTATGTCAATGTTCAAAGCTATTTTGCGTGACTGCCCTACCGATTCTGGACTGTACGGCCTTCGAACGGAAACTTTCTGATCGCCACTTATACAGGGTGGTCACAAATAGGCTGAAAAGCTTGTAAGGGTGTTACAGGGAATGTTGTGCTGACCAAAAACCGTTAACAAAAAGATCCTATATATGGAGCCGCTTCCGAGTTACTTAGCTTTGAAGTAAGCCAATCAGGTCGTTACGTTCGCGAATACAGGCACTTGCACGCGCTACATGCGGTAATACACAGACATTTGTGGGTCTGTGATATACCACTTGTTCAAATGCTCATTGCGAGTTAAAATGCGCATTTTTCCCGAGAGATAAACTTAAGCTAGGTATGCAAAACTGAAGAAACTGCAAAAAGGTGGGATTTGAGGAGATGGGACCTGGATACACTGAAAGAATCAGAGGTTGTAGAGAGCTTCAGGGACGGAATTAGGGAACCATTGACAAGAATGGGGGAAAGAAATACAGTAGAAGAAGAATGGGTAGCTTTGAGAGATGGAATAGTGAATGTAGCAGAGTATCAAGTAAACGACGAGGGCTAGAAGAAATCCTTGGGTAACAGAAGAGATATTGAATTTAATTGATGAAAGGAGAAAATATAAAAATGTAGTAAATGAAGCAGGAAAAAAGGAATACAAACGTCTCAAAAATGAGATTGACAGGAAATGCAAATTGGCTAAGCAGGGATGGCTAGTGGACAAATGTAAGGATGTACAGGCGCATATCACTAGGGGTAAGGTAGATACTGCCTACAGGAAAATTAAAGAGACCTTTGCAGAAAAGAGAAGCATTTGCATGAATATCAAGAGCTCATAATGAAACCCAGTTCTAAGCAAAGAAGGGAAAGCAGAAAGGTGGAAGGAATATATAGAGGGTCTATACAAGGGCGATGTTCTTGAGGACAATATTATAGAAATGGAAGAGAATGTAGATGAAGATGAAATAGGAGATATGATACTGCGTGAAGAGTTTGATAGAGCACTGAAAGACCTGAGTAGAAACAAGGCCCCGGGAGTAGACAACATTCCATTAGAACTACTGATGGCCTTGGGAGAGCAAGGCCTCACAAAACTCTACCATCTGGTGAGCAAGATGTATGAGACAGGCGAAATTTCCTCGGTCTTCAAGAAGAATATAATAATTCCTATCCCAAAAAGAGCAGGTGTTGACAGATGTGAAAATCACCGAACTATCAGTTTAATAAGTCACGGCTGCAAAATACTAACGCGAATTCTTTACAGACAAATGGAAAAACTGGTAGAAGCCGATCTCGGAGAAGATCAGTTTGGATTCCGTGGAAATTTTGGAACACTTGAGGCAATACTGATCCTACGACTTATGTTAGAAAATAGATTAAGGAAAGGCAAACCTACGTTTCTAGCATTTGTGGACTTAGAGAAAGCTTTTGACAACGTTGACTGGAATACTCTCTTTCAAATTCTGAAGGTGGCAGGGGTAAAATACAGGGAACGAAACGCTATTTACAATTTGTACAGAAACCAGATGGGAGTTACAAGAGTCGAGACACATGAAAGGGAAGCAGTGGTTGGGAAGGGAGTGAGGCAGGGTCGTAGACTATCCCTGATGTTATTCAATCTGTATAATGAGCAAGCAGTGAAGGAAACAAAAGAAAAATTCGGAGTTGAAATTAAAATCCATGGAGAAGAAATAAAAACTTTGAGGTTCGCCGATGACATTGTAATTCTGTCAGAGACAGCAGAGGACCTGGAAGAGTAGCTAAACGGAATGGACAGTGTCTTGAAAGGAGGATATAAGATGAACATCAAAACAAGCAAAACGAGGATAATGGAATGTAGTCTAATTAAATCGGGTGAAGCTGCGGGAATTAGATTAGGAAATGAGGCGCTTATAGTAGTAAATGAGTTTTGCTATTTGGGGAGCAAAATAACTGATGATGGTCGAAGTAGAGAGGATATAAAATGTAGATTGGCAATGGCAAGGAAAGCGTTTCTGAAGAAGAGAAATTTGTTAACATCGAGCATAGATTTAAGTGTCAGGAAGTCGTTTCTGAAGTTATTTGTATGGAGTGTAGCGTTGTGTGGAAGTGAAACGTGGACGATAAATAGTTTAGACAAGAAGAGAATAGAAGCTTTCGAAATGTGGTGTTACAGAAGAATGCTGAAGATTAGATGGGTAGATGACATAACTAATGAGGAGGTATGCAATAGAATTGGAGAGAAGAGGAGTTTGTGGCACGACTTGATTAGAAGAAGGGATCGGTTCGTAGGGCATATTCTGAGACATCAAGGGATCAGCAATTTAGTATTGGAGGGAAGCGTGGAGGGTAAAAATCGTAGATGGAGACCAAGAGATGAATACACTTAACAGATTCAGAAGGATGTAGGTTGCAGTAAGTACTGGGAGATGAAGAAGCTTGCACAGGATAGAGTATTATGGAGAGCTGCATCAAACCAGTCTCTGGACTGAAGACCACAACAACAACATGCAAAAACTACGTTTGTTCGGTTTGAGGAAACCGAAGAAAGAACACGTTTGGCGACGCTGTCTCTGGCAGGCTGCTTGAATCTGCGCACGCCCCGACCTGATTGGCTAACTTCAGTGCCAAGTAACTGGGAAAGGGCTCAATGTGTTGAAATTTTTTCTTGACAGTCATTTCCCAGCACATACTGCAATACCCTTACAATTTTTTCAGACTGTTCTGATCACCCTGTATAAAACCAGAAAGAAACCAAACTGAAGCTTTGTAGAATAGTGGTGGTATGGGTAGTATTACTGTATATGGAAGTGAGACTTGGATACTACAGAAGAAAGAGAGGAAGATAACCAGTTGAGATGAAATTTCTTAGGGCAGCTTTGTAGAATAGTGGTGGTACGGGTAGTATTACTGTATATGGAACTGAGACTTGGATACTACAGAAGAAAGAGAGGAAGATAACCAGTTGAGATGAAATTTCTTAGGGCAGCTTTGTAGAATAGTGGTGGTACGGGTAGTATTACTGTATATGGAAGTGAGACTTGGATACTACAGAAGAAAGAGAGGAAGATAACCAGTTGAGATGAAATTTCTTAGGGCAGTCGAACGCTGCACACTGATGGACAAAATGCTAACCACAAAGGAAGACAAGAGCTACAGATTTTTGATCTGGAATGTAAAAAGTGTGAAGTTAGCTGGTCTACCTACTTAACAAAGAATACAGCAAGAGCGTGTACCTAGGACCGCCATGAACTACAAGCCCAGTGGATAGCAAAGTATCGGAAGTCCAAGGTTCAAAAATGGCTCTGAGCACTATGGGACTTAATATCGGAGGTCATCAGTCCCCTAGAACTTAGAATTACTTACACCTAACCAACCTAAGGACATCATACACATCCATGCCCGAGGCAGGATTTGAACCTGCGACCGTAGCAGTCGCGCGGTTCCGGACTGAAGCGCCTAGAACCGCTCTGCCACCGCGGCCGGCGATGGTTTACAGAACAGGCTGTACAGAATACTGCATGAAGAGCAGATGATGATCTTTTTAGGACTCAGTTGTGAGGGAAACTCGGGTACTACGGCTGGGGAATTGTTTAGTTGGTCGTGATGAGAGCGTCTGCCTCAATAAATCCTGAAACGAGGTCGTCTCCTCAGTTCTCTCCAATACGAAACCTTACAATGCCTATCGGTATTCAAATACATCCAGTTGTTGTCAGAAAGTTCATCCATTAATCAGTACGCTAGATAAGCCCAAAACGTTTCTCCGAAATGGGCCAACTAAGTTGTCTGTGTACAGATTCGTTTAGGGGACGTTACTGCTTTCCTCATACAGTTTCAATCACAACTGTGGTTCGCACGTCAGTAAAGACGTAACTTACGAAGTAAAACTGTCAAGTAATCAGTCGCTATGATCTGCAATATTTGTGCTGCGAACAGCGTGCGGTGTCAGAGTCGCTATAAACGCCAACTGAGTCATAAAACAGGCAGCGGTTTGTTCTAGCGAACCCTAGCTGGCCGCAGTCACTTTTTACTGCCCTCTAACGACACAGCCGGGTGATGGAGCGCCGGCTGCCCAGCGGTAGAGCTGGAATACAAGGCCGCGC
Source organism: Schistocerca americana (assembly GCF_021461395.2). Lineage (NCBI taxonomy): Eukaryota > Metazoa > Arthropoda > Insecta > Orthoptera > Acrididae > Schistocerca > Schistocerca americana. The sequence continues at coordinate 362,160,601 of NC_060120.1, read as the reverse complement.
GCTAGGTGCCGATTGCCGCGCCGCTAAATATTTTGTCTGCGCGCGTGCGCTATCGAAGGGCAAACAGCATGTCTGGCTGCCGTGCGCGCCCACAGCGCTGGCACAGATAACGGGCGCTGCGACCAGAAACACGAAACACGTCGGCCGCAGCACAAAAGCGGCTGCCGCTAATTCCACGGCCGCCTACAACCGTTAGTTAACCTACTGGTCTGCCGTAATTCTCCATTGCCTTTTCCGTTGATTGCAGAAAAACCCACATCTCACTTTATTCACAATCGATAACCTGCAAACAGCACATGCGTGTAAATAGGTAGATCCCGTCTTCCAAGATTTCCGAAAGGCCTTCGACGCTGCATCACATCGTCGACTACTAACCAAAATACGATCACACATTGGCTTCACCAATACCTCATTGGCTTGAGCAGTATTTATCTAATAGAATCCAGTACGTTGTGCTGGACGGCGGATGTTCCACTGAAACGAGACGAACGACGCGTGAACCCCAGGGAAGTTTCATAATACAGCTGATGCTGTCAACTCAAATAAACAATGTACCAGATACAGTCGATGGCACCATCTCTGACAGCCGTGCGGGATTAGCCGAGAGGTCTAGGGCGCTGCAGTCGTGGACTGTACGGCTGGTCCTGGTGAAGATTCGAGTCTTCCCTTGGGCATGGCCGTGTGTGTTTGTCCTTAGGATAATTTAGGTTAAGTAGTGCGTAAGCTTAGGGACTGATGACCTTAGCAGTTAAGTCCCATAAGATTTCACACACATTTTAACATTTTTTAAGCCATCTCTGACAACGTTGTTGAACAGAGGAAAATGGTAAGGAAATACAGAAATTTCCACTTGTCGCAATCACTCTGTCCTCTCTTTGCATGTGGAACATACAAAGGCTCGACAAAAATATGGAAATATTGAAACTACCTCTTTAATTATCTTTTTTAAAACACTGACCTTCAGAATTTTCCCTGCCAAAGACAACTCAAACTTAACCTATTTATTTATTACCCACAGTATACAAGGCCAACGCAGTCTGACTGCTATACATTGACAACATGCATTCCAATAATTAACACAAAAGATTGGCCCTGAATTGCAAGAAAACCTAACAAGAACACAAGTCCAAAAAACATGAAATAAAAGAAATATGAAACTACCTCCAACTCTGTTTATTGCCTAAACTCATTTCAATCACGAATCCAACCAGTGCAAATCCTACTCTTTTTCCTAAGTCTCTTACTTCACAGAAAATCTTCATAACACGAACTACAGCAATTACAAATGGTTCAAATGGCTCTAAGCACTATGGGACTTAACATCTGACGTCATCAGTCCCCTAGACTTAGAACTACTTAAACCTAACGAACCTACGAACACCACACAAATCCATGCCCGAGGCAGGATTCGAACCTGCGACGCTAGCACCAGCATGGTTCCGTACTGAAGCGCCTAGAACCGCTCTACCACAGCGGCCGGCACAGCAATTACAGCAAGTAACAACTACAGCCAGCTAAATAAAAAGTTTGTTAACTACTATAAACTCTGTCTCCTAGGAGGCGTATGGGTAGCGAAAGAAAGATTTTGTTGAAGAGCAAACAATGTATTTAGAATATTGTACCGTATTCATGTGACATCCAGTTCCAAAAATTATGAAGTTGTCAATAATTCCACTGCCCAAAGATTATCAACCAAACATCAATCATCATACATTTTCTTGAGTGTTTTCTTATAAACACATGATGTCATCGCCGGCCGGGGGTGGACCAGCGGTTCTAGGCGCTACAGTCTGGAACCGCGCGACCGCTACGGTCGCAGGTTCGAATCCTGCCTCGGGTATGGATGTGTGTGATGTCCTTAGGTTAGTAAGGTTTAAGTAGTTCTAAGTTGATGACCTCAGTAGTTAAGTCCCATAGTGCTCAGAGCCAATTTGAACCATGATGTCGTCTCACTTTACAATGCGTGTCCTACCGACACAAAGTCTCCACTAAAAATATCATATCCATACACTTCTCTATGCACTCGATAACTGCCAAGTCCGTCCAATCACAGAATCTCTTGCCGAGAGCGTAGAGCGCTGTCAGCAATATTAACACAGTCTACGAGTACAGCGCTGCCAACATACAAACAGGCTACTTACGATACCAAAAACACATCTGATTATCACGCCTAACAAGGCGTAGGAAAACCGTTTCCAAACAGCTTCCATTCGTCTCAGAGTGGTTAAGACCTGTATGGTTTTCAAGAGAACCTTATACCATTCTTGCTGCAACATAGTGACAAGTTCAGATAACGATGAAGGAGGTGGATAGCAATCATGCACCCTTCTCTCCAAAGTAGACCGCAAAGGCACAATAGTATAGAGGTCTGGTTATTGTGGTGGCCAGGAGAGACGCACCAGTTGGTGCTCGTGCCCACAAAACAGTCGTGGACGATGCGAGCTGCGTGAGGAGGGACCATGTCGCCTCGAAACATAAAGTCACATTAGGGAACAAATATTATACCATGGGATGTTCCTGATCAGCCAAAATAGTCATGTAATCCTCGGGAGAAATGCGAAGTTGCAGAGTACTCATGGGGTACATGGAATACCACGATATTGCTGCCCAAATTATCACCCAATGCCCACAATGTTTCCCTCTTCGAATGTAAACTCGTGCAGAAGTTGGAAACAGTGTGAAGCAAGACTCATCCGACCAAATGACTATCTTCTATTGCTCCATGGTACAGATTTTATGGTTTCGGCACCACGTCTTCCTGTTACATGCTTTTACGTCACTGATGAGTGGTTTTGGAATTGCAGCTCACCCTGCGTTTCTTTACTTATGGAGCTCTCTTTGTGTTATTTTGCAGCTGTCGTCTTACTTTTCGTCACAGTCCTCTTCAGTAACCACCAGTCACGATCACTCAACACACTCTTCCGTCAGCGTTGTGACTTGGCGGATGATGTTTTTCTGCTTTCCCTGCTCGCGGTATAAATCTTCGATACGGTGTCTCTTGAAACACCAAACACTTCTGCTGCCTTGGTTAAGGAAGCACCCACTGTAGGATCAGCAACAATTTACCGGCGTTCGAATTCACTTAGCTCCGACACGATGCTCTCACAGCAACACAGAACACTATTGTGACTACGACTGACACGTGCGACATATTGAGGACATCGCACACGTGTCGTCCGTGGTCAAATATGAGTACAACAACACAATCCGCTTGCTTGGCTGGCATCTGCATTTACTTTCACCCATGCATTCTTCGCGGTGTTTCCCTATTTATGTCCAACCCCTGTATACAGGATGTAAGTGAAACGTCTTTAACGTCAGTATAGTAGTGGGCGTGGGTGAATATGTGCCAGAACTAGGAGAGGGATGGTGGGGGCATAGGGCTTGGAGAGAAATATCTATTGGCTTGCTTGGTATTATACACAAATTAGCCTCTGCTGCAACGATCGTTTTCTATTTAATCACATACATTAGATTAGATGGAATAAAGTGAAGAAATTGGTGCCCTGTGAGTCCAGTAACTATTATTGTATCCTATTGCTTGCAATGCAAGAGAAGATCTACGCAGTTTCCTTTTACTGAATGATCCCCACGACTGGCTAAGTTTCACGGAAGCTCGAAATTTAGTGCAGTGCGAGATGCTTTTAATAGTTTCCACAATGAAACATTGTCTCAAAATATGGTAGAAAACCCAAAGAGATTCTGGTCGTATGTAAAGTACACCAGTGGCAAAAAACAGTCAATACCGGCACTGCGCGATAGCGATGGAATTGTTACCGATGATGGTGCCACTAAATCAGAGTTACTAAATGCAGTTTGCCGTAATTCCTTCACGAAAGAAGACGAAGTAAATATTCCAGAATTCGAAACCAGAACAGCTGTTAGCGTGAGTGACATAAGAGTAGGTATCTGAGGTGTTGCGAAACAACTCAAATCACTTAAGAAAGCCAAGTCTTCCGGTCCAGGTGGTATACCAATCAGGTTCCTTTCAGAGTATGCAGACACAATAGCGCCTTCTTAGCAGTCATATCCAACCACTCATTTGACGAAAGGTCTGTTCCTAAAGACTGGAAAGTAGAACAAGCCACACCAATATTCAAGAAAGGAAACAGGAGTAATCCATTGAATTACAGATCCATATCACTGACCTCAATTTGCAATAGGATTTTGGAGCATATACTGTACTTGGACATTATGAATCACCTTGAAGGAAATTACTTATTGATACATAACCAACAAGGATTCAGAAAATATCGTTCTAGTAAAATCATCAGACGATCAATTCCAATTACAAAATGATCTAGAGAGAATTTCTGTATGGTGCGAAAAGTGGCAATTGGCACTAAACAAAGAAAAGTGCGAGGTCCTCCACATGGGTACTAAAAGAAATCCGATAAATTTTGGGTATACGGTAGATCGCACAATTACGAGCAACTTAAATTGGGAAGAACACATAGATAATATTGTGGGGAGGGCGAAACAAAGACTGCGCTTTGTTGGCAGAACACTTAGAAGATGCGACAAACCCACTATAGAGACAACCTACATTACACTTGTCCGTCCTCTGCTGGAATATTGCTGCACGGTGTGGGATCCTTACCAGGTAGGATTGACGGAGGACATCGAGAAAGTGCAAAGAAGGGCAGCTCGTTTCGTGTTATCGCGCAACAGGGGTGAGAGTGTTACGCGAGTTGGGGTGGCAGTCACTGAAACAAAGGGGGTTTTCTTTGCGACGAGATCTATTTACGAAATTTCAATCACCAACGCCCTCTTCCGAATGCGAAAATATTTTGTTGACACCCACCTATGTAGGGACAAATAATCATTATAATAAAAAAGAGAAATCAGAGCACGAACGGAAAGATTTGGGTGTTCCTTTTTCCATTCGAGAGTGGAATGGTAGAGAAGTAGTATGAAAATGGTTCGATGAACCCTCTGCGGCTGTGCCGGCCGGTGTGGCCGTGCGGTTAAAGGCGCTTCAGTCTGGAACCGCGTGACCGCTACGGTCGCAGGTTCGAATCCTGCCTCGGGCATGGATGTGTGTGATGTCCTTAGGTTAGGTTAGGTTTAAGTAGTTCTAAGTTCTAGGGGACTGATGACCACAGCAGTTAAGTCCCATAGTGCTCAGAGCCATTTGAACCATTTTTTGAACCCTCTGCCAGGCACTTTAGTGTGAATTGCAGAGTAACCATGTAGATGTAGATGTAGATGTTTCGTTCTTTTTCTGTCCATATGAGAAAGTACAAAATATTCAACTGTAAACAGCCTGCACACACTATGCGATGAACTGTGGTAAACATCCTGATCAGGTATTCCTTAAACTGTCTTACGCGTATCGTGATAAAAGAAATGTTGTTGTGGTCCTCACTCTGAAGAGTTGGTTAATTCAAATCTCCACAAAAGTCTGTCTTGTGCAAGTCTTTCCACGTCTGCATAGTTACTGCGACTTCATCTGAACCTGCTTACTGCATTGAAGTTCTGCTCTCCTTGTACAATTTTTACCTCCCACACTTTCTTCCATTACCATATTCACGAGTGCTCGCTGCTTCAGTATGTACTCAAGCATGCAATCCCTTCTGTCAGTCAAGTTGTGCCATAAATTTCTGTTCTCCCCTTACTGATTCAGTATTTCCTCAAGGGTGATCCAGTTTACCGATCTCAGCTGCAGCACTGTTCCGTAGCACCACATTTCAAAAGCTTCTATTCTCTTCCCGTCTGAACCATTTATCGTATAAATTTCGCTCCCGTACAAGTATCAGGGCTATCTCACTTTAAATGTTATAGAGAAAGTGTTTCCAATCTGTAAACATTTAGGTTTTATGACGTTGCTGTTGCGTCCTCCAAGTTCTGAGGATTCTGAAGAATCATGGGACTAAGTTGTTGTCGTTCCCGACTACCAAGACTTTTATTTGTCTGGTTAATGTTAGACTTACAGTTCTTTGCTATTTAGGGTTTTATCTCTGAAAATAAAATTACCTACCGTTGAAAATTTCGAGAAACCGGTAAAAAGTAAGCTATATTTACTGAGAGGGCTCAGCTGTCGTAAAAAAAAAAAAAAAAAAAAAAAAAAACAGCGTCTCTCTAGATAACCACAGTGACCATGAGGGTTTTAAAACTTGTTTCAGCTATTTATTTGATTTATTTGTCTACATGAATTCATTGTAACTGTAAATAGCAATATTTTTTAAATATACAATAATCTATTCTATTTTTGTTTCAGGTAAGTGCCTCGATTCAACGACCTCAGCAGTACTGGATCCAGTAGACGTAAGTAGAGCGCTTTGACTATGGCTAAATGTATTTTTTTTGTTATTACAAGCATCTGAAATCAGAAACAGTTTACAGCTCTTATACTCGCTGTTGTTGTTGTTATTTCTGTTGTCTTATTCAGCCTAATTTGATGCAGCTATTCTTGCTCTCCTACTGGCCCGTGCGAGTCGTCTCATCTCCGAATGACTACTGCTACCTACAACCTGCTCGATATATTCAAGCCTTGGTCTATCTCTACAGTTTTTACGCCCTACATTGCGCTCAGTTACTAAATAAGCCATTCCTTCATACCCCTGGATGTGTCCTGTCAACTGATTCATTCTTCTACTCAAGTTGTGCCCTAAATTTCTTTTACTTCCATTTCAGTTCAGTACCTCTCTAGTAATTATCCGATCTATACATTTAATCTTCAGCATTTTTCTGTAGCATCACATTTCAAAAGCTTCTACTTTTTCCCAATCTCAACTGTTTATTATCCACTCTTCACTTCCATTCGAGGCAACACATCCAGACGGATAGTATCGGAAAAGACTTGTTGAGACTGAAATTTACATTCGATGTTAACAATTTTCTCCCTGTCAGAAAAGTTTTTATTGCTATTGCTATTGCAGTCTGCATTTTATATCGCCTCTAATTCGTCCTTCGTCATTTATTTTGCTACCCAAGTAAAAAAATTCATCGACCGCTTTTAGTGTCTGAGTTCCTAATCAGTATCGGCTGATTTAATATGAGTATATTCCATCACCCTTCCTTTACTTTTGTTGATGATCAATTTATAATCTCTTTTCAAGACATAGTCCACTTGTTTCAACTCATCTTCAATGTCCTTTGGCGTCACTGATAGAATTACGTCATCGGCAAAACTCTATTTTTTTATATCTTATCCCTGCACTTTAATTCGCTTTCCAAATTTCTCCTTGGTTCCCCATAACTGCTTGTTCACGTACAGACTGAATAACATCTGGGTTACATTACAATGCTGTCTCAAACTGTACGCAACCAATGCTGCTTCCCTTTCATGACCTACGACTATAAAATTACAGTCTGTTCTCTGTAAATGCCATAGAAATAGAATTTCAAAGAGTGTGTTCAAGACAATACGGTCATCAGAGATAGATAAATAAGAAAGTACTAAGCAACACCTTTGTAGGAAGAAGTAAATATACCAAAGGACAGATTGTGTCAGAACGGTTTATAACCTAAATATTCACTGCCGAAATCTGTGAACGAAACGTGCTGTATGTCAGTGACCGTATATTTCAGGCTGTTGAACATGTTTGACAGTAGACTGGAATAAAACGAGGGTGGTATATCATACACTTCTGGCCATTAAAATTGCTACACCGTGAAGAAATGCAGATGGTATACGGGTATTCATTGGACAAATGTATTATACTAGAGCTGACATGTGATTACATTTTCACGCAATTTGGGTGCATAGATCCTCAGAAATCAATATCCAGAACAACCACCTCTGGCAGCAATAACGGCCTTGATACGCCTGGGCATTGAGTCAAACAGAGCTTGGATGGCGTGTACAGGTACAGCTGCCCATGCAGCTTCAACACGATACCACAGTTCATCAAGCGTAGTGACTGGCGTATTGTGACGAGCCAGTTGCTCGCCCACCATTGACCAGACGTTTTCAATTGGTGAGAGATCTGGAGAATGTGCTGGCCAGGGCAGCAGTCGAACATTTTCTGTATCCAGAAAGGCCCGTACAAGACCTGCAAGATGCGGTCGTGCATTATCCTGTTGAAATGTAGAGTTTCGCAGGGATCGAATGAAGGGTAGAGCCACGGGTCGTAACACATCTGAAATGTAACATCCACTGTTCAAAGTGCCGTCAATGCGAACAAGACGTGACCGAGACGTGTAACCAATGGCACCCCATACCATTACGCCGTTTGATACGCCAGTATGGTGATGACGAATACACGCTTCCAATGTGCGTTCACCGCGATGTCACCAAACACGAATGCGAACCTGGATTCATCCGAAAAAATGGCGTTTTGCCATTCGTGCATCCAGGTTCGTCGTTGAGTACACCATCGCAGGCGCTCCTGTCTGTGATGCAGCGTCAAGGATAACCGCAGCCATGGTCTCCGAGCTGATAGTCCATTTGCTGCAAACATCGTCGAACTGTTCGTGCAGATGGTTGTCGTCTTGCAAACGTCCCCATCTGTTGACTCAGGGGTCGAGACGTGGCTGCACGACCCGTTACAGCCATGCGGATAAGATGCCTGTCATCTCGACTGCTAGTGATACGAGGCCGTTGGGATGCAGCACGGCGTTCCGTATTAACCTCCGGAACTCACCGATTCCATATTCTGCTAACAGTCATTGGATATTGACCAACGCGAGCAGCAATGTCGCGATACGATAAACTGCAATCGCGATAGGCTACAATCCGACCTTTATCAAAGTCGGAAACGTGATAGTACGCTTTTATCCTCCTTACACGAGGCATCACAACAACGTTTCACCAGGTATGAGAAATCGGTTGGAAACTTTCCTCATGTCAGCACGTTGTAGGTGTCGCCACCGGCGCCAACCTAGTGTGAATGCTCTGAAAAGCTAATCATTTGCATATCACGGCATCCTCTTCCTGTCGGTTAAATTTCGCGTCTGTAGCACGTCATCTTCGTGGTGTAGCAATTTTAATGGCCAATAGTGTATGTTCGGAAATGGACGGAGTGCGCGTGGCGACAACAAATCGTTCCGGAACACAGTACAGTGTTGCATCACATCCACGTCACCATCAATGTGGCCTCCATGGGATGCAGTATCATGCAGGATACACATAATTGTACTTTGGCTTACACCATGTTGGCGTGCCATTTGCATAGAGCTTGTTCAAGAGTTTGTATCAATTTCCTGTAGAACCCGGTCCTCCAAATCTGGTACGCACAGTTCAAATGGCTCTGAGCACTATGGGACTTAACATCTGAGGTCATCAGTCCCCTAGAACTCAGAACTACTTAAACCTAACTAACCTAAGGACATCACACACATCCATGCCCGAGGCAGGATTCGAATCTGCGGGCGTAGCGGTCGCGAGGTTCAGACTGAAGCGCCTAGATCCGCTCGGCCACAACGGCCGGCTGTACGCACAGTCAGCTGCCCCCTGAATAATCGTCTGTCTGAAAGGTCCCGTGATTTCACAAACGTCTAAAACGGCTTGAAATGTTGTGTGATGTGGCTGGTGTCTGTGATGGTGTTTAAAAATGGTTCAAATGGCTCTGAGCACTATGGGACTCAACTGCTGAGGTCATTAGTCCCCTAGAACTTAGAACTAGTTAAACCTAACTAACCTAAGGACATCACAAACACCCATGCCCGAGGCAGGATTGGAACCTGCGACAGTAGCGGTCTTCCGGTTCCAGACTGCAGCGCCTGTAACCGCACGGCCACTTCGGCCGGCTGTGGTGGTGTTTATTTCATATAGCCGTGCTGCCTCTCGACCGTTTCTACTTGCCTGGCCGTAGACGAACACCATCTCAGCTCGTTTCCGACGTGAATACATGGCCATTTTTCGGCTTACAGTATGCAGCATTCGGAACACACGGCACCTGATCAGAGGAACTTTAATTCGTCAGCGCCATCTACCGTGGCAACGATGCTTTTCCAGACACATGTTCATGGGGTCCCTTTTCCTCAATTTTCAGTCAGGAATCAATCCCTGAAGTTTGTCGGTTTCATTCATGTTCACCCTGTATAAACATTAGTTATGGTGATTTTCAGCTAAAAGTAACAGACAAAAATGAAAATGCTGTCCTCCAAAAAAGATTACTTGATTGACCCGTTATGATATTTCATTTGTTTGTGAGGGACAGTAATTGTGATGTCACTGCCAGACACCACACTTGCTAGGTGGTAGCCTTTAAATCGGACGCGGTCCGTTAGTATACGTCGGACCCGCGTGTCGCCACTATCAGAGATTGCAGACCGAGCGCCGCCACACGGCAGGTCTAGTCTAGAGAGACTCCCTAGCACTCGCCCCAGTGGTACAGCCGATTTTGCTAGCGATGATTCACTGTCTACATACGTTCTCATTTGCAGAGACGACAGTTTAGCATAGCCTTCAGCTACTTCATTTGCTACGATCTAGCAAGGCGCCATATTCAGTTACTATAATTACTATCTTCAAGAATGTATTCTGAACAGATAATATTGTGAATCATGTACCGTCAAGAGCGATGTTCATCATTAATGGATTAAAGTTAAGTATCAAACTAATTACGTCTGCTTTCTGAATTATCATTCCTTGTCATGTTCCAGACCTCACGTCAGTATAGTTCTTCGCTCCTCACGCCAGCCTGCGTGAGCTAAAACGCGTGCATTTCGGACTCCACTCGTAACACGGTGTTGGCTCTTCTGCTAACAGAAAAGTAATGATCTGGTAAATGCAAATGAGCAATTTAATCTCTTTTCAAATATAAGAGATAAAAGGTTATCAGGCTTTAACCAGTTTGAAAATAAGACGGAAACTTCCAGATGACACGATCAGACAGTTAATCTAAAATTAAATGCCGAACAAACGACATATATCGTAATGAAGTGACTGTAATGTTTTTCGCAAGAATGAATTAAAGCGACAAGACCCGTCTTGGAGATATTACCTTCACCAGATCGCGAGACGAGCGGAAGCTCGAGAATTGCACAGAATGATGATTGAAGCTTTTATGTAGTTATTGGTTACCGTTGTTATTCCCGACCTGTGCTCTAGAAGATATTTCAGTCCCGGCGGAGGTTCGAGTCCTCCCTCGGGCATGGGTGTGTGTGTTCGTCATTAGGATAATTTAGGTTAAGTAGTGTGTAAGCTTAGGGGCTGATGACCTTAGCAGTTAAGTCCCGTAAGATTTCACACACATTTGAACTTTTTTTTTTAAATTTCAGTCCATGTTCCAGTTTTTTTATTATTAAAAGCCACAGTGTGTTGAAAACGCTAAGACTGATAGTTGTGATAGTACTAACAAAAGCCACTAGATCGCATATCGAGCAAAAGCTCAGACAGAACCCGAGATTCCCCGAACTGTGGCGGAAACCGTTCGAACAGTGCGAGTCGTGTTCAAACAGCCCGAGTGTGTAGTGAGTTAGTTAGTTTGTTAGTTACGTGTTCCATTGATCAACAGCACGGAAAAACCGTTATGATGTGGAACGTGTCAAATGCACAAGAAATGCGCACAGGAAACAAGTCTTTTTTTTTTACATTATAGTTTTATACCTAAATATTTCTATTACCTATCCCATTGCCTTAAACGGCACAAAATGCACATATTGTATCTCCAGATTTATTTACTCATATTCAAGAATTTATCTCTGGTATAGAAGGAATTGTCAAGGAGGTATGATTTCAATTTGTTTTTGAAACTGTACATGTGGCATCGGTGGCTGGACCTCCCCTTGTGGGACTTCGACCATCTGGTGCAAGACTTTTTATTTGACGCCACTTCGGTGACTTGCTCGTCGGTGATGATGAAATAGTAATATGCCCTACACACACACACACACACACACACACACACATACGCACACAATTCCGAGTGGGTAAAAACACCGACGCGGCCGGGATTCGAACCCAGAACCCTATGAGCGTCAGCAGCGCTAACCACAAGAGCACGAACCGCTGACACAGCATGTATAATCTTCTAGGAAAACTGTTTTGTATGATTATAGGTTAGAAGGACTGGAAACAAACAGGCACCGCAAGGTCAGTTGTTGCTACTTTCATTCTGGTCATACTTCAGCTATCAAGGGACAGCTGACGAAGGTCTGAGAAGCCTAAAAATCAGACGGTGAATTAATAAACATTGCCTCAGATGGCGGTTTCTTTTATGACCTTAATGTCATTGTCGTGGAAATCTTGAGGTCTGTATGAACATTTGACACCTGTTGTCAGCCGGTTATTGTAAACAACAGAACAACGCGCTTGAGCAGTGAGGGATGTGGGTCTAGCCAGGCTTACGTAACAGGTACAATCGATGGGCTGCGAACGAGAACTTGTGCCTCCGCCAGCTCCCTGTGGCCTCAACGCTGACAGGCGGGGACTAGGAACATGTCCTTGTACAACGATTTAGCTGGCGGCTGTGGCCTCGCCCAAGAGCTGTGGGAGACTGGCTTTAATTTCTGTAGCGCCTCTGCCACAAGCCTGGTAGTCGCTCTAAACAAGCGAGCATTATGTAATAAATGATTATGACAAGAAATGAAACACTGCTAGATCTTGTATCTTACTTGGATTTTTCTGTCATAAAACCAATTCGATCAGTATTCTGAGATGAACTTCTAATAGTTCGGTTCTAGCCGCTTCAGTCCGGAACCGCGCAACCGCTACGGTCGCAGGTTCGAATCCTGTCTCGGGCATGGATGTGTGTGATGTCCTTAGGTTACTTATTTTTAAGTAGTTCTAAGATCTAGGGGACTGATGACCTCAGATTTTAAGCCCCATAGTGCTCAGAGCCATTTGAACCATTTTATAATAGTTACAAGACTAGGCTTCAAACAGTAATATATGTTTAAGGATACGTCTATTCGCTACTGAGCACGATCGAACTACACTACTGGCCATTAAAATTGCTATACCACGAAGACGACATGGTACAGACGCGATATTTAACCGACAGGAAGAAGGTGCTGAGATATGCAAATGATTAGCTTTTCAGAATATTCACGCAAGATTGACGCCGGTGGACGACGTTTGCAGCAGCGTGGACTATCAGCTCGGAGACCATGGCTGCGGTTACCCTTGACGCTGCATCACAGACAGGAGCGCCTGCAATGGTGTAGTCAACGACGAACCGGGCTGCACGAATGGCAAAACGTCATTTTTTCGGATGAATCCAGGTTCTGTTTACAGAATCATGATGGTCGCATCTGTGTTTGGCGACATCGCGGTGAACAAACATTGGAAGCGTGTATTCATTATCGCCATACTGGCAAATCATCCGGCGTGATGGTATGGGGTGCCATTGGTTACACGTCTCGGTCACCTCTTGTTCGCATTGACGGCACTTTGAACAGTGGACGTTACATTTCAGATGTGTTACGACCCGTGGCTCTACCCTTCATTCGATCGCTGCGAAACCCTACATTTCAGCAGGATAATGCACGACCGCGTGTTGCATGTCCTGCACGGGCCTTTCTGGATACAAATAATGTTCGACTGCTGCCCTGGCCAGCACATTCTCCAGATCTCTCACTAATCGAAAACGTCTGGTCAATGGTGGCCGAGCAACTGGCTCGTCACAATACGCCAGTCACTACTCTTGATGAACTGTGGTATCGTGTTGAAGCTGCATGGGCAGCTGTACCTGTACACACCATCCAAGCTCTGTTTGACTCAATGCCCAGGCGTATCAAGCGCGTTATTAGGGCCAGAGGTGGTTTTTCTGGGTACTGATTTCTCAGGATCTATGCACCCCCAAATTACGTGAAAATGTAATCGCATGTCAGTTCTAGTGTAATATATTTGTCCAATGAATACCCGTTTATCATCTGCATTTCTTCTTTGTATAGCAATTTCAATAGCCAGTAGTTTAGATTGTCTGTCTGATCGTGTCATCTGAAATTTTCCGTCTTATTTTCAAACTGGTTAAAGCCTGATAACCTTTTATCTCTTATACCTGAAAAGAGATTAAACTGCTCTTTTGCATTTACCAGATCAACACCGTCCCTCATAAACATATAAAATATCGTAATGGGTCAATCAAGTAACTGTCTTTAGAGAACAGCATTTTCATTTTGGTCTGTTACTTTTACCTGAAAATCAGCATAAGTAATGTTTATACAGGGTAAACATTAATGAAATCGGCAAACTTCCGGGACTGATCCCTGACTAGAAATTGAGGAAAAGAGATCCTATGAACATGTGTCTGGGAATGCATCGTTGCCTCGCTAGATGGCGCTGACGAATTAAAGCTCCTCTGATCACGTGCCGTGTGTTCCTTGTGTGCTGCATACTGTAAGCAGTAACGATTTGAGATGGTGTTTGTGTACGGCCAGGCAAATAGAAACGGTCGAGAGGCAGCACGGCTATATCAGACAAATACCATCGCAGACACCAACCACATCACACAGCGTTTCAAGCCCTTTTTAGAAGTTTGTGTGATCGCGGGACCTTACAGACAGACGAACATACAGGGGGCAGCTGACTGTGCGTACACCAGGTTTGGAGGACCGGGTTCTACAGGATATTGAGGCAAACCCTTGAACAAGCTCTAGGCAAATGGCCCGCCATCATGGTGTAAGCCCAAGTACAATTATGTGTATCCTGCATGATCCCATGGAGGCCACATTGATCGACTGTGGTGACGTGGGTGTGATACAACTCTGTACTGTGTTCCGGGATGGTCTGTTGTCGTTGCGCGCACGCCGTCCAGTTCCGAACACATGTTCACAGGATTCTTTTTTCCTCCACATTCAGTCAGGAATCCCTCCCTGCAGTTTGTTGGTTTTATTAATGTTCACACCGTATATCCTTGCATCCCGATACTCTATGAGAACTAGTGTTCTACATTTGTTCAAACAGTAATAGGAGGCTGTATAGCGGTAAGATTTAATACTATTTTCTCCAGTGTTCCACGAAATTATTAAATTTTAAGTACAGCCATAGCTTGTTGTGGCTAGTTCGTAGTTTCTTGCGTCTCCCTTGCACTCGCACAGGGCGAGTCAAATGTCACGTGGTTGTTCCAACAAGCTTGGTACTGCATCGAACGCGGCGGCGTATAGGGAAATCTCGGGCCTGTTCGAAAGCGAGTGTCGTTTGCCCAGCCCTACTATACGTCCTGTAACCATTATCAGATACGGTGCACGGCTATACAAACACAGGACGCGACACGCCCTGGCAGTCTGCAGTATGGCGCCACATGGTTATGACCGAGCGAACTGGCGCCGTGCTTAGCGCTCTGGACGCGAATTCGGGAGAACGATGGTTTCAAATCATCGTGATTTAGGTTTTCCGTGATTTCCCTAAATCACTTCAGGTAACAGCCGGGATGGTTCCTCTGAAAGGGCGCGACCGACTTCCTTCTCCATCCTTCCCTAATCTGATGGGATCGAGGACCTCGCAGTTTGCTCTCCTCCCCCGAATCAACCAGCCACCAACCATGGTTATGATCAGTCACGTCGTAGATGGCGCACGTAACAGGCACTTTATATTGCTTCCGCCAAGAGACATTCTAATGGCACGAGCTGTCCGCCGATAGTTGCGTCTGAGGACACAGTGGCACTAGAATCATGCCCTGCTTCCCTCATCTGCCATATAGTTAGCAGATGAACAGTCTTCCACCGACCGCGCATTTAAGCGGCGCCGGCCAGTGTGGCCGTGCGGTTCTAGGCGCTTCAGTCTGGAACCGCGTGACCGCTACGGTCGCAGGTTCGAATCCTGCCTCGGTCATGGATGTGTGTGATGTCCTTAGGTTAGTTAGGTTTAAGTAGTTCTAAGTTCTAGGGGACTGATGACCACAGATGTTAAGTCTCATAGTGCTCAGAGCCATTTTGAACCATTTAAGCGGCCACACCGCTTCACTGCCACGCATTTATCAACGAGCTACAGTCAGCTAACGTCGGACGTCGAAGTGTTTATCTATTAGGTGTCCGTGTACTGAACTTAAATACTCTTACCAACGGTAGACCATACAGAATTACATTTAGATTAGCTAGCCACTGTTCACTGAGTTACATTTAGACCAGTGTTCACAACTTTTACATTAGTGCCAAGTCTACCACCTGCTGTCAACAATAAGACA
The DNA here is from genome assembly GCF_021461395.2 of Schistocerca americana. NCBI lineage: Eukaryota > Metazoa > Arthropoda > Insecta > Orthoptera > Acrididae > Schistocerca > Schistocerca americana. The sequence continues at coordinate 362,144,585 of NC_060120.1, read as the reverse complement.
CGGTTCTTAGACCTACAGGTAGACCGGAAAACCGACAGGAAGCTGAGTAAGGGAAGGCAGAAAGGGAAAATCCCTCCTCTAGGATAAAAGAAATAACAGAAATCCACCACCCAAAACGCAGACAGAAACAACAGAAACAAACAACATTATTTTCATTTACACACTCGTATAGCGTATTTTTCCAACCAGAGTACACTATCGTAGTGCGAAGTGAAATACAACATTTGTGAGTCAGAACTTAGGTTTCACGTTGTAAAAATTATGATGTTATTAAAGTTGTGAAAGTTTCTTCTCATTATTGTTCTTAATTTAATTGCATGATACGTGCACTACTTCTCTCTGAATTATTAAGATCCTTGGGGCAGTCACCCATGACAAAAATAAGAACGAGACAGGTGAAGTATCTTTAGAATTTAAGATGAACGTAATAATCCCAACCTCAAAGGACGCAAGTGCCGTCAGGTGTGAATACTATCGAACCATCAGTTTAACAAATTATTGTTGCAAATACTAACACGAATTATTTGCAGAAAAATAGAAAAACTGGTAGAAGCTGGCCTCAGGAAAGGTCAGGATGGGTTACAGAGAAATGCGAGGATATACTGACCCTAAACTTATCTATGAAGATAGAGTTAAGAAAGGCAAACTACGTTTATAGTATCAGCAGATTCAGAGAAACTTTTTGGCAACTTTGACTGCAATACGCTCTTTGAAATTCTGGAGATAGAAGGAGTGAAATTCAAGGAGCGAACGGTTATTTACAGATTGTAAAAAACCCACGTTGCAGTGACAAGAATCGAAGGAAATGAAAGAGAAGCAATATTTGAAAAGGTAGTGAGACAGGGCTGTAGCCTCTACCCGATGTTACTCCACCTGAACACTGAACAAGCAGTAAAGAAACCAAGGAGAAATTTGGAAACGAAATTAAAGTTCAAAGAGGAAAAAATAAGATATTAAATGTGTTTGTGTGCATGGCCATCTTTCACAACAGCTATTAAATATCGATTATTATTGTTTTTTCCACCTTCAACTTATTGCAGTTGAAGAGCATTTTTCACCAAACGCGTTTCGCTTTTATTTATAAAGCATCTCCTGTAGACATTCTGGAAATAAAAAAAAAATAAAACTCCTCGACACAGGTCTGAAGCATAACTTCGGTACACAAACAGACGAAAAGTACATTGCAAAATTCATAGTTGATTCAAAAAGCATTCTCAAACAGGTAAGCAGACACTAAAAGCAACATAAACATTTGTCTAATGTAAACAGTAAACATTGAAATCAGAAACGTAATAACACATGTGAAAGGAAACACTGGAATCCAGAACAGTACAGACTCCACAACACTGGCAAAACTCAAAAATAAACTACAAGACAGCAACACCGTCATCGTAAAGGCAGACAAAGGAACAACAGTGCTACTCATGGCTACAGATCAGTACATTAACAAGACACACGAGTTCATCACAACAACAACAAAATACAAAACTGCAGTCAGATCCTACTGACAGGTTCGACAGCTAGTTGAGAAACACTACGGAAGACATTCAGTATACACTAGAAGACAACGAATGTAGTTTTTCAGGAGGTCCAACGACGTTCGTCAGCTGCATGACTAAGATCAGGATGTTCTACCTGCGCTTCACACGTCTTCTGCGTATGTGTGTGTTTTTGATAGGAGGCGGAGCTAGCATCAGGTGCAACAGAGAGTCAGGAGAAGACCGACAATACCAGTTAACAGCTAAATTTTGCAAGTCGATGAATACATTACTTTCCAGCTTTTATAAAGGATAGGTAATAAGATAGTATTGAATAAATTTTGTTAAATATGATGATATAAAAAGGGACGAAACGTCAAGTACCTTACGCAGGTGAAGATGATGATGGTGACAAGCTTGTACAACAATACACAGAGACCAGTGAAGTTAAAAGAAAAAGCTTAAAACTTGTAATCACACACTTATTCAAATACAGGGTGTTACAAAAAGGTACGGCCAAACTCTCAGGAAACATTCCTCACACACAAAGAAAGAAAATATGTTATGTGGACATGTTAGAGCTTCCATGTTAGAGCTCATTTTATTACTTCTCTTCAAAACGCATTAATCATGGAATGGAAACACACAGCAACAGAACGTACCAGCGTGACTTCAAACACTTTGTTGCAGGAAATGTTCAAAATGTCCTCCGTTAGCGAGGATACATGCATCCACCCTCCGTCGCATGGAATCCCTGATGCGCTGATGCAGCCCTGGAGAATGGCGTATTGTATCACAGCCGTCCACAATACGAACACAAAGAGTCTCTACATTTGGTACCGGGGTTGCGTAGACAAGAGCTTTCAAATGCCCCCATAAATGAAAGTCAAGAGGGTTGAGGTCAGGAGAGCGTGGAGGCCATGGAATTGGTCCGCCTCTACCAATCCTCAAGAAACTAAAATGAGCTCTAACATAGAAATTAAGCGTTTCCAAACACATGTCCACATAACATCTTTTCTTTATTTGTGTATGAGGAATGTTTTCTGAGAGTTTGGCCGTACCTTTTTGTAACACCCTGTATATACATGTACGCATATATATCGATGATAAAAATTTGTTCTGTATTGTCCATTAGAAATCAGAAAAGAGCGATGGCCATAAGACCTTTAAATCAAATCCATTCTTGTACTAGAGCGTTGACAACTACTATCTCATATATCTATGTTTAATGCTGCATGCAGCGCCTATTTTGTCGGCATTAGCACATCAATCTTTTTTTCTTGTTATATAATAAGAAACACGCATTTTAGCACAACTGCATGCAAAGTTGGCGTTTTACCGGATACTCTTGCAGGTGAACAAATATCACTACAAAACACTTTTCTTTTTTGATGACGTTTGTGTTACATAAGGTATGTTTTTTAAATGACTCGTTTCACAGTAGGCCAAGACAAGCATTACCAGCGGCGAAGAGTTCAAAATATAAACACCTAATAAAGCATTTCCATCTGAACAGCTACAGCTGCTGTTTTTATTCAGACTGTGCTGAGTCACATTAACGGTCGTGGAGTGTCAAAACAAATAAACTGTTCGGTATGTCTCGATGAACCTGCTACTTTAATAAAGACACCTGTACGAGAGTTATTTAAGCAGTTTCCTGACGCCAAGCACAAACAGTGAACAATTAATGTTCTTCCATAACGCTTGATACATTTGAAACTACATTCTAATACAAATGTTATTCAACTCCCGATTCACATTTTAGAGCTCACTAACGGTAAGTGACGAAAAAGAAGACATGTAGTTTGCGATATTATGTCTCAAAAAAGTTGAGGTCTTCAGAGACGAAGCACAGGCTCGAACTAGACGCACGTGGGACGGGAAATCGATCACAGAATCTGCGGGGGACCCATGCCGGTATTCAAGTGAAGTCACTTGAATAAACGTAGGAAAACCTAAATCACGAATGACAGTTAGTAATTTGAACCTCATTCACCCGTAGTAAGAGTTCAGTCTCCTATTCACAGCGCCACCTCTCTCAGTGAGTAATATAGAAAAACCTATGACCTTTCTTCTTGCCTTCCGTAGAACCTGTAATATCAGCAGAATTGTATTTGATGAGGTACGTCATCAACTTGTCCCATTAACATCAATGATGTGCACGCTCAGTGATGTATAGAAAAAGTATGAAGAACCCCTCTGCGGAGTTACACTACCGTCAACAAGAAAGCTTCACACGTGTCAGCCATGATGCAACTAGAGTACAGGATTGCAAGAACAGAACAAGTTTCGTCGCTAAATACTAAAAAGAAAATGAGCAGTGATTCATCTCCACTTCAGCCGTAAGATGTCAACGAAGCTAGCTCATTCCTGCTTCGCTCCGGTCCATTTTATTGTTCTAATTGTAGTTTTACTGTGACTTTCTCAGAAATTCACAACTAGTCTAATTAATCAGATTGGTTTCATTTGGTTAATACGCCGATAGAATTTTTTTCCTGCAGGTTTTCCACATCCGCATAAACGTTGGTACACTTTTCAATTTCTTCATTTGTTCTTAGTCTGTTTGTTCCTTCTTTAGTATACATTGGACCTGAAATTACATGCGGCTATCAAAAGAATGAACACATTTGGGCGAAAACGACTGATACGGCATCGGCATACGTTCACCCTACTCTCCAGCCGGTCGTCAGCCTGCGGAGTGGTGTAGTCGTTAATACACTGAGTTTCCTTTTGGGAGACCCTGGGTTCCAATCCCCGTCTGGTCATCGACATCTGACCCCATCACACACTTAAACGCCACTGATTCACTGTGTTCTCCGCGCATAACTAAGGAGCTTCTTCGACAATTAGTAAATTGCAACCAATAAGTGCGTAACTGGTAGTATGCTTTCTTAAAGCTCGCCTAATTGTCACATCTCTGTCGTCAATCAGTAATTTGAAAATAATTATTTAAAATCGAAACTAAATTTCCAAAAGAAAAGGCTGCCGTATTGTAGATGACATGCTGCACGGGGAAACTAATAGTTTAACAATGCTGTTATATTTTAGGGTAGAAAGGGAAAAATGTATCACAATAAAATACATGAGCGTGTAGGCTAACTAATTAAAACAGCTATTAAAATGAACTTGATTTCACTGCGTAACAATATGCACTTAATTTTCATAGTAAAAAGCCACTCAAATGGTTCAAATGGCTCTGAGCACTATGGGACTTAACTTCTGAGGTCATCAGTCCCCTAGAACTTAGAACTACTTAAACCTAACTAACCTAAGGACGTCACAAACATCCATGCCCGAGGCAGGATTCGAACCTGCGACCGTAGCGTCGCGCGGTTCCAGACTGTAGCGCCTAAAAAGCCACTCATAATGACGAAATATCGCCTAAACGTGTTCGAGAAGGGAGGACGGAAGATGAGCGTTTGACGACCCGTCGACGACGAGATCACCAGGGACGGAGCACAAGATCCAATTGAGAAGGTAAGTGCCCGTGCCGTTTCTAGGCAACCAGCCAGGCTTTCGTAATAAGTGATGTAGGGAAGTCACGGAAAACCTAAATCTGGATGACCGCACGGGGAACACGTGTCCAGCGTCTTAACACTCCACCATCTCGCACGATAAAACTTCTTTCGGAACAACAAAAAAAGTTTTTGCATTAAAGCACACCTACAAATTCCATACCGCTGTGGCTTTTAAGTTTTCATCATATTTGTTAAATTGCTCCAGGCGAAAGATGGGAAGTTTTCTTTCAAATAATCCACGATCGACTTCCTTCCTTTCAATTTCTGTTTAAAAATAATTGAATTTAGAAAACAACGTGTAACATGAACCATAATATCGAGGTGGTGTGCTTAACTATAGGGTGTTCATGATTAAAGTTTCAATTTCAAAACGCTATAGAAAGAGGACCACTGCTCAGAATGACGTCAAATTTGAACAGCATTCTATTGACGGAGGGGAAACGTTGTGGTACAGAAAAATTTGAACGAAAATTTGACCAGAAGATGGCGATGTAAGCATCATAACATAAATAGGTCGGCTACAAATGACAGATGAATCGTAATACGACGGCACTGGTTTGAGTTGCGCATGACACGATCCGTCTAATGTTGTTCGGCGATCAACAGTTGTAGCACTATTAGTTAGGCAAACACATCCACCACTCCAAGGTAGTACCACATGTTGGGAAAAAATCAGTTATTAATTGTCCTGAGGCTAAAAACAGCATAAAAATCAGTATGGCGTCGGTTTGTAACTGCCCTGAGGCCAAAAACCGCATAAATAGCACAATGACGTAGGTTTCCAGCTGTCGTGATACTGGTGCAAGATATGTACAATATGATCTCCATCGTTTTCTGTCTCAAGTAGAAATCCAGAAACAGCATGCTCCACTAGAGATCGGAGTGTCTCAGAGGTCACCTTTAGAATCCGTGCGCAGTGCGCGCCTTCACTTAAGCTACGTTGATTAGTGGAGCACTGAACATAACATCTTTCAGACAATCCCACAGCCAGGAGTCTCACCGGATTAAGATCGGGTGATTTGGACGACCATGCTGTAACGAAATGACAGCTGATAATTCTAATATTTCCGAAACGCCTCTGCAGCAGCCGCTTCGATGGTTGTGCAACGTGTGGCGACGAGCCATCTTGCATAAAAATGATCCTACCCCCTCGTCCACGCTGTCGAAGGGATGGAATGACGTTGGTGCGCAGAAGACTCTTATGGTGTTTACCAGTGACACTAAAGGTAAAACGAGTTGCAGGACTGATCTCCTCGATAAAATACATCCCTACGATAAACGATACCGTCAACCCGCACCACACAGTCACCTTTGCAAAATGAAGTGTTGCCGGTTGATGTGTTTGACGATTTTCCGTTGTCCACATTCTGAAATTCTGCGAATTGACATGATCTTGGGGATGGAAATGCGCTTCGTCTGTCCGCATAATTTTCCATGACCATCCATTCTCCACCTCCCTGCGAGCAAGAAATTCCAGAGCAAACGTCTGTCTTGTTGGCAGGTCAGCAGAAGCCAACTACAGGGTTATTTTTTATGGATAGAAATGCAGCTTGTTTCGTAGGATTTTATACACCAAACTCGCAGGCATATCCAACGATCGGGCAGTTACCTGTGCACTAAATATTTGCACACCACCGCTCGACACCTCCTGCAATGTCGTGGTCACATCTTCGACGTACTTCGGATCAACTGCTTTCTTCCTTCTGCCATACTGCACTTCAAAAGAACCTGTCTTCTCGAATTTCGTAATCATTTTCTCCAGGCCTTAGCAGACAACGGACCAATGCCTTTTTTCATACACTTGAGTGTCCGGAACTTCTGCAGGACTATCAGCGCGATGTAATCGTTCTTGTAAAAGAGTTTTACCAGCACCGCGCGATCCTTCATGAAGACATTCATGTTGGGCGTCTCGGACGTAAACTGAAGAACAGCCGTGTGCCGCCTGTCTGTTGCTGTACATATTCTGACGCTTACAGATTCATCTATATGTCATTTTTTCCTCTGATGTTTCCCTATATGTCAGTAATGCGCTGTTCAATTACACACCTCAAAAAAAGTTTTGCATCACCTCGGTTCCGAGAGTTCCGGAACCTGTACAGAAAATTGGAATAGAGATCAACAGAAACATCATTTCCGCCTTTTTTATTGCTCATGAAAACCACACATTGCATGTTGTACCACCATACAGCGAGACCTGAAGAGTTGGTGGTCCCGACTGCTTTACACACCGTTACCTCTAATACCCAGTAGCACGTCCTTTTGCATTGATGCATGCCTGTATTCGTCGTAGCATACTATCCACAAGTTCATCACGGCACTGTTGGTCTATATTGTCCCACTCCTCAACGGCGATTCGACGTAGATCCCTCAGAGTGGTTGGTGGGTCACGTCGTCCATAACAGCCCTTTTCAATCTATCCCAGGCAAGTTGGATAGGGTTCATGTCTAGAGAACATGCTAGCCACTCTAGTCGAGCAATGTCGTTATCCTGAAGGAACTCATTCATAAGATATGCACGATGGGGGCGCGAATTGTCCATGAAGACGAATGCTTCGCCAATATGCTGCCGATATGGTTGCACTATCGGTCGCAGGATGGCATTCACGTATCGTACAGCCGTTACGGCGCCTTCCATGGCCACCAGTGGCGTACGTCGGCCCCACATAATGCCACCTCAAAACATCAGGGAACTTCCATCCTGCTGCACTCACTGGACACTGTGTCTAAGGCGTTCACCCTGACCGGATTGCCTCCCAAGACGTCTCCGACGATTGTCTGGTTGAAGGCAAAAGCGACACTCATCGGTCAAAGGTACGTGAAGCCATTCCTGAGCGGTGCATCCGGCGTGTTGTTGGGCCCATCTGTACCGCGCCGCATGGTGTCGTCGTTGCAAAGATGGTCCTCGCCATGGACGTCGGGAGTGAAGTTGCGCATCATGCAGCCTATTGCGCACAGTTTGAGTCGTAACACGACTTCCTGTGGCTGTATGAAAAGCATTATTCAACATGGTGGCGTTGCTGCCAGTGTTCCTCCGAGCCACAATCCGTAGGTAACGGTTATCCACGGTAGTAGTAGCCCTTGGGTGGCCTGAGCGAGGCATGTCATCAACAGTTCCTGTCTCTCTGCATCTCCTCCACGTCCGAACAACATCGCTTTGGTTCAGTCCGAGACACCTGGACACTTCCCGTGTTGAGAGCCCTTCCTGGCACAAAGTAACAATGCGGACGCTATCGAACCACGATATTGAACGTCTAGGCATGGTTGAACTACAGACAACGCGAGCCGTGTACCTCTTTCCTGGTGGAACGACTGCAACTGATCGGCTGTCGGACCACCTCCGTCTAATAGGCGCTGCTCATGCATAGTTGTTTACATCTTTGGGCGGGTTTAGTGACATCTATGAACAGTCAAAGGAACTGTGTCTGTGATACAATATCCACAGTCAACGTCTGTCTTCAGGAGTTCTGGGAACTGGGGTGATCAAAACTTTTTTGATGTGTATATAATGTCATTCTGAGCAGTGGTTCTCTTACTACAGCGTTTGGAAACTGGAACTTTAATTATGGATACCCGGTACACACCAATGGCCAAATTCTATTAAAAACAATATAATGCAGTTCACCATCGAATGAATGAATAGCTATCCAAATGATGCTTTTTCATTCACTGTGCTGTGTAAGACTTTGTTCGGTATCCAATGATAGGAATTTGCACAGCAGTACCCTTTGTAGAAAGATTACACATGCTCGACGAGGTTCAAATCGAGTCACTCGATGGGGTAGTATAAATACGAACATCGTGTTCATTAAATCATGCCTTACTATAATTTCTTGAGAGAACTGGAGCATTGACACCTTGAAAGACAGGGGTCTTGTTAAGAAGCAGTTTACATTCTGTACCATGCCTCAGGTCACGCGCACTATACGTCACTTTAGTCCGCAGTTAATAGGTCGCTACTGGCAAGTGCCACGATCATCACAGGACCTTCTCCAAACTGGCAGCAGCATTCATGACGTCGAACGTGAAAAGATACTTCGGGACCCCATCAAAAAATTAATCCAAGACTGTATTAGAAGCAGGTGGACCTTTTGAATCGTATTACTGTGAGTGGTATGAGGTCTCGTGGATGTCAGCGTAGTACTTGCCAGTGTACAGCAGCACCACTTTACTGTAGACACGGATTTTAATGGCGTGCAGGTACGCCATTGAGTGGAAGTCGGTAGTCACGTCCGTGACCGCTAGCGTGCGCACCAAATCTCCTTCTTCCGCATAAACCGTCTGGGAAATTAGACAAGGTTAGCTACTCAATGATCGGTGAAGTAGAAGAAAAGATAACAATCCGTCCATTTTATTTGGACTGTTGAGCTCCGTTGCCGTTGATAATGATATTTCACTATAAAAATACAGCAACCAGCCACTTTTTAATGCGTTTTATTTATGCCAATATCCATTTCGGGTTTGCACCCATCTTCAGCTGGCAAATTACATGTATCTTCAGTTTCTACAGTGGTACAATCTCGACAGCAGTTTGGATGCTGCAGCTGGCCTGTGCAAAAGCAATGATTCCAATCATTTACTTCAATTTCACGAGTTTAAAGTTACGCACTATCAGTTGTTCATTTTACATACATTCTCCTCTACTTGTTTTTTCTTGGCGTTTCTTCTTTTTTGCAACAACACAAACACTTTATGTCACGTATTTTACACAGGTGCACTGCGTTATCCGCCATGTTGTCGACTGACAGTTTTTGTTCACATACAAGCGGTTTATCTATGGACAGAGTTATATTTTACGAAAGTTTTGAGGTTCTAAGATAAGCTACTGTTTTCTAAACATTGACTTGGGTGATAGAAGTATTCTAAGTACGATGTATACATTTTTTTTTGCTGTATTGAAGATAATAAACTAACATAACACATTTATACAAAGCAGTAATTCATACATTTACAATATAACAAAGATAGAATTAAGATTTTTATGTTGTATATTATTACATGCATTTGTTGGGTTTGTATTAGATTATGTTATTTCTTGATTGTGTTTAGTAAGTGGTTTGATAAGTAGAGTGTGAAAGTTTTTCAGAAATATTCGGTTTGGTAGCTCTGTTTGGTCGTTAAGTATGTCAGAAGGGGTTGCATGTTTATGTGAAAAAATTTCGATTTCTTCTAGGAGGTGCATTTTTTTTCCTTTGTTGGCTTGGTGGAGAACTTGTGTAAGTTATGGAATATGTCTGTTACTTGATGTTCTTCTTCTGCTACATGTTGGGCGAATGTGGATTTATTTAAGTTTTTTAAACGAAAAGCATCCATGTGTTCTCGAAACCATATGTTGAAGTTTCTCCCTGTTTGGCCTATGTATGTTTTTGGACATGAATTGCAGCTAAGTTTGTATATTCCTGATTTATTGTACGGTTTGGTATTATTTTTAATGTTATGGATAGCTTTTTCCTTTATTTTGTTATTTGTATAGTAGCTGATTTTGATATCTGTTCCTCGGAGCAGGTTTGCTATTTTATATGACAGCTTTCCCACAAATGGCAAGCTTACATATTTTTCTTTTGGCTGTGTTGCGGTATTCTTTAATGCTGTTTTGTTATTGTATTTGGTTATCTGGGGATTTTTCTTAGAGTTTAGTTTATCTATTAATTTTGGATTGTAACCATTATTGTAAGCAATTGCTTTGATGGTGTTTAGTTCTTCTATTTGGTCAGCTGGTTCTAGTAGTATTTTGTGCATTCTGTTTAGCATTGCTCTGTATGAAGCCATCTTATGTTTATCTGGGTGGCAGGATGATTTATTAATTGTGTTATCTGTGTATGTTGGTTTCCTGTATACTTGAAATTTGTGTTTGTTGTTGGAGCTACTTATGCAGAGATCCAGAAAATTTAAACCTACTTCTGTTTGGTGTTCTACAGTGAAGATAATGTTCTGACGCATTTTATTCATTTCTTTTGCAAGGTTATCAATTTCTTCTGCTGTGCCATCAAATAAGATCATTATATCATCAACATACCTTTTGTAATAAATTATCTTGTTTACTATCTGGGAGTTTTCTTTAAAAAAATTACATTCTAAGTTATTGATGAAAATATCTGCAAGTAAACTGGCAAGGCAGCTACCCATAGCCAGGCCCTCTTTCTGCTGGTACATTTTGTTATTAAAAGAAAAATAGTGGTGTGATAGTACTAGTGTTAATAGATCAATGAATTCATATATTTCTGGTGATGCCAAATTTTTATGTTTAAGTATATTGTTTTTAATTATTTCTATTGTTTCTTTGACCAGTATGTTTGTGATGTCAAGTGATGCAAACCTAGCAGTATCAGGAATCTGAATTTCCTTTAGACAATTAATAAGTTCATAACTGTTCTTTACTGAGTATGTCTCTTCAAATTTGCTAAGGATCTCATTCAGTTTCTTGCTGATTTTATAAGTTGGGCTGCTCTGAGAATTAACAATTATACGTATGGGACAGTTAACTTTATGGGTCTTAGGTTGTGCTCGTAGATGTGGAGCATAAGGGTTCATAACAGTGCATTCATGTATATCTTTTGCATTTAAGAGGAAATCACTTTTTTCATCATATTTTTAAGTTTATTCTGTAACTTAAGAGTGGAATCAGACTGAATTTCTACTATATTATTGTTACTGAAAAATTCAATGGTTTTGCTTACATATTCACTTTCATACATTACAACAATAGCATTGCTTTTATCTGCTTTTACTACTAAAGCTTTATTGTCACTTAGTTTCTTGTTAACACTTTTAAGTATTGTACTGTCAAGGTGCTTTATACTATTATTATTATTTGCTTTCTCTATTTGCTTGGTGATAAAATTGTTAACTTTGTGGCCTGTGGCAATCTGATCATTCTGAGTTAGTTTTGCAGTATCACAGGCTATTTTGGTGCCTACTATTAATTCTTTAATATTATTTTCTGTCAGAGTTGGGGTGATATTATGTTGAAGCCTTTTATTGAGCAAACTTACTTCTTTATCACTGAAAATGGTGTTAGTTGGATTTACTAGATGTTTGGAGAATTTATGCTTAGTGGAAGGTACATTGTCATTCACCTTTGGAATTTGTGACATAAGCTTTTTCAACTTATTGTTATACCTACATCTGACTTTATGCTGTTCTTTCATAGCTATTATACCGACAAAATCTAATGCATGGCTGAATTGTGTGGGAGTAAGTTGTTTACCTAGCTGTAAATGTAATCTATATAACTGGTGGTTTAAAAACTGCTTCTTTCTGTGTTGGTTTCGGATTTCAGATTGGAGCCATATAATTTCACTTCTTTCTTTAGCTATTTTCGCTGCTTTGCTTTGACTGTTGATGTTCACTTTGACATATTTTGGAGTTACATTCGCACTTAAACACTTTTTATTGAACTTGATACTAAGAATTGTTCTTTCTAACTTAATTTTGTACTTTCTGAAGGCATGTAAAGCTCTTAGTACCTGGCTAGGGAGTGTCAATAACAATTTGTCCATTTTATTTGCACTGTTGAGCTCCGTGGCCGTGGATAATGATATTTTACTATAAAAATACAGCAACCAGCCACTTTTTAATGCGTTTTATTTATGCCAATATGCATTTCGGGTTTGCACCCATCTTCAGCTGGCAAATTACATGTATCTTCAGTTTCTACAGTGGTACAATCTCGACAGCAGTTTGGATGCTGCAGCTGGCCTGTTCAAAAGCAACGATTCCAATCATGTACTTCAATTTCGCGAGTTTATAGCTACGCACTATCGGTTGTTCATTTTACTTAGATTCTCCTCTCCTTGTTTTTTCTTGGCTTTTCTTCTTTTTTGCGCCCTTTCCGAGTTAATTAGCATTTAAGTTAGCCAATCAGCCCGCTGCTTGTGCAAATTCAAGCGGCACGCCAGATACGATGTAGCCAAACGTATTTCGTTTCCTAAAGTCAAACGAGAGGACAATACAAAAACTGGACATAGGACAGTAGTTAACGATCGAACCCGAGCCAAGTCTCTTGCTCTATCATCTATGCTATGAGAACAACTAATATTACTTGTATCTGAAGGGCCGCTTGAATTTGCGCGCACAACGGCCTGATTGGCTAACTTCAACACTAATTAACCCGGAAACGGCGCAATGTATCGAATTTTTTCCTACCGATTATTGCTCAACCCAACCTACCTGAAACATCCTTATAAGCTTTCCTGACTGTTTCTGACCACCCTGTGTATGTAGATGTAGATTAACGCACAAATCCAAGCGTGGTGAGTCCAGCGGCGATATCGCATTAAAATGAAATGCCACACAGATCTTGTTCTGGCAATCTGGTCACCAAAATTGCACTAAGATCTAGTCTCTCGTTCCTTTTGTACTCGATTTTCAACCAGTCGCTTCATGCCGTTGCCATCATTTGCCCATTACACGAATCTTGATGAAGATATTCTAGATTGCCGCCCAGTACGTGATGTTCACTTCGCGCATGTCGCGTATGGCTCGCTTTGCGTAACATGATTGTTCGAAATACTAGTTTTTTCTGAGGTAAGGGGTGATTACACCTTCTTCAGGAATGTATATCGCCGTTCTCTGCGATGTCTAGCGTTCCCGTCACCCATGATTGCGTGCCTACGTACGAGGGTTGCCCAGAAAGCAATGCACCGCTTTTTCTCAGTCGAAAGGAATGCTTCGAATGCGAAACGTTACGTATGTATTATTTGAAGTCTCCTGAGAGAATGCGCCAAGTTTCCGTCACTTCCGACAGATAGCGTAGCTGCAGGACAGTTTTAAAATGGCGTCTGTAGGTGATGTACGTACAAGCAAAGTGCCGTCATTGAATTTCTTACTGCAGAGAAAGAAACTGTCGAGAACATTCACAAACGCTTGTGCCACCAGGACAAGGATTGGTACCGACAGGGCATACACACCCTTGTTCTACGCTGGCGGAAGGCCAAAGAACGGGATGGAGATTACGTGGAAGAATATGGTGTGTAGATAAAATACCATTCTTTCGTATGTGTAATTCTGATTATCTTCAATAAAGAATTGTTGAAGGAAAAAAATGCGGTGCATTGCTTTCTTACTTTCTGGGCATCCCTCGTATATACCTTTTCAAGTTGTATACTATGCATAAATTGAAGATGGAGAGGGGAAAAAGCAAATGAAAGGGAAAGGGATGACCGATGTCAGCTGCATCGGGACATTACGTGGAATCAGCAGTGACGAGTGAAAGTATATTCCGGAACGGGATTCGAACTTACTACTTACTAGGCAGGCACTTAAACCACTGCACCATCCGGGACACAGTATTACCGCAACTGCGCGGACTATCTCTGCACCCCTCACGGCGGATCCACACTACCACCGAGCGCCACCTACCCACACTCCCTGTTCATTTTCTCCATGCTCGCTACTCTGAAATTCCCGCAGGAGGTCGGACATACTCGTACTTGTGCATCCGCACTGAAGATGGTAGATCCTTTGTCCATCCAGGCGAATCAATTATATTAATCTGTGGTGTCTGTTCTTTCGGATATATCCGAAAGAACAGACACCACACATTCATATAAGTTGTATTCCCTAAAGTTGTGTATGCTGTTGTCATTGTGAACATCGTGACATTCGATACATTGGCAGGTTTTCGATGCTCTTGATCTAACGAACGGTGGTTCAATATTTTTAGAAAGGACCAGAGTGTAACACATAGTCGAAGACGAGGTCTTTGCAAGTGAAACAATCTCCATTAAGAGAATAATGGTGAAGGAAATGAGTGGTGATCTTCTTGAAGGTATCACCCTAGTTTTCACAATAACTCTTTTAGGAACCACACGGGAAACAAAATCAGGGTGCCCATACTGGGATTTCAACCCTGTTCCTTCCGAATTCGAGACCAGTGTAGCAGTCACTGCCCCAACTCGCCCGCTGCCTGTTACAGTAAGCTGAAAGTCTCTCCTCTGCTCCGTTCCTTAGTTAGTTCGTTAGTTAGGTTTATGTTCCGTGGACTATTTTTACGATTACTCGTAAGATGTGGAAGAAGTCGGTTTACATTATCATTAACTGTTCATTTGTAAGTATGTCTATAAGCTAACCATTTACAATTTTTTTTATACAGACATGAGTTAGTAATTCCTCTCCATCGCCTTTAGCAGGTACAAAAATAGAAATTGTTCTATGGAATAGAAGGAGTTGTCGAGGAGAAACTGCTTCAGTTTGTTTTCAAATTTAGCTTCGGTATCTGTCAGACATTTCATATCACTGAGTAAGTGATCAAGCGTCCGGTTGTAGCACTGTGCTCCCATTTCTGTGCTTAAGCAAATCTTAATGTGGAGTAATGGTTATCATTTTTTCTTCTGATATCATAATTATGTGCGTAATTGTTCCTTTTGAAATGCAGTGGATTATTCACAACCAACTTCATAAAGGGAATGAATGTACTATGAAGCAGCAGTCGCCGGCCGTTGTGGCTGAGTGGTTCTAGGCGCTTCAGTCTGGAACCGCGCGACCGCTACGGTCGCAGGTTCGAATCCTGCCTCGGGCGTGGATGAGTGTGATGTCCTTAGGTTAGTTAGGTTTAAGTAGTTCTAAGTTCTAGGGGACTGATGACCTCAGATGTTAAGTCCTATAGTGCTCAGAGCCATTTGAACCATTTGAACCAAGCAGCAGTCAGAATGCCTAACTTCTTAAACAGATGTCTACAAGATGATCGTGGGTGAACGTCACATATAATCCTTACAACACGTTTTGAGCAAGACTTTCTTTCTTAAAGGTGAGTCACCCCAGAACACTAATCCATAAGATATTGTTGAATGAAAATACGCAAAATATATCACCTTAATGATTTGTCTCTCCCCGAAATTTGCAATGATTCGAAGCGCAAATGAGGCTGAACAAAACTGTTTCGGAGTTCTAAGACGTGTTTCTCCATTATAAATTCTCACCATTGTGAACATATACAAATTCTGAAGTTTTCACCCTAATTATTATTCCCTTACCATGTGTTACACGAATCAATGATGTAGTACATGTAGATGTACAGAATTCAATGTACTGTGTCTTTTTGAAATTGAGAGTGAGATCATTCGCAGAAAACCACTCAATAATACTTTTAGGAACGTTATTCACCATTTTCTCTGTTGCTGTGTATATGTTTGAATTGGCTAAAATACTAGTGTCATTCGCAAAAAGATCTGAGTCTGCTTGCTTTATATTAGACGATAGATCTTTTACATATATGAGAAACAATAGTGGCCGTAAGAGAGGGCCTTGTGGAAACCATATGAGCTTTCTCCCAATCCAGAACAATCTCGCCTGCTCACTTTAGTTGAATTATTAAGTACAACTTTATGCATCCTTTTGGTCAGATGTGACATTATCAAGTCGCCTATTATGTCGCAGGCAACGGCCTTGCCGCAGTGGATACACCGGTTCCCGTGAGATCACCGAAGTTAAGCGCTGTCGGGCGTGGCCGGCGCTTGGATGGGTAACCATCCAGCCGCCATGCGCTGTTGCCATTTTTCGGGGTGCACTCAGCCTCGTGATGCCAATTGAGGAGCTACTCGACCGAATAGTAGCGGCTCCGGTCAAAGAAAACCATCATAACGACCGGGAGAGCGGTGTGCTGACCACACGCCCCTCCTATCCGCATCCTCATCTGAGCATGACCCGGCGGTCGGATGGTCCCGATGGGCCACTTGTGGCCTGAAGACGGAGTGCTATTATGTCGCACTATTCTAACCATCAGCTATTATTTAAGTGAATCACCATTTGTAGCACAAAGAGCTGGTAGAAGACTCAAGTCGCTGGTGGGTCTGCACTTTCCGAGCTTTCCCACAGGTGTTCTGTGGTACGTGGAAGAAGATTCACACAGTAAACACGATAATCGAAAATCTTCCACAGTGCCAAGTTACTTCTCAAGCCATTATCGTTCTCTTCTAGCCGTCTAAAAGACACTGGAAATGCATTGCTTTGCTGAAAAAGTTATCAGGGAAATTTGAGCGTAAGGTGTCACAGTAATAGAGGTTATTCTTGCTTCTTTCATAAGTTGTAGGCCTGATTTATCCATCTGATCTTCAGCAGTCTCCTGTGGACTACCTTTTGAAGATTTATAATCGTTTTATTTCCGTCTTCCGCGCTGTCCACGTTTCACATCCATGATTTACAGAGCTTTGCTCTAGGCATATGTTTTTAATCTTTTTCTGAAGATTTATGTTTTGCGGTGTTGTCAGTTGTCTCTTTGTATAGAAACCCCATATACTTCTTTCAGTCCCCATTGTCTCTTCCTTATTCACCTGTTCTACTCTCAAGGCTACAAAAATCGTCCTCTTCTTGAAGATTCTCCTGTCCCAGTTTAGCATTAACGGTATTGCATGTCCACCTACTACACCATTACCTAGTTTTCTTTTACGATCATATTATCGCCAGCACCCAGCACACATTCTAGAGTGTAAATCTAGCTTGCGTCCGCAGTAAAGTACTGGACGTGCACCCTGGGTAACGTTAAATGAACTACAACGTCTTGGTAGACAGGTCTTTATTGATCTTCCTGGCTACAAGCGCGCACACTAACTTATCAACCAAACACTAGCAAAGGCTCACAGGACCAAGTGACTAAAATCTGGGATCTTCAGTCCTTGTTTGCTAACTAAATATAGAAGGAATTATCTGAGCTAAAAGTGATAACTTGCAGATTTTTTAAATTAATGATACTGACGTAGATTTAATCAACGAACCCGAGCATCAAACGAATAAGATCTTCGTCAAAGAGGAAGGATACAAGGCTATAAGCAACTTACCACAACGTCATGGTGACGCAACTTACCACAACGTTCATGGTGTTCCTACTTACGTGAGAGCTAACATTGATCATGCACACCTACAACTGATGAAAATCATAGTATTTCACTACCCATAATATCTACAAACCACCTAATATAGAGTGGCCGTAAATTTCCTATCTATTACTGGCCATCCGTCAATGTATGCTGGCGATTTTAACAGCCACCACGAGCAGTGAATGTTTGCATGGAGCTTTTGTTGACTGGGTTGAAAATAACAACCTTTATACGTAGGTTTAGACGCCGAGAATTTGGATACATTTAGATCAGCTGCATGGCAGAAAGGCCATAACCCAGATCTCTGTTTTGTCTGCCATGATCGTAAAGTCTTGTTAGCTTTTCCGTGTAGCCAACTCAGACCTGTTATTCTCAATATTGGCTTATCCATCCCACTAGTTAAGTCAGTTCCACGACCTAGATGGAATTTTAGAAGGGCAAACTGGCAGCGTTTCTCGGACCACCTGGACAAATATATTTGTTTCATTTCACCAGAACCCCAGTACTACAGTCGTTCTGTTGGAGCTGTTCTTGCGTCTGCTAAGAATCGTATATCTCGTGGATACAGGAGAGAATATGTCCCAGGGTTAGATGAGGGATGTGAACACCTATACGAACAATTTGACAGAAGTGGCATTTTAGAAGAACTTCTTCATGGTCTTGATAACGCAAGGAAAGTGCGCTGGTCTGAGACGATAGAAAATTGAATTTCAAACATTTAGGTAGGTAGGCTTGGTCATTGTTTCGTAAATTGGGTGACTTCTTTAATAAAGAAGCCTGGTATTTCAGTTAATCATATTGATAACCATATAGTAAAAGTGTCCATATCGTCCAGGGATAAACAGCACACCTTCAGGATCAGAAAAGAGCTAACAAATCTAACAGCCTAGTCTGCAAGCGATTCAGAATCCTCTCTCCCATTTCTCCCAGATGAAACAGAGGTCACTTTAGCAGAGGTTACAAGTAGTAAGGCTCCAGGGTCTGATGATACACGTCCAGAATTTTTATCCCATCTTGGGAAAAGCACTGGCTGACTTGTCTCTTCCCTATCATTTTGAACACAGATACACTCCCCAAGGCATTGAAAAATACAAAGATTGTGGCAGTCTTAGAACCTGACAAATCATCGGATCTCCCCCAGGACTTTCGGCCAGTTCCCGTGCTTAGCTGCACGTATAACTATTGGAGAAACTTATTTGCAATAGAATTATTGGATTTGTTTCAAAACACATTTTAATAGAAAAACCGCGATTTAGGCAACACCGAAGCTGCAACGACCAGGAACTACCTCCGATAGCTTTCATAGCGGCCGGTTACCAGGAGAAACTAGAAACATCTGTGGCTTTCATCGACCTTACAGCAGCATAAGACACCGCCTGGAGGGAAGGGATGACTTATAAATTACTGAAAATATTCAAATGTCAAACAGCAGTATCTCTTATTAATAACATGAGAAATAATCGAGACTCTCAGCTTTGCTTGGGTGAAAATAGAATCTCAACGGAAACTAAATTATGGTCTGCCACAAGGTATAGGACTCGCATCTCTCCTGTTCAGCTTTTATATTTGTGACCTTCCAAAGACATCCTCAAGGAAACTCTCCTATGCGGCCGATATCATTCTGGCTCGCCAATCAAAAGAGTTTGGTCAGTCAGACAGAATACTAACAGAGGACTTAGCGGCCCCTTAACCCACACTTTAAAAAAATGGAAACTGAAGATCAATACCAGTAAGAACGAGGTTTGTATGTTTTACCTTAACAGCAAACAAGCAAGCATTGAGCTCAAGGTGCAATTCAATAGCAATATTGTACGTTACAGCCAGTACCCCAAGTATCTTGACATCACACTCGATCGCACTCGACCCTTTAAAAACGTCTCACAGACACGTCAACCTAGATAAAAACCCGCAGTAACATCATTCAGAGGTTGTGTGGCACAACATGGGGGGCTTCAATGGAGACTTTGCGTACATTGGCTCTTGCTCCATTTTTTTCAGCCACAGGGTATAGTGCTTCATTGTGGTGTAATAGCTGTCATACCAGCCTCTTCGATTGGCAGCTCAACAACACGATGCGCATGGTTACTAGTCTTATCAGACCAACTCCTGTCGACTGGCTTTCCCTGCTAAGCAATATCTACCCACCACCGATTTGCAGAACTGAGACCCTGCTTAGGGAATATGGAAGTACCTAATTATCACGACATACCTGTCTTACGGAGAAATAGGCTCCGTTCGAGACACACGCCACTAGTGTACGCTGAACAGTAACACTAAAGTAAGAGAGTTCTGGGGCAAGAACTTCCAATCCATCGTAAAGTAACAAGAACGGTAATGGTTCGAGGAACGTAACTGTGATATCGTGGGTGTCTAACTTCACAGGAAACGTGGGTCAAATTAAACAGAATCCGCACTGGATGTGGTCGGTGCTCTGACTCAATCTATAAATGGGATATTGTGGATCTCCGAGTTGTGACTGTAGTTCACTGAAACACCCTATCATACATAAAGAGAGAAGTGCTTCCTACAATGCTATAAGGGCACGTGTAATGATTTTATGAATGCCAATGCCATAGCGGTGGAATGGATTAGAAACCTAAATTTTAATATTTAGTCGATTTATGTTTAAAGCAACGGCACTCATTACATATTATAGATGTATTAGATGTGTGTGTCATACGAAAGCTGATGATGAAGCACACATTCCATTTCATTAAGTACCCAACTCCATGCCTTTTCATTCACTTTCGGCAATCACTACTTTGTCGAAAACCCTATCTCGTTGATTTTCTGCACTTGACAAACATTTCTCCCACTGTAGTACTATGTCACTAATGAAAGTGAGCAATTCTGTATTGCTCCTTTTCTCATTTTGACTGGGCTCGTATTCTGAAGGAGTCATTTAGATTTAGATGCACTGTTGTTTACCTGGACCATAAGGCTACAGCCAATCCCCTTCGACATGACCCCAATAAAACTACCGGCTCACATATAACAATTTCGATGTTGTCAACGCTTTGAATTCCAACTATGCTTACTTCTCGTGGTAAGATAGAAATCACATGCAAGTGAGAGTGGATTTGTAAGCAAATCCCGTAAGAGCACCTTCCGAATGGATGAAAACCATACAGGATTCCGCGAAGCACGTAGCGCAGGCCTCATCCGATAGGAGTTGATTCTGTGACTTTTATCGACGATCGTACCGAAATCCACCCGTATAAACTGCTTCCTTCACCCAGGAAAGAAGTGCGCTAAATGCTTACAGGTGACTTCTCTCTGCCTTTGTAGCATTACTTCTCCGTAGTAGATGGTGTGGTGAACGCCGGTCGCGGTGGCCGAGCGGTTCTAGGCTCTTCAGTCTGGAACCACGCAACCGCTACGGTCGCAGGTTCGAATCCTGCCACAGGTATAGATGTGTGTGATGTCTTTAGGTTATTTAGGTTTAAGTAGTTCTACGTTCTAGGGGACTGATGACCTCAGATGTTAAGTCCCATAGTGCTCAGAGCCATTTGACCATTTTTTGGTGTGGTGAACGTTATGAGCTGTATGTACATGGTCGAAAGGGTAATTAGATCGCTTTATGTAACAATTTATGCTTGCTGAACAACAACAGTGACAAAAATGGACATCAATATAACAGTCTGTTGCAGAGAAAGCGATCTAAAGCAAATATTTTGTAAAAGAAAACTTTATCTGTCATAGGTTGCGTAATTATAGCGTTTATTTGCGGTGCTATTTGCCAGTTTCGGTTAACAAGTCATTATTAAACCACACATACAGTAACATTATGCACAATATCGTACGACGTGTGGCATGCAATTCAAGTTATTAATCCACATGTAAAGCCACACGTGAATAACAGCATTCTCTGTATGGAACACGGCCGAAAGGACAGTATGTTGTGTAAAAGATCCATGTACAGTATAACTTGAGGGTCAATATACCGTCCATTCGCTACAAAACCACATCATAACATGTGCGAACCACAACTAATACACTCGTAACTACGAGGGCAGTTCAATAAGTAATGCAACACATTTTTTTTCTCGGCCAATTTTGGTTGAAAAAACCGGAAATTTCTTGTGGAATATTTTCAAACATTCCCGCTTCGTCTCGTATAGTTTCATTGACTTCCGACAGGTGGCAGCGCTGTACGGAGCTGTTAAAATGGCGTCTGTAACGGATGTGCGTTGCAAACAACGGGCAGTGATCGAGTTTCTTTTAGCGGAAAACCAGGGCATCTCAGATATTCATAGGCGCTTGCAGAATGTCTACGGTGATCTGGCAGTGGACAAAAGCACGGTGAGTCGTTGGGCAAAGCGTGTGTCATCATCGCCGCAAGGTCAAGCAAGACTGTCTGATCTCCCGCGTGCGGGCCGGCCGTGCACAGCTGTGACTCCTGCAATGGCGGAGCGTGCGAACACACTCGTTCGAGATGATCGACGGATCACCATCAAACAACTCAGTGCTCAACTTCACATCTCTGTTGGTAGTGCTGTCACAATTGTTCACCAGTTGGGATATTCAAAGGTTTGTTCCCGCTGGGTCCCTCGTTGTCTAACCGAACACCATAAAGAGCAAAGGAGAACCATCTGTGCGGAATTGCTTGCTCGTCATGTGGCTGAGGGTGACAATTTCTTGTCAAAGATTGTTACAGGCGATGAAACATGGGTTCATCACTTCGAACCTGAAACAAAACGGCAATCAATGGAGTGGCCTCACACCCACTCCCCTACCAAGAAAAAGTTTAAAGCCATACCCTCAGCTGGTAAAGTCATGGTTACAGTCTTCTGGGACGCTGAAGGGGTTATTCTGTTCGATGTCCTTCCCCATGGTCAAACGATCAACTCTGAAGTGTATTGTGCTACTCTTCAGAAATTGAAGAAACGACTTCAGCGTGTTCGTAGGCACAAAAATCTGAACGAACTTCTCCTTCTTCATGACAACGCAAGACCTCACACAAGTCTTCGCAGCTGAGAGGAGCTCACAAAACTTCAGTGGACTGTTCTTCCTCATCCACCCTACAGCCCCGATCTCGCACCGTCGGATTTCCATATGTTTGGCCCAATGAAGGACGCAATCCGTGGGAGGCACTACGCTGATGATGAAGAAGTTATTGATGCAGTACGACGTTGGCTCCGACATCGAGCAGTGGAATGGTACCGTGCAGGCATACAGGCCCTCATTTCAAGGTGGCGTAAGGCCGTAGCATTGAATGGAGATTACGTTGAAAAATAGTGTTGTGTAGCTAAAAGATTGGGGAATAACCTGGTGTATTTCAATGCTGAATAAAACAACCCCTGTTTCAGAAAAAAAATGTGTTGCGTTACTTATTGAACTGCCCTCGTATGTATTATTTTACGAAATATCTGCAGTTCGTAGATCCACATATGAACAAGATTACCAAAGAAAATGAACAGGTGAATTTCTGTTTGTTGAATTCACCATTAGAAATCAAACGCTTTTTAACAAAAAAAAGATTACTAAGTTCACTAAAAGTTTCATTCCAGAGTAACATGGTCAAAATGCATGTACACAGGAATATAGCGCTCTGTGTTTAAAACCCGGCGACAATCAAGAACCATAGTATTTATCTGTGCATGAATTTTGAGCACGTTAGTACGAAACGTAATCGCTATTGCTATTTAAAGTGGGCATTATGGGCTGAAATTAGTGTTCATTTGAAAAAGAGGTATGACGATAAAATAAACAAAAAACTGCAAATCGTGACGCAATAGTAAACTAGTCTTCCAGTGTTCTCTTCCAGCCATCTGGAAACACTGGTAATGCATTGCCTCGCGGAAAGAGTCACCAGGGAAATAAGGGGGCGTTTTGTTACAGTAGCAAACGTTATTGTAATTTCTTTCATTGATTCTAAGCTTGGTTTAGCCATTTGATCTTCAACAGGCTGCTATGCACTACGCTTCAAAGACTTCTAACAGTTTCATTACCGTCTTTACCATTGTCCATGTTTCGCGCCCATAATCTACAGAACTCTGCTCCACACGTATCTTGTCTTGAATCTGTCCCTGAAGGTTTGTATTTTGCGATGTTATAAGCTGTTTCTTTTTACATAAAACCGTTTTTGCTTTGTGCAGTCCTCATTGTCACTTCCCTCCTTATCTCTTCTTCTTCCAACGCTTCAGAATTCACCTACCTCTTCAAGATTCTGTACTGAATTTATATTTATAGTTTTTTCTTTCGTAGCTAGCAGTCCAGAGACGAACACAAAGATCGTATGGGGCAAACAAATTCTTTCAACAGAGTATGAACTTTTATCTTTTATTGGTACGTATATTTCAACTTAAATATCTGTGTATAACTGTTACAAATAAATTCTTGTATTCTCTCTAAAGGAAAGACATACCTGCTAGATCTGAAAGAGTGAAACTAGGACAAGAGAAGACACAGTGTGAAGATATACTTTTATTCACATCACACTTTAAAGTATCTACCTGCATTCATTCATATCGTTTCATCTTATATTTTTACATTATTTAAAGAAAACATGCGTTTGAAAAGAGAAGTATGGAGGAAGAAAGAGATAAGGAAGAAATATTGACTATTAGTATCAGAATTACGTGTACAGGTAATGTTTAACTGTCTCTAGATCAACACTGTTTCTGATGTTCATCTATATGTTTCAATTTGTTTTGTCTGTTCGCTCTGACTTTTAAGTCTCTTACTAACCCTGTCAGCAAAAGATAACTACAAGCTCTTTGTTAAAACTACAAAGGAGGGTTTTTTTCCTATGTAGATTTCGAACACTCAGTCGCCTATAGCGATGACGCAGTGATTAAGCCACTGTACCATGGTGCGGAAGGACAGGGGTTCCAGTCCTCATTCGAGTATAACATTAAGGATTTCAATAGGTTACTTAAATTTCTTAAAGAAAACTGTGGGCTGATTCCCTTGAAAAAGACCTGGTCACTTCATCCCACATCCCTGTCGATTGTGAGCCAGTGGACCATTTCTACAGTAGGATATTAAATCTTAATCTTCCTGAGTGCTTCCACAATCACTTTCAGAATCTTTTAACTACCGTACTTCCCCCACAGTCGTACGTTGCGTGTTTATTAGTACATATAACACCGCACTGGCACTAATTTGTTTCAGTTTAAATCTGCGTCGGTATGCAAGTTGAAGCAGCTGCGCAGTTAGGAAGTGAATCATTTCTTGTGTCGCTCAGAAGTGCTTCGAGGAATCTGGAGAAAGCGGGTAGCGGACAGACTTACAAGATGCGCTACAGCGTTTCTGCTGCTCCGTTGCAGTCGCAGTTAGCAGCGTGTCGTCACGGCCAGCTGCGAGGATCTCCGTCTGGCCAGCCAGTTTTATGTTTCACAAAATGGGCTGGACGAAGATCGGGACGATTTGATCGAAAACGGCTTACAGTCCCCTCTTCGACAGGACGTTAAGCCTTAATCTTCCTCCCTTTCCTGTTGTGGGCAGTAGTAGGAGTTCTTCCGGTGCCACATCGGATAAGATTAGGCGTGCAGCAAGATCTACCTAAGTTTGTGTTGTAGCATTATAGTCGATTCACCATCATTAGATACTCAAATCCACAATTCCCGTAAATATACTTATCTTTGTTGATGTATTTTCGTCCAAGGTTAGAGGTCGATCATTTCACCTGATGCCAGAAATGTTACTGAGGACTGAATAAGAAATAAGAACTTTGTGGAATGTTTGTTTATTATCATCGTTCAGCACTAAGAAAAACATGTATCTGATGCACTGAAATATGGCTTCCAGCAGTGTTACCACCGTTTGAGTACTCAAAAATGAAAATTCAGTGCCATCTGAAGTGATATAAACCAACAACTACTTCTCACTCCCTTCGCTGTGCTGATACTCTACCAGCAATAGCGCAGCATCACCTGAGGCAGCTTTAGTTATAATGGTGAGTTGTGACGTCATTCTTACTGCATCAACCAAGCAATTCATCAGAATTTCGGACAGTCTTTTGAATGGAATTATCTTTTACACAATTTCATACTACAATGGGAGCCAGTTTTATGGGAGATACAATCCATAAAAATACAAAACACAGTGCCTCACATATTTGCAATTCTGTTCGTATGCAAATCGTGTTTGTAATATGTTAATTGAACCGGGCTGACATGGGGATAAAAGTGCTAACAACGTTCAATAATAAAAATCACATAAAAATATCAAAATAAAAACTGAACAGAATTTTGTTGGTATGAGTATCAAATGATTGCATTTGATTGATTGAGTACAAATCTGAAATAGAGTTTTGTCAAGGCAAAGTATTGCAAGCGATAACGACGCATTTCTACCGATGATATAATTAATGAATATGAATTAAAACATCCGCTTTTAGTTTAAGTTAGTTACCTGAACCAAGATATTTTGAGCTCTTACGTTGACTGTGGTACCTCCCTTGCTTCGGAATGCTTTCTGTAGAAGGATGAAATAATAAACCGAGCTTTTCTCTCGTAACAGGCTTCGTGGGATAAGTTCATGGGAGCTATACCTCACAAAACCTATTATGTCACTGCGAAAATAAGGTAGTTCTGACTTTCAATAAATGTTAGTGATATTGAGCACAATTCCTAAAAACGAAACCGAAAGAGAAAAAAATAAACTACACAACGAGGGTTGATAGAGTACATCCACATCTGTACTCCGCAAACCACCTTACGGTATATGGCAGAGGGTACTTCGTGCACGAGTGAGACTTTTCCATTTCCTGTTCCAGTCGCGTACGGTTCGCAGGAGGAACGATTGTTCCTCCTTCGTGTCTCCTCGAATCTCTATGATTTTATCTTCATGGTCTTTCTACGAGATATAGGTAGGAGAAAGCAACTTATTAGTTGACTCTTCTAGGAACGCACGCTCTGGAATCCTTAACAGCAAAACACAGCACGATGCAGGAAGCTTCTCATGCAGCGTCTGCCACTAGATTTGGCTGAGCATCTCGGTGGCGCTTTCCCACGTACTCAGTGAAATCAAGGCTGGTTTTCTTTGGATCTTCTCTTTACTCTTTGAACCCTACCTGGTGCGTGTCGCAGATCATTGAGCAACATTTAAGTACCGGTCTAACTTGTGCTTTGTGAACTACTTCCTTTTGTTCATCGACCACGTTTCCTGAGGATTTTTCCAATGAATCTGGCTGGCAGTGGCGTCTGCCTTGCCCCACCATTGATTTTGTATGGTCATTCCTCTCCAAATCTCTCCGTACGCACACTCCTAGACGTTTTATGGAAGTAGCTGCTTCCAGCTATTGTTCTGAAATTGTGTAATCGTAAAATAAAGGGTCTTCCTGTCTATGTATTCGCAATACGTTAGATTTGTTTATGTGAGGGTTAAGTGCTACGCCCTGCACCAAGCATCAATTCTCTGCAGGTTTTCGTGCATTTCGCTATTTCTCTGTATACAACAGTATCATCTGCGAAAAGCTTAATGGAACTTCCGACTGTATCAACTAGGTCATTTATGTATGTTATGAAAAGTAATGGTCATATAACACTCCCTAGAGGCACTCCCGAAGTTACCTTTTCATAAGAAGATTTCTCTCAGTTTAGAAGGACTTGCTCTGTTCTGCTTGGTCTAAACTCTTCAATACAATCGCATAGTTGGTCTGGTATTCCATGTGCATGTCTTTTTAGGCGGCAATGCGGCACCGTAGCGAACGCTTTCCGAAAGTCAGGAGACACACACGTACGTGGCTGCCTGTGCCTACTGGTTTCTGATTCAGGTTCTCGAAGACGAACAGAGCGACCTGGGTTTCACACGATTGTTGTTTTCGCAATGCATGTTGGCTTCTGTAGAGGAGATTTTCGGTCTTCATAAATGTTATGTAATACGATAGCATAAACCATGTTCAAAAATTCTAGAACATATCGACAGCAGAGATAATGGCTTATAGTTTTGTGCGTCTGTTCGACGGCTCTTCTTGGAACCAGGAATGACCTGTGATTTTTTTTTCCATTCATTAGGAACCCTTGGCGCTTCAAGAGACCAACGGTACACTGGTCCAAATGGTTCAAATGGCTCTGAGCACTAAGCGACTTAACTTCTGAGGTCATCAGTCGCCTAGAACTTAGAACTAATTAAACCTAACTAACCTAAGGACATCACACACATCCATGCCCGAGGCAGGATTCGAACCTGCGACCGTAGCGGTCGCTCGGTTCCAGACTGTAGCGCCTAGAACCGCACGGCCACTCCGGCCGGCGGTACACTGGTCCTAGAAGAGTGAGCTCGTTGGCATTCTCTATGTAGAATCGTATTAGTATCCCGTCACGTCCAGATGCTTGTCCTCTGCAGTGATTTTTCTGTCCGCCCCCGGTAGCTGAGTGGTGCCGGCACGGTAGCTCAGCGTGTTCGGTCAGAGGGTTAGCTGCCCTCTGTAATAAAAAAAACTGAGTTAATCGATCAACAACGAACTTAAACGGATGTCTTACGACGTCCGCCCCGAGCAGATGCAACGAACGAAACCGAACAAAATGAGATTTAAAAAAAAAATGGTCAGCGCGACAGAATGTCAATCCTAAGGGCCCGGGTTCGAGTCCCCGTTGCGTCGGAGATTTTCTCCGCTCAGGGACAGGTTGCTTTGTTGTGCTAATCATCATCATTTCATCATCATCGACACGCAAGTCGTCGAAGTGGCGTCAAACCGAAAGACTTGCACTCAGCGAACGGTCTACCCGTTGGGAGGCCCTAGTCACACGACAGCGCTTTTCTGTAGTTTGGTCACTTATTTCGATATCTGTCATTTTGTCATTCGTCCGACGATTTAAGGGAGGAAGTACAGTACCATCCTGTGTGAAACAGTTTCGGAAAAAGTACGTTTAATATTTCGTCCTTCTCTGTATCAACCTCTGCTTTAATGCCGTTATGGCCACAGAGTGTCTGCTCAGATCGCTTCGATCTCTTTACGGTTTTTACGTAAGATCAAATATTCTTAGGATATTCAGTCAAGAGAGTAGACAGAACTTTACTTTCGCATTCGTTGATTCAAGCTGTAAGTAGGCTGTTCAGGATTTTATGTTGGTAACGCCACGTAGTGTTCTGTACGAAAATCACTGACTGTGCTGTGTGCAGTCTGTGGCTGGTTGGCATTGTTGGAATGTTCGCTATTGTAGTGTTGGGCAGTTGGATGTGAACAGCGCGTAGCGTTGTGCAGTTGGAGGTGAGCCGCCAGCAGTGGTGGATGTGGGGAGAGAGGTGCCAGAGTTTTGAGAGGTTGCTATAAGCGGACGTGTGTCCGCCAGAAAAAGAAAATTTTTTAAAGACTGGATGTCATAAACTGGTGTGTCTATATATATATGATGAATGTTGAACACTATTAAGGTAAATACATTGTTTGTTCTCAATCAAAATCTTTCATTTGCTAACTATGCCTAACAGTAGTTACTGCCTTAGTTAGTCTTAGTGCATTACTACTCGTAAATTAAAAACATTTAAGAATTCCTGCAACGCCATTCATCCACAAACATGGCTTCATCAATTCTCTCATTGTTTTCCTCCCAACTGGTCATTAGAGCACAGATTAGAATTTATGTGTGGCTACTTAGAGAATGAACTAGCTGTAGGAATGCGATCGGTCATTCAGGGACGGAGGATTTTACCATGCCTTCCTCTCAGCATATTGGTCTCAAGCTACTCAAGACCGCGTAAGACATAGCATCATAATGATGAACCATTTCGAACAATCTGAATTTTCCAGTATCGTCAAATATTTTGAATTGCACAAGAATCAGTGTCTGTCCAACCCATACGGCCCCTGAGAACTTATTGGCATTTGCTTGATGAAATTGCCTAAATATTTGAGACATATTATGTTGGCAGGACGTTGCAAAGACGACATCGAAGGTTTCCAGGGGCTTTTACAAGAATTAAAAATTGACACAGGCAGTCGCGAGATGCGAAAACAGGAAAACAATCATTTGGTGCCTTCAGTAGTTAGATTCTTTTATTTAGCTGGCAGTATAGGCGCTCGCTGTATTGCAGTAGTTCGAGTAACGAAAATTTTTGTGAGGTAAGTGATTCATGAAAGGTATAGGTTATTGTTACTCAGTCGGCCAAAGTGGCCGTGCGGTTAAAGGCGCTGCAGTCTGGAACCGCAAGACCGCTACGGTCGCAGGTTCGAATCCTGCCACGGGCATGGATGTTTGTGATGTCCTTAGGTTAGTTAGGTTTAACTAGTTCTAAGTTCTAGGCGACTAATGACCTCAGCAGTTCAGTCCCATAGTGCTCAGAGCCATTTGAACCATTGTTACTCAGGGCCATTCTTTTGTAGGGTTTATTGAAAGTCAGATTGCGATGCGCTAAAAACATTGTGTGTCAGTTTAGTGATGATCAGAATAAGTAAAGAGAGAAATGTCTGAGTACGTTCAGTTTTGCTCAGCTATTTGAAAATCAAATAACGTAAGAGGTTTAGCAGCACAGTCATTCATAGTTTTTCTAAGGGGACGTTTCAAAGCGTTGCCCTCTTTACACTAATTTTGGCATCGTTTAGTTTCTGTTTGTCTGTGATGCTTTGTCTAGCTTAAATTTGAAGTGAAGCTCTGTAAATAAAACTAAAGAATTTCATGTGATAAGAGTCGTATAATTTCAACCAGCTTTTGTTATATGAAAATTTAAGTTACGATTAACATTGAGCCTTTCGTTTGAAGCAAACCAATTAATGTAAATCGATTTTATATTGACAAAACGAGGGGAAAACACGATAGTACGTATCACTAGGCGAATCTCGGAAGTTCTGCAGTTGAGGTGATTATTTACACTCTGGTTTTCAAGGAGCCTCGAATTTAGATTGGTAACAGTCTGGCGATCGAGAGTGAAGTCTAATTCAGCAGACTGCGAGCGGTAACAGTGCTACGTCAAGACTTGCTACCTGCGGATGCGTTCGTTTTATCAGCGGCTGAATAAAAGTGGAGTCGCGACCCAGTGGAGAAGAGCACGCACTGTCCCAGGCTGGACGAGGCGGCCGGCGCTGGCTGCGACACGGCGCGCTGCGCCGTCGCTAATGATGCTAACAGCGACGCCGCGCCGCCGCGCCTTGCCGTGCCACGCCGCCGTGTCTTGCACAACGCGGCCTTCAGCTCGCGCCAGGCGAAAACAGCGAGCGCTGCTGTCTGCTGCTCCACACGTGAGAGCGCTCGAGCCATGCGACCGAGCCGGAGCGAAACACACTCGTTTTAATGGAGCCGTCGCTGGCCACGTCCTTACATCCGCGTTCTACATCTACATCTACATCCATACTCCTCAAGCCACCTGACGGTGTGTGGCGGAGGTTACCTTGAGTACCTCTACCGGTTCTCCCTTCTATTCCAGTCTCGTATTGTTCGTGGAAAGAAAGATTGTCGGTATGCCTCTGTGTGGGCTCCAAACTCTCTGATTTTGTCCTCGTGGTCTCTCCGCAAGATATACGTAGGAGGGAGCAATATAGTGCTTGACTCCTCGGTGAAGGTATGTTCTCGAAACTTCAACAAAAGCCCGTACCGAGCTGCTGAACGTCTCTCCTGCAGAGTCTTCCACTGGAGTTTATCTATCATCTCCGTAACGCTTTCGCGATTACTAAATGATCCTGTAACGAAGCGCACTGCTCTCCGTTGGATCTTCTCTATCTCTTCTATCCACCCCATCTGGTACGGATCTCACACTGGTGAGCAATATTCAAGCAGTGAGCGAACAAGTGTATTGTAACCTACTTCCTTTGTTTTCGGATTGCATTTCCTTAAGATTCTTCCAATGAATCTCAGTCTGGCATCTGCTTTACCAACGATCAACTTTATATGATCATTAAATTTTAAATCACTCCTGCCGGCCGTGGTCGCCGAGCGGTTCTAGGCGCTACAGTCTGGAAGCGCGCGACCGCTACGGTCGCAGGTCGAATCCTGCCTCGGGCATGGATGTGTGTGATGTCCTTAGGTTAGTTAGGTTTAAGTAGTTCTAAGTTCTGGGGGACTGATGACCTCAGAAGTTAAGTCCCATAGTGCTCAGAGCCATTTGATTAAACAGAGTGAATATTATTCTGGTAAAACACCAGGACATGGTAAAATACTATTCTGCTCCCTGTGGGTTGCGTAGTCAGTATTAAAAAACAAGTAATTATAAGGAAGTAATAGGGCAGAATAATAGTTACTGCAGCCACTATGAACCGCTTTGTTTTACACACGGTATAGTTGTCTTCCTTTGGCATTTATTCATTCTAGTCTATCGTAGATGTTTCAACTGTAAACCACCTTTGCTGCAGAGGCTGCTTTCTTTATAATTACAAACAAGTCAGCAGATACTTCTGTCCATGCCCTATGTACCCACCCTGCCTCTCCCCGTTCTAGTACGTATTCTCCCATGCCCACCTTATCGTGACATTGAACAAATTTCGCTTTCATCCTGTATACAGGCGCTGGACATAAATATGGAAACACAGCGAGAGATGCATGCGTGAACATAAATGCAGAAGCCAGCCAAGCATTCAGGTTGTGGTGTTGTACTCTTACTTGACCACGAACGACACTTGTGCAGTATCCTCAGTACGTTGCAAGTGGGATTCGTTGTCAGAATAGGGTTCAGTGTAGCTGTGAGTGAATCCTGTCGAAACTAGTAAATCGGAACTCGGGTAAATCGTTGGTGACCGTATGGTGGATGCTTATGTAACCAAGATTGCCGAAGTGATTGGTGTTTCAAGAGACATCGTATCAAAGATTTATACCGCATACAGGAAAAGCGGAAAAACATCATCAGCGAAGTTACGACGCTGACGGAAGTGCGTGTTGAGTGATCGTGAGGGAGGATCATTGAAGAGGACTGTAATGAAATATAAGAGAACGACAACTGCAGAAGATACTGCAGAATTGAATGCGCACTCACGAACCCTGTCACCAGCAAAACAACACAAAAGGGAGATTCATAAACGAGAAACTGTTATGCGATCTGGAATTCCAAAACCATTCATCAGTGACGCAAATACTCTTAGCAGAAAAACTTGGTGCCAAAGCCATAAAACTTGGACTATGGAGTAGTAGAAGAAAGTCATTTGATCGGATCTGTTGCCGGCCGAAGTGGCCGTGCGGTTCTAGGCGCTACAGTCTGGAACCGCGCGACCGCTACGGTCGCAAGTTCGAATCCTGCCTCGGGCATGGATGTGTGTGGTGTCCTTAGGTTAGTTAGGTTTAACTAGTTCTAAGTTCTAGGGGGCTAATGACTTCAGAAGTTGAGTCCCATAGTACTCAGAGCCACTTGAGCCATCGGATCTGTCTTGTATTGCATTGTTTTCAACATATGGCCGAGTTTACTCCCAAGAGTGAAACACGACGCCGGCCACCATGGCCGAGCGGTTCTAGGCGCTTCAGTCCGGAACCGCGCTGCTGCTACGGTCGCAGGTTCGAATCCTGCCTCGGGC
Organism: Schistocerca americana; assembly: GCF_021461395.2. Classification (NCBI taxonomy): domain Eukaryota; kingdom Metazoa; phylum Arthropoda; class Insecta; order Orthoptera; family Acrididae; genus Schistocerca; species Schistocerca americana. The sequence continues at coordinate 362,111,405 of NC_060120.1, read as the reverse complement.
ATGGATGTGTGTGATGTCCTTAGGTTAGTTAGTTTTAAGTAGTTGTAAGTCTACGGGACTGATGACCTCATATGTTAAGTCCCATAGTGCTCAGAGCCATTTGAACAAACTGCACGAAGCACATCAAGGCGGTACTCGATTTCTTGCAACATTCGCAGTATCAGGCACACGTCAGCGTTGGAAATCCCATCAGTAGCTTCTGCTTGAGTTTAGTGACGTACTGTACCCTGTAACGGGATATCCTCCTCTAGCATTACTTTACGGTAGTTGTCAACACCAGTATTATTTTTCGCATTTTGGACAGGTCAGTATTATCTCAGCTGATTTTCCGAATACTGTCATATAATTTTATACACAGTATATTATATTTCAAGCTAAAAGTTATGAAAAGGAATTACATTGTTTTGTATGTTATAATCGGTAAATACTAGTTCTGAATGTACAGTTTAAATAACTTTTTAGATATATTTGAAATTACGAATTATTTGGCACACTTAAAGTTTCTGTTATTAATTACGTAATCTAGTTCTGTTTACTATGTTTATTTCTGGATTAATTTATGAAATAATTAATGAAACTAACAGAAATTCATTTGTCAAGAAAAATTGTAAACCTTTGGAATACTGTTATTGCAGCTGAGTGACACAATAGTAAGCATGCCTCTGATGTGATCGGACGTATTTCTTTACTTTGTGCGAACAACGTAATTTCGGCTTTATTAATGTAAAAAATCGAAAGATATACTAAATTGTGACAAAATATATTAACGCAACAACAAAAATTCTTTAACAACAATCTTCAGATTTATTAAGATCATTTCACCCATGAAGACCTAAAATGTTAGAAATTCAACTTCAAGAATCAGACCACTTGACAGGAAGAACTGGAGCCAACTCTACGTGAATAGACAAGTAAACTAGAAAGTTTATTGTAATCTTCGCTCCTCTCAAATCTTCATAAAAGACTAACGTGGACAATAGCTGCACGTAGGAAGGACGGGTTACGTTACAACCCGTCTTCGACACGTGTCTTACCATAGCCCCGTAGAAGTAAGTCGAATGAAGTGACAACTGACGAACTCAGTGGCCGGTTAATTGGACCAAGATTTCACTCTACTGGTGGAAAGATATCATTTAGGAAGTGACGAACAAGCAGTCCATAACGTAGTGTTGCACCATGTTGCTGGAAAATTATGGTTGGTTGAAGATCGTGTAGTTACGGTGCTATGTATTCCATCGTAAGGTTAACGTGAACATTTGCAAGTCTTAATGTCTCGCCGAAAAAACTGAACAGTCTTGCGAATACACATCGTTCCAGAAGGTTTCAGAATGCTCCGACCGATTCTTTGCATGATGATGTAGGCCCCCGGAATCCGAATGCCTACTTTTCATTTCCTTTGGAATGGGAGATTGGGGGCTGCTTGGTTCAAAATAAAATCTCCTACAAATTGCATCTCCATTGTTAATTGCTTGTTGAGTTAGGAAAACAAGTGCCCTAAAGGTACTACTGAGGGCTGTTAGCTCTGAGGAACATGTTTCCAGCCGAACCTCTGGTGAAGAGACGCTTGTTGCAAGTCAGACGCGCATTGTGGCTCTTTTTCTTGTGTTGCGTCTTCCGCTAGTGCCTTAGTTCCAACATCCATTCTTTCCGTCTTCGCTACCGCTGAAGCCTTCACTGTAGCCCTGTCATGGAGCCCTCACAGGGTGCTGTCACCCGAGCCAGGTGAGTCCTATCTTTTTTACGAGGTTGTTATTCCTCCCCCTCCTCCTTCCCCATCATTTCACGATGTGGCCCCGGGCTTTGAATCGGCATAGTGGAGTTATAACACACTTCTAATCTACTGAAATAATCAGTAGGCCTACTTTCAGAATTATTCTATCACTTTATTCTATTAGGCGTTTTTTAACTGCACCGGAAGCAAACAGCACAATCTCATCAGCCATGTTCCGTTCAGGTCTACTAGTTTTCTATTTCCCAGCTTACGGATACGAAGATTTTGCCTAAGCCTTACAGCACTACGAGAATATTGTCTCTTATTTGCCTACTTCTCATTGATTCTATCTTAATCGATTTCAGATGAATATTGCGTGTTATGGAAGCACTAAACTTGAGTTTCAGTAACTTGTATGCCAAAAAATCCAAAATAATCGATTACAACGTCTGAGAAAGCAGGTCGTTGCAACTTACTACCACCACGTCCTCTATTACCTACCCACCAATCCCTCAAGAGCTTGCCGCCCATAAAGATAACCTCGTTAACACAGGGTTCAAAACTACGTCTACATCTACACCTTCATCTACACTCTCCAAATCTATGCGTAATCCGTAGATGAGAGTACGTCCCAATGTAGCACTTATTAGTTCCATCACGTATAGAGCGCGGAAAGAATGATTTTTTTAAAAGCCTCCGTGCGCGCTATAACAAATCTAATCTTGTCGCCACGATCCCTACGTGAGCGATATGTAGGGCTTGCAGTACATTTCGAGAGTCATCATTTAAAGCTGGTTCTTGAAACTGTGCAAGTAGGTTTTCTCAGAATAGCTTACGTCTGTCTTAAAGAGTCTGACAGTCCACTTCCTTCAGCATCTCTGTGACACTCTCCCACCGATCAAAGAAACCTATGACCATTCGTGAGGTCCTTGTCTGTATACGTTCAGTGACCCCTGTTAGTCCTGTTTGGTACAGGCGCACACTTGAGCAGTATTCCAGGATGGGTCACATGAGTGATTTGCAAGCAATATCGTTTGTAGACTGATTGCATTTTCACGATATTCCACCTATAAAGCGAAGTCTACCACCTCCTTTACTCACGACCGAGCCTATGTGAACATTCTCACTCAACTAAAGTTCTCAGTTTCATGTCTATAGCTAGATAAATTGGAGCCGAATTTTGGCACTCACTAAGCGTTATTCTTTTCTTATTTATTCATTTGCTTTCTACCAACTCAGTTTTCCTCGTCGACCTGTGGCATTAAATTTGAAACGATTACCATTTTCCTTCTGTTCTCATTCCGTATCCTTGTCGCTGTTTCTCCAAACAAATAGATCATAAACGTATTAGCCACTTCTATGCCGACTGAAACAGAGTTTGCCGGCCGGGGTGGAAGAGCGATTCTAGGCGCTACAGTCTGGAACCGCTCGACCGCTACGGCCGCAGGTTCGAATCCTGCCTCGGGCATGGATGTGTGTGATGTCCTTAGGTTAGTTAGGTGTAAGTAGTTCTAAGTTCTAGGGGACTGATGACCTTAGAAGTTAAGTCCCATAGTGCTCAGAGCCATTTGAAACAGAGTTTACTTATTGAAATTGACTGTTCTCCCCGTCTCACCCTCTGCTTGTTTTTTAAGTACAGACGATGTTTAAGCAGGGAAGGCACAAGGAACGGTCTCCAAGCGGAGGAGCTCGCTTAAGAACCAAGATATATAAGCTACTACAGTGATAGGCTGCTACATCTATGGGATGGTTCCGAACCAAGTCAGAAAGAACCTTTCGTTACCCAGAGAAAAAGCCAAGAGTTTTCCTACACATACCACTAACGGTGTAGGAGCTTGTAACCTGTGGTTGCATGTGTGAAGGAATAAATAGATCAAATGGCTCTGAGCACTATTGCACTTAACATCTGAGGTCATCAGTCCCCTAGAACTTAGAACTACTTAAACCTAACTAACCTAAAGACATCACACACATCCATGCCCGAGGCAGGATTCGAACCTGCGACCGTAGCGGTCGCGCGGTTCCAGATTGAAGCGCCTAGAAGTGACGGAATAGGTAGCATATCCTTAGCGTCCGTAGAAACCATATACAGCAACAGTGTAAATGCAGAACACAAAACTTTTTCGGTAAAATTTACTTTCAGAGTTACTCGAGACAGATAACGGCGAACGAAGTTGAGCACAGCAATTAGGACGACCGTTTCCCACGGGTAAAAAAGTTTGTTGCCAAACGTAGAGCCGACGTTTTTTGCTGAAAGTCTTTGGGCCTTAAAGAATACAGAGATTTGGCATCGATAAAGTTCTGCCGTAAGAAGGCCGCACGAACAGTTCGCAAGCGGAGGTGCTGATGGGGCAACAGGCTGTGAGAACGCTGTTTATTGTGAAAGTGAAACAATCGCAAATAATGACAGAGCGCACCAAATCACTGAAGACATTACTCAACTCATCTGAGAGCGTCTTAGCTTGGATCGCGTTCCAAGGCTGGCATCTTCACCTTTCTGTTAGTTGAAACCCCACAGGAATTATTCACTTGTAAAGTCAACAGGTTTTCTTACGGCTGTAGCAATATTCGCAATTCTTCGAAGGCGTGCTGAAAAGTAATGCCTCTGATTTTTCATGTAGAAACTTTTTACGCTTTCAAATTAAAAAAGTTATTAACATTCCACATCTTTATTCTTGACGCCTTCATGTCACCCTGACGACGAACGCATTTTTCCCAACTGGAGACCAGTTTGTTGACACTGTCATTATAGAACGTTTGACTTTGTTGACGAGGCCACAACCTCACATCTGCTAGTGCGTTTTCATCTGTCTAAGGGAATTCCTCAAGAGTGTTCTTCAAGTGTTTGGAAACAGATAAAAATCGCATGGGGCGAAATCTGGACTCTATCGGGTGTGATCGACGACAGTGAATCCAAGGCGTCTGATTGTTGCAGAAGTCGCAGCGTCGTGTGTGGTCTGGCATGGTCATGCAGAAAGAGAGGATGCCCCCCGTGCAGACGAATTTTTCGAATTCGAAATTCGATTCTAGTGTTCATCGATATACACTACTGGCCATTGAAATTGCTACACCACGAAGGTGACGTGCTACAGACGCGAAATTTAACCGACAGCAAGAAGATGCTGTGATATGCAAATGATTAGCTTTTCAGAGCATTCACACAAGGTTGGCGCCGGTGGCGCGACACCTACAACGTGCTGACATGAGGAAAGATTCCAACCGATATCTCATACACAAACAGCAGTTGAACGGCGTTGCCTGGTGAAACGTTGTTGTGATGCCTCGTGTAAGGAGGAGAAAAGCGTACCATCACGTGTCCAACTTTGCTAAAGGTCGGATTGTAGCCTATTGCCATTGCGGTTTATCGTATCGCGACAATGCTGCTCGCGTTGGTCGAGATCCAATGACTGTTGGCAGAATATGGAATCGGTGGGTTCAGGAGGGTAATACGGAACGCCGTGCTGGATCCCAACGGCCTCGTATCACTAATAGTCGAGATGACAGGCATCTTATCCGCATGGCTGTAACGGATCGTGCAGCCACGTCTCGATCCCCGAGTCAACATATGGGGACGTTTGCAAGACAACAACCATCTGCACGAACAGTTCGACGACGTTTGCAGCAGCATGTACTATCAGCTCGGAGACCATGGCTGCGGTTACCCTTGACGCTGCATCACAGACAGGAGCGCCTGCGATGATCTACGCAAAGACGAACCTGGGTGCACGAATGGCAAAACGTCATTTTTTGGATGAATCCAGGTTTTGTTTACAGCATCATGATGGTCGCATCCGTGTTTGGCGACATCGCGGTGAACGCACATGGGAAGCGTGTATTCGTCATCGTCATACTGGCGTATCACCCGGCGTGATGATATGGAGTGCCATTGGTTACACGTCTCGGTCACCTCTTGTTCGCATTGACGGCACTTTGAACAGTGGACGTTTCATTTCGGATGTGTTATGACCCGTGGCTCTACCCTTCATTCGATCCTTGCGAAACCCTACATTTCAGCAGGGTAATGCACGTCCGCATGTTGCACGTCTTGTACGAGCCTTTCTGGATACAGAAAATGTTCGACTGCTGCCCTGGCCAGCACATTCTCCAGATCTCTCACCACTTGAAAATGTCTGGTCAATGGTGACCGAGCAACTGGCTTGACACAATACGTCAGTCACTAATTTTGATGAACTGTGGTATCGTGTGGAAGCTGCATGCGCAGCTGTACCTGTACGCGTCATCCAAGCTCTGTTTGGTTCAAATGGCTCTGAGCACTATGGGACTTATTACTGCCAGAAATGGTTGTTTTGGGTACTGATTTCTCACGATCTATGGGCCCAAATTGCGTGAAAATGTAATCACATGCCGGCCGAGGTGGCCGAGCGGTTCTAGGTACTACAGTCTGGAACCGCGCGACCACTACGGTCGCAGGTTCGAATCCTGTCTCGGGCATGGATGTGTGTGATGTCCTTGGGTTAGTTAGGTTTAAGTAGTTCTAAGTTTAGGGGACTGATGACCTTAGAAGTTGAGTCCCATAGAGCACAGCGCCATTTGAACCATTTGTAATTACATGTCAGTTCTAGTACAATATATTTGTCCAATGAATGCCCGTCTAACATCTGCATTTCTTCTTGGTCTAGCAATTTTAATGGCCAGTAGTGTATAACAAACGCTCCTCGTTGTTATGTTCCTTCAATCTCAATAACAGATATCATGATAGCTGTAGCCGAATCGACATACTAAATAAACACATGTATTAAGCTATCTACATCTACATCTACATCTACATGGTTACTCTGCAATTCACACTTGAGTGCGTGGCAGTGGGTTTATCGAACTATTTTCATAGTACTTCTCTACCATTCCACTCTCGAATAGCACGTGGGAAAAAGGAACACCTAAATCTTTCCATTCGAGCTCTGATTTCTCTTATTTTATTATGATGATCATTTCTCCCTACGTAGGTGGGGGTCAACAAAGTATTTTCGCATTCGGAAGAGAAGGTTGATTACTGAAATTTCGTAAATAGTAACGTCCCATAACACTTCCCTGCGGAAACCCGTAGTTACTTTTGCTTCTGAACTTCTGAACAACTCTTCAGAAACGCCCCTACTATCGATACACATGCGCTTGACGTGAATGTTCTGTGGGTATGCGCCCATTTCTAATGCCAAAAATAATATTATGATTTGTGTTAATTTTGATGTATATTAAAAGAAAAAATTAACGTAATTACTAAGAGATAATGGTTCAGGACGAGTTTCAGGTAGTTTCTTATAGCTAGCAGTTCACGAACACTCTCTTTCCTATTTTACCTTTAAGGAACGCTACATTACCATCAGATTGCACCTGCAGCACTGTTGTGGTCAAAAAGATTGTTCTTAAGGCCAGGCCCGATTTCAGATCCTCCCAGGTGGCAAGTCCCTCGTGAGGAGGAGGTAGGACTATTACTACAGTTCTTTGAATTTCCTACCACGAATATCAGTTCAGTATTTTAAAACTGTGTCGCAAGTGAGGCGTAAATCCCAAAGTGATAAACTGCCCTTGTTAGCTTTTACCATCATAACGGATACCTAGGTACTGGTAAACAGCATTTCGTCAACGAGTGTATCGGTCGAGGCTCACTAGCACCATGGAGCCCCGGTCCCCACAAGTAAACCCTTTGGATTTTTTGTGAGAAGGGGTATTTGAAAGGCTTAGTGTTCGTCCTCAAGTGCATTTCTGCAGTTTGGATCCTAGGGGACTCTGTTATATGGTGTTCATGTACAAAATAGTAACATTTCGCATTGGGGAAACCATTGATTCTGGACTTATTATTTGTTAGGATTATTTGTTGTTTCACTATTGTCTGTACGTCCTACGCCACGACACCTAAACTGACTGACATGGTGCTGGTATTCCAAGTGGCATAAATGAAAAGAGCTTACTTACCCCAGCTAGCGGAGGAGAGAAATATTAATAGGCCTTCGGGATCTCAGATTAATAACCGATCCAATATTAGACTCTGGGGAGGCACTGACTACGTTCCTACTTGCAGGAAGCTACTGATTTGTTTGGATACTGGGGATAGGTGGTAGAAATCGCAACACTAATAAGTTAAAGATTTAGAAAATATAACGACAGAAATGTAATCTGAACACAGAACAGAAGACAGATGAATGTATTCTGAGCCAATAAAACGAAGTCTTTGGTTAGCCTTCCCCATAACATTTTCTACGTGTTTCTTCCAATGAAAGTTGTTCGTAATTGTAATTCCTAGGTATTTAGTTGAATTTACGGTCTTTAGGTTACACTGATTTATCGTGTAACCGAGGCTTAATGGATTCTTTTTAGCGCTCATGAGGATGGCCTCACACTTTTCGTTATTTATGGTCAACTTCCAATTTCCACACCATTCAGATATCTTTACTAAAACGTTTTGCAATTTATTTTGACTTTCTGATGAGGTTATTAGACAGTAAACGACAACATCACCTGCAAACCACCTAAGACAGTTGCTAAGATTGTCTCCTAAATCGTTTATATAGATAATGAACAGCCGAGGGCCTGTAACACAACCTTGGGGGACGCCAGAAATCACTTCTGCTTTACTCGATGACTTTCCGTTAATCACTACAAGCTGTAACATCTCCGACAGAAAATCAGGAACCCAGTCACATAACTGATACGATATTCCATAAGCACGCAATTTCACTTCAAGCCGCTTATGTCGTACAATGTCAAAAGCCTATTGGAAATCTAGAAATACGGAATGAATTTGAAATCCCTTGTCAACATAACTCCACATTTCGTGTGTGTAAAGAGCTAGTTGTGTTTCACAAGAACGATGCTTTCTAAATCCGTGTTGACTGTGTGTCAATAGATTGTTATGTTCGAACATAATATGTTTTCGAAAATCCTGCTGCATATCGACGTTAATGATATGGGTTTGTAATTTAGTGGATTACTCCTACTACCTTTCTTGAATATTGGTGTGACCTGTGCAACTTCCCAGTCTTTGGGTACGGATATTTCGTCGAGCGAGCGGTTGTATTTGATTGTTAAATATGGAGCTACTGCACCAGCATACTCTGAAAGGAACCTAACTGGTATGCAGTCTGAACTAGAAGACTTGCTTTTGTTAAGTGATTTAAGTTGCTTCGCTACTCGAAGGACATCTACTTCTAAGTTACACAGGTTGGCAAAATTTCTTCTTTCGAATTCTGTAATATTTACTTCGTCTTCTTTGGTGAAGGAATTTCGATAGGTTGTGTTTAGTAACTCTGCTTTCACAGCACCGTCATCGATAGTATTTCCATGGCTATCGCGCAGAGAAGGCATTGACTGTGTCTTGCCGCTATCTTACTTTGTATACGACCAGAATGTCTTTGGATTTTCTGCCAGGTTTCGAGATAAAGCTTCGTTGTGAGAACTATTATAAGCATCCCGCGCTAAACTTCGAGCTTCTGTAAAAGATCGCCGATCTCGGAGATTTTGCGTTCGTTTAAATTTGGCATGCTTTTTTCACAACAATGTTTGACCCGTATTGTATATACATGGGGGATCAGCTCCGTCATTTGTAAATTTATTTGGTATAATTCTCCCAAAGAGTGGCCGAGCGGTTGTAGGCTCTGCAGTCTGGAACCGCGCGACCGCTACGGTCGCAGGTTCGAATCCTGCCTCGGGCATGGATGTGTGTGGTGTCCTTAGGTTAGATAGGTTTAAGTAGTTCTAAGTTCTAGAGGACTGATGACCTCAGAAGTTGAGTCCCATAGTGCTCAGAGCCAAACTGGTACACCCGTCTAATATCGTATAGAGCCCCGGCGAGCACGCTAAAGTGCCGCAACAAGACGTGAATAATATCTGAAGTAGTGCTGGAGGGAACTGACACCATGAATCCTGCAGGGCTGTCCACGCAAACCGTACAAGTACGAGAGAGTAGAGATCTACTTTGAACAGCACGTTGCGAGGCAGCCCAGATATGCTGATGCGGAAGTATTTAAACAGAATAGTGTACCTGGAGCCAGTCTGTAGCAGTTCTGGACGTGTGGTGTGTCAAATTGTGGCCTTGCGAGTGGTGGGATGGTTCTCTCGCGAAATTGCCACGTAAGTTTTTATGTGTTGCATCAGTTGTGCAACGATATTCCTATCTGTGGTCACGTGAACATTCTTACACCTGTAGACGAGGTTCTGGACGTAAACGCCAGCATCGTCGACTGTAAGGGCAGCAGCGGCAGAGCGTCCAGCCATCACAGCACAGATAAGAGAGCTCTTGAGCCCAGGTGTGTCAGCAAGAGCTGTTGCGAATCGGACTACGAGCTCGGACACACCTAGCCCGTCTTCCTTCCGGTGAGCGTTGTCTCGTGGAGTGCTTTCGTCCAAGTCACACTGGCCCCAACCCAGGTTCAAATGGCTCTAAGCACTATGGGACTTAACATCTGAGGTCATCAGTCCCCTAGAACTTAGAACTACTTAAACCTAACTAACCTAAGGACATCACACACATCCACGCCCGAGGCAGGATTCGAACCTGCGACAGTGGCAGCAGCGCGGTTCCGGACTGAAACGTCTAGAACCGCTCTGCCACAGCGGCCGGCTCCCAACCCAGGTCTCATGGTCCGGGATGCGATAAACTACAAACACTCGTTTCCGGAGGGGACGCTAATCGGCGCTCGTTACGTGCAGAATGTTGTTAGAACCGTTCTTTTGCCGTTCTTGCAACATGAAAGTGACATGTTGTTCCCATAAGATAATGCTCGTCCACACGCTGGCCGTGAAAATCAACGTACTCTGCAATATGTGCAGTGACTTCCCCGGCCAGTACGATCTCCGGACTTGTATACAATCGAGCACGTTTGGGACGAGGTACTATGCGACTCGTCGAGCAAGAACTCTTACAGAACTACGAGAGCAGATCGAGCAGACGTGGCATAACTTATCTCAGAACAATATTCACGATCAGTGCGATCGACTGGATGCCAGAACCAACCACTGCATTGCCGCCCGTGGAGGCTACGCCACGCACTTATAATGGTGCTTCACCAAGGGTCGACACCCGGTACCTCAGAACCGCTTGTGCAATTGATCTGAAAATGTAATCATTTCATGTACTCCATATGCACTGTTGCAATAATAAATCTTGAGTGTATTGAAAACCTCTAAATGAGTTCAAATGTTCAAATGTGTGTGAAATGTTATGGGACTTAACTGCTAAGGTCATCAGTCCCTAAGCTTACACACTACTTAACCTAAGTATACTAAGGACAAACACACACACCCATGCCCGAGGGAGGACTCGAGCCTCCGCCGGCACCAGCGACATCTAAAAGAGTGTTCTAATTTTTCCGGCAGTGCATTTAGGAGTACGTGTTGGTTGATTGGTTGGTTTGCGGGAGGGGACCGAAGACCGAGGTTATCGATCCCTTCGGATTAGGGAAGGATGGGAAAGAAAGTCGGACGTGCCCTTTCAAAGGAACCATCCCGGCATTTGCCCAAAGGGATTCAGAGAAATCACGGAAAAGCTAAATCACGATGGCCTGACGCGGTATTGAACCGACGTCCTCCCGAATATGAGTCCAATGTGCCAACCACTGCGCCACCTCGCTCGGTAAGAGGGCGTCCGGAGCGAGTTCTATAATGGAACGACTACATAAAATTAATCGCGCGTAAAGCAGATACCATACGGAGATTCATTCGGAAAGTCCTCAGGAAGTGCAGTCCATCAACGAAGGAAGAAGCTTACCGTTCGACCAATACTTGAATATTGCTCGTGAGTCTGAGACCCGTACCAGATATGACGGATAGAAGTAGTGAAACAGATATAAAGCAGAGCAGCGCGTTTCTTTGCGGGTTTATTTAGTGCGTGTGGAAGCGCCACGGAGATGCTGTCAATTCGTGTGGTAGGCGCTGCGAGACAGGCGTTCTACATCACGGTATGGTCTGCCGTTAAAATTTCGAAACCGTACGTTCCTAAAAGAGTCAACCAACATACTGCTTCCCACCACGTATATCTCGAGGAGAGGCCGTGAAGATAAAATCAGAGAGATTCCAGCCAATACCGAGGCTTACCAGCAAACGTTCTTCCCCCGGACCATTCGTGAGGCAAACAGGAAAACGGGGAAGCCACCGTAAGGTGGCTAGCGGGGTACAGATGTAGTAACGGGCGCATTCCTACGGAAGACTCCTGCCAAGGTTGTCTTTAGGCCAGACAGCAGCGTCTCTGCAACGTTCTTCGCTGTTTTATCTTAAATGGGAAACACTGGGAGTTCTCGCCGTTCTCGCGGCAGCGCCTTCAGACCAGTCATCCCTGGTGGTTATCTGCAGCGCAGATAAAGCCTTATCAGCAAGGCAGCCCAAGGCCGCGTTCCTCGCTGCTCCCAGGCGTCTCAAGGACCCCTCAATATTTTACGTTCCGCACTGGGAAAGAGTCATTTTGAAATATACAAAAGTACACATTCTCACGGTACTTTTTTGTCCAGTAGTTAATGTCTGCTATTCGCTGTAGCTTCCCATTGTATAACTCGTGTAAAAGGTTTGTGTCGATATGCTGTAGACATCGCAACGATATGATACAGCTGGGGTGGAGAGGGGGGGGGGGGGGGAGGGAGGAGGGCTGTCGTTGGGGAGGGGGGAGGAGGAGGGAACTCGAGATGAATTTAAAGCAGCATTGCGACGTGAAAATATGTGGCTTTGTTTCTTGTTCACTAGAGGAAAATTTGTGTTGTCACCGTTCAGTTGGCTTACTACTGAAAAGATGAGTAATACAAACATCAACGCTAGAATTTTTTTAAAAGCAGTTGAAATAATCAAAATTACTCGACTCCTTAACAAACGTCGCTAAGGCACGTATGGCCGGTAGCATTTGACTCAGAGGTAGCCGGTTCGAATACTGCTGATGGAAGAAATTTTCACCATCTCTGTTTGGTCGGCAAGGGAAAGAGAAGCAATTGCTTATGGTTCACGATCACCACACATTGCGCCAATGTCCGGGAATAAATTCCTGATTCTTCAGCAGTGTCTCATGGAGTGAAGAGATGTGACACTGCTGATAATGATTCGTTCGTCGAATAGGGACGTTCAGCCCGTGACCCATTGGTGCCGTTCGATAGGCGTAGAATATTTCCAACACTGGGTTTCAGCCTCTCCCTACTCTCATCATCGTACAACAGAAACATGACGTCACACAATGCATACATGCATTACAGCCACCTATACTCAACACACACACACTAAAGATACAACTTTCTCGCACCGTAAGGAAGAAGCCAAAGGATTTCCGATTAGGCGATTCAACCTACCTTCCATGATCCCCCAGTCAACAGTACCATACGATGCTTCCTATCTAATCGCCAGCACTCAGTAATTCCAGTATGCTCGAAAGAGCCCATGCCAGGTACTTTCTTGAAACATACGAATATTGACTTCCAGCTTACATGTTCTTTAGTAATCAAAATTCACGAGTTTCTATTAACATGGTAATGTAACAATTATTCATCTTGATACATCAGGACATACGAAGATCTAAAGAACTGACGTACTGTGACATCTATTACACACGTAAATGAAAACAAAATTATTAATCCAAAATATGATTCTTGAATCTATTACCTGCTTGAAACTGTTATAGAAATACAATTTTAGTCATAGACATGCGAGGTGATTTCAGAAAGTAACTATAATTGAATGCTGCAGTACACTACAAACTGACACAGATACAAGACACTATTTTTAAGCATAGTAACCAAAGCCTCTCTAAACGACAGTCAGAACATTATACCAATACTTCATTTCCTCGATGATAGAAAATCGCTTCTTGGTCAGGGAGCCATTCGAGAGCCTCTGTGCGAAAGTCATGATGTCAATGTAAAATCTCTTTACCCAAATGTTCCTTCAGGTTAACGAAAAGATGGAAATCGATCGCATGGCGCAACTTCTGGACTGTATGGCGGATACTTACATTCGTCACATCGAAACCGCTAAAGCAAAGCTTACGCTGTGCCCACTGTGTGGAGCGTTGTACTGTCGTGCAGGAGAACAATGCCTTTGCTTAATCCTCCACGCCTCTTGTCCTTTGTGGCGTTGCGCAGCGATGTTAGCGTTGCACAGTACGAGTCGGCATTAACGGTTGTGCCCTTTGCCACAAACCCTGTCTACATAACTCCCTCACAGTCGAAGAAATCGGTGACATGACCAACCCTGCTGATGACGCAACTTCGCATTTCTTCCGGAGTGGCGAGGAGGTGTGTCTCCGTTCCACAGACTCTCTCTTTGTTGCAGGTGTGAACTCATCGGCCGTAATGACGCTGCTTAGGAAATTATTGCCTTCCACGGAGTAACACACGAGGAAGACCAGAGGCAGCACGCAATTAACCTCGCGCCTTTTGTGTGCAGGTAACAGAGATCACGGAAACCATTGTGAACACAATTTCCAGTACTGCAAGCGATATAGGAAGAGATGCGTATTGAGACGTGCATCAGCTGAGCAATGTACGCTATAGTCTTCCTGCGACTGCTAAGAATCTGTTTCTCGATTACCTGGACATTGTCGTCGATGTGAATGACATTCCTTCCCAATAAGTATCACCGACGTCTTTGCGGCCCTCGTCAGACTTGTGGCACCATTTCATATACATCTACACAGATACTCCGCAAGCCACCATCCGGTGCGTGGCGGAGGGTACCTTCTACCATTGATAGTCATTTTCTTTCCTGTTCCACTCACAAATAGACGAGGGCTGTCTATGTGCCTCCGTATGTGCTCTAATTTCTTGTATCTTATCTCCATGGTCCGTACGGACAATGTATGTTGGTAGCAATAGAATCGTTTGGCAAACAGCTTCAAATACCTGTTCTCTAAATTTTCTCAACAGTGGTTCACGAAAAGAACGTCGCCTTCTCTCCAGGGATTCCCATTTGTGTTCCCGAAGCATCTCCGTTAACACTTAGTTGTTCGAACCTACCGGTAACAAATCTAGCAGCCCGCCTCTGAATTGCTTCGATGTCCTCCTTCAATCCGACCTGGTTCGGATCCCAAACACTCGAGCAGTACATAAGAATAGGTCGCACCACCGTCCTATATGCGGTCTCCTTTACAGATGAACCACACTTTCCCAAAATTCTGCCAAGAAACTGAAGTCGTCCATTCGCCTTCCGTACCACAATCCTCACATGCTCATTCCATTTCATATTGCTTTACGACGTTACGCCCATATATTTAAACGACGTGACTGTGTCAAGCAGGACAATACTAATGCTACATCCGAACATTACGTTGTTCGTTTTTTGTACTCATCTGCATTAACTTAGGTTATTCTACGTTTAGAACTAGCTGCCATTCATCACACCAACTAGAAATTTTGTCTAAGTCGTCTTGTATCTTCCCACCGTCACTCAACTTCGACACCTTACCGTACACCACAGCATCATCAGCAAAACAACCCCAGATTGCTGCCCACTCTGACCGTCAAATCATCTATGTATATACAGAACAACAGCGGTCTTATTACAGTTCCCTGGGGTAGTCCTGATGACACCCTTGTCTCTGATGAACACTTGCCGTCGAAGACAACATACCGGGTTCTAGTATTTAACAAGTCTTCGAGCCACTCACATATCTGTGAACTTATTCCATACGCTCGTACCTTGGTTAACAGCCCGCAATGGGGCACCATGTCAAATGCTTTCCGGAAATCTAAAAGTATGAAATCTGCCTATTAGCCTTCATCCATAGTTCACAGTATATTGTGTGAGGAAAGGGCAACCTGAGTTTCGCATGAGCTATGCTTTCTAAAACGATGCTGATTCGTGGACGTAAGCTTCTCAGTCTCAAGAAAGTTTAATATATTGGAGCTGAGAATATGTTCAAGGATTCTGCAGCATACAAAGATTATGGTTATTGGTCTGTAACTTTGCGTGTCCTATCTTTTACCCTTCTTATAAACTGGAGTCCCATGCACTTTTTTCTAGTCGCATGGTACTTTGTGCTGGACAAGAGATTCACGATAAATGCAGGCTAGGTAAGCGGCCGATGCCGCAGAGTACTTTTTCTGAAATGGAATTGGGATTCCATCCGGACATGGTGATTTATTTGCTTTGATATCTTTCAGTTGTTTCTCTATGCCAGGGGTGCTCATTACTATGTCGTCCACACTGGAGTCTGTCCGATGGCGAAGTGTCGCTATGTTTGAATGATTCTCCTGCGTGAACGATTTCTTGAAAGCCAAATTTAAAACTTCGGCTTTCGTTGTGCTATCTTCAGCCGCCACACCAGACTGGTCAACAAGGGAATTAAATGGTTCAAATGGCTCTGAGCACTATGGGACTTAACATCTGTGGTCATCAGTCCCCTAGAACTTAGAACTACTTAAACCTAACTAACCTAAGGACATCACACACATCCATGCCCGAGGCAGAACAAGGGAATTAATGGAATCCTTACAACCACTTAGCGATTTTACATAGACTCAGAATTTTCTCGGGTTCTCTGCCAGATCTTTTGCAAAGGTGTGACTGTGGTAACATTTGGTTTTCACGGTGTATCTTTTTCCAGCTTAGATGTTTTGCCAAAAAGGAATCGCACCGTCGCACTTACTTTAACTTGGAGATACGTTTCCAGTTGCCGCACGCCGTGATGCACCTGATATCCACACCGCAGCAGAACTGTCCCTCCAGGAAACCCACAGTATGTAATTATTCTGACAATACGCCGCTCTTGTGCAATGTTCTTAGCGGAGCGGAGGCAACATACCTGATTTACTTTCCGAAGACCCCACGTAAACTGGTACCGAACCAACGTTTCATGCTGTCTTTCGGTAACTTTAACACTCATAACTCATCTTTCCTTTTAGATTTTTATGTCTTTGTTTGATATGAGAGTGGCTGTGGAGTCATATGCAATGCTCGTTGCTATACCGGGTGATTATAATTAAAGTTTAACTTTCAAACCGCTGTACAAATAACACCACTGGTCAGACTGACGTCAAATTGCAACGGATTATTATCGGAGGAGGAGGAAAACACACGGCAGTAGAAAAATAAGTAGTCACAAAATGTAGAAATAGATAGCGCTGTAAGCATCATAATTCAGTAGTGGTCGACAACAAATGACGAATGAACCATACAACAATGGCTAAGGTGTACGTTTGACGTTAAACAAACTGTACCACTCAGGGTGCATGGGTGTACAGGTGTGATACTGTTAGTTATGTAAGCCTATCGATCGCCGCAAACTCATATCAAAGCGGATGGAAAAAATCGGTTTTTAATTGTCCGGAGGCCAAAAACCGCATAAAAATCATCAATCACATCGGTTTTTAATTTTCCTGAGGCCAAAAACGGCATAAAAAGCATCAATCAAAATCGAATCGGATTATTAATTAACAAGTTGAAATCGAGAAACAGCATGTTCCACAGCCGATCGAAGTGTGTCTGCGATCACGTTCAGAATGTGCTGCGCAATGCAAGCCTTCAATGCAGCTAGGTTTGCAATCGGAGCACTGAACCTAACATCTTTCAGATAGCTCCACATCCAGAAGTCATACGGATTAAGATCAGGTGATCGAGACGGCCAGACTGTAGGGAAATGGCGGCTGATAATTCTAGCATTTCAGAAATGGCACTTCAGCAGCTGCTTATCTGGATCTGCAATGTGAAGAAGTGCGCCATCTTGCATAAAAATGGTCCCATCTACATATCCATCCTATTGGAGAGCTGGAATGACGTGGTTGGGCAAAAGACACTCACAGCGCTTATCAGTGACGACACAGGTAACAGGACCGAAAAAATATGGTCCTATGATAAATGATGCCGTAAACCCTCACCACATGGTGACCTTTTCAGGATGAAGTGGTACTGGTTGATTTGTGTGTAGATTTTCCGTTGCCCATACTCAACAATACTGTCTATTGACATATCCTGTCAGATGGAAGTGAGTTTCGTCTGTCCACAAAATCTTCCAAGGCCAATCATTGTCCACCTCCATGCGAGCAAGAAATTCTGAAGCAAAGGTCTCTCTTGCTGGCATATCAACAGAAAGCAACTCGTGCATATGGCTAATTTTGAATGGATAGCAAAGAAGGATGTTTCGTACGATTTTACGCACCGCGCTCACGAGTATGTCCAATGTTCGAGCAATTTTCAGTGTACTACACGTCTGCAGGCCACCACTCGTCTCCTTCTGCATTGCTGGGGCCGGCCACTGATTCCACTGACGTCGAATTAATTCGTTTCCTCACTCTATCCGGTTGCACACCAAAAGGACCCGTCTTTTCGAATTTCCGAATCATTTTCTCCATACCCACGGCAGGTATCGGACCAATGCCTTTTTTCAAACCCTTCAGTGTCCGGAAGTTCTGCAGAGCGACGCACGCAGTCATTATTCTTGTAATACAGCTTTGCAAGCAGAGCGCGATCCTGCATTGAGACAGTCATGTCGGACATCGCATACGCGAAAGGAGCAAAAGCCGTGTACCCGGCGTGTTTATACCAACTTCAATGGGTCGTGAGTGTGACAGGTGTTTTCATTTACGTATTCCGACACATACAGTGCCATTATCGATCAATTTTCTCACTATTTTTTTCTGCCGTACGATTTCCCCCTTCTCCGATAATATTCAGCTGCAATTTGACGTCATTCTGACCAGTGCTGTTAATCCTACAGCGTTTTGAAAGTTTATCTTTAATTACAATCACGCTATATATATATATATATATATATATATATATATATATATATATATATATATATATATAGGGTGTTTCAAAAATGACCGGTATATTTGAAACGGCAATAAAAACTACACGGGCAGCGATAGAAATACACCGTTTGTTGCAATATGCTTGGGACAACAGTACATTTTCAGGCAGACAAACTTTCGAAATTACAGTAGTTACAATTTTCAACAACAGATGGCGCTGCGGTCTGGGAAACTCTATAGTACGATATTTTCCACATATCCACCATGCGTAGCAATAATACGGCGTAGTCTCTGAATGAAATTACCCGAAACCTTTGACAACGTGTCTGGCGGAATGGCTTCACATGCAGATGAGATGTACTGCTTCAGCTGTTCAATTGTTTCTGGATTCTGGCGGTACACCTGGTCTTTCAAGTGTCCCCACAGAAAGAAGTCACAGGGGTTCATGTCTAGCGAATAGGGAGGCCAATCCACGCCGCCTCCTGTATGTTTCGGATAGCCCAAAGCAATCACACGATCATCGAAATATTCATTCAGGAAATTAAAGACGTCGGCCGTGCGATGTGGCCGGGCACCATCTTGCATAAACCACGAGGTGTTCGCAGTGTCGTCTAAGGCAGTTTGTACCGCGACAAATTCACGAAGAATGTCCAGATAGCGTGATGCAGTAATCGTTTCGGATCTGAAAAATGGGCCAATGATTCCTTTGGAAGAAATGGCGGCCCAGACCAGTACTTTTTGAGGATGCAGGGACGATGGGACTGCAACATGGGGCTTTTCGGTTCCCCATATGCACCAGTTCTGTTTATTGACGAAGCCGTCCAGGTAAGAATAAGCTTCGTCAGTAAACCAAATGCTGCCCACATGCATATCGCCGTCATCAATCCTGTGCACTATATCGTTAGCGAATGTCTCTCGTGCAGCAATGGTAGCGGCGCTGAGGGGTTGCCGTGTTTGAATGTTGTATGGATAGAGGTGTAAACTCCGGCGCATGAGACGATACGTGGACGTTGGCGTCATTTGGACCGCAGCTGCAACACGGCGAACGGAAACCCAAGGCCGCTGTTGGATCACCTGCTGCACTAGCTGCGCGTTGCCCTCTGTGGTTGCCGTACGCGGTCGCCCTACCTTTCCAGCACGTTCATCCGTCACGTTCCCAGTCCGTTGAAATTTTTCAAACAGATCCTTTATTGTATCGCTTTTCGGTCCTTTCCTTACATTAAACCTCCGTTGAAAACTTCGTCTTGTTGCAACAACACTGTGTTCTAGGCGGTGGAATTTCAACACCAGAAAAATCCTCTGTTCTAAGGAATAAACCATGTTGTCTACAGCACACTTGCACGTCGTGAACAGCACACGCTTACAGCAGAAAGACGACGTACAGAATGGCGCACCCACAGACTGCGTTGTCTTCTATATCTTTCACATCACTTGCAGCGCCATCTACTGTAATTTCGAAAGTTTGTCCGCCTGAAAATGTACTGTTGTCCCAAGCATACTGCAACAAACGGTGTAATTCTATCGCTGCTCGTTTAGTTTTTATTGCCGTTTCAAATATACCGGTCATTTTTGAAACACCCTGTATATACCCAGTAGTTACAATTAAACTTTCCCTATCTAACCCGTTACAACACGGAAACTAGTTACCGTGCGAGTACCTAACTTGATAGCATGAATGTCCAGAGTATGGGGTGCATGATTTTCATGCGTCACAGCGCCACCGTCCAGTTCCAACTCTGGCCACTAGGTGCCGTGATCAGTCATCTTGATGCCGCGCAGGGTATCCGCGCGGTGTAAGTGTCTTGTCATTGTCCGATCGGCTCCATCCGTCGTAGGTTCTAGTCCTCCCTCGGGCATTCGTGTGTGTGTCGTCCTTAGCGTAAGTTACTTTATGCTAGGTTAAGTAGTGTGTAAGCTTAGGGACCGATGACCTCAGCAGTTTGTTCCCGTAAGACCTTACCACAACAATTCCGGTTTTCCAGTCATCTTGATTCGAAGTCTCACACACCTGACCAGTCGCAGTGCACTTGTTGACGAGTCAACATGATTGTGGACAAAAGGAGCAGGGCATTAATAGTGAAGCTCTTTTATCAAAATAACAGTAATGCTGCACCTGCACTTCGAGAATATAGCCGGCTGAAAGGATTACGAAAGAGTCCACTTTCTCCACGTGCCGTGCAGAGTATGATGAACAAATTCGAATCAACTGGAAAACTGGACGTCGTTCCGGGAAGAGGCCGATGACCGGTTGCACCATAGGTGGTTGATGAAATTGCCGTTGCTATGGCAGACAACGCTGCGTGCAATTCCCGATTGTCAGGCAGTGCGCGTGCTGTGTCACGACAGTTGAAAATCCCGAGACCCATTGTACGGAAGGTGCTTCGAGCCATTCTCAAATAGTATCCGTACAACATCTATATCGTAAAACAGCTTGCACCACACGACGCACAACGACGTGTTCACTAATCTCTCCACTTTCTCCCAAAGTGGATGTTGACGACAGCTGACCCCAGACCATCCGATGGACAGACGCACCTCTTTTTCCTCTGACGGGTGAGGTGAATACGCAGAATTGCCGAGTGTGGGGATCTTCTCCTCCAGTCACTGTGCATGAAGTTCCTCTGATTGGTGAACGTGTCACCGTACGGTGTGGCTTCACAGCTACTATCATCATTGGACCATTCATTTCTGAACATGTTGGCGCTCAAGGACCAATGACATGCAGTGTAACTGTCCAGCGTTACTGCAATATGCTTCGCTAGCATGTCATTCCCGCCCTAAAGGAGAGAGGCATTGAACTCAACGGTTTTCATACAATATGGGGCACCACCACGCGTCGCTCGTCAAGTTCACCTTTGTCTCCGCAACACATTTGGAAACGATCGAATAATCAGCCAATCATTTCTAAATGCTTGGCCGGCACGATCACCTGATCTCACTCCTTGAGATTTCTGGTTGTGGGGCTGCCTGAAGGACAGTTTTTACCAGGAGAACGTTGACCCATGTGCTGATCTGAAGCGCAGCATATCAAGAGAAGTAGCCAGCATACCTACGGACATGCTTCGTCCTGCTGTGCAGAATGCAGTCCTGCACTTTCAGACTCTTCTGAACACTGATGGGCGCCATATTGAGTCCCTTTTATTGCAGTAATGGTACCGGTATGTAATGGTGTGATGTACCGTAGTAACACGTTAAAACTGTTTCAGTTGAATTGATTCTGCACTATTTCTCTTCCCCATGTCCTTAACATTAATGCTACCAAGCTTTGTAGTCGTACAGTAATTAGTTTCCGTGTTATGACGTATTAAAAAGGGAAAAAATTTGGAAATTTGTGGTGCGTTCTATGGGACCAAACTGCTGAGACCATCGGTCCCTAGGATTACACACTTCTTAATCTAACTCAAACTAACTTACGGTAAGGACAACACACACACCCATGCCGAACGGAGGATTTGAACCTCCGGCAGAGGGAGCCGCGCGAACAGTGGCAAGGCGCCCTAGACCGCACGGCTACCCCGCGCGGCGTTTAAATAGAGAAGTTTAATAATAACCACCCAATATAGCTATAGTGGAAATGAGTTGACAGTGACTAAGATTCTATCAACTGATTGTCGTAGGCTATAGTTTACCGCCGATTCCACGGTTCCATGGGCAGAGAGTATTCCCAACGATTAAAAAAAAGGTACACAGCACACCCTTAAAAAAATTAAATTAGAAGAACTTAGCTTGAAAACTAACGTTCCCTGTCCCTTATCTCCACTTACGCAAATTAGGCTTCACCATGGGAACCAGTGTGAATTCCGAGAACAGGGATAATGTGAAACTCAGTTCACACTTTTTGAAGACCTGATGGGCAGTAGTTATGGAATAGACTCAGTGTTCTAAAAACATTCGATTCAGTATCACTCGTTTATGCCAAATCGGCATTAACTCAGACGGCCCCAGGAACATATCTAAGCGTGCTTCAGATAGCGTTGGCTAAAATAAACACCAGCAACGCACGTACCGTAGGCCTATCCCCTGGTCACCACCACCACATGGAGTCACCGGCACATTCGCAGGCAGTCATTACGTCATTCTCCACATTTATAAAACCTTGATCCATCCCATCCTCTGTTATTCCAACGTAATTTGGATATCTGCTCCACCAATGTTCTGTCACTCACTCCAGACCATTGAACGCCACCGACTCCTCCTTGCTTTCTGCAAACTTTTGCCCTATTCTACGAGAGTGTTTACAATCTCATCACTTTTCCCTCCCTTCGTGCACACATTGACGGACCATTACGTAACTCATTCTTGAATTCAATTTAATCATTGTTTATTAATATAAATCAACTCTCTGTCGTATAAAAATTTCAAAACACACATTTTTTTCTAATACTGCGTGGCATTGAACCTAACGCGAAACAATCTTTCGCTCGAGCCCACCCGTGGTTCACTGCCGCCAGACTCACTGCCCTTTGTTTGCCGATCCTGTTACTAAGCACTGTTGACGTCAGAAGTTATATTACGTTCAAACATGTAAGGTTTCTCTTATTTCCGTTGGTGGTATGCTGGCACACCTACATCAGGACATACCACCAGGCTTACATATTCTCTCCCTACACCATTTAGAAGCTTCCTTGTCCCAAAAATGAAATCCACCATTATATTTACCGCTTCCAACAGTACTACGAGTAATTCACTCCCACCCCTCCCCAGCATCAGTGCACTCTCTCTTCACTTGCCAATCTCTTTCTTTTTCCTCCTCATAACCGTGGCCTGGCCGCCATCCTATCTACACCTATCCCACTCCATGTTTCCCTACAATCACTCCTGCCACATTCACCCATACCCAAATACAACGCTTCTGCTCCACTGATTCCCCACACCTTGCAGCACCATACTCATACGACCTCTGCTCTCCCAAATTATCCCCTCCCAGCACATGTGCAAATGCATCATCAATTTCATCAGTATCACATTTAAAAGCCCATCGGTATGAAATCATCATTTCAATAGTTTAAAAATCATATAGTCAATTTATCTTTTCAATATTTTTAAAGTAACTTGTGTTACAATAAATGTTCATGACTGAGGATCGGCATGGTTCAAATGGTTCAAATGGCTCTGAGCACCATGGGACTTAACATCTGAGGTCATCAGTCCCCTAGAACTTAGAACTACTTAAACCTAACAAACCTAAGGACATCACACACATCCATGCCCCAGGCAGGATTCGAACCTGCGACCGTAGCGGTCCAGACTGAAGCGCCTAGAACTGCACGGCCACACCGGCCGGCATATCGGCATGTTGCATGTTGCAACATCTCGCCCGCGAGGAGCGAGAGAATAAAAGAACAGTAAATGGAACAAAAGTGATAGCAGACATTTCATACAGACCCCTATTACTAAATGACCGCCTTCTTGCTAACTGGAACAACAGAATTTGGTTCTCTGGAATACATGGCGCGTTATCTTGTTGTCATTCGTTCGACTCACTATGAAATTCATGGCAAACAATATTCCAAATTGCGTTTTATTTTCAGATATCTCCTCGGCCCATTCACGGACAGAGTGTTGGTTGGTTGGTTGCTTTGGAGAAGGGGACCAAACAGCGAGGTCATCGGCTCCTTCGGACTAGGGAAGGATGGGGAAGGAAGTCGGCCGTGCCCTTTCATAGGTACCATCCTAGCATTTGCCTGAAGCTATTTTGGGAAACCACGGTAAACCTAAATCAGGATGACTGGACGCAGGTTTCAACCGATGTCCTCTAGAATGCGAATCCAGTGTGCCAACCACTGGGCCAAATCGGTCGGTAGGGATAGAGTGTGCAAGGAATTGCTGTGTACAGTCTTCCATAAATATCGTTATTTATCTATTGTTATCGTCACTGTCTCTAGGCACCTTTCTGTAGAGGAATGCTGAAAAATCCATAGCCATCACCCCGAGAATCTGTTCTTGCGATAAACAAGCATGTTTTTGTTTGCACATCTCATGTTTGTACGTGTTTCATTTCTCCTGTTAGCCCAAACTGTGTCTTATCCCAAAATTTTAAACAGTATTCTAATGTAACCCTACAAATGTTTTCTATTAAGTCCCTTCTTAATGCAAGCTGCAGTTTCCCAGTATTCTAAGTCAAATTAAACTTGTAGTTGGTTTACATACCATTTAAATTTATAAAATATTTCGGCTGATGAATTTGAATTTTTTTTTCTTGCGCCAATAATGGGTATGTCAGATGAAGTTGCCATGCTTCTAGTTAAAGTAACGAAGATATTCGTAGAATAATTTAATACTGAGAGAATATAATGCTTGAATTGACATTTTCTTGAAATAGTTTTTTCAACAGTTGAGAGAAAAAAGCTAAAATGTAATCAAGGCACCTCTCGGTGGAGCTGCTAGTATATCTGTGTTATTTAAGTCGTCAATACAACAATCTAACATAACGGTGTAAGTGCGTAGAAACAAAGAAAAGCGTGACTAGCGATGATCGCAAATTTTGTCTTGAATAATACACCATTCAGCCAACTTACTTCCAGCAGAAAGGCATCGACAAACGAAAATCGCTCATTGCCCCTTTTCCGCTAATGACGTTGCTAAGTAACGACTATGCGCAAAACTGAGATGACGTGTTTGTGAACGGATGGAAAACTGTCGATAAAGCTGATGTTTTAGAGTACGAACCTACTGATGGAAGTGACATTATTTGAAATGTAGCAGCATTAGAGGACAAATGGTCAGGTAAAGTACTAGTAATCTGTCTGATACAGCCGGATATTAAACTTATTGTATTTTATTGGTGTAGCAAAAAAAAAATTGCTTTAGACTGTGCTTAAACTCATTGTTTGTCTAGTAATTTTCAAGAAGCATTGCCTATCGAACGCGCAAGCTCCGATCGACACATATCGACCGCGCGACTCTCGTGGTGGCAATTATGGATTAGAGAAGGACAAACTTTTTCTATGTTAACATTAATGACAAAGAAACTAGTAATTTCAGTTACTTTACTCGTCAGCCTCGTCTTCTTAGACTATTCCGCGGGGTTGCCTACGCCGCTGGAAGTAATTCTTTTCCCCGTAACCCTGGTGCACTCTAGATATATCTCTGAGGAATATCGGAAGAGTCTCACAAAGTTGAATTTTCCAGCACAACAGCGAGTTGTGGAAGTAAAGGTACTGGAAGAGGTACAGTTCGTCCCTGTCTCCCGGTCGGCCGTCGCTGTTAATCGACGATTTGACGGATTTCCACAAGCACTCTGTATTCGGTGTGTGGACAGATGAATCGTCCAAAGAGACAAATTCCACAGAATGATTTAGAAATTCGTGTTGGAAACATTCTTTCTTCAAGGTATTGTAGGACTTAAAGCCGTCTCTTATAACTTTGGTCCCTAACAAGGTGAAATGTTTTATGAGAGAGACCAAAGTTTTCTTGCTCCTCAAATATACTCGAACTAAGTAGTCGAATTAAACCGGGTGATGCTGAGGGAGTTAGATTATGAAATGAGACACTCAAAGTAATAACTGAGTTTTGTTATCTGGGGAGCAAAATAAGTGATGATGGTCGAAGTAGAGAGGATATAAAATGTAGACTGGCAATGGCAAGAAAAGCGTTTCTGAAGAAGATAAATTTGTTAACATCGAGTATAGAATTAAGCATCAGGAATTCGTTTCTGAAAGTATTTGTATGGAGTAGCGGTCGCGCGGTTCCAGACTGTAGCGCCTAGAACCGCCCGGCCACCCCAGCCGGCTGTATGGAGTGTCGCCATGTATGTAAGTGAAACGTGGACGATAAATAGTTTAGACAAGAAGAGAATAGAAGCTGTCGAAATGTGGTGCTACAGAAGAATGCTGAAGATTAGATAGGTAGATCACATAACTAATGAGAAGGTACTGAATAGAATTGGGGAGAAGAGAAATTTGTGGCACATCTTGACTAGAAGAAGGGATCGGTTGGTAGGACATATTCTGAGGCATCAAGGGATCACCAATTTAGTACTGGAGGGCAGCGTGGAGGGTAAAAATCGTAGAGGGAGACCAAGAGTTGAATACAAGAAGCAGATTCAGAAGGATGTAGGTTGCAGGAGGTACTGGGAGATGAAGAAGCTTGCACAGTATAGCGTAGCATGCGGAGCTGCATCAAACCAGTCTCTGGACTGAAGATCACAACAACAACCTGAAGCACTTCCGGGATTCCCCTCAATGCCTCCGAAGATCCATACGTGTTCAATTTCGCTTTTAGTGGTCATCTTTTCTTGTATTTCCGAGAGGATATATGCGATTTGTCTATTTCAACTGTCTTATTTTGTTCACCGATGGGAACATTGTCATTCGTGACTGTCACATACCAGACTATTCGACAAAACCCGTAGCAATCACATACGGTGTTTGTTGATAATCCGCTTCGGAAGCGGTCGTTTGTAGCCAACACGGGACTAAAATAATGCTCTTTTCCAGCATCAGCTAACAACTGTCGTATCATGCATTTTTCCTTATCGACAACCGTTTCTGACCCCTGCGCAGTACAACTAAAATGGGTATAGGGTATTTGATTGCTTTGTAGAAATGGTCTTAAATGATTAATTATGTCATTTTACGCTCCTAATATACTTCCTTTCCCTCTTGAATTTCAGTATTCTTTTAAAAAAACGGAAATGAAATTCAAATAATTTGAAAGCCAGCTAAAACGCTCCATTCGAGTTATATGATGGCTGTGACGTCACTCGATAGCTCGCTGCTCCTACTTTCATCATGATAATTGACACTGACGTCTTTTTTTGGAATTTACGTTTCAGAAAATGGGTTACAAATGCTCTGTGGTACCATACTGTACAAATACTTCTATAAAAACTCCTGAAAGTTGTTTTGAAGTATTCCAGAGAACGAGAATATGCGTAAAATGTGGTTGCACCGAACGCCAAATTGCCATCACGTCAACGCACAAGTTCACCAACTGAATTAAAAATGTGTTGCACTGTGAAGTAAACATTAACTTGCCTCCGAGATATGCTCTCCCACTGTTACAGCGAAGGATAGTGTCATTCAGTGAAATTCAACTCCTAGTGAACATTGTCGTTTTACCCAACTACACCCGAAGTACTGGGTGGCTCAGTTGTTACAATGGTAAACCGTCGAATTTTATAAAATAATGTCCGTAGATCGGTGGTTCGAATCCAACGCGAAAGAACATTTACCTTATTTGTAAAACGACTCGACAATCCTGTCATATGAAACCCAAATCACAATTACAAAACTTCACCACACCGATCAGAAACAAATTATGGTTGCTTTCCTTGCTATTTACATGCGCTTACATTTGCAATCGCTGTTCACCCACGTCACGCCCAGAAAGTTATGTTCACTTTTTACTCTATTAGAAACATTGTTTTATCTTCGTACTGTCCGGCTTGCATCCTTCTTGTTTAAACTTCTGCAGATTCGTCGTCTTACGTGAAGATGAGTACATAAAGATGAAGTACTCTCCGTATAATCTCATTTCGTACACCTCGTTGTGCCTCGGGCGCGTGGTGATATCTTCACTACTACCAGTGCTTTCCAAAAAAGGGAATTGTTTGTTCGCAAAGTAAACGCATTTATCCTCTGTCGTCTATTTCTCAAAGATTAAGACTAATGTGAAGCCATATATAAGACATCACATCAAAACAACTGCTGCAATCAATTCTTGCTAATGCTATTTTCGAATTTCGCGTAAAACTTTTAACAGATGTATGATCCTTACAGGATTCGAACATGCGACCTTTTAGTCTGCACTTTTTTTATCTCATTTTGTTCCATATTGTTCGTTGAATTTGAATGGGGCGGACGTCCGAAGACACCCGTTCAGGTTGTTCGTCGATCCGTTTACTCAGTTTTTTTTATTACGCTGAGCTACCGTGCCGTCGCACGCACTCTGGTGCTCTATCCGTTGCGCCACTAAAGCCCTGTTGACTGCAGTACCTCTACTGAGTGTTTTCTGCTAAGGAAATCAGCACTAAGTTTTACCAAGAACAGTCTTATTGTGTTTTGGTCGGAGCTCAAGACTGATAGTCGACAATCTGGCTACAATACACACACACATTTGCAAAAGTTCTACAGTTACTTAGTTTTGAGCGAGTTTAACGATGTTTCAGGGAGCAGAGAAATGAATGTCCGTCGTTGCACATATCGCTGCTCTAAATAGGTGGACCAAAAACACTTCAGCTTTCGCAAGCCTTCCACTATCACCTTTCATAAAATTTCTTGCTATTTTTACTTAAAATTTGTAATTGCGTTTTCCATCACTAAATAGCGAAACTGTTTGCAGAAAAGTGCGTAAAAACGCAGACTCCTAGTTTATTTTATTTTTTTATTTAGAGGTCAAGTTCCGTAGGACCAAATTGAGGAGCAAATCTCCAAGGTCATGGAACGTGTCAGTACATGAAATTACAGCATAAAAGTAATAGCAGATAAAAATGTTCATGAACCCGAAAAAAGTCAGTCCATAAGTTTAAATAAACGCAATCAACAATACAGTATGAATAAGCTTAATTTGTCAAGGAACTCCTCGGCAGAATAGAAGGAGTGACTCATGAGGACTTCAGTTTCGATTTGAAAGCACTTGGATTACTGCTAAGGTTTTTGAATTCGAGTGGTAGCTTTTTGAAAATAGATGCTGCAGTATACTGCACACCTTTTTGCACAAGAGTTAAGGAAGTCCGATCCAAATGCAGGTTTGATTTCTGCCGAGTATTAACCGAGTGAAAGCTGCTTATTCTTGGGAATAAGCTAATATTGTTAACAAGAAATGACAGTAAGGGATACATATATTGAGAGGCCAATGTCAAAATACCCAGACTTGTGAACAGGGTTCGACAAGAGGTTCGTGAACTTACACCACTTATTGCCCGAACCGCCCGTTTCTGAGTCAAAAATATCCTTTTAGAATGGGAAGAGTTACCCAAAAATATAGTACCATACACCATAAGCGAATGAAAATAAGCAAAGCAGACAAATTTTCGCGTCGAACGATCACTCACTTCTGATACCGTTCGAATAGTATGGCAGTGTTAAGTCTTTGAACAAGATCCTGAACGTTGGCTTTCCACGACAGCTTACTATCTGTCTGAACACCTAGAAATTTTAAGGTGTTCAGTTTCACTAATCATATGCCCGTTCTGTAAAATTAAAACGACGGGTTTTGTTGATCTGTGTGTCAGAAACCGTAAAAACTGAGTCTTACCGTGATTTAGTGTTAGTTTATTTTCTACAAGCCATGAACTTAGATCATGTACTGCACTATTTGAAACCGAACCAATGTTACACACAACATCCTTTACTACCAAGCTAGTGTCATCAGCAGACAGAAATATTTTAGAGTTACTCGTAATACTAGAGGGCATACTGTGACGTCAACAGAGCATCAGCCAATAACAAACCGTTTTAGACCAGGTGACCAGAACATTATATTTAATGATTCTGAAGCTTTAATTGCATGTAAATAGCAGATATTTTGTGACAATATTGGCCGTAAGTGCTATTCAAATCTTACAATCAATCACAATAACAACAATCCGAACCGTATTTTTAACATAGGAAAATAATCTTTTCAGCATTGGCGCTTTTCTTAAGAAGTTTCACTTATCTGTCACTGTGACAGTTCGCACAATTCCTCAAATCGTCGTTTGGCAGCAGTCCACATTCCCAACAGAAAACGAAACAAGATTGCACACTACACAGTCGAGGAATTAAGTTGCACCATGTAAGAGTATCGGGATTCGAGACTACAACGGTTTCACACACTCCTCTTCACAACGCTAAACGTTACGCGATGGTTCCTTGACAACGCACTAACACTTTTGGTATGTCCCTCCACGACAGCCGTGCGTTCGATGTATTTCGTCGTTCGATATGTCGTCCGGAGCCTGCGCGTACGATACGCAACCGTTCTCGGAAATCACCAGGTTACCTCTTTGCGATTTATTTTAGTAGAGACACTTGTAACCGGTTCAGTACCGATAAATATAATCCCTCGATGAGTTGTAAACTAAAAGTACTGTGTAATATATAGGCGATAAAAATTTGTATGATATTTAGTAAAAATCTTATACAGTGACACCTCTGTGTATGCACGCTAAAAATAGTAAAATTTGGAACAAAGCTCAAACGAGCTACGGAGCAAACACGAGTAAGAATCATGTGTCTCTCTTGCCACATTCTATTTGCTTGTTCTCTGGTTAGTTGTCGTGTGGCCTGCAAGGAGCTATCTGAAAATGTAGTCAGCTTAGTGACTTACGACCACAATCAGTGCAAAATTCAGTTATGATCAACTGTTAAAAATTTAATTTGCGATTTCCGTTATAAGGTGGTTACAATGTCTGCAGAAATGTATTCATTTGTTTCAGAGTACAGCTGAAAATTAATAACTAGTAAGCTTTATAAGTGCTAATATTGTACTGGGTGTTTTCACCCCTCTAACCTGAAAGATTTTGGTTCCTTCCCACTCGCTAGCAGCATTCCTTCATACAGTGAGAATGTTGTGTCTTAGGCGTAACCGTTGAGTGCAGGTGACGACGTGCTAGGTAAATGTGGATTGTAGTTCTGCGTTTATAAAGAGGGAAGAGAGCGGAACTCAGAGACAGCACATAGTCTACTAGACTTCGTGACGACAAGCGGAATCGAGCTTATGATTCCGGAAATAATTAATAGCGTCATGTACACTTGAAATGATTTCTCTATTGGTTGTGTGCGAGCTCGATGTGCTGGAGCTCAGCAATGGAGTGTGCGAGCTTGTATGTTTTCAAACCAGGAACGTTACACAAGGTAGTGCACAACTTGTACAACATTAAACCAAAAGATTGATAATTACAGTAATTGAAATTCTCTGTGACTCAGTGCTGTGGTAAGTACGAACGGGAGCCATTCTTAATAATCATTTGTAATGTAAATGAAGTACATTTCCTACCGCATAAATAATTATGTTCCAAGTGGGGCTGCCTGCTTTTACAATGGAACGCCGCTGTAGCGAGGGCACAATTCAGTTATGCAAAATAAATTGGTCGGCTGATCAGCTGACCTGGACTGTTCTAGGACAAAAAAAAAAAAAAAAGAAAACAAGAATAAAATCCGAAACTTTAGTTTTTGGTTCATTTTCTGAAATTTGTATCACATCACAGTTAAATGATTGGCAATTAGTTGTTTGAACAAAAAGTGAATATCTATTTACCTATTTATATCTAAATGACTGCCTGCTTGAAGCATAAAGAAAATTATAAAACCTCAAAATGAGTTTAACAAATTTAGTTTCACAGCGGAATATTGGTTTATGTCAACAAAAGTGCAATAAACGACTGCTTGAGTGAAGCTCATGCCAGAAGTAAACGTATTGTAAATCAATTGGCTGATACCATATGGAAGACTGCTACAGACTTGTGACTCGCTTTCCAAATCAATGAAGTTCGCAAACGCAAATTTAAAGAATATGGAATACCTAAATAAGTGAAACCAGAGAAGAAGCAACTCAAGTTGCGGAATTTTACGTCAAACCATCCAATGCAAGATAAGAAGGCATTTTTCAATTTTGCTATCAGTCGGGTACTCAAAATTTCGTCGTCAAAAGACGAACATGATGAAAAGGCCATAATAAGGCACATCGCAAAAGTGAATAACTATCCACATGACTTTGTAGGTAATATATACTATAAGAAAGTAGTTAATAAATACAAAAATAAGATGATCCATTACAATAACATGGCTTCTAAAGAAAATATTAAGTTTGTTAGTTTACGTTACTATGAAAAAATGAGCACAAGGATTGCAACTGTCTTTAGACAGTACACTGTGACAATGTCTGTTGAAACCAGAATAACGTAGGATGTATTTTGAAACATACTGTAGATACAAAGAACCTATTTTATGTTTCTGGAGTTTATAAAATTGATTCGCCAGACTTTGGGGCCTTTCAGATTGGCCAAACGGAAAGGAGGCTGGAAACTAGGTTGGACAGAATAGATGCCACGGAGAAATCGAGTATGGCAGCTCATTTACTTAGAACAAAACCTAAGTTGCCGACTTTGACATCTAATGTGAGGTTTCTGCATAAGTGTGGGAAGGGGAGGTTCCTTGACCTACTAGAAGAGCTGGAGATCTTCTGCCATCACGAAGATGTTAGCTGCAACCTGATCATTTGCACAATTGTGGGAACTGTTTGAAAACTGATTGATAGGAAGCAGTGTAGGATATGGACGAGGAGATACGAAATAGCTCCTGCCGTCATGCCAATATGCAGCAGCCATTAACATAATAGTGTACGAGTACAATGGCTATAATACTGAAGCTACAGAAGTTTTTCCATGTTACCTTGGTTTAGATGCATGTACATTGTTAATAACATCAATTCAGTGTATTGGTTTTATTGTACTTATGATCTGTTTGAAGTGGCACAGAGATTAGTACTCTCTACATCCGTAATGTAATGGCAAGTCACACCAACTATCAATTTTGCTGACATTTGGCGCCATCTATGAACTATTCAGTAAATAAGAAGGACAACATACAGGATGACAATTATTGAGCTATATGAGAAAAAAACGTCAATTAGTTACAAACTACGGTGGGCACACACTTTATTCAAAATGTAAACGTCACTGCAGGTATTCGGATTTAGGTTATGACATGTGCGATATGTCTGTCATTATTGACAATGGTGAGCTGAAGAAGAATAGCGAAATTCTGCATGACCCGCTTGAGTATCGGAACATCGATGCTGCCGATGACCACGTTAATGGCTGTTCTCGGCTCAGCAGTGGTTTTGGGATTATTGCTGTATACTTTGTCTTTAATATAGCCCCACAAAAAGGAGTCGCATGTGTTCAGATCCGGAGAATATGGCGGCCAATCGATGCCCATGGCAGTGGCCTGTGGGTACCCCAGACCAGAATGCGGTCCCCAAAGTGCTGCTCCAGGACATCAAACACTCTCCTGCTTCGATGGTGTCGAGCTCTGTCTTCCATGAACCACATCTTGTTGAAATCAAGATCACTTTGGATATGGGGGATGAATTCATCTTCCAAAACTTCCACGTAGCTTTCGGTAGTCACTGTGCCATCGAGGAATATCGCACCGATTATTCCGGAACTGGACATTGCACGCCACACAGTCACCCATTGAGGGTGAAGAGACTTTTCGATGGCGGAATGCGGATTCTCAGTACCCCAAATGCGCCAGTTGTGCTCATGACGAATTCATCCAAATGAAAGTGGGCTTCGTCTCTAAGCCAAACCATATTCACATCAAAGCCCTGTTCGTCAATTCTGTGGACAATAGTGGTCGCGAAACACAACCGCTGTTCCATTTCCCGGGGGCTTAATGGCTGATGGGTTTGAATTTTGTTTGAGAAGAGAAGCAAGTCTTCAACAACAATTTCTCGCAGTGTCTCCCTGTTAATTCCTACCTATTGCACAGCTCGTCTTATCGATTTCCTGGGGCTGGCTTGAAACACAGCGCGTGTCTTCTCGCTGTTTTCAGGCGTTTTCACCCTTTTTTGGGGAGCCACATGCCAACACTATCATCACGTGCACGACCCGTTCTCCCAAGCTTGCGAATCAAATTCTTGATTGTTAGCACACACTTCAATTGGTTGTCTTCAGCTTGAACTCGGTCGCAAACTTCCTTTGAGCAGCAGTTGGGCTGTTATTGCTCGCATAGTAGGCTTTCACAAGCGCTGTACGCTCTGGCACGCTGTACCGTGACATTTTCACGTGCAAATGGCCGACAACAAGAAGTCGCGTGCACATGTGCATACTATTTCCCATCATGCCCCGCAGCCAACCGTGCAGTTTGAAAGTCCTAAAGCAAACCGTTCTGAAGTCATGACGATTTTATTTCATATAGTTCAACAGTTGTCACTCTGTACCTCGTCGAGAAAATAAGTAAAGAGAAAAATATTACAAAAGATAAAATATTTAAATCAAATCAGTTCTAATAGTCACAGCACACATCCCGTGCCTCCTAGTGTTTTGTAATTTAAATTAAATATTTACCGATCTGACGATGTGTTTTAAGCAATAACAGAACAAATGGCTCACAAGGAGTGAACCTGGCTTTTTTTGCGCCTTCTATGTTTACTGTTAAACGTGGCAGTAAGTCAGACAACAACGTAAATAATTTTACTTGTATTTATTTTGTGATATTCCTATGCACATTTGAAGTTTTTAGTAGAGACCGTAACTGCATTTCTATGAATGTGATAGCGTTACGGAGATGTTTAATAAACTCAAGTGGCAGACTCTGCAAGAGAGGCGCTCTGCATCGCGGTGTAGATTGCTCACCAGGTTTCGAGAGGGTGCGTTTCTGGATGAGGTATCGAATATATTGCTTCCCCCTACTTATACCTCCCGAGGAGATCACGAATGTAAAATTAGAGAGATTAGAGCGCGCACGGAGGCTTTCAGACAGTCGTTCTTCCCGCGAACCATACGAGACTGGAACAGGAAAGGGAGGTAATGACAGTGGTACGTAAAGTGCCCTCCGCCACACACCGTTGGGTGGCTTGCGGAGTATAAATGTAGATGTAGATGTAGAATGTTACGTATTACGTAGTTTATATAGAGGGCACCATACAACCAACCGATGGGCTCCGCAAAGCCTGCCTTTATTAGGCAATAGTGTTGAACGAATTGTGATAGAAGTCCGAACAGTAGGGTCTGAGGTACCAGGAAATGTACTGAAACTATGAAATAGTGGTATGTAATCTAATGTATAAGCGAGATCGGTTATGACACTATCGTCTGACTATGTACTTCTTGTATTTTTAGCACTGATAATGGCTAGGCACTAGCCGAAATATAGATTTGCTTTAATAAAGCCTGAAAGGAAAGGACGACTGGTCGCTGTGCTCCATCATTTTGAAAGACTTACTCAGCAAAATTGCAAAAGGCTGCAACCAGGCATCTGTGTTTCGATGTGACCTTTCACCCACTTGTCTGCACACCGTCTCCCGTCTTCTGAGAGTTCGTCTTCTGTCCCAGAAACCGACGGCTTCGAGGGGAGGATTCACAGCTTTCGCCACAGTGACAAACGAGCAAGAATTTCTATGAATACGCCAAAATGCAAGGGGAAGCCTGCTAAAACCTCTCCACCATCGCTGCATATTAACTGACCAGAGGTTGGTACACTGCATTTGCTGTGTTGCCACATTCACCTGATTGGCCAACAAAATCTGGAATATAAGATTCTGAATTTTCCTACACTGGAGACAGTAAAATGGCGGTTTCACGTGTTTGCACCTGTCTACAGGATACCCAGATCTTCATTCCAGAAATACTCAGGCGACCTGCGGTTGCTACGCTGTAATTTCAAAGGCCGATGCCGACTTGTGGGCAACGGAAACTGCCCAGTTTGCGGGCGAGCAGTTCTGCGAGCCAGTAGCTCGTTAGGGAGTTGTGAACTGTCGCTTATTGGAAGCGCCAAGACCACACAAGCTTTGGACAACACATCCGCTCGCCTGCCTCGGGGAAGAGAAACTCGAGAATCTTACTCCAGAAGCCACTAGCTATGCTCTTCCCTCCAGCAAAGTTAAGAAAATACAGCTACGAAATTTGCTTAATGCCTCAAGGCGATATGTGACTGTCTGTCACACATTCTGTTCTTGAGACTCTCTCGAGGAGTTTCGCATATAGTCCAAAACAATGGCACAAAGTCTCCTGACGAGAAACTTCAAACGATATCTTGCTCCCTTGCGGACCGAACGCTGGTGATGAGCTTTTTACGCGCCACTAGTATTCGAACCAGCACTCTTAGGGTCGGGCAGAACCGTGTTAGTGTACATTAAGCATCATACACTGATGATCCAGTAAGCTATGGCCACCCGCTGTGTAGCCTATTGGTACACCTTTGGTAAGCAATAAAACAGCGCTTCTACGTGGCATGGATTCGACATATCGTCAGTAGGTTCCTGGAGGTATGCTGCACAAGATTGCTACGCAGTGGTGCGCAGTTGGTGTAAGTTTGAAAAGGTTTCCAGATACCACTACCAGTCACAAAATTTGTTGACTAAGAAGTTATTTATTTAGCGACACGTTTCGAGGGGACAGCTCATCTGGCTATATTGGCATACAAAAACCTTTAACGTAAGTGTATGCAGATACTAAAGTTCATTCACATGACTATTGTGAACATCCCGTACAGAGAGAGAGAAGGATAACCTAGTATGGGGCGATGTCACTTTGTATATTGTGCTGCTGTTCACTCGAAAATATTTATAAAACAATCACTCACTTTGTTCTTGTGTTGTGGCATTTTTCGTGTGACGTGCTGAGGTATCGCTATTTCCATGGCTCTCTTGCATTTCTTCACCATCGTCCGCAAACTTCACAATGGTGATTTTATAACACGTTAACACAAAACAAATCAGCAATGTGCAGAAAACAAGATGGCGATCAAAACAAGGCTAGTTTCGATTTGATTATAGATATGTCGATACTGGTGTTGTCAGTATCGATGTCTTCTGCATGGTATAATATTATCCATACCGGCCTGCTTCGGTGGTGTGATGCATGTTTCTTGCAGCCGTTCCACCAGAATGACAGCGAATCAGCACACGACCGTCTATCTTGTGTAACAAGAAGTGTCATTCGTCCGACCAGCCTATACATTTCCATCGATCGATAGCGATAACAACGCCGTTTAGCGCCCGTGAACCAGACCATACCATTGCCATTGTTGCACAGTGGCATCAACATGGGAAGACGCAGCGGCCGTGTGCTGAGCAGCTCCATGTTCAGCAATGTGCCCTGAACGATGTGCTCCGGAACACTTGCGCCTCTTTGAGCACTGTATTCTATCGTCAGATCTGCCACATATCGCTAGCTGTCCTACTTTACAGAGTGGTCAAGCTCTCTACCTCCACAATTTAGGGGCCGGCCGGTGTGGCCGAGCGGTTCTAGGCGCTTCAGTCTGGAACCGTGTGACCGCTACGGTCGCAGGTTCGAATCCTGCCTCGGGCATGGATGTGTGTGATGTCCTTAGGTTAGTTAGGTTTAAGTAGTTCTAAGTTCTAGGGGACTGATGACCACAGATGTTAAGTCCCATAGTGCTCAGAGCCATTTGAACCATTTGCGTCTTGTACCGGCATGTCTCGGGAACAACTGTGCTCAGTATCAGCTCTGTAGATAACCAGTACGGTTCTGTTCTGTGCTTTCAAAATGTTTAAGACTATCAACTCGCCCGCCGCGTGTGAGATTCGCTCAGTGATACGGTTTTTGTCAGCAAGGAACCTGTCTGCTGCAGAAATTCACGACAGATTTGTGAAGTGCATGGTGATACAGTTATGAGTGAAGGCAAAGTGCGTAAGAGGCTACGAGAATTCAAAGATGACCGTGACAACGTCCATGATGAGGACCATTCAGGTCACCCTTCTTTGATTACAGACGATTTGGTGGCTTCAGTTGAAGCGAAGTAGGCGCTTCAGTCTGGAACAGCGCGACCTCTACGGTCGCAAGTTCGATTCCTGCCTCGGGTGTGGATGTGTGTGATGTCCTTAGGTTAGTTAGGTTTAAGTAGTTCTAAGTCCTAGGGCACTGATGACCTCAGATGTTAAGTCCCATAGCGCTCAGAGCCATATGAATCATTTTTTGAAGCGAAGATTGGTGAGAACAGGTGCTTCACAATAACAGGTCTCTCCAACGAGTTTCCTGACGTGTCTAGATCAATGCTTTACAACATCGTTTCTGAACACCTACAGTGTAGGAAACTGTGCTCCGGTTGGGTCCCGAAACTCCTAACAGACTACCACAAAAACCAGAGATTTGAGTGTGCGATGAAGTTTTTGACTCGTTATCACGAAGAAGGGGACTGCTTCTTGAGTCAGACCGTAACTGGAGACGAAACATGGGTATCGCATATCAACCCCGAATCGAAGGAACAGAGCATCGAATGAAGACACACACATTCGCCTGTAAAGGTGAAGGCCAAACATACTCTGTCCCAGCGCAAAATCATGGTGTCGGTGTTTTGGGATAGGCATGGTGTTTTGTTGGTCGACTTCATGCAACGAGGAATCAGTATCAATGCGGAAGCATGCCGCCAAACCCTGAGAAAGCTACGCCGAGCGATTCAAAACAAAAGACGCGGAATGCTGACAAAGTGAATTGTCCTTCTCCATGACAATGCAAGACCTCACACTGCAGGCACAACCCGTGATTTATTGCACAGTTTCGGCTGAGAAGTTTTAGACCACCCACCCTACAGTCCTGATCTTGCGCTAAGCGATTACCATCTGTCCCTCCACCTCAAACAACACCTCAGTGGCAACCGTTATAATGATGACGACGACGTGAAAACGGCCGTATACTCTTGGTTATCGGAGCAGGCGGCAAGTTTTTATGAAGAGGGTATTTTAAAATTGGTTGAGAGGTATGATACGTGTTTGAACAAACTTGGCGACTATGTCGAAAAATAGAGTGAAGTATGTACTTTCAGAAAATAAATTTACTTTTTTGATATAACCTTTCGTTGTGTACTTGTGTTCAAACGGACCTTACTTAAAAAACACGCCTCCTATAATCAAAAGATGTGAACATTTGAGTCACATTTTTTGATGGTCGCAAAGTCATTAATCTATAGATGAACTATTTATATACGTTATTATGTCTGTACGGAACCCGCAGAGA
This sequence comes from Schistocerca americana, assembly GCF_021461395.2. Classification (NCBI taxonomy): domain Eukaryota; kingdom Metazoa; phylum Arthropoda; class Insecta; order Orthoptera; family Acrididae; genus Schistocerca; species Schistocerca americana. The sequence continues at coordinate 362,072,395 of NC_060120.1, read as the reverse complement.
GCGAACCCTACTCGCACTTGTCCAGCTTCTTTTCTTTCTTTCTTTATTTTTTTGTGTAATTAGGCGTAGACGTCGAACACATAGTCGCCTGCTCATGGCAGGTGTCGACACATGAGGAAACAAGACCAGAGCTCAGATGCTCATATGAGGTGTGAGATGGGTTAATGGTGTCACAATATTTTGCCAACGCCATCATGAGCGTGTCGCACGATGGGAAGGTCGTCTCACCCACATTTCACCCCTTATTTTGACGCCTCTGCACGAGGGAGGTTAGAACCGCAATGCCCAGCGTACATATCATGCGTCTTCCGTATGGCTGGGCGAAGAAATCAATTCAGATACACAGCCGCTCAGTATCGCCTCGGGGGGTGACATAGAGAGCGTCAATGAAAACACCCCTTCTTTGGCGTGGTTGGTTCCCACACATTTCGCGGTCGAAAACGACAGTTCGCAGTGCCATGGGCAACAGAACCACATTCTTGGCAACAATTCACACTGCTGACACTCCACGGACCATTCAACCGTTCTCTAACGACATCGTGGGCCTGCAGTCTCACTGAATGTTAAAGTGTAGCACGACCGCAGTTTCTGTTCTGGTATACTGGCTGGAACTGCTAGGAACAGTTCAGTACCATTCGACGAAAACTGAAGCTACGATGCCACGGCGTAGGTGCAAGTTCTTAGGTTGGCACTACGACACTGACACCGACGACAGCGCCCTCTAGCGCTGTGCGCCTCTACGAGCGCTGCTCCATATTCTGCCCATTTGATTCCGAGCCGACGACCATGCAACTTAGTTTCTACTTCTTAGGGGGCTAGCCATTACAGACTTTGTTACTTCAGTTGCTTCAATGATAGTTTGTCCAACTACTAGTAGCTGTTAGCGTTGGTGCCTGTGCGGCTTCGCACCTACGTGTTCATCTCAGCCAAAGTTAAGTAATATTATTTTTGCATGTTCATACACCAGTAAAAGAGGTCCGTCTGATCGGCTCCTTTCTCTCCCGCCGTCCTTCCCATGTCACCATCCATAACACCGATTCCTACACCTTTTTCCCCTCTGCCGGTGCTCCCCAAGGCTCCGTCCTCTCCCCCCTTCTGTACCTTTTGTACACGGCGGACATGCCGCCACCGTCACCCCCCGTCCACCTCCTCCAGTTTGCCGATGACACCGCGTTCCTTGCCCTTGCCCCCACCCTGCAGCGCTCCCAACACCTTCTTCAATCCCATCTTGACCGGTTCACCGCTTGGTGCAACCAGTGGTTGCTCAAGGTCAATCCCTCCAAAACCCAGGCGATCATTGTAGGCAAAACCACCCCTTCCTTCCACCTCCTTGATTTCTATCTCACCATCTATGGCCGTCCTATCGCCCTCACTCCCACCCTTAAGTACCTTGGCGTCACCCTCGACCGTCGCCTCTCCTGGACTCCCCACCTCCGGACAATCCAAGCCAAGGCACGCTCCCGACTCAGTCTCCTCAAGCTCCTCTCCGGCCGTACGTGGGGTCTGGACCCCTCCACCATCCTCCACACCTATAAATCCCTCATCCGCCCTATCCTTTGTTATGCCCATCCGGCTTGGATCTCCGCCCCCCCTACCTTTTATAAATCCCTCCAAATCATTGAACGTCATGCTCTCCGCCTCGCCTATCGCATCTGTCTCCCCTCCCCCACGCGGATCCTGTATGATCTCATCCCCTTCCCTCACCTCCTCCTTTTCCTTGAAAGGATACGGATCCTGTACACCTCCCGCAAACTCGATCCTCCTCACCCGCTCGTCTCCCCGATCCTCTCCCACCCCCGCCCGCTGCCGCGCCTGTATTCGCAGGTCCCACCCGGTCTCCATCTCTCCACCCTCCTTACCCTCTCCCAAGGTTGCTTCCGCCAGCTCCCTCTCCCTGATGATGCCCTCCTCCCCTCCATCTACCCCTCCTACCAACTTTGATCCTCCCGCCCTCCTCCTGTACTTACTCCTCTGGGCACCCTCCCTCCCTTCTCTCCCTTTTCCCTCCCTCCTCCTTTTCTCCCTCCTCCTCCCTCGGACCTCCCCTCCCCTGTCCCTCTCCTCCTGCCCCCGTCTCCTAAGCCATTGGCATCCTTGTTTTTCTCCCCTCTCCCCCACCTCACCCCTGTTCCCCTCTTGGTAGGTCCCCGGACTCGCACATGCTCAGTGGACATTCGCGCGCCGGAGATCACCGCCATCAGTGTATCGTGTGTGCCGTCATGTTTAGTGTTCAGTTTCACCGTCACACTCCATTGTTCACCAGTGCCATCGTATTCTTCAGTGTTTGTGCGTCGTGTCAACAGTTCGTAGTGTGGATTGTCATCGAGTGTGAACGGCTTCTTCTGTTTTTATGTTCATGTGTCTACTGTTTTTTCCCGCCGTTTTTCTAAGTGATGTCTCTTCTCTGTTTATCTCATTGTACTCTCTTCGGCTGAAGAGCGGCGTATTGTGCTGCTGCCAGCCTACCTGATTGTTCAGGTGTCAAAATAACAATAAAGTAAAAAATTTAAAAAAAAACCAGTAAAAGAGTTTTAACTTAGACGCAGTACTTCACCTTTTCCTGCTCCTATTCGCTTCCTACATTCGGCCTACCCTTCAGCTTACAGGAGCAGACCCATGCGCCGCCTACTAGGCGGGATACAAAAAATACTTTGTCAGCTTTTCTGTTTCGCGACTTCGTGCGGCGTGATCATGGGAAAGGGGGAGGAGCGGTTTAGTGGTACATACGTGTATAAAACGGCAAAGGGACTCTCGGAAACCCCCAGTTCGGCAACATACTTGGTGCCTCCTCCGCATCTTTGCTGAGCACTTAAAGAGGCAGTCAGTCACTGATTACTAGACGCCGGTGTGACGGGCATTCCTTTCGACACTCCTGACCTTGAGTGACGCTATGTCGCTGAAGTAGCGCCTGCTATCCGCACGCTAAATCTAGTGGATGTCGAAAGGGATGCCTGTCACACTGGCATCTAGTAATCAGTGACTGACTGTCTCTGTACAGGTACGTTTTTAAAATGCTCAACAAAGATGCATGGGTGGCATCAAGGCCGACCCTGGCGGGGGGGCCCAAGGGAGGGGGGAGGGGGGGGGACTGGAAACAAGATGGCTGAAAAGCAGAAACAGCTTTTGCTGCATCAGATCACGTTCAAATTTCATCGAATGGTTTTGAACGGTTCCTTGTGGGTCAACCGAGAATACTAGAGCAAAAATTACTTTCGCGTTACACTCCAAAGGTGTTTTATGACGTTCAGTGAGGTTGCAGGATCATGATGTCCTTAGAGAAGGGTTGAATCGTCCGGGGTGTCAAAGGTTGTCAAGAACGTCGTCCTGCTGCTCATTATACTACGACCTGCCGTTTTTGACCGTGAAATGTGATCGGACGAACGCCCTCAGACAAGGGGTGTTTCCATTGATGTTATTGATGCACCCCTTAAGGCCATTTCGTGTCAATACTGAGCGGCGGTGTGTCAGAAATGTCTTACTCGGCTACCCACAAGAAAACCGCGCGATTTCAACGCAGGTCGTCGCATTTCTGAAGTATGGGTAAGAGGAGGTGTGATGAACTTCTCATCGTGTGACACGTCCAGGATAGCGTTGTGGAGAACTGTAGTGAAATTTGGTGCCAATGTGACATCATTGACCCACCTTACACCTCACATGTACTTCTGAGTTTTGGCCATTTTTCGCATGTTTCGACACCTCGCCAAACCCTAGGGTAACGTCGCAGGGGGCCATGCGTTTGCACCATTACAGAGGAATGTCTGATTTGACATTCAGACGACTAAAAGGAGTTTGATTTAACTCCTTTTAGTCGTCTAAATTTCCAAACTGATATTTTATTGGGTTACCAGTTTCGACGATATATTATTCCATCTTCAGACCCCCTGACCGACGTGAAGAATGATTCCGACATCGGTTCCGGTCAAAATAGAGACCAGCATTCAAAGACTGGTACCTGTAGATGTTTGAGACAGCGATCACTTCAAACATCACCAGCCGACACGGCAGGCGTCGAGACGGAACCGGGGGGGGGGGGGCTGGAAACAGAATGGCTGAAAAGCAGAAACAGCCTTTGCTGCATCAGATCTTGCAACCCCACTGAACGTGTTCACACACCTTTAGAGTGTAACGCGAAGGTAATTTTTGGTCTAGTATTCTGGGCCGACCCACTGGGGACCGTTCAAAACCATTCGATGTTTGAAATGAACGCCGTCTCAAAAATCTGCAGATGAATGCTGGTCCCTATTTTGACCGGAACCGAGGTTGGAATCTTCCTACACGTCGTCAGAGGGACTGAAGACAGCGTAATATGTTGCCGAAACTGGTAGCTCAGTGAAATAACAATTTTTAAATTTATATGGCTGAAAGGTGTTTCATTTGACATTCTGTACTGAACAGCCGAGGCCCGAACCATATCTGAAAAGATGGACATACAGCGATTACAGAGGAAGGTTGTAGGCACCTTTGAACCAGATATCCAATTTCTACTTCTCAGTGGGTTACAGTTACGGGTTTTCGGAAAAGTAGTCCTTTAATTGTGTTGCGCAGTGTAGATGCCGCCTGTAAGCAGTTAGTTTATCTCTGGTATGCAGTAGCACCAATTCGCAGAACGGTGTAGCATTCACCGATATCAGTCTCTCTATTAACTCTGTCTCCGCGCGGCATGTGCAGCTGCAGTTGCTCTTTGAACCACGCTGATGCGTTCATCTCATCTGACGATAAGCCAGCACAGTACAAACACGATGTGCTTAGTGGAAGGTATTTGCACTCTGAGAAGACACTATTCGCTCATTTACGTCTACAGGAGACACCTTTGAGTACAACATTCACAGAGTAAATTACTCGAGGTATTGCTTTAGTAGTCATGGACAGTGCGGCTGATCCCGGCGGAGGTTCGAGTCCTCCCTCGGGCATGGGTGTGTGTGTGTTTGTCCTTAGAATAATTTAGGTAGACTAGTGTGTAACCTCAGGGACTGAGGACCTTAGCAGTTAAGTCTCATAAGATTTCACACACATTTGAACATTTTATTGCTTTAGTAAATAACCAATAACCGAACTCCCATGTCCGAGGGTCTTTCAATAATTAAAAAGACAAATTTGTCTGGAGAAAAAAGCGTTTATTTTTACAAAACAATACTTTTTCTACCTTCCAACAAAGCTCCCTTAAACATTTACGCACTTGCTCCAACGAGCTATAAGCTTTTTTATTCCAGCTGCAAAGAACTTTTTATTTTGATGTTTGTCCCAATTTCCCACAAACTTTTTCACGTCCTCTTTCTACTGGAACCTCTTCCCACATAGTGACTCCTTCAGTGCACCAAACAAATGGAAATCACTAGGTGCTAAATCAGGACTGTAAGGGGGGATGAGGCAATACGTCCCAGTCCATTTTATCGATGGTTTCACGGTTTAGTTGAACAATGTGAGGACGTGCGTTGTATTGCTTGAGAATCACACTTCTCCTCTGAGATCCACGACGTATCTCTCTCATGGCTGCCTTCACCTTGTTTAAAAGCAAATCTGAGTAGTATTGGCTGTTTATCGTATGCTGCTCTTCGATATAATCACAAAAAAATGGACCTTCAGCGTCCCAAAACACCGCCAACATGACTTTTGCTGCTGATGTTGGGGTTTTGAATTTTTTCTTGATAGGTGAGTTGGTGTGCTTGCATTCCATACTTTGTCTTTTTGATTCTTGCTCATAATAGTGAACCCAAGTTTCACCACAAGTTAAAATTTTTATTGAGGAACTACTCACTTTCTCTTTCATTAGTAGCGGCTTCGGTCAAAAATACCATCGTAAAGTCCGGGAGAGCGGCGTGCTGACCACACGCCCCTCCTATCCGCATCCTCCACCGAGGATGACACGGCGGTCGGATGGTCCCGGTAGGTAACTTGTGTCCTGAAGACGGAGTGAGGAGTGTTTTTTTTTTTTTTTTTTTTTTTTTTACCTATGTGATGCAGGGTTAACGCTTTAGACTCGCATTCGGAAGGAGCCGTTCAGGTTTGGATTTTCCTTGATTTTCTTAAACCTGCTAACCGAGTTCCTCCCTTTCAGGACTGCCACCTCTCCCTCACAGCAGCTATACAGGGCTTGAACAAAAAATTGGGAACACCGTGAGAAATACATGCGTATATATAAATGCAGAATCTAACCAAGCCTGCAGGCTGCGTGTTGAATTTTACCACGAACGGCACCTGTGCAGTGTGCTCACTAAGCTGCAAGTGTCAGTAGTGGTCTCCCTACAGCGCTTGGGAAAAAGTACTGTAGAGGAACAGTTCGGAGGTGATCGTTGCATCATCGTAACAATGCACTCTGTCACAAAGCAGGATCTGTCAGGCAATCGTCTGCGGACAATAACATTCTTCAAATGGACTGGTGTGCCCATGTACCCTGCTGGAACCCACTGGAAACCATAGTGATGAGTCAGGACGACGATATCTCTCCAGACCCCAGCCAGCTTTTCTGGTTTCGGGTCTTGGGAAAGAATGGGTGGTCATTCCTCTGCAGACATTGGACATCACATTGAAAGTGTTTCCAGAGAAGGTGCAGCCATCTTCAAGGCGAAGGGTGGGTATATCCCACGTTAACGTTCACCAACAGGTGTACAGATGCTTTCGATTAGGTTCTGCATGTTGAAGAGTGAATCCTGCGACTCTTCACTGACGCAAAATCACTATAAATTTTTGCATATTCCATCTGCCCCATAAAGTAATGATGCTGCACCAGAACCGCGCTGCTGCTACGGTCGCAGGTTCGAATCCTGCCACGGGCGTGGAAGTGTGTGATGTCGTTAGGTTAGTTACGTTTAAGTAGTTCTAAGTCTAGGGGACTGTTGACCTCAGATGTTAAGTCCCATAGTGCTTAGAGCCATTTGAACCATTTGACACATCCTGGTGCAAAGTCGGAGACAGTCTCAGAGACATACCGAACGAAATGTCAGGAGCATGAAAAGTTTTAATGCCGACGTTCGTACAGATTTTAGTGAGAGCAAAAATATTCTCAGTCTGTGCTACACAATTTCTCTGACAAGGGGCAAACAATATGAAGAGAGATTTCACTGACACTAATGACCAATATCCACTTTTTGCTGTACATCATCATCATGAGAGGGAATGGAAATGGAAATGAGCGTCTGGCGTAATTGGCCCCTTGCGGGGCAGGTCCGGCCGCCTTGGTGCAGGTGTTACTACATTCGACGCCACATTGGGCGACCTGCGCACCGGATGGGGATGAAATGATGATGAAGACAACACAACACCCAGTCCCTGAGTGGAGAAAATCTCCGACTCCGCCGGGAATCGAATTCGGGCCCGTAGGACGGTAATCCGTCACGCTGACCACTCAGCTGTCGGGGCGGACATGAGAGGAAATGAAATCTGGTACTACTGTTTGAATTCAGATTGGGGAAGGCAATCGCTACAGTCGATACACACAACTACCTGCATCCCGTTCAAACGGGCATCCAAAGTCGTGTGACATCCGTACTTCTATAGAGCCCAAAGGAACCTTCCACTCCACTGATGTTTCTCAACAACTTTTTAGTCGTCATCGGAAGTTGTCAGAAGTGAACTGTCGTACTAACAATCCGTGTGGTATTTTAGTATGTAGTTGGCCGAATTACTTCATGGAGATGTCACGAAGTCGGGGAACGTCCATGTTTTAATAGAGATTACGTCGTCGTCTGTGACGGAGTAACGTTAGTAGCGATTTTGATTCCGTTAAGCAGTAGAGACTTGGTTTATTTCTCTATATCTCGTTTCCATGCACGACCGCTTCAAGTCCTGCGCAGACGTAAATCGTATCCCATGCATCTGCCTACTCTTTAACCGACATAACTGCTGTGCCAGGTAAGTTGTTGTTACACATTCTCCTCTCTGTGTCTTCCTTGATAGGATCCCAACTGGCTGATGCATGGCATACGATTTCCTCTTTATCAAAGATAATCATATGGTTTTTTGTGAGGCTGTGTTCAGTAACAGAAGTTTTGTAAAATTCTTGATACTTTATGTGACGTGGAGAAATGACCTATGTAAATGCTATCGCATTCACAAGGAATTTTATACGATCAGGAACACTGAAACTATCTTTTACTGGACTTAGTATCTCTTTAATTGTTTTGAGTAGTCGGAAAATGGAATGAATACTCTTTCTGCACAAATAAAACAGGAGTCATGCGCAGACGAAACTCGTATCCCATGCATCTACCTACACTTTTACCGACACAGCGGTTACACCATGGCACTGTATGGAAACAGGCGCTCGAAGCTGGGAGGCTGCAGAGAAATAAACTGTGCTATTTACGATATAACTGGAGCAGCATGTTGCTCCATCACAGACATCGACGTAACCTCTTGTAGCACATGGAAGTTCCTCGACTTCGTGACATTACCATCACATAATTCGACCAACTGCATACGAAAGCACCATACGGCTTAAATCTACGACATTTCAGTCCTGCTGATGACGACAGAGGACGCCGTTTAAAAGCATGCGTATTGAAACAAATCTGATGCGGCAATAAAGCTGACAAACCCTGGTCCAAGAACGTCGCCGCCACGAAAATACTTTCTCATATCTTCATAAATGTCGTCAGTAGATTTACGTCACCAACGCACATTACTTTGAAGGCTAGTGAAGCCATCTTATAACTTGTGTTTCCTTTGGTTTTTGATAGTATCGTTTAGTGTTATCCTTCGCCAATCTGTATGCCTACGGTCTCTTTTGTAACAATGGCGCAACAGAAAAAAAATTCCTCAGAACCTGACGAATGATGCTATTAAAGCAGGGCTGTTCTTTTTTCGCCATATGTCGTTTCAATTTACCACAATTACTCTAAGGACATATACACTACCTGACAAAAAGAGCAAAGCAGCCAGACGCCAAGGAGGAAGATAATGAGGGAGATAATCTGATGTTATTTCAATGGTTACACAATCGAGTCAAGTTTACAAACAACTTTGCTATACCAGGCAAGTTATCAGTTAGATGTTGCACCTACTCTGGCATGGTTGTATGCACTTATTCGGTTGGAAACAGTGTCATAAAGCGTTATATCATATCCTGAAGCAAGCTGGCCCACAACTGTTGTTACTGGTCCTTGATATCCTGGTTACTGCCACTGGCAGTGGGACGATGGCCGAGCTGGTCCCACTCGTGTGCTGTTGGGGACAGATCTCACGATCTAGTTGGCCATGAAGACACCTCAGTACGATGCAGACAGTTCATAGAGACACGTCCCATTTGTGGACAAGCATTGTCCTGTTGAAAAATCGCATCACGATAATGTAGCACGAGAGGTAACACATGAGGACGTAAGATGTTTGTGATGTACCGTTGTATCGTAATAGTTTCCTCCATCACTACCAGCCGTGACCTGAAGTCATACTCGATGGCTCCCTCGTCACGACGCCACTCCGCTGAGCATCTCCAAAATGTTGGAAGAATGGAGCCCTTCCCTTACGTCGCCGCCATTCTCCCCGACGGTAATCATCTGCGGTACAGCAGAATCATGATTCATCACTGAACACGATAAGGCGCCATTCATCAACAGTCCATGTTTCCCGTCGCGGCACCGCATCAGACGCAGCCGTCTGCTTTGTAGTATTAACGTCAGTATACGCTTGAGACGGCAATCCCTTAGCTCTGTCGCTGCTTTTTCTTGGATGGCAGGCACTGATGTGAAGGGGCTACGATGTGCTTGGGGCACAATAGGGCGATTCTCCCGTGGGGAAGGGGGGGGGGGGGAATCAGACGTGGCCGAACGGAAGCTTTACTTCGAATGCCTGTCCTCTCCTCACACTCCCATGCAGTCTAGAATCTGGACACAGACTCAGTCCAATGCCCTAGAGATCTGGATAATGCACGACTTGACCATCTTCCCAATGAACCACAATGAGGTTTCTTTCAAACTGTGTCAGGTGCTGATAACGCTGTCTCACACGAGAACACGGCATGTCCGTATCCTTCACAATGACCACTCACCATCTGACATTGTTCACGCTCTTTATATACCATACCAGACCCAGTAACAGCACTAAACACGACCACCACCGATGGATTCCGGTGTCCATTCTACCTGCCACAGAGAACTGCAGCTCTAACCATTCAGTTACCCGCCAATAGTGGGTACATGTACGAAGTAACATTGACATCCAACCATATCTTCAGGGTGCTCCACTTTTTTTGCCAGGCAGTGTATATTTTCTCATTCCACTTAGCATGCAATATGTTAGTAATTGCTTATCTGCTATAACGGCCACAAAAGTATGTCAGGAAAATAAAATAAAAAAATGCGGCGTGCACAGTAATCGTGCAGTTTAATATATTGCGACAAGCCAGGAAGCTGCATGTCGTCGGCAATATTTACACGCGCTGCAGTCAGGGGTTGCGACGGCACGTTGTTCACAACCAGAGGGCGCTGCACCCCTCGGGTGCTGGTTTTAGCGAAGTGGGTGGGGATCGAAGCGATGGGGCGGGAGGCGGCTACCTGCGCCTGCACAGAATCCATACCACGGAGGGGTGGCCTTCCTGCGCCCGCCCCTGCTTGCCGATTTCATACAGCGCTGCCGAGTGGAGGCGAAAGGAAGAGCGTTTCATCATTTCACGTCCGTTCACCTCTTCTGCTTTGGAGCAATATTTTCGTGCGCTGAAGTGGTAACTAAAACAGTTACAATACTTTCTTTTATTTTCTTCAGACGGGAGTTGCAGGCGTAATTCGAAATGTAGTAACCGGTTTCGACTAGCCAGTGGTCGTTGTCAGACTGTCTTATAGACTAAAAAAAAACTGGGCGCCCCTTTGAACTCTCCCAAAATTTGACATTATCTCACCCTGTCGAAAAACTACTCATGCACACTATCTGATTAAATGTATTCTAATTCCCTTACGTAATGCGAAACTGACCACTGCAACTACGTCTACATCTACATCCGCATAGATACTCCGCAAGCCACCGTGCGATGCGTGGTGGAGTCCTTCCTCGAGCACGGGTGTGTGTGTTGTCCTTAGTTTAAGTTACATTAAGTAGTATGTAAGCCTAGGGACCGATGACCTCAGCAGTTTGCTCCGCGGATCCTCAGCTGATAAACCTAGCGCAGATGGCCACGGCACTCGAGGCGACATCGCTCCACGTCCCTGTTGGTGGCTTCCACAACCTCGTTGAGTCTCTTCTTGCATGTCTCAAAACGTTCCGCGCTGTAAAAGGCAGTTATACGGGCTTTTGACCGATGGTCACGTTAATGTGTTTGGGCGGTGTATATTCTTCCATGTAACAGTTACAATCTTGTGGAAACGATTGGATCTTTTTGAAACGCGTTGTACTATTATATGGTTAGTTTTGTTGTACGGGCTTTAGGCCTTGAACCAAGACATATTTCCCTTCCTAACGTTTCTACTTTCAGTGCTGGAGACGTCATCAGAGGCTATAACGACTCAAAAAGCAGTTGCAGTCTCAGGCTCAGAAAGACGAACTGTTTACACGTATCCACACAACAGTCGTTTCGTGACGTCGTCAGACCGCTGGCTAAGAACCCAGAGTGTCGCCGACATAAGCAATGGAGATTTTAGTGGGGACGAGCGGGCGCTGTCTGCGTGAATACATATAAACAGTTTCACGTGCTGAGCTTGTTTGAGATGGTAACTGCGTTTTGAGTCGTTATAGTCTCTAATGATGTCTCCAGCACTGGAGGGCGAAACGTTACATAGAGAAATATCCCTTGGACCATGGCCTAAAACCCATAAAAGTGAGCCGGCCGTTGTGGCCGAGCGGTTCTAGGCGCTTCAGTCTGGAATCGCGCGACCGCTACTGTCGCAGGTTCGAATCCTGCCTTGGGCATGGAGGTGTGTGATGTCCTTAGGTTAGTTAGGTTTAAGTAGTTCTAAGTTCTAGGGGACTGATGACCTCAGATGTTAAGTCCCATAGTGCTCAGAGCCATTTTTGAACCCATAAAACTGAATCCACAAAATTCGTAAACACCGGCCGTGAAAGCTTCCTTTGTATGACCGTATATTCTCTTTCTCTAAGGACAGTTATCGGTAAAGCGCTATGTTTGCGACAAGGGATGTGGAACATACACCGACAGAAAAACATCGCAGCACCCAGAAATAATCAGTGCAGACTAATGAAATTCCGGAAATACATCTGTCTAGCTAACACATATAAGTGATTAATATTGCAAGATCACAGGTTAATGTAAGCGCGAGGTAAGGCGTTGTAAAGGTGATAAACTGATGCATTAATAACCTGTGTATCCGCCAGAATGTTGAATGCAAGTATGCAAACGTGGATGCATCGTGATGTACAGTTGCCTGGTGTCAGTTTGTGGGATTGAGTTCCATGCCTGTTGTAGTTGGGCAGTCAATACAGGGACGGTTAATGATGGGTGTGGATGACCATGGAGTTGTCGTCCGATAACGTCCCATATGTGCTCGATTGGAGACAAATCTGGGGATCGAGCAGGCCAAAGCAACATGTCGACACTCTGTAGGGCATGTTGGATTACAACAGCGGTATGTGGGCGAGCGTTATCTTTTTGGAAAATACTGCCTGCAATGCTGTTTATGAATGACAAAAAATGGTTCAAATGGCTCTGAACACTATGCGATTTAACTTCTGAGGTCATCAGTCGCCTAGAACTTAGAACTAATTAAACCTAACTAAACTAAGGACATCACACACATCAATGCCCGAGGCAGGATTCGAACCTGCGACCGTAGCGGTCACGCGGTTCCAGACTGAAGCGCCTAGAACCGCACGGCCATACCGGCCGGCTATGAATGACAGCACAACAGGTCGAATCACCAGACTGACGTACAAATTTGCAGTCAGGGTGCATGGGATAACCACGAGAGTTCTCTTGCTGTCATACGAAGCAGCACCCCAGACTATAAGTCCAGGTGTAGGTCCCGTGTGTTTAGCATGCAGACTGCTTGCGGGCCCTCAACTGGTCTCCTCCCAACTAACACGTGGCCATTACTGGCACCGAGGCAGAACCAGCTTTCATCAAAAGCCGCAACAGACTTCCGCGCTGCCCTCCAATGATCTCTCAATTGACACCACTGAAGTCGCAAATGGCGGTGGTTTGGAGCCAGTGGAATGCACGCTACAGGGCGGCGTCTTGTGACCATACGTTTTCTGACCACCGTTGCCAGTAATCACGTACAGTGGCTACTACCTGCCAAGTCTTTCTGCAGTACTTCAGAAGGAACACCCAGTTTCTCGTACCCCTATTACACGTCCTCGTTCAAGCTCAGTGAGATGTTGATAATTGCGTCTTTGTCGCCTTAAAGGTATCCGTGATTAAAACCAATTCACGACGTCCGGTCTCAAAGATAACTAACGTTCACGACCTTTACATCAGGTATTTCAAGCAAACATGACTTGCATCCTCATAGTGGCGCTACTAGAGATATTCTTATGCGACTGGTGCAAAATTTGGTTCGAATGGCTCTGAGCACTATGGGACTTAACTTCTGAGGTCATCAGTCCCCTAGAACTTATAACTACTTAAATCTAACTAACCTAAGGACATCACACACATCCATGCCCGAGGCAGGATTCGAACCTGCGACCGTAGCGGTCGCGCGGTTCCAGACTGGAGCGCCTAGAACCGCTCGACCACCCCGGCCGGCTGCAAAATTTGAATAGGCATCATCTTCCAGATGTAGAAACACGCCTGCCAGTTTTCGTTTATGTCACACAGCTCCTTCTTGGTGCTGCAAGTTTTCTCCGTCAGTAATAGGAACTTCTTTCGTCCCTATGTCTGCTATTGGCCTGCTTGTAAAATCAGAGTGAAGGAAGAAGAAGAAGAAGAAGAAGAAGAAGAAGAAGGACTAAAAATAACTTAGGCTTTGTGCTTTATCGTTTCTTCGACGACGTCCTCATTACACACGCAGTGTTAGGGATGGGGAACCAAATCGACAGAGAATACGTGAAGGAATCGGTCCTGCATTGACTGGGCACTATTTAGGGAAACCGAAGATGACATATCACTGGATGAGCGCAAGAGGATTTGATACCGCTTCTCCTGAATGCGAGTCCAAAATAATTACCACTATGCCATCTCGGTTGGGTAATTAAAGCGAGAATCGTGGGACATTGGCCGTAAATTTACCTTGAACCCTTATGTACGATGTGCACTCAGACTGACCGTAAATTTACCTTGAACCCTTACGTACGATGTTCACTCAAACAACAGTGTTAGTTATTCTAGATTATCAGCGATTTTAGATTATATTTAATGAATCAGCGGGAAATCTCTGGTGGATATAAGTTGTTTTCAAGCAGACAGTGTTGACATGGTGAAGTTACATACCGATACACTTGCTTTGTCAGAAAATAAGCACGGTAATTTTGCAGTCAGAACAAGGACGGAACTCTATCTTGAGAGACCGTAATTGCTGAAGGCGACGGTGATACAGTAAGCTGGTTGCTATCAAAGCATTTCCTCCAAACTCTCGTTCTTGAAATGGCCTTACCGATAATTCTGTGATGATTATGTGTATCTCTTAGTTAGCAACAAGCACATGTCACTCCAAGTCGCACCGCGTTGAAATATACGTCCTTCTGTAACTGACTGGATAACACAGTTCAAAGGCTGGAGGAAGGCAATGACATACCATTTGCAAACCAATACACATCCTAAAAATCATATCCAGATGAAGAACAAATAGCTAAGATGAGACGTGCGTTGGAACAGCTATTGCTAGATTACATCGTTATCAGCATTTTTTGAAAACTGACTTCTTTACATCATTGGTAACTAACACAAATAAATCACACATTCGAGGTCTCTATACGTGTGAGATTACCAAAACGTATCCAACCGGGGAGACGTACAGCACTTGTTAGCAAGTTGCACTTCGATTTCTCAATCAATGTGAGACATGTAGTCTCTGCTACATATGTTGAACACTTATTGCAAAAGATATGACCCCTGTGTACTACCGTCAAAGCCGACATGCAGAGTATCCGTGGATTCTGCTCATTAGATAGTTATATTGTCCGTAGATAATTTGTAGTTCTCGTGGAACTGGTAGGTAAACAGACAATTGAACATTTATTTGACTTGCAACCATTTGCAGCTCAAATGATCAACTATTCTTTCATTATTCATGTGTCTATCAAAAATTCCCGATTTTTACAATTTACGGAAAGCACCTGGATCAACAACAACTCCATTATCTGTCGATATACCTTATTCTACCGTTCCCCGAGTCCCAAGGCACAGAGCTCAATTCGTATGTAGTCCCACTTTACGACCACGTGATGGCTGGAAATGCTATCTCGTTCATGCACTTACGTACGCTTTCGGTTTCTGTTATCTTACTTCTGTCTGACAACATGCGTGCAATACCACTTGCGTTTCCTTCGAAGAACGGTTAAGTGAATATTTCTTTTCGCGTCCGTACTTAATATCTTTTGGTGTGCTTTGTGTATTCTGAAACTGACAATGTACTTTTCTTTTAATTTGAATCTTCTTTCAAGGAATTAATTTTCTTAAAGCCTCAAGAGCTTCTATCCTTACCTGCGTTCCTATCTCGATACAACGTTTATGATAAAAGAATGAATACGCCTGAAAGTAAGAAATGAAGTATGAAGCTAGGAGCAGAATTTTCCTGTACTTTACACATAAATGGAACAGAGTAGTCCGACACCTATTTCTAACTCAGCTCCAAAAGGAGAACGCCGAAGGAAGACGCCCCCTCCTCCCACCCCCACCCCCACCCCCAACAGTGCAGTGACCAAATAGTTAAATTGAAGCTCCACAGTCTACCAAAACGTTCAGTTGCTTACAAGGTACTCTCCAAATTCCTACTAGGAAGCGTTGAAGAACAGTCTCATCACGTCAGTGGAGAGTATCAGGCTGGTTTCCGAAAAGGTAGGTCATGTAGGGAACGAGTATACAACCTCGAGAGCATTCTGAAAAAAAAAAAATAAATAAACTGCATGAAGAAGCCAGAACAAAGTAGTAATTTTTGTCTAGTTCAGAAGAGTTTACAGCTCAATTTAGAGGAATTCGTAATTTGTAGAAAAACGAGGGAAACTGTAAAATAAACCCTAACACACACCATTTCGTAACCTAAGTTTCCTGAGTACTCCTTGAGTCCTTTGAAACGGAGACACGGGTCAGGCATAGAGTCGCATTATGCCCAATTCTCTTCAGTACAGTCGTGAAAAAAATAGTGGAAACATGAAACAAGCTCTGAAGCTGGAAGGGATCAGTGGAATACACGTGGGGAAGTAAGGAAACAACGAAGGAATCAGGTGTTTAGTTTTTGCTGATGATCTTGGCCACTTAGCCAGAAACTAAAAGGGAGCACAGAGAATGCTGGAGATCTTGCATGAATTCGCTGGAAACATGGGTCTCAAAGTCTCATGTGGGCAGAAGGAATATATGGCACACAGACACCAGGGGATGAAATAATTGGAGATAAAATATGGGAAAATTAAAAGGAGAGATAAATCCATTTATTTAGGATACTGGATCCAATCCAGTGAACCGGATAATGAAGCAATAAAAGGGAGGGTCAGAAAACTAGAACTTACTTACAAACTAATGAAGAACAGGTGCAGCAAGTGTGAAATATCTTTGAAGTCAAATCAGGCACCATAATTCCGTTATAAAGTCAGAAGGACTCCATACAGTGATGTGACAAAAGTCATGGGATACCTCCTAAATTCGTGTCGAACATACTTTTGCCTGGCGTAGTGCAGCAGATGGATGTGGTATGGACTCAACAACTCATTGGAAGTCCGCTGCAAAAATCTTGAGGCTCACTGCAACTACAGCCGTCCATATTTGTGAAAGTGTTTCTGGTACAGGGTTTAGTGCACGAACTGATCTCTCGATTATGTTCCATAAATATTCGATAGGATTCATGTCGGGCGAGATGGGTGGCCAAATCATTCGCTCGAATTGTCCAGAACGTTCTTCAAACCAAACCCAGTGACATGACGCCTGTCATCCTTGAAATTCCATCGCTGTTTGGGAACATTGTAACTAACCGGTTACTACGGGTTATTCCTCATTATTGGGAATGGAAATACTTATTGCTTATGAAATCAACGTGAGAAGAATAGGGTCGCCACCGACTCAAACCATACAACTAATCAAAGATTTGGTCGAGTCGGAAAATAAATTAATTTGATCACAGACCAAAAACTCACAAAAATGCATACATTGTGAGGTGCTCACAGCGGATACGATGTAATTAATAGTATTGCCCGTGCGCTGTTCACGACAATCAAACATTTAAAATAAAATAGAAAATGCATGAACACTGCATAAGATCAGCTCCCAGCAACACAACTGAAAATATGACTTAATCTAAAGCATTTGTTATAAAATACAAGAGGAGACTAATCACTGGACCTGTGCATAAGGAAACGCATTGGATGTGCTAATGGGAAAGCTACGCGGTGAGTGGCTTAGGCGCAAAAACGTAATCTCGGAACACAAGAGAAAATTGTAGATAAAATCATTTATTCCTAAACTAAGGATGTGAGGTATGTATACGATTCCTGATAACACGTGGTTTGTGGAGGCACAATTTCTAGGTATAGTGCCAAATTCCAACAATATCACATCATACAATCATGTTAACATTTTCTAAAACAAACATGCGATCGGACAGTTAGTCATGCCGGTAGCCCAACAACTATAATGTTTTACCACGTGGTTGGCTCCCCACGTGTACTGTGCGAACGTCCGATATCGTCAGCAAACGCCTTTATCGGTCAGCGTACCACCGGTCTTGTTCTAAGTAGCCCGACAAAGCAGACCAAAAGTCATGTTGTCATCAAGAATATCTTAAACGATAGATTATTCTTTTCAATTCCAAAAAAATTCACGCCAGTTCCACGCATATGCCAACTAAAATCGCGAAGACCTGTAAGTAATCTAAAAATAACACAAATCGAAACAAAACTGTATCATTCTAGATCCTACTGATGATACCTTAAAACACTGAAAGGCGAAACGCGTCTGGGAGATATAAAACACAGTGCAGCAAGATAAGGCGTTTTTATTTTACAAAACAAATATTCCTGCGCTTGCTGCGAAAGATGGCCACGCAGACAAACTAGTCAGTTCTACAATTCTTCCATGTTTATTAGATATTACAGATAATCAATGAAACTCGACTGAGAAAGTGTTATCAGTGCTCAGTAACAAGAGGTGCTGATACCTACGTCGTCATGGGTTCCTGTCTCACCATAATAAAAGAGTGAGCGGGTTTGCCTGCTTCGAAACTGCCCTTTCAATTCTCTAATCAACATATCAGCATATTGTTATAAATAGTGACACCAACATAACATTTCTATATAACAGTCTATCCAATGTGAAATATAAGCGGACGATTTCTTCTTCAAACGTTTCGCTACTTCAGCTTGCTCCTACCCTTCATACGAACAGTAATTACACTATCATAGACATATTTGCAACGAAATCCCCAAACAGAGTAATTCTTACATCTCAAATATCTGTACCTGGCAAGTCCGCCCATGACATAATTTTCATGACATAGTCGCTAGAATGTCCTAGAAAGAAATCGCAACTCACTACATACTGAAGCTTCAACAGCATTAATTTACCTGAAGTTGCAACTGAGGCGCAGTAAACAGGGTGGGGGTTATCATCTACTCCATTCTCTGACAGTCCCTCGCATGCGTTTCAACAACTAAGATACAAGTATTGCTAAAAGCTATTTCTTCGAGACCACTAATCACACACATTGCAGTGATACACTCACAGAACAGTTAACATTCAATACAAATACACAGAATTTTAAGTTTTGTGTGGAACAATATGAAAAATATTGATCCGGAAATAAATGAAATTAGTCCAAATACCTCGATTCCAATCAAGGTTCTTGGAGTGTTCCCTTGTTTGACAGGTCAATCCCGAAACGAGTAAGACTGTCCCGTTAATTCCCAGTTGGGAAACCTTCTGCCTTATTAAGAGGTCGCAGATAATTTGCCGGAGAACATCGCGACCCTACAATTGGTTGATCTAAAACAGCCCGCTCTACTCTTTGGAGTGGAACAAAAATGTCTCCTTCGTCTCCTGAAATACCAAGCTAATGAAGACAACAACAGCGATCAGCTTCAACAAAAGATGTAAGACTTGCACCACGCCGCCTTTTTTGGTTATCTATTTCATACTTCTACTATTGTTGTTTGTACACAGGGCCTGAATATAGCGTAGTAAAACGCAAAACTGGTTGCCAAATATAATAAGATTGGAAATTTGACGGCAAAGGTGTTTAATTTGACATCCTTAATCTGAATGGGTAATACAGAGACTTGAAATACCTTTGGTTTTGTGTAAACCCCAAAACCATTCTTCGTGTTTGTTGACTTACTATTTCCTACCTCAATACTTTTATAAATTTATCCATTCTACTGGTTGTTGAGTTCCATGACAGTGGATTATAGACCTATTACTTCAAGAAATGCGGCTGCTCAGATGCGTAAAAGGGTACTCCTTAAAAGACAAAAAATGCAATGAAGAAATAAGGCAACAATTATATATATTCTTATTACATGTCAGAATTTCCCACAGCAAGAGACATTGGAGGAACTACGTTTTTAGAATGGAAGACACTAGACTTCCGAAGCTTGTCCTTAAATATCATCCAACGGGAAGAAGAGTTGTTGGTCGAGCCATGAAGAAATGGTAGGAAAACTGAAGTCGAGAAAGGCTAACAACCTAATCCTGGCAGAAGTTGTAAGTATTTATACCAGCAGGTATATCTGGCTATCGCCCGTGTTCAGTTGGCGTGACAGATATTTAAATCTTCTGTCAGCACGTCTCTGAAGATGGTAAAAACTCGAAATGGATATTGGTATAAATAAAAATATATAAAAAAGGTAAGTGGAAATTGTAATTCTTAAAGATGTAAAATAGTTATTTTTGTTGTTATGAATGAAAATATAAATATTTAGGTATCTTGTGCCGCCGATGGTTCAAATGGTTCAAATGGCTCTGAGCACTATGGTACTTAACTTCTGAGGTCATCAGTCCCCTAGAACTTAGAACTACTTAAACCTAACTAACCTAAGGACATCACACACATCCATGCCCAAGGCAGGATTCGAACCTGCGACCGTAGCGGTCGCGCGGTTCCAGACTGTAGCGCCTAGAACCGCTCGGCCACAACGGCCGGCTGCCGCCTATGTGCACGACACATTTCACTGATCGACACTCATTCCTGTTTACTCTCATTACGTACGCAACGTTATAAGTGTTGCACTGAGTGGTTATAATTTAATTGTAGCTACTCACATAGGTCGATTGTGGGCTGTAATTATCGTATGACAGCGAAACTTGATAGATACTGTAATGCATTAAGGCGAAACCAGTTTAGGTCGGAGAAAGATTAGTTCCAGTTTTGGCCACCAGGTGCAAATCTGGCTCTGTGGATGCAAGAAGGACGTATATAAATGTTTCCATGTATAAGGGGTAGGTACGGGACGTGGGCAGAAAAGACCAAACCAATAAGAAAGGCATAATGTTGATTTTATTATTAACCGCAGTTTACACAGTTTGCTCAGTATGAGTACGAGAGACGCCAACGAGATGCTGACAGCGCCATATTTGCACCTGATGGCCAAAATTGGAACTAATTTTTAACAGCGTTAATCGGTTCCGCAGTAACGCATTAGCTTATCCTCCAAGTTCAGTGCCATACTATAATTACAGACCACACTGGCCCTTGTGAGTAGCTGCTCTTTAATTATAACCGTCCGGTCTTATCCCGTCCGACATAGATGACAGATCAGAGCGTATGATGTGCATGTTTGTACACAAATGTGACACTATACGTCTGCTAGTTCATTCCCACTCTGGGTTGATTACACACTTCTCCCTCTGACAATGCACCGGATCTGACAGTTCTTGGTGTAGACAGGTTCTAATGTTTGCTTTGTTTGGATGCAGCGTTGCTACTTCGATACTATAGTTGCGCTCTGTCGTTTTTGTCCTTAGGTTTGAGAGCAGATCCGCTCGCAGTCCGAACTACATTTCCATTTGCAGATTACAAACACATCGGAAAATGTTCTGGAGTGACAGAGTGTCACTGGGTGTCTTCCTTTGGAATACTCCTATCGTGTAAGATGCGAGGGACAGAACTAGCCGTTCACCTTCGCCGTAGTTATGCTTTATACGTACTAACATAGTAAAATGTCCCTTGACACACCGTGGAAGATGAAGTGATGGAATTTTAGTGTAATTTTTCTTCGTGGTGTACCGATTGATTATTTAAATGCCTAGCAGTGAAGTTTCTCCGATTGCTCTCCTTTCGTTCTGACAAAACAAAACCATGATGAACCGCGGAGCTGTTGTTTCAACCTCGTCTGTCTCATCTGTCCGTATGTGACCACAGTGACGTGAAAAGGAACAGGTTTTCGGAGTGAACTAGAATCTTCACAGCGCCCTTACCGTCTAGAGAACACACATTTACTGAATATGAATAAATGATTCTTGCCACGTCAGATTTGCCAGTTCGAACTTTCGACTTACTCCGTCGTCAACGCCAGGCGATTAGATTTCAGTAGGCTGTTAGGTACTTCAGTTGCCCGTGATTTCGTGGCGTGTACATGACACAATTCGGCCAACTAAAGTACCTAACGACCTACTGAAACCTAATCTCCTAACGTTGAAGATGGAGAAGTCGTCGAAAGCTCGAGATACAAATCTAACGAGGAAAGAACTCTGTCAAATATTTATTCGGCAATGACGTAGCGAGAAAGTATGTGATTATATACTAATACGTTATGGCAATAGAATACTTGTGCCAGACTGGATTTCCAGTTTTTCACCTTATCAATTACGTTACCTGAGCATCGACCCAAGCCTCACTCAAACTTTGATCACCGCTGGTACAGTATCTCAACAAAGGTATCCGGACACACCTATGTAACGCGGAATTGGTTATAAGACGTCATGAGAGGCAGACCCGCCGGTTTGAAAGGAGTCGGGAAGTATTGTGTTGCCAGTAGAAAAGCAGCAACGGCAGAATCGGTCAGTCAGGAGTACTGTGTGACATCGAAAGTGGACTCGTCACTGTGTGTGACGTCAGAAACAAATGCCCCAGGGACATTTCAACCCTTTTAAAGCTCCACAAGTCGACTGTTGATGACGTGACTGCAAAGTGGGAACGTGAGGGAACAACTACAGCTAAAAGAAGTCCAGGCTGACCTCATCTACTGACTGACAGCGGCCGTTGAGCATTTCGATGGGTGTCTGCAAATAACCGTATGAAATCGGCGGAAGGAATGATTCCGTGAGTTTGCAGAATGTGCGTAGGGAGTTAAAAAATAATGAGATACGTTTGTCGAGTAGCTCCTCATACGCTACGTACCGGGTGATCAAAAAGTCAGTATAAATTTGAAAACTTAATAAACCACGGAATAATGTAGATAGAGAGGTAAAAATTGACACACATGCTTGGAATGACATGGGGTTTTATTAGAACCAAAAAAAGCAAAAAGTAAAACGTCAGTGACTGCGCATGACAATCGTGTATAAAAGGAGCTGTAATGAGAGAGAGAATCAGATGCGCCAGCAGTCGTAGCATGTTGACATTACCTGAAAAGGCGCTTTTAGTGAAGCTGTATTATCAGAATGGGGAATGTGCTAGTTCTGCGTTACGATCCTATCGCCATAGGAAGGGGATTCGAACGGGTAAAGGTCTGTTGACAAATGCAGCTGTCGCGGGAATGATTTCGAAGTTCGAACCACGGGTTGTTTAGACGATAGACCCCGTAGTGGCCGACCGAGCACAAGGCGTAATGCAGCTGAGACAGTTCAGGAAGAAAAGGAGACTGTAGCGGATTCGTCTATGCACGGGTAAGTCAGCGCTCGTGCAGTCGCACGTCGCACCGGCACTCCATACACTACTGTTTGGTTGGCACTTACGCACACCCCCCGATGCTATCCGTACAAAATCCATCGGCATCGTGAACTGTTACCTGGCGATTTAGTGAAGCGGAGGGCATTTGCGGCGTGGGCGTTTAAAAAGATGGCGGAAGATGACGATTGGTTGAGTAACGTGTTGTGGACCGACGAAGCTCATTTCACGCTCCGAGGGTCTGTCAGCGCCCACAACTGCAGAATTTGGGCTACCGAAAATCCTAGAACTGTCGTGGAAACTCCATTGCACTACGAGAAAGTCACGGTATGGGTTGGATTTACCACATCTACCGTTATCGGGCCTTTTTTCTTCGAGTAAATGCGTGATTCTGGTTTTGTAACTGCTACCGTGACGGGTGAGAGGTACGCCGATATGTTACAGAATCGCATCATCCCCAGCCTGGCTGATAAACACCTGCTGGAACGTACGATGTTTATGCAGGATGGCGCTCCACCCCATATTGCTAGACGCGTGAAAGATCTCTTGCGCGCGTCGTTTGGTGATGATCGTGTGCTCAGCCGCCACTTTCGTCATGCTTGGCCTCCCAGGTCCTCAGATCTCAGTTCGTGCGATTATTGGCTTTGGGGTTACCTGAAGTCGCAAGTGTATCGTGATCGACCGTCATCTCTAGGGATGCTGAAAGACAACATCCGACGCCAATGCCTCACCATAGCTCCGGACACGCTTTACAGTGCTGTTCACAACATTATTCCTCGACTACAGCTATTGTTGAGGAATGATGGTGGACATATTGAGCATTTCCTGTAAAGAACATCATCTTTGCTTAGTCTTACTTTGTTATGCTAATTATTGCTGTTCTGATCAGATGAAGCGCCATCTGTCGGATATTTTTTGAACTTTTGTATTTTTTTTTTTTTTTTTTTTTTTTTTGTTCTAATAAAACCCCATGTAATTCCAAGCATGTGTGTCAATTTGTACCTCTCTATCTGCATTGTTGCGTGATTTATTCGGTTTTCAAATTTATACTGACTTTTTGATCACCCAGTATTTCTGTAGTCAGGCTAAGCGACGCTTGAGGTGGTATCTAGAGTGGCGGCACTGGCGGATTACTGCAAAGGAGTGTGTTCGAGTGATGGACCACGTTGTACCCTCTGGCAGTCCTATGGAACAGTTTGGGTTTGGCGAATACCTGCCATCATGTATCGTGCCTACGGTGAACTACGAAGGAGGTGGTGATAACACTACGGGAATGTTATTTGTAGTTATGGTGTGGTATCCTTATTGCGCTTAAGAAAACGCCAAGTGTGGAAATATGTAAACACATAGTACAGCATTGTGTCCGACGTACAGGAGAAGTTCGGAGACGATGATTGACCCGCATCAACATGTAATAAAGCAGAATTTGTGAGGCAATGTTTTGCGGACAGTAACATTCCTGAATGGACTGGCCTGTCCAGAGTCCCGGCCTGAACGCAATGGTCCGCAGCTCGTCGTCGTGCGGTAGCGTTCTCGCTTCCCGCGCACGGGTTTCCGGGTTAGATTCCCGGCGGGGTCAGGGATTTTCTCTGTCTCGTGATGACTGGGTGTTGTGTGATGTCCTTAGGTTAGTTAGGTTTTAAGTAGTTCTAAGTTCTAGGGGACTGATGACCATAGTGCTCAGAGCCATTTGAACCATTTTTTTTGAACGCAATGGGATACCTTTGGGATGAGTCAGAACTTCGACTTTGCTCGAGACCCCAGCGTTCTACAGCATCACCTTGTCTGGTTTAGCTCTTGAGTTGGGGTGTCATCCCTCCACAGACATTTGGACCTCTCACTGAAAACGGCCGTAGCAAAACCTCAGCCGTCATAAAGGCGAAGGGTGGACTCACTTCATATTAATATCCACTAACGGGACTTTATGCACTTTTAATTACGTAGTATATTTTCACCTGATACCACATAATATCTTTTCATGTCAATGCTTCTTCATTAATTTTATCTGCATTAACACCATATTTATTCCATTCCAGAACACTTAACGCGGCAGTGGTGTGTAGAAGTATGGTATATCCTATATGACTAATTTCTGTAATTAATTGCTAGATGGCTTGTCACATTGCTTTGTGGTTCCAGGTAGTTGCTACGAGATGTCAGTAGAGTGATACAAGAGTGTTTTTCTAGCTTTTGGTGTGAATAGGACTTCCTGAGATGCTGTTACAACAAGTGTGAGCATGCTGGGGTTTGTGAAACCCCTACACACCTGTCTCGTCCCATAACAAGAAAAGGTCAAGATGGCTACTTCATTGTATTTTTGTGCGTATTTTGTATAAGACATGACATTTGACCGCGTAATTAATAGCACATATTGTTATACCAGGTGATCAAAAACTCAGTATAAATTTGAAAACTGAATAAATCATGGAATAATGTAGATAGAGAGGTACCAATTGACACACATGCTTGGAATTACATGGGGTTTTATTAGAACCAAACAAATACAAAAGTTCAAAACTGTCCGACAGATGGCGCTTCATCTGATCAGAATAGCAATAATTAGCATAACAAAGTAAGACAAAGCAAAGATGATGTTCTTAACAGGAAATGCTCAATATGTCCACCATCATTCCTCAACAATAGCTGTAGTCGAGGAATAATGTTGTGAACAGCACTGTAAAGCGTGTCCGGAGTTATGGTGAGGCATTGGCGTCGGATGTTGTCTTTCAGCATCCCTAGAGATGACGGTCGATCACGATACACTTGCGGCTTCAGGTAACCCCAAAGCCAATAATCGCACGGACTGAGGTCTGTGGACCTGGGAGGCCAAGCATGATGGAAGTGGCGGCTGAGCACACGATCATCACCAAACGACGCGCGCAAGAGATCTTACACGCGTCTAGCAATACTTTGTTTTTTATTGGTTCCAATAAAACCCCATGTCATTCCAAGCATGTGTGTCAATTTTTACCTCTCTATCTACGTTATTCCATGGTTTATTAAGTTTTCAAATTTATACTGACTTTTTGATCACCCGGTATATGGATTGTTATGGGTCAGAAGGAGACAAACTGCAACGATTTATTGATAGTGCTCTTGATGAGAGACAATTAATTACGACGATGGAGACGAAGAAGATTATGTTATTGTCAGCGATCACAATGCATCATCAGAGCAGAAGAAGTTGAAAACAATGATGATGAGATGAGTGATACTTATTATTTGGGAAAAGATTGAAAAAAGAATTTCTACGACCTAATGTTAGTACAAGGTCGCACAATATATTACCCAACTTCCTAGCATCGTCGGTTCAAAAATGGTTCTGAGCACTATGGGACTTAACATTTGAGGCATCAGTTCTTTAGAACTTAGAATTACTTAAATCTAACTAACCTAAGGACAACACACACATCCATGCCCGAGGCAGGATTCGAACCTGCGACCGTAGCGGTCGCGCGGTTCCAGACTGAAGCACCTAAAACCGCTCTGTCGCACCGGCCGGCGCATCGTCGGTGATACTAAGTGATACACCATCAGAGTTTTTCAGTCTCTTTATATTTCCTGATATTAATGAACAAAACCGATTGGTTTACAAATAAATGCACAGAGAGTCAGAGAGAGAAAGAAGTATTCACAAGGAAACGTACTAAAACTTGCAACGAAGCACGAAATGATGGCAGTGGACTGCTGTATTTATCAGAAACCTACAAGGTAAGCAGACCGAATTTGGAAGATCTTTGGGCAACTGATGGAAGTGGCATAAAGGTTTTTTGGGTTACTACGTTCCTCTAAGGATTCAGATTATCCTTGCGCGTCCTGGTTTTGATGACCAAGACATTCCAACAGCCAGGAAGGAAGTAGAAACATTGCCTCGAATTAGAGACGTTCTTCGCCAGTTTCTGACAAACTGTAAGAGTGTGGCCTCAGTTGCCTGAGACTGCAGTCATGTGTGCGTGAGTTGCATTTGCGTGAGTGTGTATGTGTGTGTTTTCCGTCTAATTCTGACGAAGCCTTTACTGGCGAATGCTATACTTGAGAGGCTATTTGTTGTGCCTATCTGCGACTCAGCATCTCCTCTATATGGTGAGTGGCAACTTTGCTTTTCACAATATTGTAACTGTAAGAAACCTTTTCCTACCAGTGAATATATTACATTAAATGAGAAATTACAAGCGTATGACTCAAAATTTGTAGCTGGTATGTGACTAATAATTAATAAATAAAATTCCTATATATTACTGTCACTGTACGTTAATAATATGCAACAATATTAATCCATGGTTATAGCTTACAGCTGATTTAATCACTAAATTCGTTGCTAAATTATTCAAAATACGTATAAATAGTATATGAGATGTAACTACACCCGACACACCACTAGCGTCAGAATTCCAGGCACGCCACTGCAGGAGTAAATTTAGTCACATTATCCAATGTGACAGGGTAAGCCAAGGCCTTCGACCAAATCTATTTTCCCAGTGGTTCTATTTGAACATCATAGGTGGACACATTAGCCGCTATGAAAGTATGACTCAGGTCTGGAGGTGTGCTCAGATACCCTAATTCTTCAGTAGAGGATTTAATGTTCTTTGGGTCCAGATTATCCGTTTGCTGGTGTCATGTCCTTTTAAAAAATCATGCTTATAAAAAAGACAAAATTAATATTAACATCTTGTAATTTTTTCGAATGTCAGGGTTCCAAGTCACAAGAAAATAGACTCGCATAAGAATTCATATGCAAGTTACGTTTTTCACAGTGCAACACTACACGTCTTAAGTCAGACAAGCCATCTTGGACCGACTTAAGGGCCACAAACGTTTTCTGTGTCACTGAGAAGTGTAAAGAACGCTGGAATAAACATCCACCCCAGAGCGGCCACCAAATTCAGTTCCTGATCTTCCCCGTCGCGAATGGCCAAAACTCAACCGCGTCTGTACGGATCAAGGAAGATGTTGCCACATCTAGAGGAGGTAGGGTTATTGTAAAAGTGCTGTGGGCTGCGGTGTGGGCGAACAGACAGTAGGACATATTGCGGTGAATTGCCAGATCCACTCTGTAAAGGTTGTCTGAAAGACATGCGCGTAGCGACGTACTGTGGAGAACTACCCTACACACTCTTGCAAAGGTCGTCTGAAAGACTTGCATGTAGTGACACCGAGTGCTGCTGGGATCAGGTTGTTCAATTTAAGCATGAACTTATAAATTCATTATTGTCTGGAAACCAGTAGTTCCCCGATAGGACCCATTACGGCAAATACATGGACAATTTATAACGGAGTTCCCCGGCGTCAAAACTCCAGATACACACTTGAGGGCAAACACATTGCAACAAGTGTTCCACATGTGAAGGCACTCCTCAGTACGTCTCTTTATCGGTGCCCACACAAGTTCAAAATCTCTGGCGGTTCCCGAATACGTTGAGCATGATCCACAATGCATTTGTAGAGTTCAACGACACTATCGATAGATCTGGAATACACATAATACTTTCAAATACCCCCAAATAAAAAAAAATTTAAAAAAAGCAGCTATTGGACACGTAGGGGGAAACTGGAAGGATGCATGGCTGTCGATACGACATTCGCCAGTACTTAAGTATTCAGAATGATGATAAAATCAAAAGAGGTCAGTTTGTCACTTTGTAATTTACGCCTCAGTTGCTGTATTTCGGAATAAAGTAACATTAGACATTAACAGTCGTGTAACATCGGTAGGACTGCACTTCGAGCATACGCAGTTTCGGGGGAACCACTGATTTCCGGACCTATGTTTGTTGAGGTTTCAGTATTTGCATCTTTTATTGTTTTCTGCTCACCCCTCTCGTTTGTACTTCTAACAGACAAACATATGTATATGATATGCGGAAATTCCCGCCACAGCCTTCTAGGACTTGTAGAGGGGAGTCAGTACATAATATCTTGAATAAGAACTCATGTCCGGAAACGTACCGTTTCCGTTCTACAACGGTTTCAGTTCAGACGTGTAACGCGTCCACGTCTGGTGAGGGAACGAGGTAAGTCTGAGAGTCCCTTGTCCTGGTATGTAATAGGGTATACAGAATTGCGTCCACTACGTCAGACGGTTGCTTGACTCACTTAACGTTTGCAAAGTTTAATTTACGAGACTCCTTTAGAGAAAGAGGCTGTTGCTCTAGAAACAAGACATAACAGGTGGGATGGAGGGTGTGTACCACAACATGCTTCGCAGGTACAATGTCTGTAAAAATGTTGGCGGTTGCAACATCGAACAACTGTTGTAATGCATCAGGACTGTTCTGTACAAACAATATGCTGGGTTCTTTTTCGTTTAGGAATAATGTAAACACGTAATGCTTAAGTGTTAATACAAATACATGTACTTAAGTGATAAATGGATGTTTCCTTTCGAAATCTTACCTAATAGCGGTAGCGCGTAACACCTAATTCAGTTCCTCAAACAGAAATGAATTGAAACAGCCGTAGAACGGAAACGATGTATCTCCGGACATGGATTCCTCTTTAAAATATCATGTACGCATTGCCCTCTACAAGTCCTAGAAGTTTGTGACGGGAATTTCCGAACGTGTGTGTGTGTGTGTGTGTGTGTGTGTGTGTGTGTGTGTGTGTGCGCGCGCGCGCGCTGTGTTACCCCATAGGATGCTAATATCAATAAAGGGACGGTAAAACGATGTATAGCATTTCTATAGCCAGAAACTTAAAAAATGTTTCACAGAAAAACAAAGAGGGTTAACGCGACTGTTCGCTAAATGCAAGGTACACGAAGCCGAGTCCCTTTCAGTTCTCACAGCATATTCACTACGCTGCAATTCAGTATTTCTGATCGGCTTTCAGTGGTAGCTCATCATGCTTCATCTTCACTGACATTGTCACACCGATTCCACATTAACTCCGTTTCAGTGAGCTTCATGCAATTCAGACTTTTTACTCATTATAGATTTCTCACGCAGTTCTGAAATTTCTGTGACTGTATTAAACCACAGGTTTAGTGTTCCAAGCGCTATGGAAAATACTGTGCTTTTAGCAGTCGTAGCATACTTTGGGCTTGCTTCGTTGTCAGGCTATTCAAGGGGAATTTTTGCGGCTCCTTTGGCGCGGCAGCGGTTTCTGCTTTGTCCTTCACTCAAAACGAGCGCAGAACAGCACCAAAGTCCAGTCGCCGATGTTTGTCGCTTCGTCATACATGTCCTTATCTAGTAGCAGAGATAAACCGCTCCAACAACGCGCCGAGCGGGACCCATCGGCAGTTCCCAAGACACCGTCCTCCCCGTTCGCCCGCACAACAAAAGGGTGGCTGACAGTATACCTACCTGGCGCTCCTTCCCAGTTCCTCGAAGGACACGCACAGCTCAATAGCCTTTTGTCCGTACACAAACCAGACCTTTGTGTGCCTGCTATGAGTAAATGAAGTACACGGTAGGGCACTTACGAAAATCCCGAAGCACATGGCCATTTTATACTGTAGCCGTACTTTCTACAGGAATCGTTAGCGCTACGATTTCACCCGGAACAAGTCCCGCGCACTCACCCCCAGTTTTCGCGGTCTTCGTTCGGCGCCTGGGCATCGTTTCAGTTGACCCACGTGGTTTACCGCGTTCGGCTGCACTTGGA
Source organism: Schistocerca americana (assembly GCF_021461395.2). Taxonomy (NCBI): domain Eukaryota; kingdom Metazoa; phylum Arthropoda; class Insecta; order Orthoptera; family Acrididae; genus Schistocerca; species Schistocerca americana. The sequence goes on along the minus strand of NC_060120.1, from coordinate 362,041,937 downwards.
GTGAATGTTAAATTAATATCTTGCTAGGTCTTAAATTTTGCCAGGTAGTTAAACGACACGTTACAAAAAACGTGCACAATTGGCCTCAGCTGTGCCAGGTACTTCCACAGCAAACATAAGAGAAAACAATTTAGCACTGAATTCTTTAAATACGAGAACTCAGTATTCAGATGAATAGCCTATGAAGAAACATACTTCTATGTGAGAAAAAGCACCCAAAGTTAAAACAGGAAAAACCAACTCTCAAAGAATAATTTGCTTGGAGAAAGAGGAACCACAATATATTTGACACTTAAGTTTCAGAACTCAGACAGTATATGTTCACTATACTTCCAATGGGCATCAAAATTACTTTGTTCTCGCTAGATCGATCCAAGCTATTTTTGCGTGTGATTAACTAAATAGTTTAGCTGAAAAGTTTTAGGGGTGGAAGAAGAGCTAGCACAGCATCAACGGCGTTTTACAGCCGTGAAACACTGCAGCATTTATTTCCTCCATAACTACTCTGTTACAAACATACACATCATCATTATTATTTTTAAAAAATGGGTTGAATGACATTTACGAAATTAATAAACATTTTGGTTAAAAAAAAACAAAGAATAACGACAGATTATTTCCTTCAGACGTTCGCAACAACACTAATCACACAGAAACAGCCACAATTCTTTGTAACCTCGATTATAATGCGCAGGTATGGCATGGGAAGAATTTACAAGTTAAAATTCACCAATTACCAATGCAAATACTAACGAAATATGCTATATAAGCAAATATCTTACTGCTTTCATTAGGCATTTCTACTTTATGGCATTCTTATATTCTTTAATTTCCGTGAGCTGCTAGGAGGGCCTACGTAAACAAAACGACTTTTACTTATTTCTATATAACGTTAATTTTAGACAACAGAGTTATTCGACTGCACCCGTGGCTTTACTACCGACATGACAGATTCAAGACCATTGTTTTCGCATTGTATGTTTGCTCTGCTGTTCCCCTCAAATAAACGTATTACAATATGTGAATTAGTTAATGAAAGTTTGTCCTTATTGCCTTTCAATAACATCACGTTATTTTTTGTTTTCTAAGGCTGGAGATACTGTCAATTCTCTACAAATATTTTATTTCTTTAATAATGCACATTCATATTATATTACTATACAGAAAAACTTAAATGTCTTATCATAACTGAATTTCATCACAGTGTAACATGTGTTGGACTGAGACGATAACAACTTTGATGTACGTTGATGGTGTTGGGACAGCAACCAGCCACAAATTTACTTTCAGTTCCATTATTCAAAGGGTACCGTTACCGGTTTCGAATCGTGATTCATCTTCAGACGATTCACACGCTTTCCTTATGACATGTGGTGTGTTTTTTACAGATTAATTGTCGTGAAATGTCGGTTTGGAGTGTTTGTTTGCATAACATTCGTCCAAAAGATGTGAATACATTCCCACTGCATTCTTATTGTTGCACACGTAAATTTTTCTCACTGAACACTTTAGATTTGTTACAGAGAAGATTTCTACCACGCACCACATGTCTGCCTATTACACATTACGACCCTCTTCAACTGTCTGTGGTCTCTGTCAGTGAACAGACGAGGTCGGCCTGTACGCTTTCGTGCTGTGCGTGTCCCTTTATGTTTCCACTTCACTATCACATCGGAAACAGTTGATCTATGGATGTTTAGGAGTGTGGAAATCTCGCGTACAGACGTATGACACAAGTGACACCCAATTACCTGACCACGTTCGAACTCCGTGAGTTCCACGGAACGCCTCATTCTGCTCTCTCACCATGCCTAATAGCCACTGAGGTCGCTGATATGGAGTACCTGGCAGTAGGTGGCAGCATAATGCACCTAATATGAAAAACGTATGTGTACGTGAAAACAGTGAAACGCATCAATTGATATGACCACATGTGAATCATTGTAAGGGAGGTTGCCGTTAAGTTAACTTTTTTCAAATTTAATTTCTGTTTCTCCACTTTTGAGTAGTTCTAGTCAATAGTAATTACTAATTCATTATTATTTTTAGCATTCAACAGAATTTCCTCACGTGTTCTCATTCTTTCCATTACTTTTTTCATTAGTTTTCAGTGTGAACTTCGTAGTTGTAGCTATTTCACGTTGCAAGATTAAGCGTTACCCGCTGTTACGTCTAACCAGGCTTTCGTAGTGAGTCAACATTTCATTGTTATAGTGCATGAGCTGTATAATATGATGGTATAAACAATAATAGTTGACACAGTATGAATATGGAGTAACACAGTGGTATCAGACTTATTAACATATGGTTAGGTAAAACGTATAGCGTAATTTTTGAGTGGGAGAAAAGACGTAGTGACAGAAACGCTTGGCAGCAGTCTGTAGTGGAACAAATACGTAGAAGAGGAATTTTTTTCTTTATACCCTACCTAACAGATATATTGTTCGATAAGTGCATAAAAAAGGTGTAATCAATGTATAATAATGAAATCATGCTTAGCTTTTAGGTATCAAAGTAATAACTGAAAAATGAGTGAATAACAAACAATAATTTGGTATACTACTGTTCATAACTGAAAAATGAGTGAATAACAGACAATAATTTGGTATACTACAGTTCAGGTTCAGAGGAGAATTCTCCAAAAACTTTTAGATGAAAACAGAATTGGGGCAGGCGGATGAACTGTCGCATTCGTCTTTTAACTGCGCCAGGTAGAAGGAGATTAGAGAGTCGAGAAAATTTGACACAAAAGGCATCAAATTCGGAAACCAAAAAGAACCATATGAACTGCTTCGCACTAACAGGTGAAATTGCCTTGATAGCAGACACACGAGAAAATGCAAAAATCCAGGTAGAAGACCTAACTGTTCAAGAAGGAAAAATCTGTTTACAACTTTGTTTCCCAAAGACAGAATTTATAACAAACGTTAAAAAATTGCCCTACAAATTACTCATAAATGAAAAAAAAAATGGTTCAAATGGCTCTGAGCAATATGCGACATAACTTCTGAGGTCATCAGTCGCCTAGAACTTAGAACTAATTAAACATAACTAACCTAAGGACATCACACACATCCATGACCGAGGCAGGATTCGAACCTGCAACCGTAGCGGTCGCTCGACGCCAGACTGTAGCACCTAGAACCGCACGGCCGTTCCAACCTGCTATAAATGAAAAGAAAATCAAGAAAGGCACTTCATTCCAACATTTAGGCAGGTGGTTAAGCATGAACAACAATGAGAAGAACAGTCTGCAGATATGAGAAGATAATATGTACATTACATTTCAGAACACCAGAAACATATTCGAGAAGAATATCATGACACCCCTAAATTAAACAGTGTAATACAGTAGTGAGAACTGATATTCTATATAACGCCGAAACATTTTTAAAATTAGAAAGATGACTAGTTACAAGCATACTTGGTACAAGAAAGACAGAAACATAATACACAACCAGAATAGGCCACGAACTAACAAAGAAATCTCTGAACATGTAGAGAAAGTGATACACACAATGTTCAAAAGAAGAATGGCTTCCTTCGGACACTTGGCTAGAATGGATTATGATAAACTGACGAAGCAACCTTTATTAAAATTATTAAGTTGAAAGGACACAGAGGCTAAATGACCTTAAAGAAGCAAACATCAACATATTGTTGTTGTTGTGGTCTTCAGTTCAGAGACTGGTTTGATACAGCTCTTCAGGCTACTCTATCCTGTGCAAGCCTCTTAATCTCCGAGTAACTACAGCAACCTACATCCTTCTGAATCTGCTAAGTATATTCATCTCTTGGCCTCCCTCTACGAGTTTTATCCTCGACGTTTCCCTCCAGTACTGAATTGATGATCCCTTGATGCCTCAGAATGTGTCCTACCGACCGATCCCTTCTTCTAGTCAAGTTGTGCCACAAATTCCTCTTCTCCCCAGTTCTATTCAGTACCCCCTCATTAGTTACGTGATCTACCCATCTAATCTTCAGCATTCTTGTGTAGCACCACATTTCGAAAGCTTCTATTCTCTTCTTGTCTGAACTATTTATCGTCCTCGTTTCACTTACATACATGGCTATGCTCCGTACAAATACTTTCAGAAACGACTTCCTGACACTTAAATATATACTCGATGTTAATAAATTTCTCGTCCTCAGAAACGCTTTCTTTGCCATTGCCAGTCTACATTTTGTATCCTGTCTATTTCGACCATCATCTGTTGTTTTACTTCCCAAATAGCAAAACTCATCTACAACTTTAAGTGTCTCATTTCCTAATCTAATTCCTTCAGCCTCACTAGACTTAATTAGACTACATTCCATTATCTTCGTTTTGCTTTTGTTGATTTTCATCTTATATTCTCCTTTCAAGACACTGTCCATTCCGTTCAACTGCTCTTCCAGGTCCTTTGGTGTCTCAGACAGAATAACAATGTCGTCGGCTAACAACGAGGTTTTTATCTCTTCTCCATGGACTATAATTCTTACTCCAAATTTTTCTTTTCTTTCCTTTACTGCTTGCTCAATATACAAATTGAATAACATCGGGGATAGGTTACTACTCCGTCTCACTCTCTTCTCAATCACGGCTTCCCTTTCGTGCCTCTCGACTCTTATAACTGTTTTCTGATTCCTGTACAAATAGTAAATACCCTTCCGCTCTCTGTATTTTATCCCTGCCAGCTTCAGAACTTGAAAGTAAGTCTACAAATGCTAGAAATGTAGGTTTGCCTTTCCTTAACCTATCTTCTAAGATAAGCCGTAAGATCAGTATTGTCTCGCGTGTTCCAACATTTCTACGGAATCCAAACTACCAGTTTTTCTTCATTCGTCAGTAAGGAATTCATGTTAGTGTTTTGCAACCATGACTTATTAAACTGATGGTTCGGTGATTTTGACACTATCATCAACATAATGAACACATACAACAGGGATTTATTTATGAACGAAATTTAGAAAGTGGTCTGCAGGGGCGAACAAAAAAGGAAAAGGAAACAACCTCATAACATCGAACAGCCCTGGACGCAGAGATCAGAACTTATGAGATGAGTGTCGGCGAAGATGTAGACGAATGCAAGCAGAAAGAACTGAAATATTGATGTAACATTCTCTGTAAAAGGGCTATTCGAATAAAAACTAACAGGTTTTGTGCCCGCGCTGGGATATCTAATTCTATGATGATTTTCAAACTCAGCGAGTCAGCTGCAACAAGAATGCCAATTTCAAAATCAAACATCCTCCATTCTTTTGCATGAATTTCTTTGAACATCCGTGTTTCTCTCACTTCTCTGTGGACTCGATACAGAAAGGAAAAGTATTATTAGAACTATTCTAATATTTCGTATAGCTGAATCTCATCGAGTCGTTTGCTGCCTCAGCACTTTATTTGTGATGCCAATTTACTGAAAATAGCTCCATGCATAAATCACTATGTATCTGACTTTCGCGACGGACTTACACTTATCGACGATGTGGAACAAAAAGTATAAATCAATATGAAAAGAAACGAGCATCAGGGTTTGACATCCCATGAACGACTAGGTCTGTTGGGTTGGAGCACAGGATCGGACTCGTTGAAGATGATGAACAAACTGGCCGTGTCCATTTGAAAGGCAGCATGCTGGTATTTGTCTTAAGCGATTTAGATACTCCACTGAAAACTTCCGCCAACTTTTCGCAAAAATATCAGATAAATGAGCTAAAAATGAAAAGCAAGACCGCCTAAATCGCTTATCGCGGTATAAACACATCCAAGCGTGCCAGGCTCCTTCGTTATATGCAGTAGGAACACAATAAGTCCTCATTACTACGATAAAACGTGCTTCCTCTTGGTCCTACTTTGTACGACATAGATACAGGGTCACCTACGGCTGTTGTGAATAGAACTACACTCCTGGAAATTGAAATAAGAACACCGTGAATTCATTGTCCCAGGAAGGGGAAACTTTATTGACACATTCCTGGGGTCAGATACAGCACATGATCACACTGACAGAACCACAGGCACATAGACACAGGCAACAGAGCATGCACAATGTTGGCACTAGTACAGTGTATATCCACCTTTCGCAACAATGCAGGCTGCTATTCTCCCATGGAGACGATCGTAGAGATGCTGGATGTAGTCCTGTGGAACGGCTTGCCATGCCATTTCCACCTGGCGCCTCAGTTGGACCAGCGTTCGTGCTGGACGTGCAGACCGCGTGAGACGACGCTTCATCCAGTCCCAAACATGCTCAATGGGGGACAGATCCGGAGATCTTGCTGGCCAGGGTAGTTGACTTACACCTTCTAGAGCACGTTGGGTGGCACGGGATGCATGCGGACGTGCATTGTCCTGTTGGAACAGCAAGTTCCCTTGCCGGTCTAGGAATGGTAGAACGATGGGTTCGATGACGGTTTGGATGTACCGTGCACTATTCAGTGTCCCCTCGACGATCACCAGTGGTGTACGGCCAGTGTAGGAGATCGCTCCCCACACCATGATGCCGGGTGTTGGCCCTGTGTGCCTCGGTCGTATGCAGTCCTGATTGTGGCGCTCACCTGCACGGCGCCAAACACGCATACGACCATCATTGGCACCAAGGCAGAAGCGACTCTCATCGCTGAAGACGACACGTCTCCATTCGTCCCTCCATTCACGCCTGTCGCGACACCACTGGAGGCGGGCTGCACGATGTTGGGGCGTGAGCGGAAGACGGCCTAACGGTGTGCGTGACCGTAGCCCAGCTTCATGGAGACGGTTGCGAATGGTCCTCGCCGATACCCCAGGAGCAACAGTGTCCCTAATTTGCTGGGAAGTGGCGGTGCGGTCCCCTACGGCACTGCGTAGGATCCTACGGTCTTGGCGTGCATCTGTGCGTCGCTGCGGTCCGGTCCCAGGTCGACGGGCACGTGCACCTTCCGCCAACCACTGGCGACAACATCGATGTACTGTGGAGACCTCACGCCCCACGTGTTGAGCAATTCGGCGGTACGTCCACCCGGCCTCACGCATGCCCACTATACGCCCTCGCTCAAAGTCCGTCAACTGCACATACGGTTCACGTCCACGCTGTCGCGGCATGCTACCAGTGTTAAAGACTGCGATGGAGCTCCGTATGCCACGGCAAACTGGCTGACACTGACGGCGGCGGTGCACAAATGCTGCTCAGCTAGCGCCATTCGACGGCCAACACCGCGGTTCCTGGTGTGTCCGCTGTGCCGTGCGTGTGATCATTGCTTGTACAGCCCTCTCGCAGTGTCCGGAGCAAGTATGGTGGGTCTGACACACCGGTGTCAATGTGTTCTTTTTTCCATTTCCAGGAGTGTATATGCTGACTTGTAGCTATCAGCGGAACATAGTGAAATTATTTTAGATGTGTGAGTATCGAGTTTAAGTGAACATCTTTTGTGCAAACAAATAAGCACTCGAAAGGCCTGACACAAGGCAAGCCACACTTGAAAGCACCACCTGGCCGAGTTAACACCGCTGTAGCCGGTTCCAGCTGCGTCGCATTTCAATTTTAGCACATTTAATTGGATATTTTTTTGCAAAAAGTTTCAACACCGACATTAACAAGTTCTGTATCACTGTACACCTGTTTTCAAGGTATTTCGTATGCTGTTAAAAAGTGCGGCGCTTGCAGAAAGTTTATGGACAGATTTAAATTTCGTTGGATCCACATGTGAACCTAAAGTAACAACATTTTGTTCAATGTTTCGCATGATATTATTAAGAAGCTGAATTTCGTGTTTTCAGCTACAGTTTTACAGCTCTAACTCAAATACTTTTGAAGACTGAATATATTTATTTTGTTAACAGTGCTAAAGAATCCTTGTTTCTCCAACTGTTTATTGCCGTTTTACAACACCATACCAATCCTAAAAATGACAATAAAGCCTAGGAAAAAGTTTTACTCATTTCCCCGTCTCTCAAACAAACTTTTTTCCCCAGTAAATTCGGTGGCATAATCGGTTAGTTTCGTTCCGTGATAACTTCGGATTGGCAACACTTGGACTAATTTTTTATTCTGACTGCCCAGTTGTTTTCTCCATGTCTTGTTTGTGAAAGCTACATAGGTCCAAATGTTGCCAGTTGGGAGTGATAACGGAAAAAACTGATCACTTTTGCCACCGAATTCAGCGGAAGGAAAACTTTGTTTGATAGGCGAGCAAATTAGTAGAAATTTTTTTCCTTCGGTTGTATTATCATTTTTTATGATTGCTATGCTGTAATAAAACAGCAGTAAAAATTTCATAGCTGTAAGACTAGCAACTAGGATAACGAAAACGTTTTAGGTGAAAAAACACTGATTTTATGGCCGTGTTTACAAGATGGAAAAACATTAAATTTCAAAAAGTATTAGAGCTAGAGCAAACAGTTTTACTGAAAACCCGTAATTCAGCCGTGTAATAACATCGTGTAAAATACTGACTCAAATGTTGTTCATTTAGGGACACATGCGAATTGAACGAAATTTAGACTTGTCCCTGAACTTTCTGGAAGCATTGTATAACACACATTTGAAGTTGAATCTCAGAGTATTACCCACAAGATAAAATTGAGTGCCCCACTGCCTACTATCATTTGCAAAAAACTCGTTTCTTTATTTTGATTCGTTCACGGATAAACGGGTGCGTTATTCCCATGTATATTGGTGCCTGGGCTGCAATGACTGAATATATTCTCCAGTGAGGACAGTCTTTATACAGGGTTAGGAAAAACAATTTGACCAAAGGTGTAGGACGGAAAGACAGAATGAACCAAAGGAAGTTCAATGTAGGAACTAGCGGTCGCAGTTGCATTTTTCCGGCGGTACAAGAACGTTAATTGATATCTGACATATGGACGACTTTACTCAGAATCAAGTGTAATTCACAGAAAATGTGTACCATAGCAAAATGTCTGGACTAAACAGTCGTTAGAAGAGAATAATAACAACTTAAAGCATCACACACAAGTGTATCATATTAGCTGACATATGATACAGCACCTCATTAGAAATGAAAGCAATTACTTGCCTATCTTTCATCCTTCAACATGTCCTAAAAAAGTCAAAGTAATGAAAAATGGGTATGATCTTGTACACAGACTTGCCTCTACTTAATTAACATAAGTATGTCGTAGCAAATGTTCAAAGTGACGACTTTTAACACTGGCATAGCACCGTAAATATTCGACTGCGATCCGTAGTTCCTATACTTAAATTCCTTCGTTAGATGCTTCCTTTCTGTCCTACACTGTTGGTCAAACTGTTTTTCCGCACCCTGTATTAGGGCTAAAATATCGATATTTTTCAAAAAAGAATTATATTATATTTTTTCGCCGTTTTCGGTAATTTGAAGTTGTTCTTTTGAGACTGTAGTAGAACATAATTTTACTTTCACTGCGTGAAGGAGTCTTACCACTTTTTGAGTTTTCATCACATACACTCTATCTCTTTGACTGTGTGAAGCAAGTATGTGTGGCTAAAGTCCGATTGCACTGGAAGGGGTGGGGAGATATCAATGTGAATGGAATAACAGTATTTCCAATGTAAAGAAATAGCACAATTTTTAACGCAACTAGTGTGCTATTTCTTCATATCGGCATTCTTCAAGAACCGTTGCTGAAAATGATGAACAAAAATCTAAACGGCAAGATTGGTCTTTGCTGTGGTTAGAGTCGTGTGAGGGGAAATGACGGTAATCGGCTGTAGGCGCTACCAACAGAGACTGCAACATTTAGCTTCACCACGCAATTTTGACGCTACAGCTACTAACTAGGTCGCTGGCGTTGGCAGACATTAAAAAAAACAGGAAATCCACATGAAGTGTTCCACACAAATCCGATATGAGATGAAACCGAACGACGGACGTCCACACTTGGCGATAACCGCTTCGCTAACAATGGTAAGTGCTTATAAGTGGCACAATAAAGTGCCACTTACATGTAGTTACCATTGTTAGCGAAGCGGTTATCGCCAAGTGTGGACGTGCATCAGTTTTCTTTCAGTTCTTCCTCTAAGAGGGACAGGGAGGCTGCTAGCTAGTTGATGTACAGAGTATCTAATAATAAATCAATACTTATATATACAGCTCGAAAAGGGGTAGTATATTTACAATATACAGCCTATATTTTTATAGGCCAGTACGTCGATTTTTTTTCCGTCGATATATCGATGCTTCTTTCCCCATACATCGAAGGCCGTAATGATACCTTTTTAAAATTTCGATATATCGGAACCCGATATTTTAAAAAATGTCAGCAGTCCTACTCTGTGTATATGAACGATATGAGTACAATATAATTACTGCATGTGACACTCCCTGTAAAGAAATACAGGATTTTTCTTTCTGTGTTATTCAGTTGCTAGTTGGATACCAATCAGACCACAGTTACTATTGCTTCTTCCTCTCTAGCAATTATTTTTTAAAGTGAACAACGCCGATATACTACGTTTTTCCAAGTCCACGTTAAACTGTTTATGGCTGTGTGAGTGAGTTCAAAGGTCCGAGGAAGGCAACGGTGTAGCGCCTGCAATACGACCATGTCTATAGTCCGATTAAAATTACATGATTGTTGACGTCTGAGACATGCCGCTACAGTACGTCGACATCGGCTGCCGGTTACCGCACGGTTATAGATGACATAAACACAACGGGTCGCTTCACAAATGCTGTTGGTACGCGGAGCAATGTTGGAGGTGGTTGCCGTGAGGTATGAAGAAAATGCGAATTGCTCTGTCGACAACTGATATTAAGTGACAAGTGACTGAATCGCGGCAGACGACGTGTTTTGTAACCCTGAATTTAAACTCGTACCTAACCTAACCACAATTTCGTAATGGGCAATGCATCCGAGAAGACGGCGATGAACAATCTGCGGAGGATCGCTTTGTTCACGGCCATCAAAGCTAACGTCTACGAGAAAACTCAAGACAGAAAACTTTCAGTTTCAACGTTAAAAACCAAACTGTAATTTTCCGCTATCATTCATTGGTTACCTGACTCCATTCTTACATTGACTGCGCGAACTACCACGTTACCAATTGATGAGCAGTTCTGATTGGCACTCGGTTGTAGATTATAGAAGATACTGGCCGATTCCAAATAAGAAAAAGAATGTTAGGGAGAAAAATAAGGTCAAATAAAAAATTCAGTATGATGACGAAAATGACACGGTAAAATATTAAAAATGTAAAAAAAAATTCGTTTAAATCAAATAATTGAAAGAATAATAATGAAAGTCTTTTGCTTAGATTTAGAAAAATAAAAAAATTGGATATGCTTCATGTGTCTCGAACCTACGACCTTCAACACGACAGGTTTATGCGCTAAGCACTACGCTACGACACTACATCCGGTAACTTTGTTGCATCTGTGACTCTGATGTACCAGTAGCAACGATGAATTGCTGCCTTCAAAAATTTGCCATCACCTAATGTCGTACAAAACTTTTCTAATGTAAGACGATCTCTGCGATTATAGTAACTGTATATGTGACGCTGAATCGCGTCTTGTGTGGAAGGATCTGGTAGTGTCTGGTTAGTGTTGTGTATGAAACGTGTGTATATCGTTAGCAACGTTGTGTGTGTGTGTGTGTGTGTGTGTGTGTGTGTGTGTGTGTGTGTGTGTGTGTGTCACGTAGGATCAAATACGAAATTAAAGGGCCACATCCATGATTCGGGGTCCAAACGCAACACTAAAGAAAGTCGGAGTAGGTGAGATGACCAACTGGTGTGACAGTCTGACAGCGGCGAACGGTTCAGGCGTGACCTTGAGCGTTCTGAGGCGTCGGAGATTGGAGTCCTCCCTCGGGCAAGGGTGAGTGTTGTCCATAGTATAAGTTAGTTTAAATTAGATTAAGCAGTGTGCAAGCTTAGGGACCGATGACCTAAGCAGTTTTGTCCCATAAGATCTTACCATAAATTTACAAAAACTGGAGAAAACCAGCTCCAGCCCATGAAGTATCAGCTATCAAGTGATTTTAATCGGACTATAGTAAAGCAATGTGGTGTTCAAGAGAACCCTCGGATTCAGAACAGCTTTATCTTTAACATCTTTTCAACACTGAACCATTATTTGTATCCTTCTATTTGAACTTTTAATTCTATGTAAGAGCGCTTTCAGTTCCGCGTCTGCTGTCTATTCTGTACATCATTTCCGTACCTCAGCTGAGCAGCATTACGAGCTGACAGCGGAACGCTACCCACGAGGAGCCATTGCCAACCTGGCAGACTACTGGTGGAGACGCGCAAAACGGACACAGCAGAGCACGCGCAGCGTACGCTGCCAACGTGTGTCTGCGCAACGTCACACAGGTGTCGCCCTACGTCACCCGCCGTGACGTCACAGTGCGGAGGGGCTCGGCGGCTGGGCAGGCGGCGCTGCAGTGTTGCCAACGGTGGGCCGGCTGCCAGCACGTGATACAAATTCCCCTGCACCGCTCCCTCGCAGCCGGACTCGTGAAACCTATCGGAAGTACAAAAGCACTGCGCTCTGTTGGTGAAAGATCACTTCGCGATAAGCTGGGATCTTTCATCACGTGTCATATTACATAATTATTTACGCAGACTTACATAACTTCATGAACATAATAGTAACGTAAGCTGTCTGGAGGATAAGTCGGAACTGAAGACATACACCAGTCACACTGGTCTTCTTCTCGTGTTTACCGGCCTAAAGATCCGACAATATCCAACGCCATGGCCTTCAGCCTTTCTGCAATGAATGACGCGGACAAGCTACAGAGAAATTGGGAAGACACCGTTCTCTAGAATTTAACGTTCGCCGCACCACACTTCTTTTCACGTCTTAGGCGTCTCCAATTAGCACGCGATTTTTGCTATTTTTTTCATATTGCGACACGGCCGAGGCAATGCTTTTTGCTTCGGTGTACAAATCCGCAACTGAACAAACAGTACGAAAGAAGAATAAAGCAGAACACACGTGGAAATAGGCAAGATACTGAACAGATACTGTTGTACAACGAATTAGAATATTCAAGCATTTTAGCCGGCCGGAGTGGCCGAGCGGTTAAAGGCGCTCCAGTCTGGAACCGCACGACCGCTACGGTCGCAGGTTCGAATCCTGCCTCGGGAATGGATGTGTGTGATGTCCTTAGGTTAGTTAGGTTTAAGTAGTTCTAAGTTCTGGGGGACTTATGACCACAGCAGTTGAGTCCCATAGTGCTCAGAGCCATTTGAACCATTTATTCAAGCATTTATTACATATTTATTCTTTTATTTCTGTAGGCCCGCATGAGACGCAGCTACTCGGTTGTGAGTCAATACATAAATCACAGCGAACAGTAAAAGAAACTAAAGAGAAATTCGGCACAGGAATTAAAGCTTAAGGGGAAGAAATAAAACGTTTGTGGTTTGCCGATGACATTGTAATTCCGTCATCAACGGCAAAGGACTTGGGATATCATTTCAACTGAATGGAAAAGAGACATAAAAGACATTGTAAGATGAATATGAAAGTAAAACATGAGAAATGGAATGCAGTCGAATTAAATCTGGCTATAGTAGAAAGCAATAGATAAATGTTATTATTTGGGCGGAAAAATAACTGACGAAGTCCGAGGTTAAGAGGACAGAAAATGAGGATGGCAAAATCAAGAAGAGCGTTTCTGAGAAAGAGAACTTATGTAACATCGAATATAAATTTAAATTTTAGGAAGTCTTTTTCTCTGCGTATTTGTTTGGAGTTTAGCCTTGTGTGGAAGTGAAGCGTGAACAATAAACATTACAGGCAAGAGGAGGCTACAAGATTTTGAAATGTGATGTTACAGAATACCTTTGACCAAAATTTGGCCACTTCCAGAGCGTTTTTCGTTGCCTGGTTAAGGTCATCTGTGCAGCCAACTGGACACAGTTGACGTTGAAGCGTATGTTGAACAGTCCGCTCGTCCCCGCAGTCGCAGTGAGTTTTGTGCAGCTAATGGAGACATACTGAATCGAATTGGGAGAAAAGAAACTTAATTCACATCTTGACAGACGGAAGCGATCGATATCCTGAAGCATCAATGAATCCAAAAATTTGGTAATGGAAGGATGGACTGCTGATAAAAACACTGCAAAAAACAGGGAGATAAAAATACGAGAAAAATGTCTGCGAAGGTATATTCACATAATTTTACAGCAAAAGACTCAACTACTGCTAGGAATTGTAGAGGATGGCCGGAGGGTGCGACAACGAGGCCTTTCCACTTAGAAAGGAAATCTGTGGTTCTTCTCTTACATTTTTCAGCCTTTTGCAAATGGTGCGCGCAGAACAGTGTACATCTTTCTATACCAAATGTAAGGCGTGGTTTGTACAATGAACAGTTTTTTTCCGCGCAATGTTCACTGACTGATGCGTTTCCTTCAGAATGCGTTCATGTTATAACTAGACTCTTAAGACAAAAAATAGCGACGCACCAGAAACGAATTATCCGAATGGGACGGAAATCGAGAGATGCGATATACATGTACAGAGAAACAAATTATTACTATTCTCGAATGATAAATATACATAAAACATAGTTTATACACTTGTTGACAGATCAACACACTATATATAATACCTTTGACCAAAACTTGGCCACTTCCAGTGCGTTTTCCGTTGCCTGATTAAGGCAATCTTCTGTGCAGGCAACTGGACACAGTCGACGTTGAAGCTTGTTCTTCCCCGCAGTCGCAGTGGGTTTTGCTTTCTTCAATGTATCCCAATTTTGCCAGATTAGCCCGTGATCTGCCCACTCCTGACCTCATCCCATTCAAGGACTTCCAGATTGGCCAATTCTCGTCATGACCAGGGGGTAAATATTCTGAAAATCTTTTCTAACCAACAGCGTGAGATGTCCCAGGCCTCCATAGTTGCAGCCTAGCTTCTTTATCAGTAGTTGTTAATTTCTCTGATGTTCTGAGGAAACTTTTCCTTGGCCTTAGTCGATGTGGGTAGGATTGTTGCCCATGAATGGGATGCGTTTTGCCCTGCTCCAGTTTCGTTCTTTCCCTATTTGCTGGCATTTCTCTTCGAACAGAGGTGTTACAATTCCAACAAGGTTGTACAGCCATTCGATTGGAGTTGACTTCAGGCAGACTGTTATAATTCTGCATGTGTCGTTTAGGGCAATATCCATCTGTTCGGCATGTGTTGACTTGTACCAGACAGGACAGGCATACTCTGTAGCGGAGTAGCATGATGCCATTGCAGAAGTTCGGATGGTTTCAGCTTGGCTGCCACACTGTGATCCGGACAGTTTTCTCAGTAGGTCGTTCTTGGTGGAGACTTTTGATCTGAAGTTCATTCTGTGTTTTTGAACGTTAGAGATTTATAGAGTGTTATTCCTAGGTATTTTAGAGTGTCACAGTGGTTTAGTTTAACCCGTGACCATTCGTGTCTTTGACGGGTTTTGTTTAAGCTGTATTATTCTGTAGTATTTTGACAGATCTTCAAGAGCACTCTTTTGGGTGATTTCTATTGGTTAGGTTGTAGACTTTGTTTGATAGTAGCTGGCAGTTGACGGTGTCGTAGCTGCTGTCAAGTCCACGAATACCACTCCTGTCACCTTACAGGCTTCAAAGCCATCGTCTTTGAACTGTGCTAGACTGAGTATTTGTCATGTGGAGCATTTACTAGAGCGAAATCCAGCTTTCTGGTGTATAAACAAGGGATCAATTACATGTGAGAGAAACCTTAAGATCATTCTCTGTAACAGTTTGTAAAGGTGACACAGTAGTGCGATTGATCAAACATTCTTTGGACTGTTTCTTTCTTTATCAGGTTTCGGTGTTGCAATTACTCGGCTCTTCTGCCATATGTTTGGAATTTGACATCTATCAGGAGAATCCACTTCGTTGTTGCTAATCCAAAGTGCTTAATTTGCTCAGTTCGTTCATCACCCACGCCAGTTGTCTTGCCAGTTTTACTCTGTTTAATAGCCTTCTGTAATTGATCCATCGTGAATGGGAGTGAAAAGTTGGTATTTTCCTCTTACTCAGTTCTTCATAGTTTTGTTTTCTTGGATTTGTGGCTATGCTTCCCATTTAGTAGTAGTTGGTGTGCTATTTGTTTCGCAATGGTATTTGGTGTGTAGTGGTATTAGTTGGATCATTGCCCAGCGTCACAGAAGTTTCCAAGCCTTATAACTGTTTCTTTTCGGATCTAGGTTTTCTATTGTTTTAAACCACTTTCCCCTTTTTGACTCTCTTATGAAGTAAATGAGTTTGTTTCATGTTTCTATAGTTATTGATAGGTATATTGGGACATCTTACTGCCATGGTGAAGGTATCGTAACGTTCTGGTAAGACACTTAGACATCCAGCAAATCTTCAGATCTCGACCAGTCAGCCTTTCTAAAGTTAAAGTTCCTCTGAAATGGGATTTTTTGAGCTCTAACAGCAGCAAACACTTGGCAGATTATTGGTCTATGTTGCGAATTTGGTATTGGAAAACAGACAGACTTATACACTGTTGGTTAATACTGTTGGTGGTGAATATGTGGTCGGGATTTATCCTCGCCTCCACCTGCCGCTGTTAAATGATTCAGGTAGTTTTGCATCGTGGATTCATTTTGCCCACTCTCGTACAGCTGCCCCATTTTCGTCTTTATTATGATAGCCCCAAATGTTACTATGGCTGTTGAAATCGCCAGTCACAATCTGCATGTGTTTATTTTGGTAATGATAATTTCAGAAAAACTGGACGATTAATTCCAGAGAAAGAGCTTCATAAACTGAGCACGTCAGTGACGCGTTGGTTCCCTTTGACCCTTATGCAAGCAGTTATTCGTCTTGGCATTGATTGACATAGTTCTCGTATTTCCTCCTGAGTGAAGTCGTACCAAATTCTTTCCAAGTGGAGCGTTATTTCGTCAATATCGCGAGATGGTTGGAGCCCCTTCCCATGAAGCTCCAAATGTGCTCAATTAGAGACAGATCCAGCGACCTCACTGGCCAGGGTAGCGTTTAGCAGGCACGAAGACAAGCAGCAGAAACTCCGTGTGCGGGCGGCCATTATCTTGCTGAAATATAAAACGGGTGCCACTCGTGACAACCAAAGCCGCAGTGGTGTGAAAAAAAAAATGACACGCCAGACCGGTAATCCTGATTATCAGGCAGTATGGCGGGTGACAGTCAGGTCGATACCCACCACTGTCCAGGGCGCTTCCAGACCGGTCTTCGCCGATCATCGGGACTCATTTCGAAACGGAACTCCACTCTGAAGGCAGTTTTACTCCATTCAATGTGAGGTAGGCCGAAGACGACCAGGGCAACGATGAGATACCTACCTCTATGTCGCCTACCGTAGGGCCGACAACCAGGAGTGATCGTCCAGTGTGCAATTTCTTTTCTTGTCAGTCCCTACGTCGGTCAGTAATACAGCCGGGTCTCTCCCCAATTTGGAACTTTTGGAGCACTGGGAGCAGTGCCCTGTAATCATCTCAGGATTTTTGACGATCTAACGCGTCACTTGGACAGAATTTGGCACGATATACCTCAGGAGGACATACGAAAACTCTATCAATGACTGTCAAGCCGAGTAACTGTCTGCATAAGGGTCAGAGGTGGACCAACGCGTTATTGTTCAAAAATGTTCAAATGTGTGCGAACTCGTAAGGCACCAAACTGCTAAGGTCATCGGTCCCCAGACTTACACACCACTTAAACTAACATATGCTAAGAACAACACACACACCCATGGCCGAGGGAGGACCCGAACTTCCGGCGGGAGGGGCTGCGCAGTCCGTGACAGGACGCCTCAAACCGCGCAGCCACTCCGCGCAGCACGCGTTATTGACTTGCTAAATTTGTGCATCTCTGTCTCTTGAATAAAAGATATTTCGACTGAAATCATTTGTTTCTCCGTTAGAGTGTATAAATATCAAGCTAAAGTATGTGCACAGGCACATTAGTGTTAGAATTCGAATAAGCTGTATGATGTTCGCGAACTAACACCGTAAATGGTTCTGGGCGCTCTCCTCTGGACAATATGAAATTATACAGCTGCTCAAAAATATTATGCTACCAGAGTACTGTTACAGGACGCAATCGAAGGAAATATAAGCAATTTTAACTATATTATCGGCATAATTTCAGGAATTTGCCAGCCGTTGTGACCGAGTGGTTCTAGGCGCTTCCGTCCGGAACCGCGCTGCTGCTACGGTCGCAGGTTCGAATCCTGCCTCGGGCATGGATTTGTGTGGTGTCCTTAGGTCAGTTAGGTTTAATTAGTTCTAAGTCTAGGGGACTGATGACCTCAGCTGTTAAGTCCCATAGTGCTTAGAGCCATTTTTTCGGGAATTTAGTCGAACTGACAATTTAATTTTGAACCGAATATTTTGACTAATTTCCCCTTCACACTAGCGGAGCAGTGGTACAACGTGTACTAGCTCCAGGACTTCATTCAATCTAGTGTAAATATTAGATCAATTCCCATTGTTTCCAAAGAAGCATTGAACAAAGGTGAAAAACAAGCAAACAAAGCAAATATTAGTTTTGTTTTTGCAAAAGATTTGTGAGAATCTCCATTGAAACCAATATGTGAAGACAAGTTTTGTATTCCAGTCGAAAATAAAACTGTTCCAAACTCTTCATAATATAATTGAACGAGGTGCATTGGTTAAGGGGATGGACTCAAATTCAAGAGGACTGGAGTTCAGATCCCCGTCTGGTACTAACGCCAATACCGGGCAGGCCCCTCTGAAAAGACACAGCTGCTTTCCAAGCCCATACTAGTTTATTCTCCATCTCTAACAACTTTGTTGTCGACGGGACGTTAAACCCGAAGTCCTTCCTTCTACGTGATAGTTGTCACCGCACAAATTACGGTTACCGAAATGAAGTTTTTTGACATAATAAAGAGAAAGAATTCACATGAAATGAGATCTAGGGAGGATGGCATGTGAAGAACTACTTCAAGGCTCAGCTGGTGAACTTTCGCAACCACAACACGGGCGATGTTGTGGGCTGCTACATTATCCAGAGCCAGCTTCTAGGTCATTTCGTAATCAAAATACCGTGTACAGTTGAATAAAAGCAGTCAAGACACTCTTGTCCCCTTCTCCAAACAATGATTTATGTTGAAGCCCCGTGAGCATAAAGTAACATTCACCACTACGTCTCCTGCCGACGAAACAGCTTTCGTCGTTTTTGCAGCGCTTCCATTTTTGGCCAGCCGACTATCTTGATTCCATTTTCGTGTCAGAGTTGTGGTAGTGGTAAGTTCCTGTGGGACCAAACTGCCGAGGTCATCGGTCCCTAGGCTTGCACACAACTTAAACTAACTTACACTAACGACAACACACCCACCCACGCCAGAGAGAGAACTCGAGCCGGCGGCGGTGGTCTAGCGGTTCTAGGCGCGCAGTCCGGAACCGCGCGACTGCTACGGTCGCAGGTTCGAATCCTGCCTCGGGCATGGATGTGTGTGATGTCCTTAGGTTAGCTAGGTTTAAGTAGCTCTAAGTTCTTGGGGACTGATGACCTCAGATGTTAAGTCCCATAGTGCTCAGAGTCATTTGAACCATTTGAAGAGAGGACTCGAACCTCCGACGGGGAAAACTGCGCGAACAATGGCAAGACGCCCAACACCGCGCAGCTGCCCCGCGCGGCCTCAGAGTCGTATCCACGTAGGGCCGGTTTAACGTTACCGCAAGAATCGCAGTCGCAGGAAGCACCAAACTTGAGGGGTCCCGCCATAATCCTTATCAAAATTTGTTCTTCTTTAACGCACAGTCTGGTTTCCTGCTAAAAGAGAAAAAATCTTCAGATTTAGAAAGGTAATAATAGTGCCGCTATCGAGAGCATATCCATCGTTGACTCAACTTTTCCTTAAACCAGACAGCTTCTCGTCGCGGAGCCGGCCGAAGTGGCCGTGCGGTTAAAGGCGCTGCAGTCTGGAACCGCAAGACCGCTACGGTCGCAGGTTCGAATCCTGCCTCGGGCATGGATGTTTGTGATGTCCTTAGGTTAGTTAGGTTTAACTAGTTCTAAGTTCTAGGGGACTAATGACCGCAGCAGTTGAGTCCCATAGTGCTCAGAGCCATTTGAACCATTTTTCTCGTCGCGGAGGTCGTTCTCCAAGTGAAATGACGACAATACAGATTTCCATTTTTCTTCCAGTCTATCGCAGGCTTGTGCCGAAATACCAGAAACTTCCTATGACGCCGACCAGCGTGGTACGCGCTTTTGTCCGCGATGCCAGACAAAGTGCGGCGTATAGGCCGACATCGTCATGTAGTGCAGGTAGAAAGCGCTCAACCCTGGCGACTGGCGCACGGTTTGGAATTTCCACTGCTAACCCGCGGGCCGGGCGCGTGCGAGTAAAGAGCCCCAATGTTTTCGGAACCATGGTTCAGCAACCCAGTCAGCCGTGAAGCGCGTTCGCAGTCTGTGTGTCTGTGTCTGCTGCTATCGGAGACTGTATGTAGACTGGATTGTAATAACTTGGACGCAAAAAAAAAAAAAAAAAAAAAAAAAAAAAAAAAAAAAAAAAAAAAAAAAAAAAAAAAAAAACACGGGATGTGACAGTGCGGTTGCGGCAAAAGGGTTCATTAAATAAAATTTTAAACGGAACTGACTGTGTTTCTGTGAATGTACAGTGTGATTGAAAGAATGTAGTGTCACTAAAGCTTCATCCGTTAATAATGCTCAAGAATCGTATGTTCCACTAACAGAAATACCTTGTGACATTGCGGCTAGATAATATAAAAGATAATTTTAGGATAAGAGCAGTTAAGGAAGGTCCGCAAGACATAATGAAAAAACGCAAAATTTCCTGTGCATAGCGAGACAAAAAGATGTTCTACTGTTTTCCATTGCTTTCGTCATCTTTTAAATGACGAAAAAGCTAGCGAACTTGGCTTGTATATTCTCGAACAAAAGTCGCTGTGCATTGTTTTTGTTGCCATATGATCACTTCGAGATGGTGTTTGTGTACGGGCAAGTAGATGGAAACGGTCGAGAGGCAGCACAGCCATACCAAAACAAGTGCCCTCACAGACACCGACCACATCACATCACGTTTGTGTGACGACGGGTTCGTTCAGACAGCGACTGTGCGTACACCACATTAAGACGAACCGTGCTGTTGGCTCTCTCACAAGAGATGACTTAAGGGACTGGCAAAACTTGTCAGACATTCTCTCTAATCGTGAATTAGCTCGCAATCATATTATCGAAATGTGCAAGTCCCAGAGGATCAAGCAATCAAGATCAAAGTGATATGGAAGAAAATAGGTGGAGATCGGTTTTCAACATTATTTTCCGTAGTATGTTTCCTTGCCGAAAGAAATCTTCCATTAAGAAGCGACCATGAAACATTTGGAAGTCCAGGTAATGGAAACTTTTGAGGACAAGTGGAATTAATGGCGAAGTTCGATCCCGTTTTAAATGATCATATTAATCGCGTGGTTAAACCAGGACGATTGGCTACTTACTTAAGTGGGGGCAGACGAAATAAAATCACCATCATAATTTCTGATGAGATTGTGTCTATCATGAAGAATGCCATACCCGCGCGACAGCTACGGCCGCAGGTTCGAATCCTTTCTCGGGCATGGATGTGTGTGATGTCCTTAGGTTAGTTAGGTTTAACTAGTTCTAAGTTCTAGGGAACTGATTACCTCAGAAGTTAAGTCCCATAGTGCTCGGAGCCATTTGAAACAAGAATGCCATACTCAGAAATAAATGTTATTCAATAACATTGGACTTTACACCAGATTTAAGTCGCAAGGAGCAATCAAGCATAGTTTTAAGAGTGGTAGGCGTGTTTTCCAAACGTATTGCAACTGAAGATTTTTTTTAAATTTCTTTCTAGAAAAGGTCTCACGGAATTGTTGCTTCAGATACTACAAAACCTTGGCATACAGTGTGCAAATCGTCGGGGACAATCTTGCGTCGACGAAAGTAACATGAAGAGTAGTCCTCAAGCTTATAACATCGAAAAAATCCAGGAGCTCATTATATCCCGTGCTATGCTCAAAACTTGAACTTGGTTGGTAGTAACTCAGGTAAATCACCTGGAATTCCAATATTTTAGTTTAAAGATTGTTCACGGTATTTTCTGCCTCTGTTAAGCCATGGGAAGCAGTCAAGAAGCGCATAAACCTGACTCTGAATTCGCTGTGAGCGATAAGCTGAGAGGCTAGGATTGAAAGTGTTCGGGCTGTGAGATCTTACCTTAATAACATAAGTCGTGCATTAGCAGAGTTAAAGAACACTTGGAAAAATGATCCAATGTGTTTCAGTGAAGTATCTAGTCTCTTTCAAGAAATCACAAAAATTTAAGTTTTCTTTGTCTGCTGTGACATTACGTAGCGTTTTTTGCCATGCCAATGTAGTCATTAAAGCAGTTAAGCAAGAGGGCATGCAATTAAACACTAGAGTAAAATTAATAACACCAGCAGAGTGAGTCACAAGAATATAGAAACAACGGTTTTGGAAAGGCTAAGAAAGGAGCAGAGGAATTGGTTGCTTAGTTAAAGGAATCCAGACCTATAACTGTTAAAAAATAGTTTATGTTGTGGTAGATACGGCAATTAGGTACCTGAGGGAAAGGTTTCAGCAGCTGAGTAACTGCAGTGACGTAGTGACGTATTCAGTGTTATTTGTGATATTAAGAGCGTGGCGACAAAGAAATACTATCTCAACAGAGGATGCAGAAGTCTCGCAGAAGCTTGGAGAGGCCCTAAAAAGCGGTCTGGAGAAATAAATTCCCAGGATCTTGTATTGGAATTGTTGTCTCCCACGCTTCCACAAACAGCCAGGAAGTTTCAGCCAGCACACATTTTAAAAGTACTTCACTACATCTTCGAAGAGAAGTTGCAAGAAGTTTTCTAAATGTGACAATTGCGTTAACGAACTTTTACTAAAGTGTGCTCAGCAGTAATAAAGGAGCATGTAAAGAGAATTTGAGAATTCTTGAAGAGCTAGTTAATTTCTATGACAGCCCTCACCGGCTGCTTCTCTTGGTTGTAAAAACATGTCAACGTACCATATATTCAGGAAACCTAGCGCCGAGCCAGCCACGTTTTGCATCTTAAAAAATTAAAAGTTGCAACGAAACGCTCATCCGTTACGGCCGTTGTAATATCTGTAGTAATCCGTGTTTCCCACAGGTTATATGAAATACTGTAAATAAATTTTTAATACCTTACAGAATCGAAATAATCGTACTTTCTGTTAAATTTGTGAGCAAAAGAAAAACACTGTATCTGACACTAAGATTCTGTACGTACTTTTTGAGGATTATTTTGCAAGCGACATTGCAACAATGAACCTCAAACCTTGTGTTTCTTCGAAACTGTTTGAGATGAGCAAACACACACACATTCCGATATGCACACACACTTTATATGTACATATATGTATACAGGATGAGTCACCTAACATTACCGCGGATATATTTCGTAAACCACATCAAATACTGACGAATCGATTCCACAGATCGAACGTGAGGAGAGGGGCTAGTGTAATTGGTTAATACAAACCATAAAAAAAGTGCACGGAAGTATGTTTTTTAACACAAACCTACGTTTTTTAAATTGAACCACGTTAGTTTTGTTAGCACATCTGAACATATAAACAAATACGTAATCAGTGCCGTTTGTTGCATTGTAAAATGTTAATTACATCCGGAGATATTGTAACCTAAAGTTGACGCTTGAGTACCACTCCTCCGCCGTTCGATCGTGTGTATCGGAGAGTACCGAATTACGTAGGGATCCAAAGGGAACGGTGATGGACCTTAGGTACAGAAGAGACATGCTAACACCTTTTTATTGGTCTTTTTCACTGACGCACATGTACATTACCATGAGGGGTGATGTACACGTACACACGTGGTTTCCGTTTTCAATTACGGAGTGGAATAGAGTGTGTCCCGATATGTCAGGCCAATAGATGTTCAATGTGGTGGTCATCATTTGCTACACACCATTGCAATCTCTGGCGTAATGAATATCGTACACGCCACAGTACATCTGGTTAATGTCGCCGCAGGCTGCCACAATACGTTGTTTCATATCCTCTGGGGTTGTAGGCACATCACGGTACACATTTCCTTTAACGTACCCCACAGAAAGAAGTCCAGAGGTGTAAGATCAGGAGAACGGGCTGGCCAATTTATGCGTCCTCCACGTCCTATGAAACGCCCGTCGAACATCCTGTCAAGGGTCAGCCTAGTGTTAATTGCGGAATGTGCAGGTGCACCATCATGCTGATACGACATACGCCGTGCGTTTCCAGTGGGACATTTTCGAGCAACGTTGGCAGATCATTCTGTAGAAACGCGATGTATGTTGCAGCTGTTTGGGCCCCTGCAATGAAGTGAGGACCAATGAGGTGGTCGCCAACGATTCCGCACCATGCATTTACAGTCCACGGTCGCTGTCGCTCTACCTGTCTGAGCCAGCGAGGATTGTCCACGGACCAGTAATGCATGTTCCGTAGATTCACTGCCCCGTGGTTTGTGAAACCCGCTTCATCGGTAAACAGGTAGAACTGCAACGCATTCTCTGTTAATGCCCATTGACAGAATTGCAATCGATGATTAAAGTCATCACCATGTAATTGCTGATATAGAGACACATGAAACGGGTGAAAGCGGTGACGATGCAGTATGCGCATGACACTACTTTGACTCAGTCCACCGGCTCTTGGAATGTCCCGTGTACTCATGTGTGGGTTCATGGCAACAGCAGCCAACTGCACCCGCTTCTCCTGTGACGGACCTGTTACGGACCCGTTTGCGTGCTACGACCATACCTGTTGCATACAGCTGGCGGTAGATGTTTTGCAATGTGCGGCACGTTGGATGCTCTCTGTCCGGCTACCGTTCTGCATACACCCTGCAGGCTTCAGCTGCATTTCGTCGACACTCGCCATAGATGAGTATCATCTCCGCCTTTTCAGAGTTCAAATACACCATGGTCACAGTTCCTACAACACTACACTATCACAGACGTCTGGTAACACGGTGTACTACAGTTGGTCTGCGTGCCAAGACGAATGCAGAATATCAATAACAGCAAGCGCTACATGCGGACACTGCGACAGCTAGACCAAACCACAACAGTGCAGTACAGCCACACTCGAAAACACGGTCGTCATCGTAAACATGTCCCTGCAGATGCTGCTCGCCGACCGTGGCCCGTGTTTGTTACAACACGCAACTGAACGTCGGAGGTTTCAAGCGTCAACTTTAGGTTACAATATCTCCGGATGTAATTAACATTTTACAATGCAACGAACGGCACTGATTACGTATTTGTTTATATGTTCAGATGTGCTAACAAAACTAACGGGGTTCCATTTAAAAAAACGTAGGTTTGTGTTAAAAAACATACTTCCGTGCATTTTTGTATGGTTTGTATTAAACAATTACACTAGCCCCTCTCCTCACGTTCTGTTTGTGGAATCGGTTCGTCAGTATTTGATGTGGTTTACGAAATATATCCAGCGGTAACGTTAGGTGACTCACCCTGTATACAGGGTCAACATTAATAAAACCCACAAACTGGAGAGACGGATTACTGACTGGAAATTGAGGGAAACAGGACCTATGAACATGCGACCGGAAATGCAACCTTGCCGCTGTAAATGGCGCTGACGAATGACAGATTTTCTGACCCTGTCTTGTGTTCCTCGTGTGTTGCAGGCTGTGTGACTGATGCAGCGTATTGTAAGCGGTCTGATATTCATGTCGGGAATATGCGGAGATTTTTGTGTGTGGCCAAGCAGAGGGAAACGATCGAGAGGCAGCACAACTATACCGAAACAAATACCCTCACAGATACCAACCACATCACACAACATATCAAGTCCTTTTTGGGCGTTTATGTGATCATGGGTCTTCTTAGACAGACGAACGTGCAGGGAGGCGGCAGACCGTGCCTACACCAGATTTAGAGGACCAGGTTCTACAGAATATTGAGACGAACCCTAGCACAAGTACCACGCAAGCGGCCTGCCAATATGGTGTAAACCAAAGTACGATTATGTGTATCCCGCATGAAGTATGTGTGAATGCCTGCATTGCATCCCATGGATCCCTCTTTGAATATCTGTTATGACATGGATGTGATGCAACTCTGTACGGTGATCCGCGAAGATATGTTGTCGTTTCTTGCACATCGTCCACTTACGGGTACATGTTCATGGGAACTTTTTTCCTCTATTTCCAGTCAAGAATCCATCCTTGTAGTTTATCGGTTTTATTCATGTTCACTCTGTGTGTATCACGAAAATCATACGAAGTCCAAACAAAAAATGGTACCGAGGGGGTAGCGCAGTGGTTGGCCCACTGCACTTGCATTCAGGAGGACGACGGTTTAAACCCGCGTCCGGCCATCCAGATTTAGGTTCCCCGTGATTTCCCCAGATCGCTTCAGGCAAAGGCCGGGATGGTTCCTTTCACAGGGCATGGCTAATTTCCTTCCCTAGTTTTCCCTAATCTACATCTACATCTACATCTACATTTATACTCCGCAAGCCACCCAACGGTGTGTGGCGGAGGGCACTTTACGTGCCACGGTCATTACCTCCATTTTCTGTTCCAGTCGCGTATGGTTCGCGGGAAGAACGACTGTCTGAAAGCCTCCTTACGCGCTCGAATCTCTCTAATTTTACATTCGTGATCTCCTCGGGAGGTATAAGTAGGGGGAAGCAATATATTCGATACCTCATCCAGAAACGCACCCTCTCCAAACCTGGACAGCAAGCTACAACGCGATGCAGAGCGCCTCTCTTGCAGATTCTGCCACTTGAGTTTGCTAAACATCTCTGTAACGCTATCACGCTTACCAAATAACCCTGTGACGAAACGCACCGCTCTTCTTTGGATCTTCTCTATCTCCTCCGTCAAACCGATCTGGTACGGATCCCACACTGATGAGCAATACTCAAGTATAGGTCGAACGAGTGTTTTGTAAGCCACCTCCTTTGTTGATGGACTACATTTTCTAAGGACTCTCCCAATGAATCTCAACCTGGCACCCGCCTTACCAACAATTAATTTTATGTGATCATTCCACTTCAAATCGTTCCGCACGCATACTCCCAGATATTTTAGAGAAGTAACTGCTACCAGTGTTTGTTCCGCTATCATATAACCATACAATAAAGGATCCTTCTTTCTATGTATTCGCAATATATTACATTTGTCTATGCTAAGGGTCAGTTACCACTCCCTGCACCAAGTGCCTATCCGCTGCAGATCTTCCTGCATTTCGCTACAATTTTCTAATGCTGCAACTTCTCTGTATACTACAGCATCATCCGTGAAAAGCCACATGGAACTTACGACACTATCTACTAGGTCATTTATATATATATTGTGAAAAGCAATGGTCCCATAACACTCCCCTGTGGCACGCCAGAGGTTACTTTAACGTCTATAGACGTCTCCCCATTGATAACAACATGCTGTGTTCTGTTTGCTAAAAACTCTTCAATCCAGCCGCACAGCTGGTCTGATATTCCGTAGGCTCTTACTTTGTTTATCAGGCGACAGTGCGGAACTGTATCGAACGCTTTCCGGAAGTCAAGGAAAATAGCATCTACTTGGGAGCCTGTATCTAATATTTTCTGGGTCTCATGAACAAATAAAGCGAGTTGGGTCTCACACGATCGCTGTTTCCGGAATCCATGTTGATTCCTACAGAGTAGATTCTGGGTTTCCAAAAACGACATGATACGCGAGCAGAAAACATGTTCTAAAATTCTACAACAGATCGACGTCAGAGATATAGGTCTACAGTTTTGCGTATCTGCTCGACGACCCTTCTTGAAGACTGGGACTACCTGTGCTCTTTTCCAATCATTTGGAATCTTCTGTTCCTCTAGAGACTTGCGGTACACGGCTGTTAGAAGAGGGGTAAGTTCTTTCGCGTACTCTGTGTAGAATAGAATTGGCATCCCGTCAGGTCCAGTGGACTTTCCTCTGTTGAGTGATTCCAGTTGCTTTTCTATTCCTTGGACACTTATTTCGATGTCAGCCATTTTTTCGCTTGTGCGAGCATTTAGATAAGGAACTGCAGTGGGATCTTCCTCTGTGAAACAGCTTTGGAAAAAGGTGTTTAGTATTTCAGCTTTACGCATGTCATCCTCTGTTTCAATGCCATCATCATCCCAGACTGTCTGGATATGCTGTTTCGAGCCACTTACTGATTTAACGTAAGGCCAGAACTTCCTAGGATTTTCTGTCAAGTCGGTACATAGAATTTTACTTTCGAATTCACTGAACGCTTCACGCATAGCCCTCCTTACGCTAACTTTGACATCGTTTAGCTTCTGTTTGTCTGAGAGATTTTGGCTGCGTTTACACTTGGAGTGAAGCTCTCTTTGCTTTCGCAGTAGTTTCCTAACATTGTTGTTTAACCACGGTGGGTTTTTCCCGTGCCTCACAGTTTTGCTCGGCACGTACCTGTCTAAAACGCATTTTACGATTGCCTTGAACTTTTTCCATAAACATTCAACATTGTCAGTGTCGGAACAGAAATTTTCGTTTTGATCTGTTAGGTAGTCTGAAATCTGCCTTCTATCTATTACTCTTGCTAAACAGATAAATCTTCCTCCCTTTTTTATATTTCTATTAACTTCCATATTCAGGGATGCTGCAACGGCCTTGTGATCACTGATTCCCTGTTTTGCACTTACAGAGTCGAAAAGTTCGGGTCTGTTTGTTATCAGTAGGTCCAAGATGTTATCTCCACGAGTCGGGTCTCTGTTTAATTGCTCGAGGTAATTTTCGGATAGTGCACTCAGTATAATGTCACTCGATGCTCTGTCCCTACCACCCGTCATAAACATTTGAGTGTCCCAGTCCATATCTGGTAAATTGAAATCTCCACCTAAGACCATAACATTCTGAGAAAATTTATGTGAAATGTATTCCAAATTTTCTCTCAGTTGTTCTGCCACTAATGCTGCTGAGTCGGGAGGTCGGTAAAAGGAGCCAACTATTAACCTAGCTCGGTTGTTGAGTGTAACCTCCACCCATAATAATTCACAGGAACTATCCACTTCTACTTCACAACAGGATAAACTACTACTAACAGCGACAAACACGCCACCACCAGTTGCATGCAATCTATCCTGTTTAAACACCGTCTGTGCCTTTGTAAAAATTTCGGCAGAATCTGACTCTGGCTTCAGCCAGCTTTCTGTACCGATAACGATTTCAGCTTCGGTGCTTTCTATCAGCACTTGTAGTTCCGGTAATTTACCAATGCAGCTTCGACAGTTTACAATTACAATACTGACTGCTGCTTCGCCCCCGCATGTCCTGACTTTGCCCCGCACCCTTTGAGGCTGCTGCCCTTTCTGTACTTGCCCGAGGCCATCTAACCTGAAAAACCGCTCAGTCCACGCCACACAACCCCTGCTACCCGTGTAGCCGCTTGCTGCGTGTAGTGGACTCCTAATCTATCCAGCGGAACCCGAAACCCCACCACCCTATGGCGCAAGTCGAGGAATCTGCAGCCCACACGGTCGCAGAACCGTCTCAGCCTCTGATTCAGACCCTCCACTCGGCTCTGTACCAAAGGGCCGCATTCAGTCCTGTCGACGACGCTGCAGCTCTGCTTTCATCCCGCTAGCGAGATTGACAGTCTTCGCCAAATCAGATAGCCGCCGGAAGCCAGAGAGGATTTCCTCCGATCCATAGCGACACACATCATTGGTGCCGACATGAGCGACCACCTGCAGATGGGTGCACCCTGTACCCTTCATGGCATCCGGAAGGACCCTTTCCACATCTGGAATGACTCCCCCCGGTATGCACACGGAGTGCACATTGGTTTACTTCCCCTCTCTTGCTGCCATATCCCTAAGGGGCCCCATTACGCGCCTGACGTTGGAGCTCTCAACTACCAGTAAGCCCACCCTCTGCGACCGCCCGGATCTTGCAGACTGGGGGGCAACCTCTGGAACAGGACAAGCAGCCATGTCCAGCCGAAGATCAGTATCAGCCTGAGACAGTGCCTGAAACCGGTTCGTCAGACAAACTGGAGAGGCCTTCCGTTCAGCCCTCCGGAATGTCGTTCGCCCCCTGCCACACCTCGAGACGACCTCCCACTCTACCACAGGTGAGGGATCAGCCTCAATGTGGGCAGTATCCCGGGCAGCCACAGTCGTAGTCCGATCGGGGGATGCCTGGGACGAGCTGGCCATCCCCGACAAACCCCCATCCAGAACCCCACAGTGATGCCCATTGGCAACAGCCTCAAGCTGTGTGACCGAAGCCAACACTGCCTGAAGCTGGGAGCGAAGGGATGCCAACTCAGCCTGCATCCGAACACAGCAGTTGCAGTCCCTATCCATGCTAAAAACTGTTGTGCAAAGATCGTCTGAACTAATCTACAGAGAGCACAAACAATTCGACACAAAATTTAAACGGTTTTTAAAATACAAGATTGCCTAGTAAATGCAGTAATGCAGCTACTTGTGCACTGCTGACACACTGCTCGGCGGCGGAAGGAGACGACGCGGTTTTACACTATTCAGGTACTATAACGCGATGCTACAACTCTCAAATACTACAATACACCCGAAATTTATGAATTAAACAACGCAAATACCAAAAACCCGCAAAGAAATTAAGAATTAAACTATGTAACAAATAAGTGAGCTAAGAGTATACGACTTGCTGCTGCAGCTGCTTATCCAACGGCGGCAGAGAGATTGCGCTCCGTCCCTAATGACCTCGTTGCCGACGGGACGTTAAAAACTAATCTCCTCCTCCTCCTCTTCCTCGAAAAAATTATATTTTAAAAAAAAGTCCGCCCCATGAACCATGGACCTTGCCGTTGGTGGGGAGGCTTGCGTACCTCAGCGATACAGATAGCCGTACCTTAGGCGCAACCACAACGGAGGGGTATCTGTTGAGAGGCCAGACAAACGGGTGGTTCCTGAAGAGGGGCAGCAGCCTTTTTAGTAGTTGCAGGGGCAACAGTCTGGATGATTGACTGACCTGGCCTTCTAACACTAACCAAAACGGCCTTGCTGTGCTGGTACTGCGAACGGCTGTAAGCAAGGGGAAACTACAGCCGTAATTTTTCCCGATGGCATGCAGCTTTACTGTGTGGTTAAATGATGATGGCGTCCTCTTGGGTAAAATATTCCGGAGGTGAAATAATCCCCCATTCGGATCTCCGGGCGGGGACTACTCAAGAGGACGTCGTTATCAAAAGACTGGCGTTCTATGGATTGGAGTGTGGAATGTCAGAGCCCTTAATCGGGCAGGTAGGTTATAAAATTTAAAAAGGGAAATGGATAGGTTAAAGCTAGATATAATGGGAATTAGTGAAGTTCGGTGGCAGAAGGAACAAGACTTCTGGTCAATTGAATACAGAGTTATAAATACAAATAGGGGTAATGCAGGAGTAGGTTTAATAATGATTCGGACAATAGAAATGCGGCTTAGATACTACAAACAGGATAGTGAACGCATTACTGTGGCCAAGATAGATACGAAGCCCACGCCTACCACAGTAGTACAAATTTATATGCCAACTAGCTCCGCAGATGACGAAGAGATTGATGAAATGTATGATGAGATAAAAGAAATTATTCAGATAGTGAAGGGAGACGAAAATTTAATAGTCATGGGTGACTGGAATTCGACAGTAGGAAAAGGAAGATAAGGAAACGTAGTAGGTGATTATGGAATGGGAGTAAGGAATGAAAGAGGGAGCCGCCTGGCAGAATTTTGCACAGAACGTAACTTAATCATAGCTAATACTTGCTTCAAAGATAATGAAATAAGGTTGTATACATGGAAGAAGCCTGGAGATACTAGAAGGTTTCAGATAGATAATATAATAAGACAGAGATTGAGGAACTAGGTTTTAAATTGTAAGACATTTCCAGGGGCAGATGTGGACTCTGACCACAATCTATTGGTTATGAACTGTAAGTTAAAACTGAAGAAACTGCAAAAAGGTGGAAATTTAACGAGATGGGACCTGGATAAACTGAAAGAACCAGAGTTTGTACAGAGTTTCAGAGAGAGCCTTAGGGAACGATTGACAAGAATGGGGGAAAGAAATACAGTAGAAGAAGACTGGGTAGCTTTCAGAGATGAAATAGTGAAGGCAGCAGAGGATCAAGTAGTTAAAAAGACAAGAGCTAATAGAAATCCTTGGGTAACAGAAGAGATACTGAATTTAACTGATGAAAGGAGAAAATATAGAAATGCAGTAAATGAAGCAGGCAAAAAGGAATACAAACGTCTCAAAAATGAGATCGACAGTAAGTGCAAAATGGCTAAGCAGAGATGGCTAGAGGACAAATGTAAGGACGTAGAAGCATGTATCACTAGGGGTAAGATAGATACTGCCTACAGCAAAATTAAAGAGACCTTTGGAGAAAAGAGAACCACTTGCATGAATATCAAGATTTCAGATGGAAACCCAGTTCTAAGCAAAGAAGGGAAAGCAGAAAGGTATAAGGAGTATATAGAGGGTCTATATAAGGGCGATGTACTTGAGGACAATATTATGGAAATGGAAGACGAGGTAGATGAAGATGAAATGGGAGACATAACACTGGGTGAAGAGTTAAACACAGCACTGAAAGACCTAAGTCGAAACAAGGCCCCGGGAGTAGACAACATTCCATTGGAATTACTGACAGCCTAGGGAGAGCCAGGCCTAACAAAACTCTACCATCTAGTGAACAAGATGTATGAGACAGGCGAAATACCTTCAGACTTCAAGAAGAATATAATAATTCCAGTTCCAAAGAAAGTAGGTGTTGACAGATGTGAAAATGACCGAACTATCAGTTTAATAAGTCACAGCTGCAAAATGATAACACAAATTCTTTACAGACGAATGGAAAAAACTGGTAGAAGCCGACCTCGGGGAAGATCAGTTTGGATTCCGTAGGAATGTTGGAACACGTGAGGCAATACTGACCCTACGACTTATCTTAGAAAATAGATTAAGGAAAGGCAAACCTACTTTTCTAGCATTCGTAGACTTGGAGAAAGCTTTTGACAATGTTGACTGGAACACTCTCTTTCAAATACTGAAGATGACAGGGGTAAAATACAGGAAGCGAAAGGCTATTTACAGTTTGTACAGAAACCAGATGGCAGTTATAAGAGCCGAGGAGCATGAAAGGGAAGCAGTGGTTGGGAAGGGAGTGAGACAAGGTTGTAGCTTTCCCCGATGTTATTTAATCTGTATATTGAGCTAGCAGTAGAGGAAACAAAAGAAAAATTCAGAGTAGGAATTAAAATTCATGGAGAAGAAATAAAAACTTTGAGGTTCGCCGTTGACATTGTAATTCTGTCTGATACAGCAAAGGAACTGGAAGAGCAGTTGAACGGAATGGACAGTGTCTTGAAAGGAGGATATAAGAAGAACATCAACAAAAGCAAAACGAGAGTAATGGAAGGAAGTCGAATTAAATCGAGTGATGCTGCGGGAATTAGATTAGGAAATGAGGCGCTTAAAGTTGTAAATGAGTTTTGCTATTTGGGGAGTAAAATAACTGATGATGGTCGAAGTAGAGAGGATATAAAATGTAGACTGGCAATGGCAAGAGAAAGCGTTTCGGAAGAAGAGAAATTTGTTAACACCGAGTGTAGATGTAAGTGTCAGGAAGTCGTTTCTGAAAGTATTTGTATGGAGTGTAGCCATGTATGGAAGTGAAACGTGGACGGTAAATAGTTTAGACAAGAAGAGAATAGAAGCTTTCGATATGTGGTGCTACAGAAGAATGCGTTTTTTCCAAGTGGCGGAAGTTTAATTAAAACCACTTTGTACAGCTATCTATCATGGTCCAGGATGTGACAGAGAAAGAATGTGTGGTTTGGAGAACTATATTCTCAGCATGTGCATTCGGGCTCCTGATCTAAGTTCATGCGGTAGCAGTGCCCCGGATAAGGGCCGCCCTGGTCGGGCAGAAAATGGACCATGCCCCGGCTGGAGACAACATGTGTCCTTCCCATCCGCTTCCGGGTGTTGAGGAAGAAGTTGTGCATTCAGCGTGCCTTATCGCTGGGGTTCTGCTGTCTTTCTCACATATCCGTTTGTTTGCCCTCCCCAGTGATTTCTGCCGCCTTGTCGTGTTTACCCTTCTTCAGCCAGTACATCGCAGCTTTGTACTAGGTGAGGACGGCTAACGAGTATATTCCGATCATCTGGCTCACCGCTTCCATTGATGACGTCCCGAAAACCCTCGATGCTCCTAACCGTAGCCACACTCTGTCCGTCGAAACGGTTGTGATGGTGCTCGACAGAAGGAGACTGTGTGTCCTTATACTGGCCGAAAGTCTACTGCAGACTCCGAAAACACAAAGCGATACGTTATTAATGCTTTATAGATACAATACTGACCATTAAAATTGCTGCACCACGAAGATGATGCGCTACAGACACGAAATTTAACCGACAGGAAGAAGATGCTGTGATAAGCAAAAGATTAGCTTTTCAGAGCATTCACACAAGGTTGGCGCTGGTGGCGACACCTACAACGTGCTGACATGAGGAAAGTTTCCAACAGATTTCACATACACAAACAGCAGTTGACCGGCGTTGCCTGGTGAAACGTTGTTGTGATGCCTCAACTAAGGAGGAGAAATGCGTACCATCACGTTTCCGACTTTGATAAAGGTCGGATTCTAGCCCATTGGGAATGCGGTTTATCGTATCGCGACATTGCTGCTCGCGTGGTCGAGATCCAATGACTGTTAGCAGAATATGGAATCGGTGGGTTCGAGAGGGTAATGCGGAACGCCGTGCTGGATCACAACGGCCTCGTATCACTAGCAGTCGAGATGACAGGCATCTTATCCGCATGGCAGTAATGGATCGATCGTGCAGCTACGACTCGATCCCTGTGTCAACAGATGGGGACGTTTGCAAGACAACAACCATCTGCACGAACAGTTCGACGACGTTTGCAGCAGCATGGACTATCAGCTCAGTGACCATGGCTGCGATTACCCTTGACGCTGCATCACAGAACGCGTGCGATGGTGTACTCAACGACGAACCTTGGTGCACGAATGGCAAAACGTCATATTTTCGGATGAATCCAGGTTCTGTTTACAGCATCATGATGGTTGCATCCGTGTTTGGCGACATCGCG
The DNA here is from genome assembly GCF_021461395.2 of Schistocerca americana. Taxonomy (NCBI): domain Eukaryota; kingdom Metazoa; phylum Arthropoda; class Insecta; order Orthoptera; family Acrididae; genus Schistocerca; species Schistocerca americana. Next base: position 362,006,889 of record NC_060120.1, on the reverse strand, counting down.
GTGAACGCACATTGGAAGCGTGTATTCGTCATCGCCTTACTGGTGTATCAGCCAGCCTGATGGTATGCGGTGCCATTGGTTACACGTCTCGGTCACCTCTTGTTCGCATTGACGGCACTTTAAACAGTGGACGTTACATTTCAGATGTGTTAGAAACCGTGGCTCTACCCTTGATTCGATCCCTGCGAAACCCTACATTTCAACAGATTAATGCACTACCGTATGTTGCAGGTCCTGTACGGGTCTTTCTGGATACAGAAAATGTTCGTCTGCTGTCCTGGCCAGCACATTCTCCAGACCTCTCACCAACTGAAAACGTCTGGTCAATGATGGCCGAGCAACTGGCTCGTCACAATACGCCAGTCACTACTCTTGATGAACTGTGGTATCGTGTTGAGGCTGCATGGGCAGCTGTACCTGTACGCGCCATCCAAGCTCTGTTTGACTCAATGCCCAGGCGTATCAAGGCCGTTATTATAGCCAGAGGTAGTTGTTATGGGTCCTGATTTCTCAGGATCTATGCACCCAAATTGCGTGAAAATGTAATCACATGTCACTTCTAGTATAGTATATTTGTCCAATGAATACCCGTTTATCATCTGCAATTTTAATGGCCAGTAGTGTAATTTGTATTTTTCATTGTTGAAGAAGCAGGTGGAAGATCTGCTAATCTGAGAAGAGGCCGTTGAGGTTGCAGTACCGCTCCTTGGTACCTCTGGCAGCGACCAGTACTCTTTCGGCTTCGAGCGCCTCCGCCAACCTGGTCACAGCCACTGTTAAAAACGTTCTTGTGATCGTGCCGGCTGCCAGATCCCCTTCCGCAAAATCAGGTGGCGGATGGTAAGATACTGCCGTCCATATTTAGCTTTTTTCGGGATTTCTCTAATTCCTTAAGGCGAGTACCGGTCACGGCATATAAGGCGTGGATATGAGTGAGTGTCCTTTCGACGTCCAGATCAGTAGGGGTAGCGAACTGACTTGGAATGGTGAAGGCTGGAGAAGGAATTTAGTCGTGACCTTGTTGATAGAACCATCCTAGCAAGCCGAAAAGCTACATGCGAATGATCGGACAGGCGTTTGAATCCCACTCCTACTGAATACGGAAGCTGTGTCCTAAACCATTGCGGTACACAACTTAACAGCAAGTAGAAGTGACAGATTATCGGCAGGGGAGCCCCAGTGGAAAAGTCACAAGATGTTCATGCACCGCACTACGCAAAATACTGCCCCCTCACCCTTTAAAACAGCATACTGGTTGCTTTGCAGCGCTGTGGATAGTATGAAATTGATACCATGTTGTCACCTGACGTTCCACTGGTGACGTAAACCATGGTATTAAAGTTGTGTGTGTACTAGTCGTTTGTATTGAATCAGTGCAGTAAGATGAGTCAGTGTGCCAATCAAGTTAAACATCTGGGGTAACTTTCTACAGCAAATTAATTTTCGAACTTCTCATCCTGTCTAAGAGTGTTCAGTTATTACACCTCCTGCTCCAACTGTACCACCTACTAGCCAGCGTGCAAATGAATGTAAAGACAAAGGTTAGACAATATAAGGCAACAGTCCTACAGACATTACTCTATGGCAGCTCAATGTGGGGGACCACTAGCACCACAAATCTCAAGCACTAAAGGTGACCCAGAACAGGTGTTTAAGACTTGTCCATCGTACCCCCATATTGGCCGAATGAACGACTTAGGCTACACCAAGGATTTCATTTGCCACTAATCTGCGACCAAATCAGTCCTAAAGCCCAATATCTACTGGATAAAACTGGGGCGCAACTATCTACCACCAGACACGTGGAATACACAGGCTCAGTCGCCCCAGAACAAGTAAAAGTGCCTCCCCCAATTGTGGGCGTGCTCCAGTAAAACTACAAACTTACTACAAAAACCACCACTGTAGTAGGCCCTACAGAACACTAACCGAAGCCCTGCTCGTACCTAAATAAAGCCAAAATTGAATCTTAAACTCCCCTCACCCCAGAAGTTCAGCCTCAGTTGGAGGTAGAGATAGCACTTTGGATCCACCCTCCCCCTCTCCCCCCTCCCCAAACACACACAAAGGCAGTAAGATGAGTCAGCGTGAAGACGTGACACAATGACAGAAATGAGCTGTCGGTTTTGGATGTGCTGTGACCACAACATGAATGAAGTTGCCCAGTCTGTTGGTGTATCAACGCAGACTGTCCAACGCGCCTAAAATGGATGGTGTGCCTCTTGCTGCCATGTAAAGCGGCTTAATAACAATGGTTGTAAAGACTTCCTAAAAGACAGGGACTGGACGTGTGTGTCACATCTCGCCAATGATACCTGGTTTTAAATTCTTGCTGTCGGTGAATGCAAGTCCACTTCAACCAGTTTCCAAGCAAACATTGTGAAGGGAATTGCTTGCAATAGCCATTTGGAGCCACGTACCTGGCAAAGGACAACTGCTCACAGCGGTAACATAAAAGTGCTCGTCTTCGTTGCCCGAGAAACACTGAAATAGACAGCAGCTGTACATAATCGTGTAGCGACGATCGATAATTCGCGGTTTTGCTTGTTTGTAAATGATACAAGGGGTCGACCACACCGACGGCTGAATAAAGAGTATAACCCAAGCAGAGTGCAGTATATAGTTCAGGCCGCTGATGGTTCTGTGGTGTTTTCGGAGAGTTTTCCTATCATGATGCGGACCCACTCAATCAGGTTACCGTGAACATGGGCCAAGCCGGCCGGAGTGGCCGTGCGGTTCTAGGCGTTACAGTCTGGAACCGATAGACCGGTACGGTCGCAGGTTCGAATCCTGCCTCGGGCATGGATGTGTGTGATGTCCTTAGGTTAGTTAGGTTTAAGTAGTTCTAAGTTCTAGGGGACTGATGGCCTCAGATGTTAAGTCCCATAGTGCTCAGCGCCATTTGAGCCAACATGGGCCAATATATACATATTTCAACATTATCAGTCACCAAGTGTTGCCCGTTCTTCTAGAGTCTGATGGTGAGTTTGCTCCCTCCTTTCAAGATGACAATAGCTGTGACCATCGGACTGCAGCAAGCAGGAACATGAATAGATTCCTCATTTGACCAACACTTAGACTAATGCACTTCGAATGACCTCTTACTGTTCTTTAATAGCACATGCACCCTACGACCTCAATTATTTGTTCGATGTATTCCAATCTTTGTCTTTTCCTGCAATTACCTTCTGGAGCTCCCTCATGAAGATTATTCCTTTGTTCACTGTTTTCCGTATGTTCCTTTCTTCACCACTTTTTCAGATAAATTCCTCATTCTTATCAGTCACCTAACTCTCAACACCCTTCATTGTCCAATAACACCACATCTCAATAGCTTCGATTTTCTTCCGGTTTTCCCACGGTCCATGATTCATTACCATACGATGCTGTCCTCCAGACGTACCTTATCAAACATTTCTTCCTCAGAGTAAGGCCTGTGTTACATACTAGTAGACCCTCTGCCTGCGCTAATCAGTTTCTTATGTCCTCCTTCCTTCATCTGTCATGTGGGTTTTGGTTGAAGGCAGCAGAATCCCTTACTTTCGTCTGCTTGGTCATCACCAATTCTGATTTTAAGTTTCTCGCTGTTCTTATTTCTGCCGCTTCTCATTGCTTTCGTCTTTCTTTGATTTACTCTCAATCTGCAGTCTGTACTCATCAGACTATTCATCGCATTCAACAGATCCTGTAATTCATCCTCACTTCCATTGCTGACAGTAATGTCATCAGCGAATCTTATCATTTATATTGCCTCATCTTGAATTTTAATCTTACTCTTTAACCTTTCTTTTATTTCCGTCATTGCTTGATCGATGTATTGATTTAACCGTAGGGACGAAACACTACATCCCTGTCTTACATCATTTTTAATCCGAGCACTTTGTTCGTGGTATTCCAATCTCTTTTAGTCTGATAGTATCCCGTTGGCTGATTGTCATACTGTATGTTATCCGTCTTTCCATACAGTTTACTCAGATTTCTCTCAGAATTTCGAACATGGTGCACCGCTTTACACTGTCGCACGCTTTCTCCAAGTCGACAAATCCTCTGGACTCCTCCTGATTTTTCCTAACTCTTGCTTTCAGTCTCAATTTTAAAGTCAGAACTGCCTCTCTGGTGCCTTTATCTATCCTGAAGTCAAGCTGATCGTCATCTAACAGACCCCAATTTTCTTTTCCATTCTTCTGTATATTGTTACTGTCAGCAACTTTGGTACATGAGGTTTTGAGCTGATTGTGCGGTAGTATTACGCTTATCTGCCTTTACTGTGTTCGGCATTTTGTGAATAATATTTTTTAGAAAGTGTAATATCACATCTCCGGTGTCATGGACTCTGCATACTAAATTGAACCCTCGTTTGGCTGCCGCTCAACCCATTTATTTCAGAAATTCCTCTCTACGTTCTTCTAATTGTAAGTCTTCCAAAGCTCTGTTAAGCTTTAACTGTAATGCTGCAACCTCTATGACTTTTATACGACCCCCAGGTCTTTCTCAGTCACGTCAACAGACCTGTCCTGCCACTCTTAGAGGCCTTCGACGTATTCCTTCCGTTTATCGCTCTTTCCCACTGCAGTGGAGCTGAATTGCGCTCTTAATATACACTGAAGGGACAGAAATACTGCCTAATGCCGTGTAGGGCCCCCGCCAGCACACAGAAGTGCCGCAACACGACGTGGCATGGACTCGACTAATGTCTGAAGTAATGCTGGCGGGAACTGACACCATGAATTCTGCAGGTCTGTCCATGAATCCGTAAGAATACAAACAGCACTTTGCAAGGCATCCCAGATATGCTCAATACTGTTCATGTCTGGGGAGTTTGGTGGCCAACGGAAGTGTTTAAGCACAGAAGAGTGTTTCTGGAGCCACTCTATAGCAATTCTGGGAGTGTGGGGTGTCGCATTGTTCTGCTGGAACTGCCCACGTCCGTCGGAATGCACAATTGACATGAACGGATGCAGGTGATCAGAGAGGATGCTAGGCGTGTCAGGGGTCCCATATCACTCCAACTGCACACGCCCCACACCATTACAGACCCTCCACCAGCTTAAACAGTCCCCTGCTGACATGCAAGGTCCATGGATACATGAGATTTTCTCCATACCCGTACACCTACATTCACTCGATACAATCTGAAACGAGACTCGTCCGACCATAAAACATGTTTCCAGTATTCAACAGTCCAATGTCGGTGTTGACGGGCCCCGGCGAGGCGTAAGGCTTTGTCTCATGCAGTCATCAAGTGCACACGAGTGAGCCTTCGGCTCCGAAAGCCCATATCGAAGATGTTTCATTGAGCGGCTCGCACACTGACACCTGTTGATGGTCCAGCATTGCGAACTGCAGCTGTTGACAGTTGCACTTCTCTCACGTTGAACGATTCTCTTTAGTCGTGGTTGGTCCCATTCTTGACGCAGTGATGTCCGAGAGTTGACGTTTTTCCGGATTCCTGATATTCACAGTACGCTCGTGAAATGGTCGTACGGCAAAATCCGCACTTTGTCTCTACCTCGAAGATGCTGTGTCCCATCGCTCGTGCGCCGACTGTAAAAACACGTTCAAATTCACTTTAATCTTGTCAAGCTGCCGTTGTAGCAGCAGTAACTGATCTAACAACTGCGCCAGACACTTGTTGCCTGATATAGGCGTTGCCAATCGCAGCGCCGTATTCTGCCTGTTTACATATCTCTGTATATGACTACGCATGCCTGTACCAGTTTCTTTGGAGGTTCAGCGTAAGTGCCCTTCTTTTCAGTACCAGCATACGTTTTTTTTTTTTTACTTTTCTGTATGCAGAATCAGTCCTTCCGACGACCAACTGTGTCACCTTTCACCCAGTCTCCAGCCCATAGAAGATGCGTGGGCCTATATGGAAGAGTGGGTGGAACGTAACAGTCTACAACTCTGTAACTTGGTAGATCGTCGGTATCGAATTAGCGACAGGCTTCAGAGAGATATAGCACATCTGAATAAACTTGTAGATCTTCTTGTTCGCTGAACAGACAGCATGTCACAGCTAGAGCGGTGTAGCTCAATGTTAACGTAATGTTTCCCGGAGGGGTGAATAATTATGTGGTTCGTGTGACTACGAAAACCTGAAGGGAAATGAAGGTCCGCCAAGAAGGCTGTGGCCGAATTTCGAAGCCCGAGAGGGCGCACCTTGCGCAAGGAAGACGAGACTGGCCGAGTCGGTGACGTTCCCACAGAAATTCCGCTAATCGGCTGTCGTAACGGGGCCTTGTAGCTCTGCTGCGACTGCGAGCGCGCGCCACTCTGCCGGCCTTGGCCAACTGTGACGTTCACTGCCACGAGGAAGAGGCGCAAGGCGCGCTAGAAAGGCTCCGTGTTCAAAAATTCCATTCCAGTATCTAAGCGTATTCCTGCTTTTCCCTATATATTCTCTCTGCACTTGAAAAATACAAGCGTGTACTCCACATCGCCGGCCGGGGTGGCCGAGCGGTTCTAGGCGCTACAGTCTGGAACCGCGCGACCGCTACGGTCGCAGGTTCGAATCCTGCCTCGGGCACTGGTGTGTGTGATGTCCTTAGGTTAGTTAGGTTTAAGTAGTTCTACGTTTTAGGGGACTAATGACCTCAGAAGTTAAGTCCCATAGTGCTCAGAGGCATTTGAACCATTTTTGTACTCCACATCACGCCTTCTCAGTAATATTTTCCATTGCAACCGACCGAGGTGGTGCAGTGGTTAGGTCACTAGACTCGCATTTGGAAGACGACAGTTCAAATCAGCGTCCTGCCATCCGGATGTACGTTTTCCTTGATTTCCCTAATCGCTCCAGGAAAATGTCGGGATAGTTGCCTTGGAAGGGCACGGCCGATTTTTCTCCATCCTTCGCACAGTCCTAGCTTGTGCTCCATCTCGAAAGATATAGACGTCGATGCGACATCAAACCCTAATCTTTGTTCCTCTATTCCTTCTTCCACTGCATTCTCTCCTGAGCGTCTTACATCCATTATTAGCTTGTCCTCAGCTCTACCACATCGATCCAAATCTTACGCGCACATTCTGTACCGTGTCACCGTCCTGTTTTGCTCCTAATGCTGTTATGCGTTGTGGTAAATGACATGGACGTAGTCTTTTCGCCGGAATCCTAGAGTGACAGCTGCTGTTTTATATTCACATTTATTAGCTAACTACTTACCAGTGGTTCCGCGGTTTGGTGTTTCAAGAGGCACCGTATCGAAGATTTATACCGCATGCAGGGAAAGCGGAAAAAACATCATACTCTTAAGTCACAACGTGGTAGGAAGTATGTGTTGACTGATCGTGACGGGTGGTCATTGAAGAGAATTGTGAAGAAAAATCAGATGACGACAACTCGAAAGTCACTGCGAAACTGAATGTAGCAATCGCGATCAAAGACAGCAACACGAAGGGGGCTCCGTAAGATGGAAAATCCAGGGCGAACTGGAATTCCAAAACCACTCCTTAAAAAGAAAACGTGGCGCCGAAGCGATGGAAGAATGAGTCTTGCAACTTCTGACCGAGTTAACGTTCCGAGAGTGAAACATGATTAGGGTTCTGTGGTGATCGGGGCAGCCATAACGTGGTTTTCCATGGGCCCCGTGGTTGGTCTGCAAGGCTGCATTACTGCCAAGGATTATGTGATCATTTTGGCTGATCATGTCATGCCACGGTACAACGTTTCTTTCCCAACGGTGTTGCTATGTTCCAAGACGGCAGCGCCACTGTTCACACAGCTCGGATCATCCAGGACTAGCTCTCTGAGCACGACAATGAATTGTCGTATCTTTCGTGGTCACTATAAACACAAGATGTAAGTATTATTGAGCCTTTATGGTCTACTTTGGAGACGAGAGTGCGTGATCGCCATCGACTTCCATCGTCGTTCTCTGAACTCGCCACTTTTGCACAGATAGAATGCTATAATTTTCCCTTGAAGACCGTACATGACCTGTATTTATCCATTCCGAGACGACTGGAATCTGCGTTGAATGCCAAAGAATTTTCTACGCCGTATTAGGCATGATTATGTGTTGTAGGCTATTTTCGGTGTTTCTATATTTTTGTCCACCCCTGTATATGTAGCAGGTTCGGTTAAAGTAGCCCCTGGTGACCACAGCCACATTAATTTTTACATTTAAACCCGTTCCCACTTCCTCTACTTCAGTGTGTGTTCCATAGGGTTCTTACTCGATATAGATCCAGATTCCATCCCTCCCCCCTCCCCCACCAACACCCCTCCCTCATCCAACTCTAAGCTTTACTAACACCTTACATATAGTTACACATAATAACTCAAAGTTGGTTTAAATTGCTCCTCATCTTCGAGAGCTAAACTCTTTATTTCATTCTATTTATACATTCCCTTCGCGCTGTCTCGCTGGGGATGTTATTTGTATCTTATCCGGAAATGGTTTTTTATTTTCTTTCAAATGGTAAATTATCTGTGTATCTAGTTTCGTACTAATTACTTCGGGCAGTCTACAGCTACACTGGAACAAACACATCCATTTAAGAATATGTGATGGACTAATACAGTCTCAAACTAAGGTGAAGGAAACGACAAGTGACCTTGCCTCAAATGCATGCAATCGGCCAGAAAATCACTGTCAATGAGACAGTAATGACGGTGATTTCCGGCGTAGAGTGTTCAGAAAAATCTTGGGTGCAGTTCGCGGTATCTATATCTAAATCTACGTATATATCCTAGAAGCCCCTGTGCATGGCGTGCCGGAGAGGACTTCCTAACGATATTAGCTATTACATGTCCTATCCCATTCGGATGTTGAGCGAAGGAAAATTAAGATGTAGGCATGCCTCTGTATGCAGCCTAATCTATCTTATTTTATTCTCGAGATATTTCAACGCAAGATATAGGACAGTTACATCAGAACTGTCGTATAATCTTCCTTGATACTAGTTTTCTAAATTTATCCAACTGTTCGAAAACGTTGCCTTTCTTCCAAAGAGTCCCATTTACGTTCCCTAAACTTCTCTCTTTTATTTTCGTTTAGGCTACGCCGACTTTACTGATTGTAACAGCACGTCCTTGTATTCGATGTCTATTTCCAGACTCTGGAACAATATTGTAGAACTGGCCGCACTAACGTCTTCCATTCTGCCGTGGAAATGCCTTTAAATGCACACTGCTCTTGAACACTATGAAAACATGTGAGTGTTCCAATCACCTGCCCTAATACTGGTTTTACATGATCGCCTCTCTTCATATCGCTGCTTAGTACTACTAATAAATATTTAAACGATGTGCCGTAGTCCATAAACCCATAACTGATCTTTAAATCGGATACCATCGGGTTCTTTCTCTTAGTTACAGTCACCAAGTAGCACTTATCCACATTTAAGGAGAGCAGCCATTTATTACACTGATTGCTGGGGAAGATGGACGAATCAGGAACTCTTCGTATATGGTATAAGAACTTAAGATTTTCCAGAAAATGAAGATGAGAAGACTTCAATTGGCAGGACAATGGCTTGGTGCCCGAACACCTTCGTGCTAAGACTGTGACAAGCGGAAGGTCGAGGGAATGGCGGGGGCGATGGCTGGATGAAGCTTTAAAAGTATTGTTACACCTTTGACCTCAAGGTGTAACAACAAGGAAAAAGCTCAAGGTCACAGTTACTAGAAGCACAATATCAGATGATATCAGCTTCAAGGCTTATAAACGCAGTAAAGCGATCAAGTATTTAGTTACCAGTATTTCGAACCTTGTCGCTTAAATCAAACTTCCAGTAATTGCAGATCTGATGCAACGTAGCGTCCATAAAATGAGTGCGTAAATGCCTGGCGTATCAGGTAGTTGCCAAGGGACGACACTCCCAAGGCTAATGAGTATCACACATCAGCTGTAAGTGGGATTTGGGAGCGTCCAGATAACGCAGCAGACTCATGCAATCAACCGTACGATTTATGTTCAGAATAAGACAGACAATATTCTCTGAAAAGGAATAACCGAACTGGATAATTACACAGGGCACTCAAATGAAAACTAAACAGATGGAAAAAAGTACTTAAGTAAAATGTTTGCTATTTTAAAAGTAATCTCCATAACTGTTAATACATTTCTCTCGCGGTGAGACAAGACGAGCCAACATGTTGCCACGGCTATTTCGACTACGATGCAGACGTTTGGCCATGAAGCCATTACATACCCTCCACACAGACCTAATCTCTCCCCACGCGAATTCCATATTTTCGGAACTCTGAAGAAAAACATTCGTGGCCGTCGGTTTGCTTCGGACGAAGAGGTGCACGCCTGGGTACAACCATGGTTCCGTAGGAAACCGCGAACAATTTTTCATCAAGGCATTGATCGTCTCACAGTGGGATAAATGTATTAATATTTCCAGCAATTAGTTTTGAAACAATAAACATTTTACTTACTTGTTTCTCCATCTGCCTCGTACTCATTTCACACACCCTTTTATTAATAAAATTTTGTGATTATTTTTACAAAAAACAACTGAATGCAGTTTATCAATGGAACTATTTGAAGACGACCAATGGCATTAGTATTTTTGTAAATTTTGCTAGTTGCCCATTATACGAGGGGCGTTTGAAAAGTCCCTGCAAAAATAAAAATTACTTACGTGTTTGGGGTAAACCTTTTTTATTTTTCGACATAGTCTCCTTTTAGACTTATACATTTCGTCCAACGCTGTTCTAATTTGTTGATCCCTTCCAAATAATAGGAAGTGTCCAAGTCTGCAAAATAGCTATTAGTTGCTACAAACATCTCCTCGTTTGAATAAAATCTTTGTCCCGCCAGCCATTTCTTCAAATTGTGGAACAAACAGCAGTCCGAGGCAGCCAAGTCTGGAGAATAGGGGGGATGGGAGACGAGTTGGAATCCTATTTTCATTAATTTTGTAACAATAACTGATGAGGTGTGTGCTGGTGCATTGTCGTGATTGGAAAGGACTTTTTTGCGGTCTAATCGCTGGCGTTTTTCTTGCAGCTCGGTTTTCAAACGGTCCAATAATGATGAATAATGTGGATTGGATTGGATCGTTTTGGGGGAAGAGACCAAACAGCGAGTTCATCGGTCTCATCGGATTAGGGAAGGACGGAGAAAGAAGTCGGCCGTTGCCTTTCAAAGGAACCATCCCGGCATTTGCCTGGAGCGATTTAGGGAAATCACGGAAAACCTAAATGAGGATGACCGGACGCGGAATTGAACCGTCGTCCTCCCGATTGCGAATCCAGTGTGCTAGCACTGCGCCACATCGCTCGGTGATGAATAATATGTACCTGTAATAATTTGGTCCTTTTCCAGAAAGTCGATAAGGATTATCCCTTGCGAATCCCAAAAGACAGTCGTCATAACCTTTCCGGCCTAAGGAATGGTCTTCGCATTTTTTGGTGCAGATTCTCCTTTGGTAACCCATTGTTTAGTTTGTTGTTTGGGCTCAGGAGTATAATAATGTATCCATGTTTCATGTACAGTGTCGAAACGACGCTGAAATTCCTGCGGATTCTTCCTGAACAGCTGCAAACCATCCTTACAACACTTCACAGGATTCCGTTTTTGGTCAAGCGTGAGCAGTCGCGGAACCCATCTTGCAGATGGCTTTCTCATGGCCAAATGTTTATGCAAAATATTATGTAACCGTTCATTTGAGATGCCCACAGCACTAGCAATCTCACGCCCCTTAACTCTTCTCTCATCCATCACCATATCACGGATTTTATCAATGATTTTTGGAGTCGTAACCTCCACACGGCGTCCAGAACGTTCAGCATCACTTGTGCCCATATGGCCACTCCGAAAATTTTGAAACCCCTTATAAACTGTTCTCATCGAAGGTGCAGAGTCACCGTAATGTTTATCAATCTTCTCTTTAGTCTCCTGGGTCGTTTTACGTTTCATAAAGTAATGTTTAATCACCACACGAAATTCTTTTTCGTCCAGTTTTTGACAATCACTCCACTTCCTTGATTCACACGAATGCCAAACACAGAGAAATAGACCAATATGGCTGAAACTTGGTGTGCGTACTTTCCAAAGATGCTACTAACTAAACACGACTTCGATACGCGCCGGTGGTGCCATCTCTCGGACTTTGCACGGACTTTTCAAACGCCCCTCATACACTCCTGGAAATGGAAAAAAGAACACATTGACACCGGTGTGTAAGACCCACCATACTTGCTCCGGACACTGCGAGAGGGCTGTACAAGCAATGATCACACGCACGGCACAGCGGACACACCAGGAACCGCGGTGTTGGCCGTCGAATGGCGCTAGCTGCGCAGCATTTGTGCACCACCGCCGTCAGTGTCAGCCAGTTTGCCGTGGCATACGGAGCTCCATCGCAGTCTTTAACACTTGTGGCATGCCGCGACAGCGTGGACGTGAACCGTATGTGCAGTTGACGGACTTTGAGCGAGGGCGTATAGTGGGCATGCGGGAGGCCGGGTGGACGTACCGCCGAATTGCTCAACACGTGGGGCGTGAGGTCTCCACAGTACATCGATGTTGTCGCCAGTGGTCGGTGGAAGGTGCACGTGCCCGTCGACCTGGGACCGGACCGCAGCGACGCACGGATGCACGCCAAGACCGTAGGATCCTACGCAGTGCCGTAGGGGACCGCACCGCCACTTCCCAGCAAATTAGGGACACTGTTGCTCCTGGGGTATCGGCGAGGACCATTCGCAACCGTCTCCATGAAGCTGGGCTACGGTCCCGCACACCGTTAGGCCGTCTTCCGCTCACGCCCCAACATCGTGCAGCCCGCCTCCAGTGGTGTCGCGACAGGCGTGAATGGAGGGACGAATGGAGACGTGTCGTCTTCAGCGATGAGAGTCGCTTCTGCCTTGGTGCCAATGATGGTCGTATGCGTGTTTGGCGCCGTGCAGGTGAGCGCCACAATCAGGACTGCATACGACCGAGGCACACAGGGCCAACACCCGGCATCATGGTGTGGGGAGCGATCTCCTACACTGGCCGTACACCACTGGTGATCGTCGAGGGGACACTGAATAGTGCACGGTACATCCAAACCGTCATCGAACCCATCGTTCTACCATCCCTAGACCGGCAAGGGAACTTGCTGTTCCAACAGGACAATGCACGTCCGCATGTATCCCGTGCCACCCAACGTGCTCTAGAAGGTGTAAGTCAACTACCCTGGCCAGCAAGATCTCCGGATCTGTCCCCCATTGAGCATGTTTGGGACTGGATGAAGCGTCGTCTCACGCGGTCTGCACGTCCAGCACGAACGCTGGTCCAACTGAGGCGCCAGGTGGAAATGGCATGGCAAGCCGTTCCACAGGACTACATCCAGCATCTCTACGATCGTCTCCATGGGAGAATAGCAGCCTGCATTGCTGCGAAAGGTGGATATACACTGTACTAGTGCAGACATTGTGCATGCTCTGTTGCCTGTGTCTATGTGCCCGTGGTTCTGTCAGTGTGATCATGTGATGTATCTGACCCCAGGAATGCGTCAATAAAGTTTTCCCTTCCTGGGACAATGAATTCACGGTGTTCTTATTTCAATTTCCAGGAGTGTAGAACAGAAAGTAATAGTACAATAGACTTGTAAGATTTCTAGAAATCTAGTTCCCGAAGTCTTTGTCACGCCAGAAAAGTAACGCTGAGATGATGAAAGTCATGCGATAGCGATATGCACATACGCAGATGGCGTTAGTATCGTGTACACATTGTATAAAAGGGCAACGTACTAGCGAAGCTGTCGTTTGTACTCAGGTGATTCATGTGAAAAGGTTTTCGACTTGATTATGGTCGCGCGACAGGCAATAACAGACTTTGAACGTGGGATGGTAGTTGGAGCTGCACGTATGGAATATTCCATTTCGAAAATCGTTAAAGAATTCAGTATTCCGAGATTAAAAGTGTCAAGAGTGTCCCGACAATACCAAATTTCAGGCATTGCCTCTCACCATGGACAGCGCTGCGGCCGACATGCTTAACTTAACGACCGAGAGCAGCGGCGTTTGCGCAGAGTTGTGAGTGCTGAAAGAGAGGCAACGCTGGGTGAAATAACTGCAGGCATCAATGTGGGGCGTACGACCAACGTATCTGTTAGAACAGTGCAGCGAAATGTGGCGTTAGTGGACTATGACAGCAGACGACCGACGCGAGTGCCTTTGCTAACAGCTAACAGCCTCTCCTGGGCTCTTGACCATATCAATTGGTCCCTTGACGTGCGGAAAAAATGTGCCTGGTCAGATGAAATGGTTCAAATGGCTCTGAGCACTATGGGACTCAACAGCTGTGGTCATAAGTCCCCTAGAACTTAGAACTACTTAAACCTAACTAACCTAAGGACATCACACACATCCATGCCCGAGGCAGGATTCGAACCTGCGACCGTAGCAGTCGCGCGGTTCCTGACTGAGCGCCTAGAACCGCTAGACCACCGCGGCCGGCCCCTGGTCAGATGAGACCCGATTCCTGTTGGTAATAGCTGATGGTAGGATTCGAGTACGGCGCAGATCCTAAGAAACCATGGACCCAACATGTCAACAAGCCACTGTGCAAGCTGGTGGTGGCGCCATAATGGTGTGGGCTGCGTTTACATGGAATGGACTAAGTACTCTGGTGAAACTGAACCGATCATTGAATGGAAGTGGTTATGTTCGGCTACTTGGAGACTATTTGCAGCCATTCATGTTCCCAGGCAACAATGGAATTTTTATGGATGACAATGCGCTATGTCACGGAGCCACAGTTGTTCACGATTGCTTGGAGGACCATTCTGGACAATTCAAGGGAATGATCTGGCCATCTATCGAACATTTATGGGACATAATCTAGATGTCATTTCGTGCACTATATCCTCCATCGGCAACTTTAAACTTATGACGGCTATAGAGGCAGCATTAATTAGTATTTTTGCAGCGGACTTCCATCGACTTGTTGAGTTCATGCCACGTCGACTTCGTACACTACGTTAGGCTAAAGGAGGTCCGACACTGTATTACACTACTGGCCATTAAAATTGCTACACCAAGAAGAAATGCAGATGATAAACGGGTATTCATTGGACAAATATATTATACTACAACTGACATGTGATTACATTTTCACGCAATTTGGGTGCATAGAAATCAGTACCCAGAACAACCACATCTGGGCGTAATAACGGTCTTGATATGCCTGGGCATTGAGTCGAACAGAGCTTGGATGGCGTGTACAGTTACAGCTGCCCATGCAGCTTCAATACGATACAACAGTTCATCAAGAGTAGTGACTGGCGTATTGTGACGTGCCAGTTGCTCGGCCACCATTGACCAGACTTTTTCAGTTGGTGAGAGATCTGGAGGCTGGCCAGGGCAGCAGTCGAACATTTTCTGTATCCAGAAAGACGCGTACAGGACCTGCAACATGCGGTCGTGCATTGCCCTGCTGAAATGTAGGGTTTCGCAGGGATCGAATCAAGGGTAGAGCCACGGGTCGTAACACATCTGAAATGTAACGTCCACTGTTTAAAGTGCCGTCAATGCGAACAAGACGTGACCGAGACGTGTGACCAATGGCACCCCATACCATCACGCCGGGTCATACGCCAGTATGGCGATGACGAATACTCGCTTCCAATGTGCGTTCACAGCGGTGTCGCCAAACACGGATGCGACCATCATGTTGCTGTAAACAGAACTTGTATTCATCCGAAAAAATGACGGTTTGCCATTCGCGCACCAAGGTTCGTCGTTGAGTACACCATCGCAGGCGCTCCTGTCTGTGATGCAGCGTCAAGGGTAACCACAGCCATGGTCTCCGAGCTGATAGTACATGCTACTGCAAGCGTCGTCGAACTGTTCGTGCAGATGGTTGTTGTCTTGCAAACGTCCCCACCTGTTGACTCAGGGATCGAGACGTGGCTGCACGATCAATCCATTGCAGCCATGCGGATAAGATGCCTGTCATCTCGACTGCTAGTGATACGAGGCCGTTGGGATCCAGCACGGCGTTCCGTATTACCCTTCTTAACCCACGGATTCCATATTCTGCTAACAGTCATTGGATATCGATCAACGCAAGCAGCAATGTCGCGATACGATAAACCGCAATCACGATAGGTTACAATCCGACCTTTATCAAAGACGGAAACGTGATGGTGCGTATTTCTCCTCCTTACATGAGGCATCACAACAACGTTTCACCAGGCAACGCCGGGCAACTGCTGTTCGTGTATGAGAAATCGGCTGAAAACTTTCCCCATGTCAGCACGTTGTAGGTGTCGCTACCGGCGCCAACCTTGTGTGAATGCTCTGAAAAGCTAATCATTTGCTTATCACATCATCCTGTCGTTAAATTTCGCGTCTGTAGCACGTAATCTTTGTGGTGTAGCAATTTTAATGGCCAGTAGCGTAGCAGGTATTCCATGACTTTTGTCACCTCGTTGTATATTTTTACATGGCTGCTACGTATAAATTGCACACCCCCATTATACAGAATGTTCTGCTGGTATTTTATAGTAAGAAAATAGCTGCAGCCGCGTATTCTAGCGTGTCCTCCTCACAAAATGGTTGAGTTAATGGCTTGCCTTCGATCATAGTAATAAGCTACCGACTCAACAGAATACTAGTTAACTCAACAAGTAACATCCATGGTATATTTTCAGACCACGCCCACTGCGCATGTAACTTCAGTATTGGTGCTCATTCTGTGACTCAATAGTTTTACGACTGAAGAACATGTTTTCTAGGTGTCTACCGTACGTTTCGTTGATTTTGTACTTATCTACACTCTGACTTTACTTAGCAAAGTATATTTATAACCAGCATTGTTGTACTTAATAATGGCTTGAGGCTAAAATCATGATAGTAATGAAAAGAAGAGACGTTTTACAATATAATGGTGGTGATATAATTCAAACATTATTACAAGACTGTGGCGCAAAAATATGAAAAAACAATTAGTTACACCTGAAATGGTATGACTGAGAGTTAACACCGACTCCCAGAGGGCTGTAGGCTGCAGCCAAGCATGTTCAATACTGCACAGATTTTACGTGCAGACACGTAGATCCGGCGAGTCGAGAGATAATTGAAACAGAGAAACCACCTCAAATATCAAGAACTTTGTTTCGCAGCGAAGTGGCAAAGTAATCGCACTCGAGAGTATAATTTGTCATTTACGTACAAGTAGATATTTCGGCATCGACTTTACATACTTCCCCTGGTTGAAACTATAGTTTGTTCGAACACCGCCGTGCGTTACATGGAACAATCGCACTGAATGTTGTGTACTATTGTCTCCCAGTCTCACTTTGTCCGGAAGTTTCAGTATGTTAACTAGTGCGCTACCTTGCTCGTCCTTAATGTCGAGTCGACCACTGACAGGAAAATAGCTGTTCTCTAATACTGGAATGTTATAAAGAGAAACGTTCCGGTCTATTTACTACGCTCTTAAGTACAGTGTGGTTATAATTAAACTTTCGCTACCTGAACCATTGTAAACAGAAGACTATGTACTGCATGGGTACCCAACTTCATAGGAATGATGTTCAGACTGTGCTGGTATATTTGTGATTTCTATTCCGCATATCCTTAAAAATGTTTCCACAAAGTTTCATTGTCTTAGGATCACTCGTTTTTCATGTGGAATCTCTCAAGAAGCGAAAGTTTTATTGTAACTGCCCTGTATATCAGTACAAACGGTTTCTCTCCCTGGCTGATACTAGCACAGGCTCCTTTAAAATGCGATGTCTCTGCTACGGCTTTCTGTTATGTTACCTGGCGAAATGGACCCAATAATTTCGTATGAGATAAATTAAAATGTTTCTACGGTATGAAACTTCCTGGCAGATTAAAACTGTGTGCCCGACCGAGACTCGAACTCGGGACCATTGCCTTTCGCGGGCAAGTGCTCTACCAACTGAGCTACCGAAGCACGACTCACGCCCGGTACTCACAGCTTTACTTCTGCCAGTATGTTTACTTTACATATTCTGAGAAAAATCCGTAACAGGAACATTTTGCGAGCATGTAATTCATTTCTAACCCTCTGGCACAAAAAACAGAAGTAACTATTGAAACGTCCCCTTTGAACAATTATACATGACTGTGCTTCAACTGACACACAATATTTTGTTAGCGCAACGCAATCTGACTTTCAAAATTCCCTACAAAAGAATGGCCCTGACTAACATTAAACTATACCTTTCACAAATCACTTACCTCACAAAAATCTTCGCTGCTCAAGCTACTGAAATACAGCGAGCGCCACTACTGCCAGCTAAATAAAAGATTCAAACTACGGAAGGCACTAACTACTGATAGGGATAGTTAGCAAATGAAAGATATTAATAGAGAACAAACAATGTATTTACCTTGATATCATCATATATAAATATAGCAGTTCATGACAAATTTCAAAACTCCGCCATCTGTCTCCCCACATCCACCCCTGCTGGCGGCTCACCTCCAACTGCGCAACGCTACGCGCTGTTCACAGCCAGCTGCCTAACACTACAATGGCGAGTATTACAACAATGCAAAGCAGCCACAGACTGCACACAGCACAGCCAGTGATTTTCATACAGAGGTGGCGTTACCAATAAAAAACCTAAACAGCCTACTTACACTATCAAGCAGTAGGTACTATATGAAGATACCATCTTCATATAGTTAAGGTTAACCGGCCATTACCTTCTTCTTCTGTGCTGGATACACACGCATTGCCCGAACTCTTACGGATCTCGGTAAGATTGTCTGCCGCGAGTAATGAGTGTAATGGGCAGGGGCACTACGAATGTAGTGTGTGGACATTAAGTTGGGAATGTAGGCCTCACGGGGAGCGTACAAATCATAAGTCCTGCAGTCGCACTATTCTCTGTGTCCTCGGTGGCGCAGATGGATAGAGCGTCTGCCATGTAAGCAGGAGATCTCGGGTTCGACTCCCGGTCGGGGCACACATTTTCAACTGTCCCCCTTGATGTATATCGACGGCTGTCAACAGCTTAGGGTCTTGTTTTAATTCTCATTTCATTCTAAGAGAGCTGCAAGGTCACCGATGGTATCTATTAATTCGGACATGTCCTAAAGAACAGATATCATCTTCATATATGCATCCATTCATGTCCATTGTGCATTTCGACGGACTTGGGCAATTCCGGCAGGATAATGCCACACCCACACTCCCAGAATTGCTACAGAGTGGCCCCAGGAACACTCTTCTGAGTTTAAACACTTCCACCGAACTCTCCAGACATTAATATTATTAAGCACGTCTGGGATGCATTGCAATGTGCTTTGCAGAACAGATCTCCATCCCCTCGTACTCTTACGGATTTATGGACAGCGCTTCAGGATTCATGGTGTCAGTTCCCTCCAGCACTACTTCAGACATTAGTCCAGTCAATGCAACGTCGTGTTGCGACACTTTTGCGCGCACGCGGGGGCCCTTCACGATATTAGGCAGGTGTACCAGTTTATTTGGCTCTTCAGTATATGTCTGTCAGAGACACAGAATTCATATCGCGTAACGAGTCGGTCCACGTAATAGCTTACGCAGTCACTGTAGATTTAATCTACAAAGGCCTCCTTTCAAAATTATTTTTGTAAGTTGGAGCTGTACACAAGTGCCGATTGCACGCACAAATGCAGGAGAGCAGCTGGTGCCCTTTGAGTATGAACTTTGGCTCTGAGCACTATGGGACTTAACTTCTGAGGTCATCAGTCCCCTAGAACTTAGAACTACTTAAACCTAACTAACCCAAGGACATCACACACATCCATGCCCGATGCAGGATTCGAACCTGCGTCCGTAGCGGCCGCGCGGTTCCAGACTGTAGCGTCTAGAACCGCTCGGCCACTCCGGCCGACAGTAAGAACTTTATTTATTTAAGCTGCTAATGTTTTTATACGAATGCTTAAAATTTAAATGTTGTGTGGTGGTAGTTGTGGTCACCGTTGTCACTTCATTTGATCGGCACTCTATCCATTAAGAGACTACAGCCATTTCAGACCGGAAAAAAATACGTTTTACGATTCATTGTTAGCGGAGGCAGCATCTTACAGAAAGACTAAAGTTATGCCATGCACAATACTTCGCAACACTCCCTCGTAAAAAGGAGATAAACAAATGTAAAATAATAATGCAGTACAGAAGTGTCAAAACACGTCCTTCGTCTGAGACGGGAGTATTTCTTGCCCTCTCGGCCCCTGCAGTTTATTGTCGCGCGCGCAGTTTGTTAAGTCTCTGCCGCCGCCTTGTAAACACAGTGGCGGCAAACAAGTCGGCGGAAGTGGCTACCGTCGCAGACGTCGCGGTCCGCGCAGTCAAGGTAGGGCCGGCACGAGGTGATGTGTCTCCTTTGATCCTGCCTGCGACGCACGACAAGGAAAGGGGGGTGGGGGGGGGGGAGGCAGCGCTGGTGCTTAACCGGCTATATTAAACAACGAGAGACACACTGAGGTTACAGAAGTCGTAGGACACCTAATACTGTGTCGGAACCCCTTTTTCCCGTCGTAGTGTAGTCCATTCCATGTAAACATACCCCACGCCATTATGGAACTACCGCCACCTTGTTGACATCCTGCGTTCACGGCAACACTTCAACCCTCCCATCAGCACTTATCTACAAACATCCGCCTGCCGCTACGGCCGAGCGGTTATAGGCGCTTCGGTCCGGAACCGAGCTGCTGCTACGGTCGCAGGTTCGAATCCTGCCTCGGGCGTGGATGTGTGTGATGTCCTTAGGCTAGTTAGGTTTAAGTAGTTCTAACTCTAGGGGACTGATGGCCTCAGATGTTAAGACCCATAGTGCTTAGAGCCATTTGAAGACTACAGTTTTCCAGTCGCCTAGGGTCGATCCGATATGGTCACGAGCCCAGGAGAGGCGCTGCAGACGATACCGCGCTGTTAGCAAAGGCACTCTCATCGATCGTCTGTTGCCACAGCGCATTAACGACAGATTTCGCTACACGGTACTAACGGGTACGATCGTTGAACGTCCCATCTTGATTTCTGCTGTTATTTCACGCGCTGTTGTTTATCTGTTAGCACTGACAACTCTAAGCAAACGCCGCTGCACTCGGTCGTTAAGTGAAGGCCTCGGACACGATGTTTTCCATGGTCAGAGGTAGTGCCTGAAATTTTATGTTCTCGGCGCACTCTTGACGGTGTGAATCCTGGAGTACTGAATTCGCCTACGATATCCGAAATGAAATGTTCCATGCGTCTAGCTCCAACTACCATTCTGCGTCAAAGTCTATTACTTCCTGTAATGTGGCCATAATCAGGTCGGACAACTTTTCTCATGAACCACCTGAGTACAAATGACATCTAAGCCAATGCAGTGCCCTTTTGTGCCTTGTGTCCACGATACTACTGCCGTCTGTATATGTGCAATTGCTATCATATGACTTCTGGCATCTCACTGAAGTAACAGTCTGTGGCCCCGTGGCCTAGTCGGTGACTGTCAGGTGGCAAAGCCAAAGTTCCGGAAATGAATTCACACCTGGTTCTGGGACTTTCATCTGTCATTTATCACTTCTTTCATCGCTGGAAATAATTTGTGAGCGTGAAAAAAGCCGGATATGCCGTGCTTCCGAGTTCACATTAAGATGTTTCACCTAAACGTCCTAGGTAAATCAGTTCAAAGGTCGGAGGAAGATGTGGGACACCCCTACAGCTGCCTGGATAGTCCTGTTGAAAGTTCGTTGGACGACTAGGACTAGGATCTCTGGGTAAATCCACGTTTTTTTTTTTTTTCGTGTGTCGAGGGCCTCCCCTCGGGAAGACCGTTCGGTTGGTGCAAGTCTTTCGATTTGACGCCACTTCGGCGACTTGCGCGTCGATGGGGATGAAATGATGATGATTAGGACAACACAACACCCAGTCCCTGAGCGGAGAAAATCTCCGACCCAGCCGGGAATCGAACCCGGGCCCTTAGGATTGACATTCTGTCGCGCTGACCACTCAGCTACCAGGGGCGGACAATCCACTAACAATAAGCTGAATCTGAGAAGTTAAGGAAGACCTCGCATGGTATCTTGACTTGTAAGGCTCTCTAATGTTCAGACTAACTGTCGGACTGAGGACAGCTGTGCGTATCCTTTTTATACTGTTTCACTTTCTCCACAAAGGTACAAGCCTTGGGCAGTGTTGCATTTGTCAGTGCAGATTGGAAAGTAAACAGAAATCATTTCGCTTGATAATTAATAATATTACTTAGAACTAAGGATTTCTTGATGACGTTGCAATGTAATAAAAGACTCCTGTGACAAATATTGGCATATTATTTATACTGCTACAAATTATTAAGATAAAAAATGATGACATTGTTTGGTCAATACAATACGGGTATATTTGAGTATTCCGTCTTGAGTAAACCATAATTTATTTTTATTTGTTGTTTACTAAACATAATTTACTGCTCTTGGTTCCCCTTCTGTTTACTCCATGGGATAAACAGAATAAACTGGTGGAGCTATGGTCATCATCTTAAATTTCTTTTTAAAATAGTTCTCTAAGTACCTCTGCACAAAGATATACGCAACAAACTATAACTAGGAGGTTAAGAAAGATTTAGAAATATCATCATCTTCTTCGTTTCCCCTCTATCCAATATCTGATCGGGTTGGGGTATCAATGGTACTTCGCCACTTTACTCGATCTTTCCACCATTCTTCTTCCACAATTTGGTCCCATAGCAGGTTTCTCCTTCTTTAACTCATCTTACATCAATCCATCTTGTTCTCGGTCTTCCTCTTGGCCTCTTGCCCTCAATCTTGAACTGCATCGTCCTTCTTGGTATTCTCCCCTCTCCCATCCTCTTCACATGCCCAAACCATTTTAATCTATTCTTTTCAATTTTCTCAGTCAACATCTCCACTCCAATTACCTTCCTAACATCTTCATTTTTCATTCTGTCTCTCCTCGTCTTCCCTTACATACTTCTCAGAAACTTCATTTCACTGGATTGTATCCCGCTCTCCTCTCTTCTAGTCATAGTCCAAGTCTCTGTGCCGTAAATTAGTATGGGTGTGAAGTAAGTCTTGTATAGCACCAGCTTGCACCTCATTAGCACTTCTCTTCCCCACACCAAACCCCTCACACATTGGTAAAATGCACTACCCTGCTGTAGTCTTTTGCTGATTTCTGTCTCCAAACGAGCATTCCCCATTAATACACTTCCCAAATATTTGAAGTTGTCCACCATTTCAATATTCCGTCCCTTAATATGAATTTGTCCCTTGCCCTCTCTATTCCCTCTAGTTACCACCATGCTCTTGCTTTTCTCCACACTAAATTTCATTCCATATTTCTCGATCTTATCATTTAGGATATCGATTTGTTTTGTACCTCCTTACTGCTTCTTCCCCACTCCACAATATCATCAGCAAATAGTAACAGCTTCATCCTCCTTCCTCTATAGGCTTCTTTCGTCTCTTTGACTATTTCATCCATCACTATTATAAAGAGTAGTGGTGATATTACACTTCCTTGTCTTAGTCCCGTAACATTCTCAAACCATTCAGTTTTTCTAACTGGTGTCTGCACACAACTAGAACTTTTTCCATACATTGCCTGGATGACTTCAAGTGTCTGCTTTCCAACTCCCTTTCTCTTCAGGGTTGCCTATACCTTTTCCCTGAGAACACTAGGTCGAGAAATGTCATCACCAAATCTTTCCCATACTCCCAATGTCTTTCCATCAACTGTCTCATACTAAAGATTGGGTCCACTTTTGATCTACCATGAAGAAAGACATACTGCTCCTCTTCTAACTGCCCTTCCACTTTTTCTCTCACTCTTCTTTTCAGTATCCTCTCCATTATTTTTGCTACTTGGGATATGAGTGTGATCCCTCGATAGTTGTCACATACTTTCCTGTCACCCTTCTTGAAAACTGGGATTATTATTCCCTTTCCCCATTCTTCAGGTACACATTTTTGGGTCCAAATGCATCTTATTAGTCTATATAGCCACTGTAGCTAACTGGTCCCACTGCCTTTTCCTTATCTCCTCTGGTTGCATTAATAGCTCTCCGCTTTCCCCTTTCACCAACTTTGTGTATGTTTTTTCCTTCTTCATACTCTTTGTAATTCCACATATCATCCTCTTACCACTAGTAACATCTTTTTCCAACTCTCGGTGAATTTCTCCCAGCTTTTCCTCTTTTCTTCTGCTACCATTTTCTTACACTTATTTTAACTATCCTGGTATTTCCTTTTACTTGTTTGGTCTCTGTTCCATTCATGCCAGGCTTTCTTCTTTTCTTTTACTGCCTCCTTCACCCTCTCATTCCACCATGGTGTCTCCTTTTCCTTTACCCTTCCGGACACTCTGCCACAGTCTTCTCAGCAGAACTTACAAACGCTTCTTGAACTTACCCAATTCCTCTTCCACATTGCCATACTCCGTAGGGATTGTACGCTTAAGTAACTCCTTAAATTTTTCTTGTACCATGCCATCCTTTAGTTTCCACACGTTTACTTAAATTTCCCTTCCTTCCTTTATGTCTTTCAATTCATCAAATCTCACTCATCTTTGCCACCACCACTCGATGGTCTCCATCAAAAGCCTCTCCTGGGAGTGCAGTTACATCCGTCAACTGTCAACTGAAATATACAACTTGGAAACAGAAGCAGAAACATCACAACATTGTTGAAATTAAATTCTGTAAAAGCCTTAGAACCTGAGGTATAGTGTGGTTTGACAAAAGAAAACTGTAACTTTTATAATATCGATAAGATAATGGAGGAAAATAAAACGACAAGAAGACCTGAAATCGATACGTAGTCCTAACAAGGGCGAAATAGAAAGGACTAAAAATTCATTTGAAATTAAGTTTAAGAACAAACAATCAAATTCATTTCTTTCTCAGGTGCATCTGTCTTTCCTAAGTTTAGTTATGAGGAATGATACATGGCGGAATTGTTGTATCCATGCTTTTGTAGTGTAACTTTATTTTTGTGATTTTCAGGACGGAAACTTGTTTGGTGTAACATTCTATTCTATGCATAACTACTGTAACCTAAATCCGGCTGGAAGTTTTACTATAGCTACACCTTGGCTTCTCTCCCTACAGTTTAATTTTGACACCTCCCCTCCTCTGCCACACACACAGTTTCCTTCATTACCAAATCAACTGTTCTTCGATGCCTCGGGATGTGTGTTACCGACTTATTGCTTCTCTTAGTCAAGTTGTACCATAAATATCTTTTTTCCTCTATTTGATTCAGTAACCCGTCATCAGTTATCCTATATGCCCATCTAATCATAAGCATTATTCTACAACACCACATACGAAAGGTTTCTCTTTTCCTCTTGTCTGAACGGCATATCGTCCACATGTCACTTCCGTTTTAGGCTTCACTTCAAGTAAGTAATTTCAGAAAAGTGTTTTATTAAATAGTGGAATCGAGCAAAGAGCTTTCTTTAGCCATCAACTACCCCTTCGTCTAGCTACGTGCCGCATATACATTCATTTAATTTTTCTTAGAGTCATAATTGCGTCTTTAGCTACAGTTTCTAACCCATTTATTTGTGTTCCTGTTTCATCCAGTTATTTCCTACATGCTTCTCTCAATAGATCACTTAACAACGCCCAACTGGAATGATTTTCATATTTAGGGTCCACACCTCGATGCCGTAAGTCAAAACTGGTAATATGCACTGATTATAAGAGTTCCTGTTCACACCTTTAGTTTTTAAAACGTTATTTAAATTACTAAAAGCAGCACAGGACATTTTTCACATTTTTATTTATTTTATTGTCCAACCCCGCAGTGTCTTCAGTTGCTGTAAATACAAAAACTCATCAACTTCTTCTATGGTTTATTTTTTATTACGTACTATTTTCTTTTCAATTTATTGGTTATACGCCATTTTAGTCATTCCACACTCGTCATTTAAGTTTATATGTATTTTTGATTCATCGTTTCAACCAGACAAACATTTAAAGAAATGTTCAAATGATTGAACAGTTCCATCTCTTTTGTTAGTGTGTCGTCTGTTATTTTAACTCATGAAATGTGGCATATGCCCAGTACAAATTCCTTCTTTTTTTCCTTCATACTTTTACTGTTTCTCGTAGAAAATCCTGCCGAAGACATTTACGAACACTGTTTAGTAAAATAAAATTAAATTAAATTGGTTTTGTACCAGTTCACCGGAAGTTCTCGCTTTCTATTTGATATCCGCTTCGTCCATTCCAGATTTTCATTTCTTTTGCTTTCTTTGTAGCTGCAACATCTTTTTGAAGTTTGTATAAGCTCTTTCTGTAAATAACTGCCGAATAATCTCCTTTTACTAAGATTCTGTACTTGTTGTTGCCCACCATATTGTTAGATAAATTCTTGTACTCTACATTTCTGAGTTCTTGCGTGATCAGATTTTCTTCTTTATACCTTTGTACCTATGTTTAATTGTCCTTACGAGTCTATAATCACTTTCAGTTCTTAAGTGTGTTACAGCCGCCACATTTCTTTATTACCTTGTTTTTAGTCCTATTTGGTCCTTGACAAATCAGCATTCTGTTTTTCCTTTTTTTTCGTCTGGAAAAATATTTTAAGGACCGACATGCTGTTTGTCTTTGCAGATTCTAACACGCATGACTTGTTGCCAATTCTGATATCTAGTCAGAGGTTTCCCATATAATGTATTTCTTAGATGTTTTCCTACTTTCGCACTGAAATCTCCCATTATTACCTTGCAGTGGCATTTCGTGACGTTTATCGGCTACTGTAATATGTCGTAGAAATCTTCTACCTGCTGCACATACACTAGTGACATCAAACGTTACAACCATCTGCTTAATAGCTTGTTTGCCATCTTTGGAACGAAATACGTAACAGATTCTGCATATCAGGGATTCGACAGATTGTTGGTAGGTGTTTGTCTACGCGCAGATCATGTAATTCGCGCAAATAACGGGCCACTGATCTGCGTACGCAGTGATGGCGCTCGATACCAAAACAGATGGTTTCCATAGCGTTTACATAAGGCGAATTTGGTCGCCGAGACATCAACGTGAGTTCGCTATAATACTCATCAAAATACTGTAGTAAGGTTCTGGCTCCGAGAAACGGACAATTATACTGTTGAATCATTGTATCGTTGTCGGGGAAGACAAGCATGAAGGACTGCAGGTGATTCGCAGCTGTCAGCGTCTTCGATTATTATCCCGGGTTCACATGCTAGCGCAGGAGAATGTCTCCCATAGCACAATACTGCTCCCACCAGCCTACGTCAGTGGAGCGCTGCACGTTTCGAGCCGCCATCCAGAACGATGACGCCGTTTGTTGAGATGACCATCGACTTTGCGTGGCAAAAATGTGATTCACCCGAAGAGACGGCACGTTCCCATTGATTGACGGTCGAATCCCGCTGGTCCCATGTCCACTGCAGCCGTAACTGACGATGTCGTTGGGTTAACACGTGAACACGTAGGCGTAGTCTGCTGCGGAGCTCCGTGTTCAACAGTGTTCGATGAACTGTTTGCTTCGAAGCACTTGTGCGTGCACCAGCATTGTGCTCTTTCGGCATAGATACCACAGATCACCATGTAGCCTACTTTCTCAATGGATTTTCCCATCTGCAGCCCATATCTTCGCTAGGGTGGTCCGACGTCCATGTCTGCTCAGCTTACATACTTTTGTTACCGCGTCACGCGTTCACAACGCCGCCAGGGGGCATCCAACGTCACGGTTGACAGTGGTTATAATGTTTTGGCTTATCAGTGTATGTCATTAAATTTCCGTGATGAATTTGGATTACTGAAATTTGTGTCGAGTGAAACAGCAAATATCAGAAAATCTTATGTGGCAGCAATTGGAAAGGAGCAAGCTTCCACAATGCTTGTCTTGACTGAGTATTGGTTTTTACCTACTGTTTACTAATCTGGCCGTTCTCTTGTTTTCCTTAGAGAGCAACTTTCGTGACCGTCAAGGTTAATCTATAGCGACAAGGGATGATACCTGAGGGTGTTTGTGTATTGCCAGCCTCAGTTGAGTTCCAGACCCTCCTACAGACAGCGTGACTCATAGTATTCAGTTAGCCGTGTCATCCAGGTTAAGTCACGAAAATATTATTGCTTAACACCGCGGTGTCTACATAGTGCAGTGCTGTTGAGATCAGCAAAAGCGACAAGATAGACGGTTACTTTTGGCCTTTGCCATGTATCTGTTCACGTCAGCAGTAAAGTTGAAACATGATTTAGACACGGCCAACATCTCATAGATCTGCACTGCGAGAATGGATTGAAATACGTGGTGAGAAACGCAACAGTAAATAACTTTTCCTTGCAGAAAGTCCATTGTCATCCATACATGTTTTGTGACGAAATTCCTTTCCTTTTAGTCCTTTGGAAAACATATTTGTTGCCAGCTCTGCTTACAAGGGAACCTCCCCATCGCACCCCCCTCAGATTTAGTTATAAGTTGGCACATTGGATAGGCCTTGAAAAACTGAACACAAATCAATTGAGAAAATAGGAAGAAGTTGTGTGGAACTGTGAAAAAATAAGCAAAATATACAAACTGAGTAGTCCATGGGAAGATAGGCAACATCAAGGACACTGGGATTGTAGGAGCGCCGTGGTCTCGTGGTAACGTTAGCAGCTGCGGAACGAAAAGTCCTTGGTTCAAATCTTCCATCGAGTCAAATCTTTAATTTTTTATTTTCAGTTTATGGGACAAACTCTTATGTTTTCATCACTTTTTTGGGAGTGATTATCACATCCACAAGAAAACCTAAATCGGGCAAGGTAGAAGAATCTTTTTACCCATTCGCCAAGTGTACAAATTAGGTGGGTCGACAACATATTCCTGTCATGTGACGCACATGGCGTCACCAGTGTCGTATAGAATATATCAGATGTGTTTTCCTGTGGAGGAATCGGTTGACCTATGACCTTGCGATCAAATGTTTTCGGTTCCGATTGGAGAGGCACGTCCTTTCGTCTACTAATCCCACGGTTTTGCGATGCGGTCGCAAAACACAGACACTTAACTTATTACAGTGAACAGAGACGTCAATGAACGAACGGACAGATAACAACTATGCAAAAATAAAGAAAGCAAAATTTTCACTTGTGCGAAGACTTGAACCAATAACCTCTCCTTCTGCAGCTGCTCACGCTACCACGGGACCACGGCGTTCCTCAGCTCATGCGCTCCTTGACGTTGCCTATCTTGCGCATGGACTACTCAGTTTGTATATTTTGCTTATTTTTTCACAGTTTCACACAACTTCTTCCTGTTTTCTCAATTGATCTGTGTTCGGTTTATCAAGGCCTATCCACTGTGCCAAGTTATAACTAAATCTGAGGGGGGTGCGATGGGGACGTTCCCTTGTTAGTAGTCGTTTCTGACGCGGATAACATCTTCTTTCTACACAATTTTATTGTGTCATTCTTGTTTTGAGATTGACAACAGCGAATAGTCACCGTGAGTCATATTTGCAGTCACGGTAGGTGGCGGCTGATTTCGAAGTTCAGCACGAGCACTTCACCGTCGCCATTTTCGGTGACTGTACAGGCGCATTACTCCGAAACTAGAGCACTACGCTTCCCACTGTCTTGGTCGCCTCTAATTCAACCAGTTGTGCAAACGTTGTGTTCTAGGTATTAATCAGTGTTTCACTTTCCAGTTAATCATGCATTATAGATAGTGAACCAGAACCCTCCTGACCCTACCGACAAACTATCAGGGATAGTAGTGTGGGCCAAAATAAAAATAAAAATCTAGTAAACATGGGCTCTTAAGATGCATACCTCAAAGGCTATGGGAATTTGTACACTTTCGCTACTGTGGTAGAAATCTCTTCATCTGATAACTCTTTGCTTTCCATATTCTGAGAGGTAGTAGCATGGACCAAAACAAGAAGAAAAGTCTAGTAAATATTAGATCTAAAATACAAGCTTTCAGAGATATAAGCACTTCTTCATCTTCGCTGCTGTAAAACAAATCTCTTCTACCAAAGAAGTATTCCTAGCTCTTAAGGCACACGTTTGCTGGACGTTTTCTTTTTCTTTTCGTCTACAGAGCTACCTCCTCCAAAGACTTTGCAGAGGAAGAAATTGTTTTATAGCACTGAATATGAAGCTCATAGTTCTTCAGGTATGCATATTAGAGCCCAGGGTTACTAGATTTTTTTTCCTAGCTTTAGTTCATACCACACTACCTCTGACAGTTCGTCGGTGACGTTCTGGTTCACCCAGTACAGCCTGTGAGTCCCAAAATAACGTTCACAGTCAATTTTTCATTCGACGAACAGGTACCATTTTCGTTTCCAGTTTGTAATTTAGGATCCTCCTTTCGACTATATTAACATAAAGATACGAGAAATTCACAGTTTCCAAACACCGCTTGGAGTATACTTCCCCGAGTATTTTTCGTTTAGAGTAAAGAACGTTACCGCTTAGAGTATACAGCACCATCTCAACAGTTGTATGAATCTGTCTTCCATCACAATGACATGAATTTTATTTGCAATTTCTTCACAACAAACCTCTTCCAGGTGTCCGAAATTGGTAAGATCGAAAGGAATTCACCAAATAAATATATGGGGTGTCAGATAAACGATAAATGGGACTTCTCTCGCGAAATTCGCTGCAGAACTGAACAGGCCAGAAATTCTTTTTAGAAAATGAATAAAGTACCCACTAACTGTAACATAAACCTTAGACTTAGCGGTCGACTGCTTCGATGCTACGTATTCAGTATCCTACTCTATGGAGCTGAGTCATGGACATTTACCGCAGTATTGGTGGGAAATTTGACGTATTTGAGACGTGGGCGTATCTATTAAGGATATCACGGATAGATAAAGTTATCAACGTGGCAGTACTGCAACGTATGAACAAAAATTTAGAAATTTTCAACATCACCAATAGAAGAAAACTCGAATACCTTGGTTACATAATGCACAACAACAAATACCACAGGTTGCAATTAATACTTCAAGGAAAGTTTGATAGCAGACGTGATCTAGGATACAGAAGCTCATCCTGGCTGTACAACTTTTGGGTTCAGCACAGAATCGCAGTTCAGAAAATCAGTAGACAAACAGCATATATTGCTACTTATTGCCAATGGTCTTGGAGGACAAGGCACCTAAGAAGAAGTAATAAATGGTCTCGAAAGCTAGTTTCAGAGTTCCCGTTTTACCTGTCTCTCAGTCGTCAGAGAAACAGTTTATCACTACACGAAAACTGTATTTATCTATTCCTTTGAAATATGGCACATAGGTTATATAAGACAGTTGCCGCCCCCCCCCCCCCCCCACCAAAAAAAAAAGATGCGCTGCCTCTTTTGGCAATCTTAGACTCACCACTGTCGTTAAGATCACCATCACCATCAATCATTGGACATGAACCTGCTAGACAGAGGCACCCTCTAGAATTTTCCACGCTTCAACGTTTCTCCTGTGTGTTTCATAGTGTCACCTGTCCACCTTCCTTCATGCCGTGGTCTCGGCCTTGTCTGAGGCCTTACAGTCCAGTAAAGAACTTCGTCGACCAGTCTACCGTCCGTAAGCCTGCAGTCATCTGCTGCCCTTCTTCATATCATTTTCATTACAACCGTAATTACGTCATCAACTGCATTCTGTGCGTTGAACCACTCATTTTTTTCTATTTCTCTACGTACTTTCTAACATACGTATCTCCACTGACCGCTGAGCAAACCTTTTTTCTTCCTTTATTATTGTTTCGTCTCTCTCGCCCCATATTGGCGGGGGACGGGCTGCCAGCGGTACAACATTCTGCTCCTCAGCCAAGAGCTTTTAAAAATACAAAGACGAAACAAATAATAAAAGTTGATAAGTTTACAGAAGGTTCTATACACTTTAAAAAAGAATGAATTGTTTTTGGTGCTTACTTGCAAAATAAGAAGACTGTTAATTTTTCTATAATTAAAATGGAATGACTGAAAGATATTAAAAAAACACATAAATCTATATATTTAAAAATACATCGCCGAAATGGTGACAGTCTTTTAAAACACAGCACTGCACTTTCATTCAAAATCTGAAGGACCTGCACTGGGAGAATAGGATTTTGGGTGGGAGAAACTAAAGGTGTACTGTAGGGTTTCGGGGCGTGGATGGAAAAAAATGTGTGGGTCCGTTTGATGGGAGTTGTGGAAATTAAGGTAGATTTTAGGGTGACTTGTTGGAGGATAGATGGGGAGAAGTGAGCGGGGCCGTGGATCAGGAGAAGAACGGATCAGGAGTGACTGAGAGGGAAAAGAAGCAGGGAGACCAGATGCGGAGTGGGATAGGCGACGAAGAGTTACAGTTGGTAGAATGGATAAACAATGGGACAAATTTCATCGTCTGGGAGAGGGTGTCGGTTGAAGTTGCGGCTGGTATAAGATATGGAGTGGGTGTAGGTGTGGGGACGGTGGGATGCGTTTGTAAAGTCGCAGCAACACACGAAGGGCTGGTGGCCACAGGGAAAACAATGGAGTTATTGGAACCTAGTTTGAGAGTAGAATAAGATATGCGGAGGTGTTCGATGTGGGTGAGGAGGGATGGGTATTTGATGAGGTTGTAGTGGTTCCCCGTGGGAGACGGTATAAGGATCCAAAAAGCAAGCCGAGTGCATAGCGTTCAGGGATTTGGAGAGACTTCTAGAGATTTGGTGCGACAGATATCCATATAACATTTGCACAGGAGAGAATTGGACGGATCAAGGTTTTGTAGGTGCAGAGAACAGTGGAGAGGTGCAGATAGGCCAGTCAGTTGTTTCAGTGTATCGTAGGCGCTCTGTTGGATCATTAGTAGATGAGGTTCTCGTGTTAATTGCCGATCGAGGTTTAGTCAATGGTATTTTAGTGTACTAGTTAACTGGATAGGATGGTCGTAAATGGTAAAGTGAAAGTCTTGGAGACGGAAGATGCGGGTGGTTCGTTCCACAATTTTGTCTTGGTATTCTAGAGTTCGAACTTGAGGAACCATTGGTTGCACCCGGAGGTTAACTGAATGAAGTGGATTTGGAGAGATGGTTGGGATTTTAGGAGTGTAGGGTAGAGAGCGAGGTAAGCGGTGTCCATCAGCTTACTGGAGGAGGTGAACTAATGGAGGTGGATTGTGTATACCGACAGCGTAGAGGAGATAAAAGAGAGAAGAGGGGACGAAGTCTTGGGGCACAACTGCAGTGGGATGGAAGGTGAGCAATCGTCAGCTGTCGAAAAATTTTCACATTTTCCATGGCTTCCTGCTATACATCCTGACTGGTAATACACACTGACTGGAAATTCAGTTCAACTTAAACCGATTTTTAGATCTATCAGAAACTTAGTTTTCAGAACTCCATTCAGCTTGAACAATAAGAGTGTTACCAACAATGTTATTTCACAAAACTTCCAGCTATTCCGAAGAAATTTATCGTCGTTTTTAATCCAATCTGGTATAGATGTCGCTGTCCTCGCAATATTAATCAGAAACTGGCGCACTGGATATGTTTTATAAACTATCTGACTCAAAATAGGAAATCCCTGTAACTTGCTTTACGTCTCTTTACTGGTACGTGAGAACTTAAGGCCCGGATCTCTTTGTTATCTCATCATAGGTTACTCCTTCCTTCATTATTTCGATTACGGTGAACACCAGATTAAGAAGAAAGAATTGTTGGCTGTTCGCAATGTTTCCTAGAAATCGGCATGCACGCCTCACTTCGTATTTTCTGAAAAGAGAGCTTTGTATAGAAGCCAATAGTTCATCAAGACTATTGTCGAAAAGGCGGCCGGACACGAACTGAGCAACATAAACAGAGTCCAGATTAGGCCTCACTTATCCCCGCAAACGAGCTGAGCAACTTTCCCTTCAGGTAGAAGAGCGCAGACCTGGGGCTTCCCACCTAAAAGATGCGGCCGGCAGCGCCTCCCGTAGACCCAGTACGCTTCTTTCTTCTGCTATGTTCGTGTCCGCCCGTGAATCGTAGGCAGTGGCGAGTTTCAGCATAAAGTTTTGTTAAACGCGTAGGAGAGATAAACTGAATTTGGAGGACAGTATAAAGACATTGTTTAGTGAAAGGCATCAATTCCTTGTTTACAAAAATTTCACCTTTAGACGCTTTAGGGAGGAGAAATCGACTGGCGAGCAGGGCTGGAGATTCAAAAATGTTCAAATGTGAGTGAAATCTTATGGGACTTAACTGCTAAGGTCATCAGTCCCTAAGCTTACACACTACTTAACCTAAATTATCCTAAGGACAAACACACACGCCTTTGCCCGAGGGAGGACTCGAACCTCCGCCAGGACCAGCCGCAATTCCATGACTGCAGCGCCTAAGACCGCTCGGCTAATCCCGCTCGGCAGGGCTGGAGATACTCTAAGAATAACTGCAACACAAAAATTTTTACATTAGGGAATGATCATGTTTTGTCGAGGTGCGACGTAATCGTAGTCATGATCCATATTTAGTGCAAGACTTAAGAAGAGAATCAGTGTCGAATTCAATAAAATCGAAAGCTGCATGTGATATTGACGAGCGACCGGCAAAAATCATTAATTAGGAGGTGGAGCAGCAGAGCCATTTGGTCACCATCTTGACTCATCGAGATGTAACATACATAAGAAATAATATTGTCAGTGCAAGGCTTAAGTGCCATCCGAAATTGCCAAAATCAACAGAGGAGGTACACTTGGCGGTCAATTCTATTAACACGAAGACAATAAAAGATGAGGAATTTGTATTGAAAAATGATTCTGACTCACGTTTGATAATTTTTTCAACGGAGTCAAATCTTCGTTATTTATGTGAAAAGGACATAGTTCTGATGGATGGCACATTTGATTATGCTCCATAATTTTTCTTGCAATTATTTACGATTCATGAGTACACCTGTGGGATGTATATTCCACTGGTTTTCTGTATTTTAAAAGATAAAAAGACGGCAACGTACGTCAGTGCTCTGGATTGTGTTAAACAGGAATGTTTAAACAAAGGAATGTGCTTCGAACCAAAAAATTTTCGTGGTTGATTTTGTGGCAGCAATCTACGGAGCTGTTAATTCAGTCTTTCCCGAGAGTGAAATAGTTGGCTGCGGGTTTCATCTTTCCCAAGCTTGATAAGTTTTCTTTCTTTTTTCCATCTATTTTTTTTATCTTATACTAACACAGTATAGTTTCGCTTGGGACTCTAGGCAGTGTTGACTGTTTTTCTTCCTGAAAAGACCACCGATTCTTTACAGACGTTAAGGTCTCTAGATAGTTGTCTACCGTGTGTTATCCAATGATTATTTATGGATATTTACCAAATCGCAGAAAACTGGATGATTGAGTTTATTTCTTTGTTAACTGTCCAC
Source organism: Schistocerca americana (assembly GCF_021461395.2). NCBI lineage: Eukaryota > Metazoa > Arthropoda > Insecta > Orthoptera > Acrididae > Schistocerca > Schistocerca americana. Next base: position 361,971,653 of record NC_060120.1, on the reverse strand, counting down.
CATAGAATTGTAGCAACAAATCCGAAAAACGCGCCCATTCATTTTGTTAAAAAATACTGTATAATATTGGGTTTACATTCGACTTTAGTTACATGACACTAATAAAAGTCATTAGTTCTGTATCTGTTTTCAAATACTGTTATAATACGCTGATTAGAAAATATTATGAGAAGTTTGTTAGTATTTACGGATGGCATTAAGTACTTAACTTTCATCAGTTTTCAAATGAATACCGTCTAGTGACAGCTGTTTGTTTCATAAAACTTATTTTCTCACTAAATTATGTGAATGAGTAAAAAGTTGCATCTGGCATAGGCATTCATTGATGCTAATTAGTAGCGAACCAGTTGTTCCATTTTTTTTCCTCTCAGTAGTATTGAAAATTGTAGGTGTTGAAATCTTTTTTTCTTCTTTCTTTAACAGGTGGCGTAAAATTCAGACACTTGGACTTGGCACAGTTTACAGGGATAAAGAGTGTGAAAAAGGGAAATGGCTTCACTATTGCTTCTCTTTAACGTACGTAAAACATGAAGAGGTAGGAAATGCGTTTTGTGATTTTATGAGTATCATGCCAGAAGATTCATTACTGACGCAGTTCTCCGACTATCTATTGGAAGATTATATTGACGAGGAAATTGCATCTTTCTCGCCTCCTACTTGGGCTGACGAATCCTCCGCACTTTGGAGAACGACGAACGCATGCGAGAGCTTTCATTCTCGTTTTAATTCATTATTTGAATCAACTCATCCTAACATTTTTAATTCTGTGAGTACTTTGAGAAGAGTGCAAACAGACGCTTACATTCGACTGAATAGTGTTGGCTGTAGTTTCTTACCAAAAATGGACAAGAGAACCAGAGAGCTGGAAAAGGCGGTCTAAGGTCGAACTCAGTCTCTTTCTGGGAGAAACCTATCATTACGTTACCATCCCTGTTTAACCCTTACAGACCCTCTGGCTACAGTGGGGTACATTAACTTTTACTGTACCTTAGCTGCAAAGGAAGCACCAATGGAAACCTGAGGTACACACTTGTGAATGTTCAGCCTTTCCATCATGCGCAAGTGCTGCCAACTGTTGGGCATCACTATGAAAATATCAGCAAATGAGCGTAGCAGTGCGCTGCAGCTCGTGAGCACCAGAATATACGATCGTGGTTGGTTCTCTACAGTCCAGTGCATAGCTGAATATTGGTGTTGTTTTTCGCTTAGTAATTATTGAATGATCATTTTAATATTAATTACAATAGAAAATACTTTGTAATTAGTTATTTTTGTCTATAAAATGAAACCGATTGTACAAAGTTTGTTTTGATAGGGTACATATTTTTGTATAAACCTTGCATCTACAATCATTATAAAACCACCTACGAACATCATCAAACGTAGAAAAATTTTCCTTACTCCAGAAAAAAATTCAAGTCTGAAAGGGTTAAATACAGATGGTTGCAAAAGTGCCACCTACTTTTCCTCAGTTATTGTCCACTCCTCAAAAAAAATCCTGTACCAGAAACATCAAGTAAATTAGTAATGAACGCAGCACGTTCTGTAGATAAATCCACAGCACTGTCGTTAGGTCTTGTTTTTCCAGTCTTGCGTCCGTACTTCACTTCGACTAAGTATACTGCGGCTTCCCTCTAACTGTTATGTGCATACTGACTTTCATAGCTTAGGCTACTAAACAGCAGTCATTCGGAAGGGAAGCTACACGTTGATGTGCTGTTGTCGTCTACATCGTTAGGGACAGAACAACAGTTTCGTTGTCATGAAAAACGATGGAATCCATCCACAGTTTTGTTGTAGCAACATTTACGTCATTTACCGGAAGTGTGTTCCTTGAATAGGAAATGTCTAAAGTAGGATACGTTCCGCTATGTCTGTAGATCCCACTTTTTCGGAATATGTGTCCAGTTAAAACATGATCGAAACACACTGAGGGAAAAAAAGGAATGCAATGGTTTAACGTCCTGTCGACCTCAAGGTCATTAGCTCAGGCTCTGATTGGGGGTGTATATGATAGGAAAATCGCCGTGACCTTTTAAAGGAACCATCCCTGGATTTTCATTAAGTGAAAGCATGGGAAATGTAAATATTAACAACCTTCCTCCCGAATGACCCTAGCACCTTACCCTTGCACAACCTCACTGAACAAAGTACAAAGACGCAATACAGTAAGTACTCAGACAATTTTACTTTATTTAATTAAAAAATGAGTTTTTGAAATTGTTAAGAATAAAAAGTTCGTCTTTCACTTGCTTACGCCACTTGAGCAGTATTCTCAAACCGGCGTTAAAAATTAATTTTGGCGTAGGTCATGGACGGCTAACATTATCAGAACTGTAGCCTTTTCTTTCTTTCGTATATGCTCCTTACTAGACTAGAAATTAAAACAGAATGGAATACTCTTCGATCTGCAAGGCGTACTTCTGACTGTATCCAACGAGGCATTGTGCGTACCATCGCAACAGCGTATAACGTCACCATTTTCCAGTACTATCCCACCACTTAACGATGCGCGAATTATCGTAGTAGGCAGTTTTTCCAAACGTCTCCCTGCGTATTTAGATGGTTTTCCGTTATATCCATAAATTAAAGGTGATGACTGGGATGACGAAGCTGGCTCTCGAATGAGCATGATCGAAACATTTGTCGCCTATCTCGCATAATGAGTACAGGCAGTTTTATTGTACACTGAAAATTCACCTGTTTAAAATTGTTACAAGATGGGAGAAGAGATCAGCGTGATTAAAGGGCACGTCAGTTGTGAAACTGCTACCCAAACAGTATGTTCAGAACGCCTTATCCAGTGAGCATTTTCAAATGGACTTGAACAATAATCTACTGCAGTTCGTCGTTACTTCCGTACTACCGTGTCCCAGCATCAATATCCCCCTACCCCCCCCCCCCCCCCGTGCCAGTTGTTGTGTTATCAGAAAATTGTATCGCCCTCGCTGGCTATGCGAATGACAAACAAACGAAGCGACCGAGAAATGCACAGACTAGAGAGAAGGCGTCTGATTATTTTTGCCTGCAGTAACAGCTGTTAACAATACTTAATCGGGCTGAGCCGTAGATTAGCTCTACGTTTCAATTACGTCTCTGCAAGCAGCAAATAAAAGCTGACAAAGCGTGCACGGCAGGAGCAGACGCCGCCAAGTCGACAGTTATTTACACGCTAGGTTTTTGCTGCGGCAAGGTTGGCGACGCTGAAGAGTCGTGGTGGGGGCAGCTATGGCGTCCGGTAGTGGGGGAGACCGGCGCTTGCCACTGCGCATGCGCAGAGTGCCGCCCTTTCGCAAGCTGTCGTGAGCGAACAGCTGATCGAGTGCTGGACTCTGATTAGTCGCTAGCCGTCCGCTGAGACGACAACACGTGCAGCGTGAGCGCTAGCGTCCGCTACTTCCTTGTTGACAACAGCGACAGCTGTGGAATTACAAAAGTCGTTTTACGAATAACAAAAGGAACGCCATCTGTGCCTCTCAACTACAACGCCGTCTTGGATTACAGTGGTTTTTCGTTCTTTGTTTGCAGATTGTGATTATTAGTGAAGTTTCGTTTCCTTCACCATTTTTGTTTATCGCGCTACGGAACTGCGTATCATTCTGACCTGTGTTTTTTGTGTGCCACTCACAGGACGTAGGAAGTGGTTCTGTGACCTGAAAAGTGATACTTTGCAGTTAAAGAAGGAAGTTTTGGATCTAGTGGATGGGAGTTTATTTCTTTCCTCGTTAAAGGACAAGTGCGGAAACGATTATTGTTTTTTGTGTTCCTAGGATAGTGTTCGCTTGGATATTTTCGCGTCTGTATTGAAACTGTGGTTTCAGCAGTTTTGAAGTTGAGAGATTTGATTTGTTTCGTGCGACTCCGCTGGCGGAAGTTCTTGACCTACATACTGAAGACTGATTCTCAGAGCCGGAGCGATCTGATTTTCTCCACCCGACGAGTGAGACAAAATATTTTTACTAGTTGCGTGCTGTTACACAGTCGCTTGTGGAACATTTTTCGTGCTATTGTGGAACGTCCGATGGCAGGCTGTTTGATATTTAGTAGTGTGATTTGATCTTTTTGTGTTTGTACATCAGTGGTCGAGAGGTGCCGAACTGTGACTTGCGAAACTGTGACTTTGTGAAAGAGCTCGGCACTGGACTGTTTGACTTCGTACTGCGGTTCGAACGCTAGTGACTTCTGTGCCAGGACAGTCCGGTAGTCAAGCTGGCCTGCGCCAAAGTACAGAGCTATGCGGGCAGTGCTCCTCGCACACATCGAGTTGACTCGCGATCTTCGCCACTTTGCGTGACCTGTGACGGCCGTCGTATGCCTGTGACGGTTGACACTGCTGCTGCGACGGCGGCGGAGAGTGGCTGTTCGTCCTCTGCCGCCATGGGTGTTCACAAGAACACAGAGCACGAGAGTGGTTACTTTGAGGACGAGGAGATAGACGACGACACGGAGGCCGCGATTCGCGAACGCATAGGCCGCTTCCTGAGTGCGACGAGGGACGAGGACGAAACGCCCCTGCCTGGGTCGCGGGCCGACGCTTCCGCCGCGGGCAACGGCGCCGGCGACACCAGGACCAACGTCTCTAACGGTAAGTTCCCGCACGTGTCCTTGCTTATCTCTCCGTGCTGTTAGGAATGTGTCTGCACGCCTATTGCACAACCGTCGGTATGACACTCGAGCCTGCTCGCTAGACAAGCGACTGAGTAGATAGTGTCCGCGTGGCGCAGTGATTAAAAGTACTGAACTCTTTGCGTTCATTGAGTACGGTTCGCAGCTCCGTCCGATGCCCCGGTCTACTGAATGGTACATGGAATTGCTATAGGTTAATTCTGGGAGTTATGAATGGTGGGCTCCATGTGGTTCCCAAGTTGTGCAGTGACAGTAAACCATAAAATTACCATATAAGCAGCAACCAATCGCAAAATCATGTTCGTTGAAAGCACCGATGATGGATGTTAATCAGTTGAAATCGATTAGCAACAGTGAATAAACAAAACATGATTTTGCGACTGGTTCCTGCTTATTTGGTAATTTTAATTCTGGGAGTGTTCCTACAAGGAAGCAAGGACAGATTGCTCCATTTCGGCTAGGGTTTGATAGACTGGTTGGGGCGAGAGAAAACTCTAGTCTGTAGTGTAACCTGAGCTGTAGGTTGAGTTGGTTGGTAATAATTTGGTTGTTAGATGCAATTCACATTCACTGGTTTCGCCAAGTAACTGTTGTGTGGTAACAGTGTGATGTGTATCGTGGCGTATAGCTAACGTGCATGTCATGTGTGACGCACTTTTCCCGATTAAATCTGCAAAGAAAATTCATAAAACTTCTATATTGGACAACTTTTGGACGAGACTTTTTATGCTCATTATGTACATATTGTATACAAACTACAAAATAATCTTTTTTTTAGGGTGGGGGGGGGGGGCGGCGGAGGAGTGGAGGTACTTACCTTTCACCGTTTCTTTCCTTCCTTTCCCTTCATATGGTTACCGCAGTCGTGGAAAGTTTGTGAATTGGTGACATTTTTAAACTTTGTGTATATATATATATATATATATATAGATGAGGCATTTATCGTAACCTCATTTTGTTTGCGAACTGGAAAGAACGTTCAATGGTAATTTTAGTCGACAGTCTTAAATCACCTACTTTATTCCTCACATACATTTCGAATCGCGGTTTCTTAACGGGTTTGGCCTCACACGGCGATGGGAACGTGTACTTGTAAATGTCGAAGTGAGGTAATACGGAACAGCACAGCATTGGATACACATTGATATCGTAATGGATTTCCCGTGTCGACGCTGCAGATGTAAGTGCTCTTCCAAATGTATCATACCGGAATTTACAGTTTACTTTTCCGTTTTGACTCTCGTGCTTTGTTATAATTATGTTGTATGCGGCCATATTTTATCGAATACCAAAGTGTGGACATTACGCCTATTTGTGTCCGGCACCAAAACGGCTATCACTTTTCGTAGGCGACCGTCAGCAAATGCTTGTGCTTTTAACAAGAAGAAACATTACAAATTAAAGAGCCATTGGCTTTTGGCCTGAGAACGTCACGCGTTACCTTTTGGTAGTGTTTATGTATCGCCTGCGCTGAGATGTGGGTTTCGTTACATAAAATTTCACTCGTAGTAATAGTTTTATTTGTATCTCGTTGTACTGTATTCGGCACAACGCAATCGTTCTTCCATTCTGACTTTTTGGGGTGGGCCAGTTTTTTTTGCCTTGCAGAATCCGTGACTGATAACCAGCAAGTTCTAACGTGTGAAACTGTGTGCAGTGCACAGATTCAGGGGGTGAAGCCTTGACCATACGATAGATCATATCTCATTAAGCTTTGAAGCCGATAGTCTGAGCTATTTAATAAATTTGGATTCGGGACCCGGGTTTAACTCAAGCGTGAAAGTTCGATGCGTCTCCCAACGTATGTACGTCTGCGTGTGACTGAAAGACCATTGTAAAACCGTGGTATAAATTGTGTACCGTTGTATTGTGAGTGTAGATTTTCCGAATCATACCTTTCACTTGCTGTGAGAGACGATTGGTTTGCCACCCTGCAGTACAGCTGTTCAGGCGTTATGCATTGGTGATCCCTAACCATAACTATAGCAGGCGAGGCGATTAGGCATTTCACTCAAATTCTCTGTGTCAGCTACAACTAATTTGTCCATCCGCTCTGTCCTCTGTTTACAGTTCGGACTCCTCCGCCTTGCATAGTTACAGCGTTCTTCTTATAAACTTGAGAGAGAGATGTGAGAGGTTAGTGACATCTACATTCCAGTTAGCGACTAAGTGTTTGGTTCCTTTCTCACTTGCTGCTTGTATTGCCTCCGGTGACCGGTGCGTCTGGAGAATTTTGTGTGTTCTCTGTGCTATCTGAGACGTTCGCCACGTTAGGTCAGATTTATGAATCGCTTTCTCTTTTTCTGACCGTAGCTGTGGGATGATTTACCAGTACACGCCTTTTCCTTTCCACTTTTCTTTGTAGGCTGTCCGATGCACACAAGCGACTAGACGTTAATAGTAGTGGCGAACTTTTCGCTTGTCGCTGAGAATAAGCAAGTAACGAGAAACCGATCGATGTTCTATTGGTCTGTGAGATTTCCTGGCTTTTGTTACTGCCGAAACTTTTCTGAAGCTTCGATTGACACCTATATCTGGTCATTACATAACATTGTCTCCGTGTTCTATTTTGCGGGCCCATCGTTCTGCGCGTATATCAGTATCAGTGTGACAGTTTCGCAACTCAGATATGTCGCTGGATGTTTCAAAGCAAAATGAAGTTCCGACCCTGCATTTAGTTCTGCGAGCGTGGAAGTTAAAATCAGAAGGAAAGCTTCGTCTGCGTTGTAATTTGTTCAACCTCTTGTTCTATTTTAATATTTTGGGTTAAGGTCCCATAGTAAGAGTGAGAAAGGGTGCAGCATTCTCCATCGGTCGAGGTGGTTTTTCATTAAAGTAGTATAATTCGAGTCCAAGCTTAAGAAGGTAGTGGGACAAACTCGTGCTACTGTCATCCTGCTTCTACGTTCGAGCATTTTCCTTTTTTAACGCAATATTACCTATTTTATCTTGTCGGGGTAGATTGCTTGACAACGACCCGGTAACACCCCTCCCCCCCCCCCCCCCGCCCCAATTAAAGAAATTCGACTGTCGTGCTAAAAAGATGATTTCTGTCGTTGCTCATTTAGCGTGTTGAAGTTAATTTCAATTTCTGTACGTGTAAATGTTGCTAGGAAATACGGAAGCGTCCGATCCCACCCGCCTGCTTTGACCCATGACGTCACAAATATGGCGGAAACAAAAAACACACACACACTTTCCACAAGAAGCCTAATGACACTAACGGGACAAGCGCGGGAGATGGGGTGTTTTGGGTGGGGGGCAAACTAAATATAAACAAATTTAGACGCCTTGGGTAGCTACAACGTGTAAGTGAAGACAGCCATGCATGAATACCCACCCACCTCCCCAGAGGTCGTAACCCCTGCAACCCATAGAAGATAAAGATGCCTCACTAGTTGATTAGTGTTTTTTGTCTTTTTCTAAAAAAAAATCTCACGGGATAGAACGAACAGATCAGAAAGATAACTATAATAAACTAAAACAGAAATTCGAGGAAACAGATAATTAAAATAAGTAATAAGTGTTTTTAAATTTTAAAAAAAATCTCACGAGATAGAACGAACAGATCAGAAAAGTAAATAAAATAAGATAAAACAGAACTGGAGACAGCCACACTCAAACCAAACTCCGCGCAGCCGACGCGTGGGATCGGACGCTTCTGTCGACCCTGTTGCTACTTCCAACCAACGTGTGTAATCTGTGTTGCACTTAACTCGACTATAGTAGCAATCATCGTGAGGTCATTGATACATAGATTTAAATGGGGGGGGGGGGGGGGGCGCGTTCACTCGTTAAACCACGCAGCGATGACCTTCCCGAAGTTGTCAAGCACGTCTTTCCTCTGAAACCACGTTCGCCTGTTGCGCGTCGTGCGTCAGCTGCAATACGGCGAGGAGCAAAGCATCAAGACAAAGCGGTCCGCGAAATAATAAAAAAAAAAGGGACGGGGGACGTGGAGAGGCAAGCCATCTACGTCCCGTTTCCTCAGAGTGCGTGAGAAGCCAGCGGCTCGAGTGTGCTCTACAGTATTGTTATCGCGTGGGCGACATGCCATCGGTTCGTCTGGGCTGCGGCCTTAGGTCAGCCAAACACAGTTGTGCGGGGTAATAGATTAACAGGGCGACAACTGCTCGGAACTAATTTGCTGCATGGGTATTGATTGCACGCTAACCGGCGCGTAGCACGTTTCGCCCTGTGTCAGCAGGCGCTGGCGTAATGACAGGGGGTGCCCCTCGCCATGGGAGTCCGATGGCATTACACTTCGCACTTAGTCCTCCCCTCCCACCTCACCCCTCCTCTCTCTCTCTCTCTCTCTCTCTCTCTCTCTCTCTGCTTTACGCCATCAAAACGTGTTTACTATTACGTTAGTCGTATTCCATGCATCCCAGAAGAGTGGTCTGTGAGATGTCTATTAAGTGCAGTACAGTGAAAAAACGTAACACTGCTGTACTACAATTCCAATTCTAATTATTCTTTAACGTAAAACATTAAATTTAATAGTTAGCTTGAAGATACTCTGAGGAGTTACCTAATAGAAAGCTCTTTAAATTAAACTGCACTACGTTATCTACGTACCATTTAATGAGCCCTGATAGCTTGTTGAATACCTGTGCACCCATGTCTCTGACTCCATTCTGTACTGATGTTAACACCTTGCGGACTTTCTAGAGGTTGCTTTTGGTACTAGATTTACATTCATGCTTTTCATTATTTTTTCACTGCATTTTGTGAAGAGAGAATTATTGAATACGACAAAGGGCATTAATGTATGTTCTGAAGTTAACGCCAAATATCATTGATGTAAGAATATATTACGTAAATGCTATCCACGTAACATGAATTCTCCCAGAAAACGGTTCTATAACCCATTAGTGAACAGAAATATTCAGGATGAACTAGTTTCTTTATTTTTACTTTTCCAATGGCAATAATCATAATTACTGTAATCATAGCTACATTAAAGTTCTTCATTAATTGTAGACAGTGGGTTTCAGAGTTGAGATGTACCTTTAATTGCAAAGATTTAACACATTCTATTTCCTGTATTTCATTGTTTGAGGAACTTATTTTTGGAGCTTTTGAGTTACGTGGGAAGCGCGGAACTGTGTGGACTGAATCTTGCCAAATTCGTTGACGATCAACTTCCTTTGAGATGTCCGCTTTCGAATATTTCATTTGGTGCCTTTTCAGTAAGAGGACTTGTGCTCTTTCCTTCTCCTAATCCGATACTTGTATCATCTGGAAAATGTACAAAATTTGAGTCTTCTGAAACTGTAAGTGAAAGATAATTTGTGTAATCAGAAGAAAGACGACTCGAAATGGAATCTTGTGGCATGGCAATCTGATTGAAACTTCCTGGCCGCAGGGTGAAAATATCACTGTGGCCAAACATTGGTTGCTTCCAATTTTTAGTGCCAATCGTTATGCATTTGACATGGAACTGATACACATTGCTTTCTGCAATTCACACAAGATAAAAATCATGAACCTTGTTTGCCTACTGTTCCTTAACGCTTTAACTTTTGCAGTGGGATACCCTGAGTCATACATTCAAAAGTCTTGGGCAAGTGGAAGCAATCAGCATATCAAAGGGTGCCAACGAGACGTCTGTAAAATGAATAAAAGGCATAAAATACGTCGGACGTGTTTCCTCAACAGTCAGCAACTGGAACCACCAAAAAAAGGGGTACAGGACAAGATCAAGGGTCATGTCGTTACTTCCAATTAGTCCGTTTACTGTCTAACAGAGCAGTGTGCGCTAATCACGCTGTAATGGGAAAGCATGTTTAAAATGCAGCTTCTCGGTGTAGATGATTGGGAAAACTATGGGTATAAGGAATAGGCCTTAATGCATAATTTCCTTAGTAGTATGGTGCTGAAATCTCAAAGTAGATAACTTTATCATAAAACACATTTTGTTTCATAAAACACATTTTGTTTCTGAGCAGTGTGATGGGATCCTTGCGCAGTTAAGCCTTACAGGTTATCTTGTTCGTAAGCACAATATAACTACGTAATTTCTCGCGTTTGTGTGCAGAAACAGGTCGTGTAATCACTTTCACTTCCGTTAACAGTACGACCACCTTGTAGGTTGAGTCGAAGTATCACAGTTCGAAATGGAAAATTACCAAGATCTCTTATTTCATATATTATATTTGTATGTATGTAAACATTGGTTTCCGATTTTCCTCAATTAATTGTTGTCGACGCCGGCTCATTTCCACAAATTGATTGGATCGAGTCCTCAGTCTTCGCTAATGCGGTTTGTTGTACTGTGGCAACACTGCCTCAAACTGGACATCATATTTTTGGAAGTGTAGCGGAACTGAACATCGCATGTCTGAACTTACTGAACGAACGTTGCTACGAACGACCTGCATCTCAATAGACGTACCTCGCCGACAATAGCATCGACGTCAACGAACAGCGGACACAGATTTGACTGGTACGCCGGCAAATATCTGTGTGAATTTGTCATATGCTGTGTTTTCCTCGATGTATTTACTTCGTTTCTTCGTCGAGCACTCTGACAAAGTGCATTAGTAGTATTTAACAGGAGTTTCTGTGACATTTTCCTCCGTCGGTTAGTTTTAACGATTTTATTCTCTTTGCGGTGATTTTAAAATGGTACTTTCCGCTGAATCAAACGCTTCGCCAACCTCAGTGTGTCGGCGATATTGTCTAATTACTGGTTCCATAGCCAATCACTGGCCCATTGATTAGTTTACTCTTCGTGCTGCGAATAGTAATTAGGTGATTGTCAGCGTCCATTATCATGAACCCCTATATAGTTAGCGGCCCAATACATGTAACCAGCGAGTTGCGGTGCAAAATCACCCGACTGATTTCAGAAGTATTTGATCGCGTATTTACATCTCTCAACGTTGGATCTGTTCGTCCACTCAGTTTCTTGAGGCAGACGACACATTTTACATACTAAAGTTTTGGCTTCAGAGACTTCAAAGAAATTGTTAGGGCTAGATTTCAGGTACCATAGAACCAAATCACTAACCTGACGTTTAATGAAACAAGATTAACAAGAGTGGCCCTTTGACAGTAATCTGCTAGGGCCAGCTTGTCTCTTACTCGATACGCAATTAATACCTCCCTTGATAGTGTGAGGTTATTATAAGCGTTTTGCGACGACTTTTTCCACGATCGTACTATACCTCAATGATCTGGGCTAGTTTATTGTGTCTTTGTGATAGTGATTGGACGCAGCTCTATGACAGCAACCTTGGCCTCCGTTAGTGGAACTTCTCCCTGCAAGCTCTGCCTGGCCTTGTCTTCGTAAATTATTTTCAAGAGCTCTCAATTTTAAATCTCTCTCTCTCTCTCTCTCTCTCTCTCTCTCTCTCTCTCTCTCTCTCTGTCTGTCTGTCTGTCTGTGTGTGTGTGTGTGTGTGTGTGTGTGTGTGTGTGTGTGTGTATTAACCTATTAACCTCACAGCAAAACACATACTTAAGGCAGTGGAAGAGACTAGCGGATGTACTCGGGAGGAAGTCAACAGTATAATGAAAGTGGTTTGGAATTCATATGGGAATTTAAATTGTAAACTGAAAAGTAAACAAGCATAGAATTGTCTTGTACTGCCAGTCCTGGTCTGTAATAGTGAGTAGCTGTCTTTACACGGTCAATGTTCCTATAGTTTTAGTTATATGTTCACCTGAACATACGGCTTTTAGTGCCACGAAACCGGTAGTGATCTAAAAAGCACAGGACTAAATAAAACTAGAGCGGTTTAGTTGTGCCCAAGATGTTAACTCAGAGCTGTGGTTGCCCTGCTTAAAAAGTTAGTCTTTTAGCGAGGCACTATAGCGGAAATTTAGAAAACCGGCATTTGAGACTGACTGCAGATCTATTCTACTGCCGCCAACGTTTATTTCGCGCGAACACGAACATAAGGTGAAGGAAATAAGGGCCAGTACAGAGGCTTGTAAGCGGACAGTCGTTTTTTCCTCGCTGTGTTTGTCAATGGAACAGGAAAGGAAATGACTAGTAGTGGTAAGTGATACACTCCATCATTAACCATACGGTGGTTTGCAGATTACGTATGTAGATGAACACGGAATCTCCAAAGAAACTGGTATAGGCATGCGTATTCAAATACAGTTATACGTGAACAGGCAGGATACGGCGCTGCGCTAGGCAATGCCTATATAGGAAAAAAAGTGTCTGGCGCAGTTGTTAGATAGGTTACTGCTGCTACAATGCCAGGTTATCAAGATTTGAGTGAGTTTGAACGTGGTGTTATAGTTGGCGCGCGAGCGATGGGACACAGCATCTCCGAGGCAGCATTGGAGTAGGGATTTTCACGAGTGTACCTTGATGTCGGGAATCCGGTAAAACATCAAATCTCCGACATCGCTGCGGCCGGAAAAAGAACCCGCAAGAACGGGACCAACGACTCTTGAAGAGAATCGTTGAACGTGACACAAATGCAGTCCCTTCCTCAAATTGCCGCCGATTCCGATGCTGGGCCATCAATATGTGAGAGTGCGAACCATTCAACTAAACATCATCGATACGGCCGGCCGAAGTGGCCGTGCGGTTAAAGGCGCTGCAATCTGGAACCGCAAGACTGCTACGGTCGCAGGTTCGAATCCTGCCTCGGGCATGGATGTTTGTGATGTCCTTAGGTTAGTTAGGTTTAACTAGTTCTAAGTTCTAGGGGACTAATGACCTCAGCAGTTGAGTCCCATAGTGCTCAGAGCCATTTGAGCCAGCCATCATCGATATGCGCTTTCGGAGCTGAAGGCCCAGTCGTGTACATTTCTGTACACAAAGCTTTACGCCTCGCCTTGGTACGTAAACACCGACACTGGACTCATGACGACTGGAAACATATTGACTGGTCGGACGAATCTCGTTTCAAATTGTATTGAGCGGGTGGACGTGTAGGCGTATGGAGACAACCTCATGAATCCCATGTACCCTGCATTTCAGCAGGAGACTGTTAAAGCTGGTGGAGGCTCTGTAATGGTGTGGGGCATGTGCAGTTGGAGTGGTACGGGACCCCTGATATGTCTGGATATGTCTCTGCACAGGTGACAGGTACGTGTCTGATCACCTGCATCCATTCATATCCACTGTGCATTCCGAACGACTTGGGAAATTCCAGCTGGACAATGCGACGTCCCACACGTCCAGAATTTCTACAGAATGGCTCCAGGAACACCATTCTGAGTTTAAAAACTTCCGCTGACCACCAGACTCCGTGGACATGAACTTTATCAGTATATCTGGGATGCAAAAAATGGTTCAAACGGCTCTGAGCACGATGGGACTTAACTGCTGAGGTCATCAGTCCCCTAGAACTTAGAACTACTTAAACCTAACTAACCTAAGGACATCACACACATCCATGCCCGACGCAGGATTCGAGCCTGCGACCGTAGCGGTCGCGCGGCTCCAGACTGAAGCGCTTATAACCGCTCGGATACAACGGCCGGCACTGGAATGCATTGCAACGTGCTTTTCAGAAGAGATATCCACCCCGTCGTACTCTTACGGATTTATGGACAGCCCTGCAGGATTCATGGTGTCAGTTCCCTCCAGCACTACTTCAGACGTTAGTCGAGTCCATGCCACGTCGTGTTGCGGCACTTGGCGTGCCTGCGGGGACGCGACACGATATTAGGCAAGTGTACCACTATGTTTGGCTCTTTTGCGGAACCGTGTTTACTGGAAACGGTTTTGCGTGTGTCCGCTGTTGGCATACACTCTGTACAACAGCATAGGGAAGGTACCGGACGACTTTTATGACGCGCTCGAGACTACGCTTCACCTTTTCCCCCGTAACGACGCGCGGATGAAGCAAAAGAGTGTTCCGAAAACACTGCGCTGTGGAACAAGCGGCAGCCGGCCGCCAGCTGGCGGCTTGTCAGTGTCGGGCGCGTCTCCCAGGAATAGCAGGATAGCATTGGCGTCCGCTGCGGCCAGTCTCGAGACCGCCGCCGCCCCGCCCGTATCTCGCGTCGCCGCCTCCGCCCCCGACCGGCCGCGTATCAATGGGGGGCGTGACCCCGCCCCACCTGCAGCACCCGGCACCCGCCGCCGCTGTGCGTACACGGCGCTTCAACCCCGCCATGGCTAGAAGCCGGATGATCCACGCAATGTGCCGCTTTAGTTTGCTGCCGCTCTGCTGACTGCTGCATGACACTTCAGACGCACTGCAGTGAAGGTATCTGCCTGCTGCTAGTTTGTTACTGCGTGTTACGTCGTCTAGAATTAGTCCGCTTCCACCTTGTTGTTGTTGTTGTTGTTGTTGTTGTTGTGGTGGTGGTCTTCAGTTCCGAGACTTGTTTGATGCAGCTCTCCATGCTACTCTATCCTGTGCAAGCTTCTTCATCTCCCAGTACCTACTGCAACCTACATCCTTCTGAATTTGCTTAATGTATTCATCTCTTGGTCTCCCTATACGATTTTTACCCTCCACGCTGCCCTCCAACGCTAAATTTGTGATCACTTGATGCCTCAGAACATTCCCTACCAACCGCTCCCTTCTTGTCAAGTTGTGCCACAAACTCCTCCCCAGTTGTATTCAATACCTCCTCATTAGTTAAGTGATCTACCCATCTAATCTTCAGCATTCTTCTATAGCACCACATTTCGAAAGCTTCTATTCTCTTCCTGTCCAAACTATTTATCGTCCATGTTTCACTGCCATACATGGCTACTCTCCATACAAATACTTTCAGAAACGACTTCCTGACACTTAAATCTATACTCGATGTTAGCAAATTCCTCTTCTTCAGAAACGCTTTCCTTGTCATTGACAGTCTACATTTTATATCCTCTCTACTTTGACAATCATCAGTTATTTTGCTCCCCAAATAGCAAAACTCATTTACTACTTTAAGTGTCTCATTTCCTAATCTAGTTCCGTCAGCATCACCCGACTTAATTCGACTACATTCCATTATCCTCGTTTTGCTTTTGTTGATGTCCATCTTATATCCTCCTTTCAAGACACTGTCCATTCCGTTCAACTGCTCTTCCGAGTCCTTTGCTGTCTCTGATAGGATTACAATGTCATCGGCGAACCTCAAAATTTTTATTTCTTCTCCATGGATTTTAATACCTACTCCGAACTTTTCTTTTGTTTCCTTCACTGCTTGGTCAATATAGAGATTGAACAACATCGGGGATAGGCTACAGTCCTGTCTCACTCCCTTCCCAACCGCTCCTTCCCTTTCCTGCCCCTCGACTCTTATAACTGCCATCTGGTTTCTGTACAAACTGTAAATAGCCTTTCGCTCACTGTATTTTACCCCTGCCACCTTTAGAATGTGAAAGAGAGTATTCCAGTCAACATTGTCAAAAGCTTTCTCTAAGTCTACAAATGCTAGAAATGTAGGTTTGCCTTTCCTTAATTTTTCTTCTAAGATAAGGCGTAAGGTCAGTATTACCTCACGTGTTCCAACATTTCTACGGAATTCAAACTGATCTTCCCCGAGGTTGACTTCTACCAGTTTTTCCATTCGTCTATAAAGAATTCGCGTTAGTATTTTGAAGCTGTGACTTATTAAACTGCTAGTTCGGTAATTTTCACATCTGACACACCTGCTTTCTTTGGGATTGGAATTATTATATTCTTCTTGAAGTCTGAGGGTATTTCGCCTGTCTCATACATCTTGCTCACCAGATGGCAGAGTTTTGTCATGACTGTCTCTCCCAAGGCCGTCATACATTTTTAAAACACGCTATGTTTTCGAACGGCTGTTTTTAGCGTCCTACAGGACCGCCAGGTGTACGTTATATCTGACTGGGATTGGGTGGCGCTCCCTTTTGTGTCTGTGGCCTCCCCATTCACTAACGGTAGGCATTTGGGAGAGAGGGCGAATTCTTTTTGTCCTGCCCTTTCAGTGCCACCACGTTGAATGGCCCTCTATTCAGTCCGACCTTGAAAGCCACTACTGGGCGACGTGACCTAGTAGCTGTTTGCTGTGCTCGGGTAAGAGGAAAGACGTATCACCACTTGTTATTTGAAGGCCTAGTCCGTGCACTGTGGTGCATTCGGTGTTCTTGCATTGATCCTGCGTAACGTAAGTAAATCACAGTTTCCAGAGGATATCTTACAGTCAGCCTCCGTAGCCGAATGGTAAAAAAAAAGTAGTTAGCGTCGCTGCCTTCGGTGTGGAAGGACTCCGGTTCTATTCCGATACACTCTGATTTTTTTCAGAGCTATGCAGGTCTCGAACGGGTCCAGTCAGCCTCGTAATGCCGAACACGGAAGTGTTTGAATAAGGAAGCAGCAGCATCATTGGATTTTCCTACTGGTAATTAACGTTGTAGGGATTGGTGACATGCTCATCACATACCACATGTATCTCCTTGTAGCAGCAATCGGAACAGGCGTAAGTGGTGTTGAAGGTTAGGTTTCTTCTTCCCACAGTACACGCCGTTTCACTAAAAATGGTTCAAATGGCTCTGAGCACTATGGGACTTAACATGTGAGGTCATCAGTCCCCTAGACTTAGAAACTACTTAAACCTAACAAACCTAAGGACATCACACACATCCATGCACGAGGCAGCACTCGAACGTGCGACCGTAGCAGTCGCGCGGTTCCGGACTGAAACGCCTAGAACCGCTCAGCCACACTGGCCGGCGCCGTTTCACTACATTGTGGTAGTTTAATCCATGTGTATTGCCAGTACTCGTTACTGGACGTTTGACTTCCGCAAGCAGTCCTTTTGACAAGTGGCACATCCGAAATGTCCCATGGACCAAATCCATCCTTCGGTTTACCTTTTGCTTTCCAAACTGCATACGAGCTGACTACTGAATGATGAATAGGAAACGGTTGATCGCAACAAGTGTGCTCCTTCCAAGCGACGCGTTGCAGTAAATATATTCAGCTAAACCACAAAAACGAATAACTGCGAAAGAGCAATGGTTGACATTTGGTGTCCACCAACTTCTGTGTTGAAGACCTTTATAAAGTGACTTACGATGTAAACTTTGGCTACTGCTAGTATAAGCTCATTCCCAGCTGCTTGCTGCTTACTGATACGGGAGGCACTTGCTTTGTGTCTGGTCTCCCTATACATGTTTGGCTATATTTGGGGCAGACAACGAATTCTTGCCTAGATCTGCTAACCTTTATGGAGAAAGAAAAGGCAGTGTGGGTTGTTAGGATGCGTTACCTGATGCTCTGAAGTATTCTCTCGAGAGGCAGGATGGAGAGGTATTGAGCGAACTCTTTCTGTGTTTCTTCTTTCCTAATCCGTAAACTTGTTCCCTCTGTTGACACATATGCAGAACAGTGTCTTTATAAAGTTGTATCACACATCTACACATGCATACATACTCCGAAAGCCACCGTATGGTGCGTGGGGCAGGGTATTCTCTACCGCTATTAGCCATTTCTTTCCCAGTTCCGCTCGATAACAGAGCGAGGGAAGAACGACTGTCTATATACCTCCGTACGAGCCCCAATCTGTCTAACCTTATCTTCGTGGCCCTTATGCGAAATGTACGTTAGCGGCGGTATAACCTTTCAGCAATCAGCGTCTAAATTTTCCCAGTAGCACTCCTCGAAAAAAAGTCTCCTTTTCTCCAGGGATTCCCGGAGCTTCTCCGCAGTACTCACATGTTATTCTAACCAACCGGTAACAAATCTAGCAGCCCTCCTCTGATTTGCTTCTATGTATTGCTTTAATCCGACCTGGTACAGATCCTGAATACTCGGAGCAGTACTCTAGAGTGGGCCGTACTAGGGTCCTATATGCTGTTTCCTCTACAGATGAAGCAGACTTCGCTAAAATTCTCCCAATGAGTCGAAGTCGATCATTCGCCTTGCCTACTCCAATCCTTACACGCTCATTCTATTGCACGTCACTTTGCAGCATAACGCCTAGATATACAGTCGGCGTGACTGTCAAGCAGAACACCACTGATGCTGTACTCGAACATACGCTCCACGCTGCCCTCCAATACTAAATTAGTGATCCCTTGATGCCCCAGAATATGCGCTAACAACCGATCCCTTCTTCTAGTCAAGTTGTGCCACAAATTTCTCTTCTCTCCAATTCTATTCAATACCTCGTCATTAGTTACGTGATCTACCCATCTAATCTTCAGCATTCTTCTATAGCACCACATTTCGAAAGCTTCTATTCCCTTCTCGTCATAACTATTTATCGTCCATGTTTCACTTCCATACATGGCTACACTCCATACAAATACTTTCAGAAACGACTTCCCGACACTTAAATCTATACTCGATGCTAACAAATTTCTCTTCTCAGAAACGCTTTCCTTGCCATTGCCAGTCTACATTTTAATATCCTCTCTGCTTCGACCATCTTCAGTTATTTTGCTCCCCAAATAGCAAAACTCATTTACTACTTTAAGTGTCTCACTTCCTAATCTAACTCCCTCAGCATCACCCAACTTAATTCGACTACATTCCATTATCCTCGTTTTGCTTTTGTTGGTGTTCATGCATGTACATGTGCCGTGGGGCACTCCTGACAGTAGTTTTGTCTCTGAACACTCGCCGCTAGGAGGGCGCGAACAAAGTGGCTCATTTCATTTGCATATCAACAGTGGGCTGCATCATTCTGTTTAGATTCCTGCAATTGTTTCTGCGGAAAGAGCTTCTTCAGAACTAATACTCATTTAATCTGTTGGCGCAACTGCCTCGTAATTTCCAATGTTCAAATGGTTCAAATGGCTCCGAGCACTATGGGACTCAACTGCTGAGGTCATTAGTCCCCTAGAACTTAGAACTAGTTAAACCTAACTAACCTAAGGACATCACAAACATCCATGCCCGAGGCAGGATTCGAACCTGCGATCGTAGCGGTCTTGCGGTTCCAGACTGCAGCGCCTTTAACCGCACGGCCACTTCGGCCGGCAATTTCCAATCTCCCGTCGTTCGCAAAACCAGAGGCGAACTTTGTCTCGTGTGGCGAGCAGTGTCCCAGCAGTGTTAGGAGCAACTGCCGTTTCCTTCTAGGGCTAGTAGACTTTTTCGCGCTTTGCCGGTCGGAGACGCGAGCTTCACGGTCTGTGGAAGGCCCCGAGAAGAGGCGAGAGTTCGCACACTGTAGGACACTTCCTCGGCCTCCGGAATGCGCTGGTTACGCTACGCTCGCCCTACGCAACGCCGTGGCTGCGGTGTCGTCAGGGCTGCCGGCTGCCAACCCACTTTCTATTTCCGCCAGCCACGCGGGTGGCGGCCTGGCGAAATTTCTGCTCGTCCTCACGCTTGTTTTGTTTTCCGCGTTCTGCCTTTGGGTGATCGTGTGTTGCCATTTCATCTCCGCGGAACTTAGGTTACTGAGCTTCAAGGCAATAAATTAGCTCTCTAATTCCCGTTGGTCTATCATTCACTGAGGTGATCAAAAGTCAAGCGACGACGATACGCACTATACAGATGGCGGTAGTATCGCGTAAACTTGGTATGAAAGGGCAGTGTATTAGCAGAGTTACTTGTGCTCATCCTATTCACGTGAAAAGGTTTCCGAGTGATTATGGCCGCACGACAGGAATTAAGACTTTGAACACGGAATGGTACTTGGAGCTAGACGCATGGGACATTCCATGTCGGAAATCGTTTGGGAATTCAGTATTTCGAGGTCCACAGTCTCAAGAGCGTGCAGAGAACACCAAATTGCAGACAGTACCCTGACCACGGAAAACAGTGTGGTCAACGGTCTTGACTTAATGACAGAGAGCAGCGTTTGCTTAGTTGTCAGTGCTAACAGACAAGCAACACTGCATGAAATAACAGCAGGCATCACTCTGAGGCGTACAACTAGCTTATCTATTACGACAGTGCGGCGAAATTTGATGTTAATGGGCTATGGCAGCAGACGACCGACGCGAGTGCCTTTGCTAGCAGCACGAAACCGCCTGCAGCGCCTCTCTTGGGCTCGTGACCATGTCGGTTGGGCGCTAGGCGACTGGAAAACAGTGGCCTGGTGAGATGAATCCTGATTTCATATGGTAAGAGGTGATTGTAGGATTCTAGTGGTGGGGGAGCGGGGAGGAATGGACCCAGGTTGTCTGCAAGGCACTGTGCAAGCTTGTGGTGGCTCCGTAATAGTATGGGCTGCGTTAACATGGAATGGGCTGGGTCCGCTGGTCCAAGAGAATAGATCACCGACTGGAGATGGTTAAGTTTAGCTACTTGGAGAGCATTTGCTGCCATGCACCGGGCCACAATTGCTCGCGATTGATTTGAACGAAATACTGTACAATTCGAGCGAAAGATACAGCCACCCAGTTGGTCCGACATAAACCTCAACGAGGATTTATGGGACATGAGCGAGAGGTCAGTTCCTGCACAGTGTCTTGCTACAGCAACACTTTCGCAATTATGGTCGGCTATAGGTGCAGCATGGCTCAATATTTTTGCAGCTGACTTCCAGCGACCTGCTGAAACCATGCCACGTCGAGATGCTGCACAATGCTGAGCAAAATGAGCTCCAATACAATATGAGGAAATATCCCGTAACGTTTGTCACCTCAGTATATGGTGGTACAGCTACAAACATATGAATCAGTGGCACTTCATAATAGATGTTCTGCATACACCATTAATCCGCATGAAAGCGAGTCTTAATTTTACACGAAACACAAGTTTTAGATACAAAGCACGTCGGTAATCCTATGTGCTGCCGTTGTTACAAAGTTGTTTTCCAGAGTATCTAGTATTATTTCAGTTGTGAATAGAAGTTGGCTTCTATTAAAGCACCCCAAGATCTGTTATGAAAACAACATTAGCTTCACAAAAATGGTTCAAGTAGCTCTGAGCACTATGGGACTTAGCTGCTGAGGTCATCAGTCCCCTAGGACTTAGAACTACTTAAACCTAACTAACCTAAGGACATCACACACAGCCATGCCCGAGGCAGGATTCGAACCTGCGACCGTAGCGGCAGCGTGGTTCCGGACTGTAGCGCCTAGAACCGCTCGGCCACTCCGGCCGGCCTAGCTTCACAGATAGCCGCGTCCGACAGCATAATTTTGTGCGGCTCAAGGGCCACGTGCTGCAAATCCTTTCACTGGACACCACTTCAGCATCTTGTGTGTCCCTAAACAACCGGGAAAAGGGGATCTAGAGTTTAACGTGGAATCCAAAAATATATGCCGTTTCTGTCAAGTCTTCGCATGTTTGAGAAGGGAAGACTAGATGTAAAACAGAATGAAAATGTTCCGTGGTCCAAACGAGATGCAGTCTTGCGGCATATCTGTTTACTTGAACACACTTCTTTTTTCTTTCGATCTGGTTCTTCTTCGTTTTTCATAAGTGGCTCTCTGCGGATGTCGCATGACATCTTTGAGATTCCTTTGATGAGAAGTCGACTCATGCTTTTTTAGTACAGTGTGTGGCCAGTCCCCAGAACGAACACACTGAGCTACCGTGCCGACAAAGGAATAAGTGAAATCGAACTCGCTACTCTGCGTTTACCACTTGGCCATGAGCATATACAGCGCTATACCAACGGGTTCAGTGCCGTATCCGCTAATGACAGGCCTTACTTCTGCCTGTAGAAGATCCAGTTTACTTAAGTGATAATAGGCTATGTATAGAAATCTGTGGAAATTAATTTTATCTTGTTACCTGTATTCGGAGTAGTCTCCCTCCCTCCCTCTCTCCCGCTATGTGCCGATCTCGTACTTTCCGTGTTTGTGCTATTTGCTATTCCTCCATCGTGACTTGCTGCAAAGTGCACACGGGCAAGATGTGTGTGGGCGGGGGCTGTGGTGAAGCGAGAGAACTTACTTATCACTCGGTGTCGCTCTAGGCAAGGCTGTTACTGTAGTCCTAATCTTCTTTGCAGGAAGACTTAATTCATTGCCAAGCACTGGAGAAGATTAACATATTGGTGTGAGATATCAGTGCTAATATTCAGCATTTACACTTTGCACTTCATTCACGAGGTTGCTGTGGGTGAGGAGGGGGGGCTGGAAGAGCTTTACGTAATAAACTGCATCACACTAACCTTCGCAGTGCTGCACGTTACTTAAATTGATAACTCGGGTTTTTGCCAACGCCATGTATTTTCTCCTCGTACGCGGATGGGAATCGAACGTGAGTTCAGGCAGTCGTATTTTGAGAGACCTGATCGGATGTCTTCCCTTCCTAATGCATAATTTACTTCGTTTTTCGTTGGGACCTGCTTGTTAAAAGCTTATGCCGTGCAGTTGTTAGCTATCACAATCGTGGCTTCTTAAGAGAAACTGGTCACGCCTTTGACTTCATACAACGTGTGCTATACATCCACATACCGATATTTTACATTCAGTCATCTGAGGAAGTTGATTTAGAACGAAGCTGGTTGTGGCGCAACAAACGGACATATAATACCAGCTGTGCCTTTTTTTTATTAACATTCACAGTATTCAGCTGTCGAAACACAAAATGGCAAAGATAATTGATAGGACGTTGCTACGGGTGATCTGCATCTCACTGAATGTGTTTCTCCTGCAGTAATCTCGAAGCGTACGAATAGCAGGAAGAGCTATGTTCGGTATGATGACAAACGTCAGTCTGAATTTAAAGTAGATAATGTACATTCCTTCGAAGTATTTACTTCGTTTCCTCATTCAGTACTCTCACAGAGGGTACTGACATAATTTAACAGGGATTTCTATGACATTACTCAGTGACGATTTTAACTTAATATTTCCGCATGATTTAAACACTTCGCTAACCTCAATGTGTTGGCGATTATTGTAGGCCTTTCGTTGGACACATGGTGCGCAGCGCTACCTTATTTCACAGTGGGTAGATGGGCGCAACAATGTTCAACTATAATGTTGACAATGCGCTCGGTACAGGGCGATTGGTTTATGACGCAGAGAACTAGATGCATTTTGACGCATTCCGAAATGAGAATGCACTTGGCGTCTCGTGTTGGCAACGGTCCCAGAGGCCGAAGCAGTGAAATCGACGAATGGCGCTTCGCCAGTGGCCAAGTGTGATGTGTTTTATCTGTGTCCTCGCAAGTGTTTGTAACTTCGCGTTCACATGGTCTCCTCATACCGCGCTGATCTTTATTAATGAGGCCGGCCGGGGTGGCCGAGTGGTTCTAGACGCTACAGTCTGGAACCGCGCGACCGCCACGGTCGCAGGTTCGAATCCTGCCTCGGGCATGGATGTGTGTGATGTCCTTAGGTTAATTAGGTTTAACTAGTTCTAAGTTCTAGGGGACCGATGACCTCAGATGTTGAGTCCCATAGTGCTCAGAGCCATTTGAACCATTTTTTACTAATGAGGCGGCAAAAGTGCTGACCTACGAAATGAGCAGTAACTGCCGCATATTTAGTTCGCATGTATACAGTCCGTCTTTGGACATTTCCGCGATCAGCCCATTAACTTGGTGGCACTCCAGTGCGTGTGTTAACGACAGTGCTAGTTTGTCCTTTTGTAGTACGTAAATATATGAATACGTCCTGCCAGAAAGGTGTTGGTGACAGTTTAGTCGAACGCGTTCAACATGCCGTATGTCAAGGAATAATAATCAGAAATAAGTCATAACTTTTTTGTCGTGTAAATTCCTAGCGATTAGCATATTGTCGCATAGAGAACGTGTCAATCTAAGTAACTTATTGTTTCCGATGCCAGCTGTTAGTAAAATTTTCTTGAACGTGAAGAGAGATCAGAGTACCTTAATTTTTTTCGCTTATGTACCAGAAACTAACCACTGTATTATAACCCTCAGCCCCTTTTGTATGTAATAAAATCGAAAAGCATTTCAGGTCAAAACATTGCCATGCAGTCCTTGACGTTGCTGTTCCGCTGGGTGGAAATGACAAATCATTCGCTCTGTATTATGGATAAATTTGTGTTCGTTCCTCCGGAGGCACAACAGAAAAGTAACTTTTTCTCCGAAAGCACGTTTGTTTTATTCAGGATTCCAATACTCCGTATTAGTCCGCACTTTTTTGGCTACAAAACCCTATTTCCCAAGATGAAGTTCAAAGTTAATCGTTGCACCATGAGGCACGACATCAAACAGAATAATCCATTCAGAGTCCCAGAATACTGTCGCAATGAGTTCACCGGCTGAGGGTACGGCTTTGAACTTCGGTGCTACTCATTGTTTTCTTTCCGGTTCGAAGTGATGATACGTGTTTCATCGCCTGTGACGATGTTCAACAAAAATTTGCACGACCAGCTTTGTAACGCACAAGCAACCCCGCACAGATTGTCTGTAAGTACCCATAAATGGTGGACTAGTGTGTCAGCACTACCAACGGAAGTGTCCAGTTAAGCAGCGAGGAGCTTTATTGTGAACCGTCTGTTACCTCGAATGAGAGTGTCCGCACGTTCCGACACTGCAGGAGACAGAGTTGCGTGCGGCCGTCCGGTACGCGGGAGACCGGACAAATTTTGCGCAACCTTGTTGCGACTATGATAGGCGCTTCGCCCAACGACTCACCGTGCTTTTGTTCACCGATTGGTCTCTGTAGACATTCTCAAAGAGCCTTTGAGTATCTGCGATGCTCTGGTTTTCCGCCAAAAGAAACTCTCTGCTTGGAACACACCTCCGTTACAGACGCCCTTTTGAAGGCTCTCTACAGCGACGCCACCATCGAAACTTCACGAAACTATAAAGGCTGAAGCGGGTATATTCCACCATGTCCCACAACAAAGTAAGCACTTTGTCAATCGAAACTGACCTTGAAAAAACTGTTACATTGCTTAGTGAATGTCTCCCCCCCCCCCCCCCTCCCGTAAAATAGTGTTCCATGAGATAAACATTACTAGAGGTCTTAAAACGAGTGCGGAATTAAGACATGTTAATAGTTCTTTCTTTCTGTGTCTCTTTTTCCTAGGAGGGCAGAAAAAGCGTAGTCGAAGTGAACTGGCAAAATTCAGCAAACGAGTAGGCCAAATAGACGCTAAATCTGCGTAATGCCAATGTGCTAGTAAATTTAGTGTCGCATCAGATACTCAAACATACTGAGAAGTTTACGAATGGCAATAGGTGGAATAATGTAATAAAATCTTCCCTGCGCTAAATTACCCAACTCACTTCCTAAGCCGGCTGCCTATCCTGCTCCGAGTGTCTGCCTGAAACACGGCGCTGACCGGCCTATCATTACCGTTGGCGTGCCACTTTGGACTAAGCAGGCCATTAGGGCGACTTGTTTTTCAGATATATTTGCCCGCGGCGCTGTGTTACACACACAGGCTGTATACTAAACAATAGTGTAGTAGGAAGGACCGACCTTGGGTTTAAGAATATTGAAAGGCGGCTCGGGGCAGCTGTGGGGAAGCCTTGGGGCTGCTGTGTGGGCAGCAGAGAAGGCCGGCCTAGCGGCGTGAGGGGGAGGGGAAGTGGCAGATGGCGTGCAGGTAGCGAGCGGCCATTGTCTGCCGGCGCGTGTTCAGCTGACTGAGGACTCGGTCAGCTGAGAGCCAGACAACACCTGGCCGCCTCCGCGTGCCTCCCCCCACCCCACCGCCACCACCAACCAAGCTGCGGCGCTCTGCCTCAGACGCTCAACTCACATACCGCTTTATCTCGGACTGAGCCAATGCCCTTGTCCCTCACCGGAAACAAGAAACGAAGTAACTGTTGTTGCAGTCTTCCGTCTAGAGATTGCTTCAATGCAGCGCTCCAAACTAGGATATCCTGTGCAGTTCTGTGTATCTCCAAATAACTACGGCCACCGCCATCCATGTCAACCAGCCTTGTTCTCCCCGTACAATTACTCACAACATTTCCCTCTGTTATTGTTTTACAGTGGCTTCATTGACTTGAAGTAGTTCTGATAATTAGTTGTATGGCTACCGACACGTAGTTCACTGGCGTATTATTCTTTTCAGGTCGTAACTCGCTGAAGTTCGTTAAACGCTGCCTAAGGTTATTAACTAGAAGTTCATTAAAGTCTGTTGTATAGATATGTTAAAGTACTCACAGTGAACTGAGAAAAAATACATTAAAGAAATCTTATTTGATAGTAGTTTGTGTTGGTAGGACACGCTGCTTGGTGTCTTGTTGAGCTGAAAATATTAGCAAGTCGGTGGGCATGGAATTCTGTACACTCCGCGCCGCTGCAGCTGCTATTTCTTGTGGTGCCGGAACTTTAAAAAGGCTTCAGTGGAGTACGTCAGATAGATTGAAGGTTACCACGCACTGTAGCTGTCTTCATGGACTAATGACCACTGGTGAGTAAAGGAGATAATTTATATTTGGTGTAACAATTTTAACGGAGAAAATTCTCCCGTATATAAAACCGGACTGTAAACAGGTTCAAACCAAGATCATGCGTCACGGGTTCCGTCTGTCAGTAGCGGTAATTATCTCGACAGGATTTGTCGAATGAAAATATTTTACGTTATTAAATATCTTGGATTTATCCGCGGAAAACAGTCTGCTAGCTAAGTGAACACTTTTACACCTATGGAACGCCGTAGCCCAGTCCAGAACAAACGTAAAATCATAAGCTATTCTTCTCGTTACGTACAATGAATCAGACACAACCGAGTAATGCAACACTCGTAAGAGTTCATATATTGTTATCGCTGTTTGCTATTAACTTAGTTAGAACAAAAACTTTCATTTACAATTCTTGCTCGAAAGACGCCGTAAATCACATGTGTCTCTGGTACTCGAGCTTTATTAATACTGCGTCGTGTCAACACACTTTAACTTAAGAGAAATTAATACACATACGTCGCGTCATTATATTTGATCCGTTATAGCCGTTTCCTTGTTGCATTGCAATGTGTCACATTCGTCGCTGCTATTAACAAATGTTTCCATTTTCCAGTCGTTAGACTTGCGAGCTGCTAAGGCGCAGGTACCCGGTTCGATTCTCTGTATTCACTTCAGATTTTCCTGTGGTAGGCCGATCTATAGCGGAGTCCATCAGCCTAGTGAAGGTAACATGAGAAACAGCTTGAATAAATAAGTGGCAGCACTGACACGCTATCTGAGAAATTGGTGTACAGACGAAACGGCTTTCACTGAGCCAAATGCCATACATAATTTTTATTTTTTGTATTTCATTGTACTGGGTTAGTGACTGCGCGCATGCTTGCCCATGCGCGGTAATCTGTTACCTTGATCCCTGCGAGAGATGCAGGCGGCATAGTTGCAAAGTACGCAACGAATATTGGTTCTTTAAGTTCGCCCCAGAATATCATCCCTTTCCTTTGAACGGTTTCTATTTAAAGTCCTCAGCATCGACAGTAACGAATACGTTGCAGTGACAATATTATTCTAGTTGTGAGTCTCTTAGTTTTTTCGACTGTAGGAGACACTCTGACAATTTTAATGTGTGTGGAAGCTGCATTTCAATGCACACTTCGCTGTAAAGTAAACAATTCATTCTTGAAACAACCTCACAGCTGTGGTTATGGTATTTCTCCAATATATCGTATCATATATGTAAGGCAAGTATCTGAGCGAGAGTCCTGATCAAAGTATACAATTCCAACGGTTCAGGTAGTTTTATTTACCAGTCATGATTAATCTTGGTATTTGAATAAATGCCAACGTGTATTGTATACATATGGTGGCTTCACGTTGTGTACGTCCTCCGATTACCGTAATGCAATCAACATTGTTAATCCTGGTTACCCATAAGAGATTAAAGCCTAAATGGCTTTGGCACATATTTCACCCTTAAAAATAGCTACGTCAAGGAAGTCAAGAAAAGAGTATACATGGCCAGGAGTTCCTTCCATAATAGGAACAATTTGCTATTGAAGAAGCACATTAGCTTCCACACTATGGAAAATATTTGTAAAGACCTTTGTGTAGAGTGTCCTGACACACGCATTTGAAACGCGGACGTTAGCAAAGCAGGAGAAAGTTCGTCTCGAAAGGGCGGAAGTGTGTTTCTAGAGGAGAATTAAAAGAACTAGCTGGACTGACGGAAAAACGAATTAGCTGATTCTACAGGAAATACGAGAAAAGAACGAAGTACTGAAATATTATAGGCAAATGCAAAGCATACTTGTTGGACACTTAATCGGACATGATATTCTGCTACAAAACGGTTTTGAAGGCGAGATCGTAGGAAGGAAATCGAAAGAACGAACGAGAACATCCTATATTTAAAAAAAAAAAAAAAAGTGGTCAGTGATATAGGGTACTCTTCATACACGGAGAATATTGCTGAAGAGAGTAAACTGTGGCTGCAGAGACAAGGCTTAGCGAAGAAGAAGAAGAAACCACTAATCGTGCACCGAGTAACAGCACTATAAAATGCTAGACGCCATCATGAAGATTGGCGTTTTGTCATTCTGTACTAAAGTTTATGTTCTCCCACCTCATAGTGTCCTCGATCAAATGGTTCTCATGCTGGAGAATACTAGAACATCTAGTAAAGCACTGGCTATTCAAGCCAGGGATCACTTCGCCGACTATGTAACTTTCACAGAGTCGCATGACGACGACCGTGCAGTAAGAAGCCGCTGCAGTACTCGATTAGACGACCGTGAAAAGAAGGCACACAGCTACTCTTTCGCACTGTGCTGCTAGCTGGTACTGGTGGACAAGCCTTGACTGTCATCTGTCATATTTGCTGTTTGACCTTAGATGGACTTCGTCCTCAGCGGAACTACTGACATTTAGGGTGGGTAAACAGCGCTGATAGTCACCTCAGTTTTCCACATATGGCAGCGCCGTTATGAGCCGCCGACGCTCGGATACAGCAGGCTCGTTACCTTCTGCAAGCGATCACTGGCGCGACCAGTCTCAGTTGCAAAATGAGCCGGACCTGCCGTGTGAGTCAACGCGCAGCTGCCGTTTCTGTTACGCCAGGCGGCGACGTAGCGTCGTTGTTTTGTTTTGGCTTCGAAGCTAAATTTCAGTAAGGTCTGTGAAATCATTCGGATAATACACTCCTGGAAATGGAAAAAAGAACACATTGACACCGGTGTGTCAGACCCACCATACTTGCTCCGGACACTGCGAGAGGGCTGTACAAGCAATGATCACACGCACGGCACAGCGGACACACCAGGAACCGCGGTGTTGGCCGTCGAATGGCGCTAGCTGTGCAGCATTTGTGCACCGCCGCCGTCAGTGTCAGCCAGTTTGCCGTGGCATACGGAGCTCCATCGCAGTCTTTAACACTGGTAGCATGCCGCGACAGCGTGGACGTGAACCGTATGTGCAGTTGACGGACTTTGAGCGAGGGCGTATAGTGGGCATGCGGGAGGCCGGGTGGACGTACCGCCGAATTGCTCAACACGTGGGGCGTGAGGTCTCTACAGTACATCGATGTTGTCGCCAGTGGTCGGCGGAAGGTGCACGTGCCCGTCGACCTGGGACCGGACCGCAGCGACGCACGGATGCACGCCAAGACCGTAGGATCCTACGCAGTGCCGTAGGGGACCGCACCGCCACTTCCCAGCAAATTAGGGACACTGTTGCTCCTGGGGTATCGGCGAGGACCATTCGCAACCGTCTCCATGAAGCTGGGCTACGGTCCCGCACACCGTTAGGCCATCTTCCACTCACGCCCCAACATCGTGCAGCCCGCCTCCAGTGGTGTCGCGACAGGCGTGAATGGAGGGACGAATGGAGACGCGTCGTCTTCAGCGATGATAGTCGCTTCTGCCTTGGTGCCAATGATGGTCGTATGCGTGTTTGGCGCCGTGCAGGTGAGCGCCACAATCAGGACTGCATACGACCGAGGCACACAGGGCCAACACCCGGCATCATGGTGTGGGGAGCGATCTCCTACACTGGCCGTACACCACTGGTGATCGTCGAGGGGACACTGAATAGTGCACGGTACATCCAAACCGTCATCGAACCCATCGTTCTACCATTCCTAGACCGGCAAGGGAACTTGCTGTTCCAACAGGACAATGCACGTCCGCATGTATCCCGTGCCACCCAACGTGCTCTAGAAGGTGTAAGTCAACTACCCTGGCCAGCAAGATCTCCGGATCTGTCCCCCATTGAGCATGTTTGGGACTGGATGAAGCGTCGTCTCACGCGGTCTGCACGTCCAGCACGAACGCTGGTCCAACTGAGGCGCCAGGTGGAAATGGCATGGCAAGCCGTTCCACAGGACTACATCCAGCATCTCTACGATCGTCTCCATGGGAGAATAGCAGCCTGCATTGCTGCGAAAGGTGGATATACACTGTACTAGTGCCGACATTGTGCATGCTCTGTTGCCTGTGTCTATGTGCCTGTGGTTCTGTCAGTGTGATCATGTGATGTATCTGACCCCAGGAATGTGTCAATAAAGTTTCCCCTTCGTGGGACAATGAATTCACGGTGTTCTTATTTCAATTTCCAGGAGTGTAGTTTCTAGATGCTATAGGAATTATTAATTCCTGGGTGCAGTGCATATTTATCGGTAGTCACCGCGCCATTAAGGAATATCGCACCGATTATTCTGGGACTGGACATTGCACACCACACAGTCACCAGTCCAGGGTGAAGAGGCTTCTCGATCGCGGAATGCGGGTTCCCAGCCCCCCAAATGTGTTCCTGGTTATGAGAAACAGAATGATTTTCGCATCTCGGTAACAGCAAGGAGTTCGTATACATAACACTGTAACTGGTATTTTTTATCTTGATGCTCTAGAACCGTGGTTCTACCCTCGATTGGAAGAAACTGAACCACAGAACCTCCTTTGTCAGGAAGATGGTGCGCCGCCTCCTTGGCTTAACTCGGTACGCGATTGCTTGAACGATTGGTCGCAAGGGGCAGGTTGAGAAATCTTGTTTTGCATTACCTCCACGTACACACACGACCTGACGCCAAGTTCTTTTTACATCTGGAGGTTCATAAAGGACCGTGTGTACGTGACTCCACTACCAGCTGATCTATGAGACTTTAGAACCAGCACTGTTGCAACAATTACTCCCGTCACACTCAAAGGGTTTGGGAAGAACTCGCCTATCGACTCGATATCTGCCCAATGGTGCTTGAATTGAACACCTGAGTTGCTCTTTCAATCGAAGTGTTATTTTTAACTGTAAGCTTACAGTTAAAAATAATAAAAATTTATGAACCTCCAAATGTAAAAAGTACTTGGCGTCAGGTCGTGTCTGTACGTGGAGGTAATGCAAAACAAGATTTGTCATCCAGTCCCTTGCGACCAATCGTTCAAGCAATCGCGTACCGAGTTAAGCCAGTGAGGTGGCGCACCATCTTACTTGACAAAGGAAGTTCTGTGGTTCAGTTTCTTCCAATTGAGGGTAAAGCCACGATTCTAGAGCATAAAGATAAAAACTACCAGTTACAGTTTCTTCACCGTAAGAGAAAGATCCATAAACTTTCCGTCAGGATATGGCACAAAAAACACTCAATTTAGGGGGTCTCGTCTTAGGTCTACTATCTCAGGGGCACATAATGCGTGTTGACATTTCCACTTAGGTGAAATGCCGAGTCATCTCTGAAGACGGCACGAACCAAAAAAAATCTTCGTCATGCAGCAACAGTTAGTTCGCAAAGTTGGCACGTAAACCCTTGTGTGTAAACTTTAGAGCTTGTAAAATAGCAAACGGTAAGGAGGTAGTTGGAAGCGTCGCCTTAAGTCTCCATGTAGAAGTCACTCGAATTCCTAAAACTCACAGCCAGCCTTCTGAAGTGATTCTTTGGGGCTAAACGTGAAAGCCTCTCACTCGTTCAACACATTTTTCAGTCATTCTTAATCGATCCATAGTCTTGTCTTTGCGCACAGGTATACAAACCAAACTGTTTGAGTTGCGCTTTCGTTTGATGGATTATTTATAATTGTAAATAGTAAGTGATAAATATTAAGAAGCCTTAAAACCGGTATATTCATTTTGAAAATGACCACAGGTTCAAACTGGCCTCAAATTATGTAATGAATACTTGATGCTATAAAGGTTATCCTATGTAATAGAAGTCGACAGATTACTGAGGTTACTTAAAATGGTTTATCATTCAGCTATTGGCGTATCTTGCTTCTTTATATAAGTCCTTCGTTTTATAGTTTTAGCCAGTCGTTCATTATGCGACTTGTATGTGACAAGACGTAATTTTAGGAATGAGCTTTCCCGTCTTCTAATCTCTTCCTCAGGATTTCGTTGACGTTTCTACTACAGTATTAAGAATGACGCATCTCTTCTTTATTCCGACATTTTGAAAGCCAGACTGATGAAAACGGTAGTTGCGAGTGTATTGGATGAGGGTTTTTCGAAGCGCCCTGTTTCCTAATTATTTTTGAATTCAATAAGACAGCCTCGTTGACAGAAACAATTTAGCTGCTTCTCTCCTCTTCTAATTATCACATCGAAAAAATAAAATTACGAAATTGTTTTTTGTTCGCTTGCAGGTCCGCGTCTGCAGTACTGGTTCACAACGAACTGCCCGTGCCACAGTATCAAACACATCACTATAACGCACAAGACACAATAGCGCATCCCTTCTTCAGTTTTGTCAGTGGACTGCGCTATTCTGTTTTTGATGCCGTAGCAGTGTGCCACGATACTGTATCACGGATATTTCAGTGTGTACCAGAACTGCATACGTTTACATGCCGTCAAACAAAAATTGTCCTATTTTATTTTCTGGAGGTGCTGATAAAAACTTCTGTTACCCCTCGCAGATGTTTAAGGTCTGTGATTCTTCGACGACGGCGTAATCAAACAACACCGGCTCATTGCGACTAGTTGTCATCAGCTATATTAAGGTATTTTGACAATCGGGTGCCCGTATTTGCACCAAGCGTTGGTCTTCTACAGGTCACCCAGTATTTCACAGTAATTTTCCAACTACGCTACTTTAATGTGCAGAGGTTCCTCCTGCATGAATAGCATAGTGCTCAGAGCCAGCACCAGAACTACTACCCAGACCTTCCCAGAATGTGAAACACTTGTTTCGTCAGTTTGTCAGGATGCCTCACCTGCTCGAAGGAAACTGCAGGTAAACACCTACTCGCCAGTAATGTATTCGCGTGCTAACTTGGCACCTCTTTGGCTTGGCGTAGCAGAATACATTCCATAGACGTGTGCACTTTGCAGGCCACGTCCGGCGTAGAAAGGGAGTAACCGCTTTCAATAAGAAATAACACAGCAGCCTGCATAAGGGGCGCCACAGTCCCAAACGCATTCTACTCTACCCTCGCGGCTGCGGCTGACATTCCGTTGCAAGGCAAGTGTAAACTTGGCTGTCAGTGGCTGCGACGCCACGAGGGAAAGAGCGAACGCCGGCCAGCAGGTGTGGAAGCGGCGAGTGTGTCAAGGGGCGCCTAGCCTCTCTCTCATAGTCGCCGCACGTCTCGGCGGAACACTTTCTCCCGCTGTGCGAGCTCCCCAGAAGCCGACCCCCATTCGCGCAGTCTAACGCAACATAGGCATCGCCGTGTCCTGTTTCCGGCATCACTACCCTTCTTCACCGTAGCAATTTGAACAAAATCATTCGCAACAACTCCAGTTTCCAAACTTTACGGAAAGATCATCGCAACAATAATCCGGGCAAGCACTGTTTTGTTCATTTATGCGGCAGGGTTAGGTCCATGCAACACTCTTTCATTTCGTCATACATTCTTCATAAGGCTAGAAGCTGGAGCAATGGATTTAAATTTGTGCCACGGCCCGGACTTGAACGTGGGACTCCTAGTTAAAAGGCAGATACGCTAACCACAGCTGCACGGACCATCTTAGTCCAGTGCCCTCGGTAACACAAACTTCAATTCACACCTTCAGCCCATTTTCCCCTTATTAATCGTCGGTATAATGGAGACTCTCCGGCATTGGAGGGTTCGACGGGAGTAATCCATGCTGCTATGGTAGCTTAAGTGCTTACAGTAGTGTAGTGGTTAGCACATCTGTCTAGTAAACAGGAAACTTAGGTTCACACCCCGACTATGGCACAAATTTAGCTTCTGTCCTTACCGATGATTAAGTTGAGATTCATTTATCTCCAGGAAAATGTAATTACATTCTTCACATCCCTTCATTAAATTCATTATGACATATGGTACGTTTAGTATGAATCAAACATGTAGAAATGGTAAAGACAAGAGGTCGTAGTAGAAAAACATTGTTTATAAAATGAAAAATAGTAAGTATGCAGGCAGCTAGATTTCGGTTGTGGGCTGTAGTAACGACAGACGGGTGGGGAAAATAGGTCGGCAGGGAGTGGGCAACTGGGCGTAGGGCACAGAGCCAGAGTGGAACGTGGAGAGTATTAGAATATAAATGATGGAGAGGGGAGAAGTAACAAAGACGGGGCTCGAAAAGAGAAGACAAGAAATGGTACCTGGGAAGAGTGCGCGTCGTGTACACAGTTTGACGGATAGCAACGGCCATTTTTTGTTGAGGTGAGGGAGGGAAGGGTGGAAAGAGACTTGCGTGACACGTGGAAGGTCTTCAGATTCATCTTAAATGCAAATCGTATTAAACTGTTTGTATAGTGCATAGTTGCCTGTTCGGGAGTTGGTCTGCAAAATGGTTCAATGGCTCTGAGCACTATGGGACTTAAAATCTGTGGTCATCAGTCCCCTAGAACTTAGGACTACTTAAACCTAACTAACCTAAGGACATCACACACATCCATGCCCGAGGCAGGATTCGAACCTGCAACCGTCGCGGTCGCGCGGTCCCAGACTGTAGCGCCTAGAACCCCACGGCCTCACCGGCCGGCAGTTGGTCTGCAACAGTGGTGCAGAAAGTTCTAGAATGTTTTGTTACATTGATACATACGGATACGATTGTGGAGTGAGATCTTGGGGGGGGGGGGGGGTTGAGTTGAGGACGACGAGGAGAAACCGATTAGTAACTAGCTTTAATTAGTGGCAGTCACGTAACACAGTTGTTCCATATGATGTTACCACTGTATTAAGAGATATAGGAGCAACTCATTAAAATCTGCACAAGAGATGCCTTTTTAGGTTTCGGGTTTATCATCATAATCTCGACAACTATCTTCAACATGGAACAACCGAGTATATGGAGTGGCCAGCTAGATGTATCGCCCTGTGTCGTATAGAGCACGTTCGGAATCAGTCCTTTCCACACCGTTGCCAGATGAGAAATACCGTTTCCCGAAGAATAGAATTAGTTCCGTACAGAGCACGCAGACACCGTGATCAACAATATGCCTAATTGAATACGGTAATTAAGGCGTGACAAATGTGATACAGAAAGAAAACAGCTATCAGGAAATGTTTTAATTTATTACACCGTCATGTCGTAACCATACTCAAGTGAAAATTCGAAAGCAGGGTATCCAACGAAGTAGAAACTTCGCACTGGAAGCATGTTTACTATGAAAACCAACGTACATCCGGCCGGAGAGAACTGAAATCCTGGGCGCAGAGTCCAGCTATTTAACAAACGTCGAATATTCCACAACATACAAAAATAAGGAACTTCTGGAACCTTTCAGATAAATGTAAAGTAAGAAATAATTGTTGTTGTTGTTCCGGTTTGAATAGGCGATCCGCTGCCGCTATCTACAGACGTTAAGCGCTACGCCACCTACAGCTCAGCTTTTGGAAGTATTTTAAAAATGCTTGTTAGGAAGATTAGTGACTGTAAATACTTGCGAATGTCACGCTAAATTTTTGGTCTACATTGCCTCATAGTGCCGGCACTGGTAGTGGCCGATATGCAGACAGTGCATTCCTCTTGTCTTCCGTTCAGTCGTAGCTTGTTGCTCCGATATCGTTACTTTCTCAATACTGTCCCGAAATAACTGTCCTTTGAGGAAACCGCCGCGTCTTCAAGAGACGAATCTTTCTGGTCCGATGCTTAGCTGTGCTGTCCCCTAACGATCGCCGCAGACGAATGGCGGCGTTACATCACAAAGCCGGCCGTCCCTGTGGAGGGCTTAAATGAGGACGTGGTCGCGGCAGGCCGGTAGAGAAGCGGGCGAGCCGCGGCTAATGGCGAGGGCCCACTAGAGGCCGGCCGGGGAGGGACGAGCCCGCATTACGGTCGCCGATACACCCCGCATGCGCCACGGCAGAGGAAAGCGCGTTGCACAACGCACCGCGGCTGCACGGCCCCCACGGGCGGTCCCGTTGGTGAAACCTGCTGCTCGTGCCTGCGCGCCGCACGTACCCTCCTTCCTCCCTACGACATTCGTTCGGAGGAAACACACTAGAGCAGAGTTACAGGGATGTCGTTCGTAACACATTGAGTGCGCCACAGCACACTCCCTCCCTCCCAAAATCAGCGCTGTATAGGTACAGATCCCGATTGTGGGGGTGGGGCAGGGGCCGCTCACTGCGTTACCGTCTCTCCTCTCCTCATCCCCCTTCCCAAATACAGGGTAATTCAAACTCCTTACATCAAATGCCTGGGGGCGGTAGATGACGTCATGTAGAACAATTTTCCTTAGAGACAAAACGTTTGCTGTCTCCAGAAGAAGATTTTCACTCTGCAACGGAGTGCGCGCTGATATGAAACTTCCTGGCAGATTAAAACTGTGTGCCGGACCGACATTTGAACTCGAGACATTTGTCTTTCGCGGGCAAGTGCTCTACCAACTGAGCTACCCAAGCACGACTCACGCCCCGACCTCACAGCTTTAGTTCTGCCAGTATATTAATTGTATTATAAATCAGTTACTATATTTATCTGCCAGCACTGGCAGAAGTAAAGCTGTGAGGACGGGGCGTGAGTCGTGCTTGGGTAGCTCAGTTGGTAGAGCACTTGCCCGCGAAACGCAAAGGTGTCGAGTTCGAGTCTCGGTCCGGCACACAGTTTTAATCTGCCAGGAAGTTTCATCCCACAGAGTGATTTCGCCTGCCTGTTGGAGATGTTCGTCACACACACACACACACACACACACACACACACACACACACACACACACACACACACACTGGTCTCTCTCCTTGCGGATATATGAGAGTTGTGTTGTTGACGAGGGTGGTGACGAAACCCCATGCCGGCACGAAGCCTATTCCTGTCGAATAGCATCAAGGGAACCGCCAGGTTTCACGTCCCCATGTGACGGACGGATCACCATCAACACTGTCGTATATCCTCACTTCACGAGACACTGCGGAGAGGTATGGAACATTATCCAGGAAACTGGCGCAAGGACTGGTGATCATCAACTCTACGCCACCACCTCTCCTCCCCTTGCCGGCCAAATACCGGCAGTGCAAGTGTCATCCACCACCATGATTGCAAGGTGCTTACCTCCTGGACTCGCATTCGGGACGACGATGACTTAAACCCGCGCCCAGCCTTCCTGATTTAGGTTTTCCGTGATTTTCCTAAAATCGCTTCAGTCAAATGCCAGGATGGTTCCTTCGAAAGGGCACGGTCGCTCTCCTTCTCCAGCCTTCCATAATCTGTACTTATGATCCGTCTGTACTGACCTCGTTGTGGTGGTAACTTCCTATGGGACAAACTGCTGACGTCATCGGTTCAGAAAATGGCTCTGAGCACTATGGGACTTAACTGCTGAGGTCATCAGTCCCCTAGAACTTAGAACTACTTAAACCTAACTAACCTAAGGACATCACACACATCCATGCCTGAGGCAGGATTCGAACCTGCGACCGTAGAGTTCGCACGGTTCCAGACTGTAGCGCCTAGAACCGCTCGGCCACTCCGGCCGGCACGTCATCGGTCTCTAGGCTTACTACTACTACTACTACTACTACTTCTACTACTACGTGATCAGGCCCAGTGGACCGCACGCATCTAAAAGTTTCCTCCTGCACTGTCTTCTGTCCATTGCTGCTATCCGCCATCCGTTCACATCTTTTGACTCTTGGTCTAAATCTCTTCATGGAGTCCATCCCTCCAACGCCTCAAACTAACGGTAAGGACCACACACACACACACACACACACACACACACACACACACACACACACACACGCGCGCGCGCGCCCCCGAGGGAGGATTCGAGCGTCCGCCGAGGAGTGCCGCGCGAACCGTGGCAAGGCGCCCGAGACCGCGCGGCTGCCCGGCGCTGCACCTCGTCGTCGACGGGACGTTAAACACAAATCCCTCCTCCGAGTCAAGTGCTACCCCTCAGGCGTGCATTACGGACCTAGGCCACGGAGGCTGGTTGGCAGTACACCGTCTGAGCAGCACTGACTGAAATGAAGTAAAGAGAAATGAAGTGCACGTTCTCTCTCTCTCTCTCTCTCTCTCTCTCTCTCTCTCTCAAACACCCATACCCACCCACACTCACTGCCAAAACGTTACGAGGAAGGCAGGCACGCAGGTGGGCGGCGATATCGCGGGAGATTGCCGGCTGGTGCCGCAACTGCGCGCAGCGGCGACTGGCAACTGGGTCACAGCCCACTTGCAAGTGGGACAACGCGGCGTGGCTCTGGGCGCGCGTGCGGGCCCCGGCTACGCCACGCCACGCTACTCTGGCCGCCGGCCATCGATCGCAATCTGCGCGTTCGCCGCATCATTTGCGGCCTCCTCTGTCCGTCGGCACCGCCAATCGCGTCGCCGTCACCAGGATTGTCAGACCCGCACATCGTTTTCACTGAGCGACAAGTAGCCAGGGCGCTCGGCTGTGAAACTCCTCTGTTTCGACAGTAGAAGGGGACTGAAATCGACTGTTATTCCAGAGGATGTTTGTTCAAACTCCGTACGACTATCCCTGCTTACGATTCCTGCAAAATTCATTTCAAGTGAACGCAGGGCGTCCTTGAACTTCATTCACCGATGTCTGCACTAGGCTGTTGATATTTTTAAAAATATCAGGAATCTGATATATCTATATTTAAAATCGCAGGTTCGAAACCTGCCTCGGGCATGGATGTATGTCATGTTCTTAGGTTGGTTAGGTTTAAGTAGTTCTAAGGTCTAGGGAACTGATGACTTCAGCAGTTAATTCCCATAGTGCTCAGAGCCATTTGAACCATGTTATATTTAAAAGTTACTCTCGATATATCGAAAAGTATCGATGCATCGACGAAAAAATCGTCTCACGTGACTATAAAAATATCGGCTGCACATTGCCATCTTGATTTCTCATTTAGATTTTCGTTCATTTTCAGGAGCTGCTTTTAAGAAGCCCGATGTGAAGAAATAGCGTTAAAAATTGTTTTTGACGTAACTGGTGTTCTATTTCTTTACATCGGAAAACTTGTTATCCCGTTCACACTGCAATCCCCCAGTGCGCCGGTACGGTAGCTCAGCGTGTTCGGTCAGAGGGTTGCCGGTTGGCGTCAATAATAAAAAAACTGATTCGAAGGATCAACCACTGAACTTGAACAGGATGTCTTGCGACGTCCGAAACGACCAAACACAACGATCAATAACGAACAAAATGCAAAAAAAAAGTCAGTAGTGTAATGTTATGTCAACCAAATGTAATTATTCATTGCCGTCACGGTAGCTCAGCGTGTTCGGTCACAGGGTTACGTGCCCTCTGTAATAAAGAAACTGAGTTAATCGATCAACAACGAACTTAAACGGGTGTCTTACGACGTCCGCCCGGAGCAGATGCAACAAACGAAAGCGAACAAAATGAAATAAAAAGTGCAGTCAGACAACTTCTTTTGTGCCACATATACTCGCTAAACGTAGTCAAAAGCACATTTTTTACGTTAAGAAAGATCAGAAAGTAATAAAACTACTTCATACAGTCAAAGTAAAATTATGTTCTATTACAATTTCAAAAGAATAACTTCACATATTTACCGAAAATTGTGGAATAAAACATAATATAAAATAAAAATGTCAGCACTCGATGTTGCCATTTAGATGTCGATATATCGAAGGAAAAGAATCGCTGACATGTTCCGATAATTTTGAAAAAATATCGATATATCGACATTGTATCAACAGCCCTAGTGTGGACAGATTATCGCAGATAATCACTAGCGTTCTTAACTGGTATAGTGGTATAAGTTTCATTGTTGAGACCGCAAATGGGCTATATTTCTTTTCCGGTTCCATAACGTTTACGTTACTCGCGGATTATGTCTTGGGCTTGTTCCGGCTGCCTGTAAGGCAGTACGTGGAGCGATCTATGATCGTGGGACATGTGATCGGCGTGTCGCCAGTCTCTCCAGCCATAGTCCTGAGAAACTGCTGCTTCTTAATTCACGCAGCTCCTCATTTGACCTCACAAGTGCTGAGAGGTCCATGCACCAGACGTTCCTACTCGGGAAAAAGTGGAGGGGGTTCTGGGAAATGAACCCGGGTCTTCCCACAACTTATAATGTCAATTTTTTTCAAAAATTATTCTTGCTTTTCACACGAAACATGAGAAGATACCTGAACATTAACGTTTTGATGGTAAGATTTTTTTATAATGAATGCTAAACAAAATAGTTCCTTAAACAAACGTATGCTCTGTATCTTCCATACAAATGAAAAGTTTGTGCTGGGGCAGGAGCTCGAACCTGGCCCCTTGACACAGTTTTAACCAGCTTAGCTATCGGGGTACTTCTCACAGCCCGACACACAGACTTTCTGGTTTTACCACTCTTGTGCCGTCCCCCTAGCGTAGAGTCGACGCAGCAGTCCCTTTGAGATGTCTGGCCCTTTGTACTGCATTTTCGTGAGAAGAGAACGGTTCTTACGTGAAGGAGAAATGACAATTGGAGCAATCCAGCAAATAAGGGCTCTATCTTCTCAGCACCAAAGGACGACCGAAAAATTATCTCCTGGTTGAAGCAACCTCATATTCAATAGAGTATCGTTGGGACGGCCGACTCCCAACACACGCATCCTGTTTAATGCTTCCCAGATGGGCTGAAACTTGGTCATGGCCGTGGGTTGCGTCACCTTCTGCAGTAATAAATTGTTGCTGAGGAATGTTGTTCTCCTACTGTCACCCCTTGTACCTCACGGTTATTGACGGCGGGACCGTGGAGCTGAGAAAACTGCATTTCCAACACTTTGCGAGGGCGTGGTGGGCCGGTTCTGCTATTTTGCTTTTTCAGGATCACTGCTTAACTCTAACTTCAGGAGTGTTTGGAGAATGAAACAGCTCAAGTGAAAGCCAGATTGCACGGTTACCTTCGAAAGTTGTGTTTAAGCGGATTACTTCAGCAGCAGTGGGTCTTTTGGAGAGCTGGAGATTTCTAAACGGATGTCCTTTTCTAACATTTAATTAGGCAAAATTTTGCCTCTGTGGGGATGCTCGTGAATTCTGTAGAAGTCGGCGAAACTCGTAGCTTTGTAGTCTCCACATAACGATGCGACCAATGTGACCTCGGGTAGGTGCAGCGTGAGTTGTCGGATTCTTGCGAAGTGAGCTTCGCTTCGACTCGCCAACTCGTGCTGCATGGCGGATATTGCGGTCACGGTCGCTACCCAGTTCTCTGCAAAAGCGTGCCTCACCTTGGTACCACTGACACGCCGGGGGCACTGTTTGTTCGTACAGTAAGCAACACAACGCGACACGACACTTGCTGCTGTTTCACTCTTCTGTAACATGTTTGGAGTTGTGGTTGTGGCGTCACAGGAGACATTCGCCTACCTGCTCACTGAACTTACGGACATGCGTTTAAGGCACTCTCCCAACGTGTGTAACAGTGGTTTGCATCCGGATTTCACTTTCTTCACAAGCGTAATTGTGGTCCAGAGATGAGTTAAAGTGTCAGCCAAATAAGGCATATATGCAAGCATGGTTATTGGGGGAGGGAGAGATAGATAGATAGATAGATAGGGGATAGATAGATAGATTCAACTTATATCGGTTTATTACGCTTTTATTTCCTATATGCGTTATGGAGCAACCGAGCGAGGTGGCGCAGTGGCTAGCACACTGGACTCGCATTCGGGAGGACGACGGTTCAACCCTGCGTCCGGCCATCCTGACTTAGGTTTTCCGTGATTTCCCTAAATCGTTTCAGGCAAATTCCGGGATGGTTCCTTTCACAGAGCACGGCCGACTTCCTTCCGCATCCTTCCATAATCCGTCGACACCGATGACCTCGCTGTTTGGTCTCTTTCCCCCAAATCAATCCAATCCAATCCGTTACGGAGCGAAAGCTCCACCGTCAGCGTTTCCATGCTGCCATGGTGTTGTGAATCAGTCGGTATTTGCGGGAGATGATACGTAAACAGAAAACACTTGTTTATTGTGAGACGTCTGAGCGGGTCATGACCGAAAATATCAGTGAATCTTGTA
Source organism: Schistocerca americana (assembly GCF_021461395.2). Taxonomy (NCBI): domain Eukaryota; kingdom Metazoa; phylum Arthropoda; class Insecta; order Orthoptera; family Acrididae; genus Schistocerca; species Schistocerca americana. Next base: position 361,929,028 of record NC_060120.1, on the reverse strand, counting down.
AACCTTGACGACGAAGCTTTCGCTCCGAAACACACATCGGAAATAAAAGCGTAATAAGCAGATATAAGTGGAATGTCTCTTATTCATAAAATATATAAAAAATGTTTTCATTTAAACATACTTCCTTTGACGATATTTTACTGCATTGGCAGACACAGCACAGGATATTAACCTGCATAGATAGCAATTTGGCATTGTGAACGGCGCTGCGCACGTAATATTGGCTTATGTCCATCAAATGCGGACCTTGCAAAGAGGGTTGACACGAAGAATAGCGGAAAAACCTACTGTGAGCACGTATTCCGTTCTGTTGCATACTGTAGCATCAGGTACATTGTGTAATATACAGAAAGAGATAATCCTACCTTTTCAAGAAGCACACTGCGCGCAAAACTTTACTATGCAACCACCTGTCTGCAGAAAGAGATTCTTGTTGACACAACCTTTGTTTCTACTGTAGGCACCGTCACATCTAGGAGCATACAGTTATCGAAGTTACTATCGATAGACGACCCGAAGTACGTATTAACCTCGTTGCTGCTTGAAGAACAGCATGATCTTGGAGTAAAAATACTTTCCTTCCTTTTCATTTTCAGATTTTGCAACGTATTTTATCAGAGAAGCTTTTGTTAATTTACATTTGGATTTTTCTTCTTGGTTGAGGCTCTCCACTGCGTTCAGAACTGAGGTTTTTGTAACAACGCCGTCTGTAAGTGCAGTAAGCTCTGATACGAGTTCGTTTTAGCTATAGTGAGCATGTCAGTTTGACTATCGATCAATGGTCGTTAATTCGCCGCACGAATACCATCCGGGTCTGATGCACTCTCGTCTCGCATGCTTATGTTATACGGGCTTGTCTTCCCGTACGCTCTGACTCGAAAACATTTTTGTCATAGAGATACATACTCCATTCCTGTTTCTAGTTTGTCTCAAATGAAAGGCTAGTAATTTCAGTAATGTTTAACTTAGATCCGTTAATATATTACAGGTAAATCACGCTTTCTTCTCTTAACATAAAAATGAATTCTTCCTTCCGTCTCC